>NW_026522030.1:21826250-22435000 GCF_021234435.1 Artibeus jamaicensis
GAATTTTAAAGCATTTAGCCTCATGTAATAAACACAAATTTACCTTAAGAGAGGCCATATAAGTACATTGGTAGAGGACATAAGTTCTGGAGTTGGAGAGATCTGGATTCAGATCCCAAAAGTGCATTTAGCTTATATGAGAATGTACCCTTTGTGGTGGTCTCTTAATATCCTTGAGTCTCAGTCCTCTCCTCATGTGTGAAAGGATGGTTAAATAAAATAAAGCATATAATGCTCTTAGTATAATATGTGGCATACAGTATGCATTTAATAAATGTTAGTTATTACATTGTCCATGATTACAAAATTGTTCAATGCTGGAATCCAAATTTCACTAGCATTGCTGTGGGGGTTTTTTGTTGTTTTTTTTTTAAGATTTTTAAAAAATGTATTTATCTTTAGAGGGGAAGGGAAGGAGATAGGGAGAGAAATATCAATGTATGGCTGCCTCTCGTGTGCCCCCCACTGGGAACTGGCCCGCAACCCAGGCATGTGCCCTGACTGGGAATTGAACTACCATACTCTGGTTCACAGGTCCGCACTCAATCCACTGAGCTACACCAGCCAGGGCTGTTTTTTATATAATATTCTTTCTTTTTTAAAATAATATTTTATTCATTATGCTATTACAGTTGTTCCAGTTCTATCCCTTTTGCTCCCCTCCACTCAGCAATCACCATTCCTTCAGGTAATCCCCACACCATTGTTCGTGTCCATGGGTTGCAAGTGTAAGTTATTTGGCTACTCCATTTCCTATATTGTATTTTATATCTCCAATGCTATTCTGTAACTACCTACTTGTATTTCTTAATTCCCTCACCTCTTTACCCATTCCCTGACACACCCCTCCTATTTGGCAACCATGAAAATGCTCTCTGTATCCATGATTTTGTCTCTGTTCTTCTTGTTTGCTTAGTTTGTTTTTAAAATTCAATTGTCGATAGATATGTATTTATTGCCATTTTATTGTTCATAGTTTTGATCTTTTTTTCTTAAATAAGTACCTTTAACATTTCATATAATAATGGTTTGGTGATGATGAACTTTTTAAGTTTTTTCTTATCTGGGAAGCTCTTTATTGCCCTTCAATTCTAAATGATAGCTTCTGGGTAGAGCAGTCTTGGTTGTGGGTTTCTGCTTTTCATAACTGAATATTTCTTGCCAGTCCCTTCTGGCCTGCAAAGTTTCTTTTGAGAAACCAACTGACAGTCTTATGGAAAGACACTTGTGGGTAGATAACTGCTTTTTTCTTGCTGCTTTTAACTTTCTCTCTTCACGTTTAACCTTTGGGATTTTAATTATGATGTGTCTTGGAGTGGGCCTCTTTGCATTCATCTTGTTTGGGACTCTGTGCTTCCTGGACTTGCATGTCTATTTCCTTCCCCAAATGTGGGAAGTTTTCTTTCATTATTTTTTCAAATAGACTTCCAATTTCTTGTTCTTTCTCTTCTCCTTCTGGCATCCTTATGATGTGAATGTTGGACCTCTTGAAGTTGTCCCAGAGGCTGCTTACAATAGCCTCATTTTTTAAAAATTGTTTTCTTCTTGTTCTGGTTGCTTGATTTTTGCTTCCTTATGTTCCAAATCATTGATTTGATTCTCAGCCTCATCCACTCTACTGTAAATTGTTCTTTATTTCAATTAGTGTATCCTTCATTTCTGGCTGGGTCTTTTTTATGCTGCTGAGGTCTTCACTAAGTTTCTTGAGCATCCTTATAACCAGTGTTTTAAACTCTGCATTTGAGATTCCTTATCTGCATTTCATTTAGATCTTTTTCTGAGTTTTGATCTGTTCTTTTATTTTGGCCATGTTTCTTTGTGTCTTCATTTCAGCAGCCTCCCTCTGTTTGTTTTTATGTATTAGGTAAAGCTGCTATGACACCCTGTCTTGGTACCATGGCCTAGTGTAGTGGGTGTCCTGTAGGGTACAGGGGTACAGCCTCCCCTATCACCCAAGCTGGGCACTTGAGGTGTGTCCTTCATGTGGGCTGAGTACACCCTCCTCTTTTAGTTGAGGCTTGGTTTCTATTGGCAGATCAATAGAAGGGATTTATCCAGGCCAGTCTGTTGCAAGGATTGCCTATGACCACTGATCTCCAACCTCTACCCTCCATGGAAGATCAGCTGTGCAGAGGCAGCTTAGTGGTTCTCTGACATGGTCTGTAGCTGTCCTCTGGGTGTGCAGGCCCTGGGGTTTACTGGGTGGTACAGACCAAGGTCAACCACCAACTGTATTTTGCCTGGAGCCACTCGCCTGAACTATAAAGCAATCTGAGATGGTTGCTACTTGTGCTGGGCTTAGAGAATCCCAGGCAAAACCAAGTTGTGAATCTAGGCTGGCTGCTGCTAGTGCCATGCTGAGGGCCACTTAGCAAGAAGTACAGGGGTTGAGGTCTCACTGAGGCCAGCTGTTGCTTGTTTGAGTGGATTTAGGAAGTTGTGAAGCATGAGCAAAGACCAGCCATTCATATGGAAAAGCTGCTGTTAACAGCTGTAAGTGTGTGGGACAGGAACTCAGGAGATCTCCAGGGCAGGGCAAACAGTGTTAGCCAGGTTGATGGGTCTCATATATGGCACCTGCCTGCTGGCTCTGTGGCTCTGCCTGCCTTTATGTCCAAGGGAAAGCTGTTCTGGGTGATGGTTCTATATTTTAGTTGTAATTTTGATGTGGTTGTGTGAGGAGGTGAGCCATTTTTACCTGTGCTGCCATCTTGACCAGAAGTCACCTCAAAGTGAAAAGCATTCTTTTCAGTTACTACAGACACTGCCTGTAGGATTCATTTACCTTTCCCCTGATCACAGTTTCCCTCCCCACACTGGCCTCAAGGAGACAGTGCTCTTTGTAAAATTCTGAGTCTCGTGTAGATGCAGGGCTTTTCTGAGATGACCTATAAAAAGGTGGAATATCTGAATGAGATATTAGTAAAGGATAACAAAAAAGAAATCAATCTAGCAAGTGCCATGAATCTTATAGTCATCATGGCTTGCAAGTCAGCTTTATTTTCAGAGTCTGCCAGAGGCGTTCCATCCCTGGGCAGCTCATCCAAGTTCTAATCTTCCTGGCCCCTGGTGGGCCTCCATTAGGTGAAAGGCACTACTTTTTACTGGAGCAAGCTTTCTGCTTCAGAGCCTGCCTTAAATTGTTCTTATTTTATTTACCCTAGTTGTTCTACACAGGGAATCATTTCACACTACTGAAACTCTCTTACCAGTAGGGATGCAGCTTCCATAGTGTATCTGTGTCATAATTTAACCTCTTCTGCTCATCCATCATCACGCTCATCTCTCCTGGATCATTCCCATGTTCTCATTCGCACACAAGCATGCTGTGATATACCATCTAAAAGACAAAAACAACCACAAGATCAGCACGCTGTGTTCTATAATTTTTTTTCAGTTTATGGCTCTTTTCTCTGTTCTCCTTTCTAGCAAAACTCTTACTTATCTCCACTGCCTGTCTTCTCATTACTTCGTGAACCCACCACCTCAGTTAGACTTTCATTCCTACCATTCCACTGAGAATGCTCTCATGAAGGCCCCCAATAACCTTCAGGTTGTGAAATCTCACATTCAACTCTCAGTCTCCATCTTGCTTGTTGATCATTCCTTCCTACCTTAAAATGATTTTCACTTGACTTTGGAGACACCACATTCCCCTGGTTTTCTGTCCATATCATGAACTGCTCCTTTTCAAAGTTCTTATGTTATATTTCTTATTATATCGGAGTGCCTCAGAACTCAGGACTCAGCCTATCAGGTGTTGGCAAACTACTTCTATAAATGGCCAGATAGTAAATATTTTCAGTTTGGGGGCCATGTAGTTTCTGTTACAATTACTCAAGAAGCCGTAGGCATAAATGAATGTTGAAATGTTCATTGTCATCAATGCCTATTATAAGCCTCATGTTGCTAAATAAACAATTTGTTGACCTGGTATTTCAGCATAGTTATCTGAGCATAACTGGAGCTCAAAAGGAGGAAAAATTTCCTTTCTGTGTAGGGGAAGGACGGGAATTTTATTTTGAAATGTTTGTCCATTTCTCTCATGTGATCAATTTTATTTGGGAATTTTGAAAGGCTCAGTCTGAACAATTTGCTTATTAATGTCAGCATTCAGTCTTTGCTAATCAACTGGGAGTAGAAAGTGTGCAGGGGGAGGAAGGGAAGAGCTTTAGTAGCTGGTGGAGATGAGAGACAGCTTCTTAGTAGGGCCTGAGAAAGAGGGAGGCTACTTTATTTGTTGAAATGGGGTGATTAAACTCCCAAAGTGAATTTTGAGAGACAGCTGCACACAGAAAAGAGATGGTGATTAGAATTAATTACTGTTGTTGTAGATGTTTTGCATTTCTACAGCACTTTGTATTTACAAAGAATTCTGTAATCAGTTATTAACTCTTCCCCATCAGAACCTTGTGACATGGACAACATTACTACAGATGTTTGTATTTGTCTTCTGGGAAGAAATTTGAGCTGCTTTGGTTGCATACTAAGATTAAGGAATCAAAACCCTTATTGCAGTTCTTTTTACTTACTGTGTGACTTTCAGAAGGCAAATCATGAGAACTTGAACACTGTCTTACTCTATAATTTTATTAGAATGAGTAACGCATGAAGAAGTTTCAGTGCTCTGCTAAATTAAAAAAGGAACCATATGCATATATGTAATAACTAACCCTTCTAAAATTCAATTTCCTCCATCTTTTAAAAAAATAAAATTAATAATTGTGTCTATATTGTATTTTCATGTATAAAATGCTTAGCACTGTGCCTAGCATATTTACTTAATAAATGCTTTATAAATGTTATCCATTATTTATACTATAATAAGACCCATGTATCATATGCATTCTTATTGCCTCCACTTGATTGCTTTAAGTCTTGCTGTCTTTGGATAAAGATGCAGATGTACATTCACTTATTCAGCATTATTGATTGACTACCATTTATCGAGCATTGTTCTTGGAGCAAGGGATACAGTGGAACAAAAGGAGATCCTGCTCTCATGAATCTTATATTCTGGCAGCAGGGGAAGGACTCACATTATCCTGGTGGGGGGACATTCTAGGGGGACAAAAATGACAGGTGCATAATTAGGGTACATTTAGAAAATGTGTGGGGAATTTTTGCCTGAATTTTCACATTAAAACAGTATTTTTCATAGAAATAAGTATAAATTTATATGCTACTCATTTTTAATGAAAGTATTTAAATATATATTTGTATATTTTATTTTAAAATATGCCTTTGAATTTATTATAGAAATTATTTTGTGTATTATAATACAAATTATAATGCCACTACACCGAAAATTTTATTTTATTTATTTATTTTTAAAAGTTTTTATTCATTTATTTTTAGAGAAGTGACAGGAGGGAGAAAGAGAGGGAAACTTCAATGTGTGGTTGCCTTTCACACACCCTGCACTGGGGACCTGGTCTGCAACCCAGGCATGTGCCCTAGACTGGGAATTGAACTGGCAACCCTTTGGTTCACAGGCCAGTGCTCAATCCACTGAACGACACCAACCAGGGCTATTTTATTTTATTTTTTTTATTGTTGTTCGAGTATAGTTGTCTCTATTTTCACCCCACCATGCCCCCCACCACCCCATTCCTACCTCCCACCTTCAAACCTACCTTCTTTGTCTTTGTCCATGTGTCCTTTATACATGTTCCTTGATGGCCCTGCCCCTATCTTCTCCCATTATTCCTCTCCCCTCTCCTCTCTGGTTACTGTCAGTGTGTTCTTTATTTCAATGTCTCCGGTTGCATTTTGCTTGTGTGTTTGTTTTATTTATCTACTTTTAGAGAGAGGTGAAAGGAGGGAGGAGAAGGAGAGAAACATTAATGTGTGGTTTCCTCTCACACACCCCACTACTGGGGACCTGGCCTGCAACCCAGGCATGTGCTCTGACTGGGAATCAAACTGGTGATCCTTTGGTTCACAGGCTGGCACTTAGTCCACTGAGCTACACCAACCAGGGCTAAAAATTTTAAAAATAGGAAAATTATTTAAGATTCATTTCAATATCATTCCTTATAAATTGCCTTAACATATATTTATACACAGTTTATTCAGCACCCATTTACTAAGCATTTTCCCATGCTGCTTCAGCATAGGAAAAATGGGCTCAGTTTCCTGATATTTGGGTGTGGCCTGGGGTTGCAGACAGTTTGGTGGGATGGCAGCAGTGGGAGAGAATATCACATAAAGGCATTCTGAACTTCCTTAGCCTAGGGCCTGCATGTAAGGGATGAGATAAAGGAAGAGGACAATTGGCCATGCTGAAAAGAGCAGGTAAGTCAAGGAAAGTATAAAGGACACATGGACAAAGCCAAAGCAGGGTAGGATAGAGGTTAGGAGGTAGGGTTAGGTGGGGCGGTGGAGAGTGGTGCAGGGAAAATGGAGACAACTTCACTTGAACGACAATAAAAAAAAAAAAAGAATAGTAGACTGAAACAGGATTATTTATGCTATTATAGTTGTCTCACTTTTTCCACCTTTGCCCTCCACCCAGACTCCCCCACCTCCCTCAGCCCATTCCCACACCACTGTCCATGTCCACCGATCATGCATATATATTGTTTGGCTACTACGTGTCCTATGTTGTACTCTAAATCTCCATGACTGTTCTGTAACAACCAATTTGTACTTCTTAATTTCTGCACCCTTTTTGCCTGTCTCCCCAACCCCCCTCCAATCTACCAGCAAAATGTTCTTTGTACTTATGATTCTGCTTCTGTTCTTCTTGTTTGGTTATTTTGGTTTTTAGATTCAGTTGTTGATAGATATGTATTTATTGACATTTTATTGTTTGTGTTTGTGATAGATATTCTTCTTCTTCTTAAAAAGACCCTTTAACAGTTCATGCGATATTGGTTTTGTGTTTGTCCTGCAGACGTTCAAGGCCGGGACACCTACTAAGACTTTTTTCCACTGCTCAAAACAGTTTTTGAACTCATTGATTTTGATGCCTTTTAGTGCTTCTGTGGTTTTTTGTTTCACCTTTTCCACATTGGCAAAAATTCCCCTTTGAGGACATTTTTTATCCAGAGAAACAACAACAAAAAAATCACTTGGGGTGAGATCTGATGAATAGGGAGGGTGGGGCATAGGAGTCATGCTGTTTTTTGACCAAAAACTGCTGAACATTCAGCGTGGTGTGGGCAGGTGTTCTCTTAAATCACCCATTACGAAATAGGCAAACACATTGAAAGAGTCTTTAAAAAAAATTCACTGAAGCTGAACCCAGCCTCTCACAACCACACCGGCTAGTAAACTGATACAGATGGTAAACTGATACAAACTGATACTGAACACTCACCAAGTTGGGGAAGCCAGTACTTCAAAGGGCCCATCTCCAGAAGATAATTCTGTTTTTGTGGGGTTCTCTCATATGTCTAACTTGAGATGCAGATTCCTAATTTATTCCTCACTCTTCAGATATTGAAAGAAATTTACAAACAATTTTTAGATTATTAAATTTAGAATTATGCAACTGAAAAAGATGCCAATAAAGTCATCTAGGAAGTTCTTCTACAGTCCCTAACTGTCTAAAAAGTTTACTCTGCTTAAAATGTCAGTTCCTTGATGGCAAGATTCCATAAAATAAGAATAACAATCACTCAGTCACTAGAAATCTTCATAAACACCAGGATCATATGTCCTTCATCTTCACAAAAGTGTGTTTGGGTCTCTTCTGCTTCCTTCCGGCCTGTTTCCTGAGATATTCCCTTAACTTTGCTCTAGAGGTGAGCACTAGTCTCAAAATCCCCAAGCTTTCTTTATTCTGGACACTGGGCCCACAGAATTCCTGGCCACCTCCTTTAATGAGAAGGCCTCCACACTCTGCCTTTCTGTTGGAAAATCCTATAAGACTAAGGAACACGAGATGTTAAACAATTTCAGGAGAAAACTTCCAAATGGTGTCTCTAATATGGGGCTCCTTCCGTTTTACCAAAGGAAAAGTCGACCAGGTCAGCCCCTGACATGAAGACTCATGGGCACAAGTCACCAGCAGCACTTAAGTGCACTGAGAAAGGCACACAAACAAACGGCTGGTGTCACGTACTGAGAACTGAGACTTCAGGTTTGGATTAAGTCTCTAGACCAGTGAGTGATCAACCTTTTTCATCTCACGGCACACATAAAGTAATTACTAAAATTCTGTGCTATACCCCAGAATACATTTTTTGCTGATTTGCCAAAAAAAAAATAGGTATAATTTTGATCCATTCACACCTGACAGCTATTGTTGTGTTGGCTGTTTCATTTTTTAATTTGACAATCCAAGGGAAAAGAAGTCAGTGCCCCTGACTAAATAGTCAGGTATTGCATGCTTTAAAAACTCTTGCTGTGTGCCTTCTTGTAGCACACTGGTCGAAAATCGCTGCTTTTCTCTCTCTCTCTCTCTCTCTCTCTCTCCCCCCTTGCCCCCACCCCTTTTCCCACTTCCCCATCCTCTAAAGTCAATTTAAGAAATTGATGCTCTAGACACATTAAGCAGATTACCAACAACTTTTCTATTTTACATGGAAATGCTAATTTCGCATGCAAAAGAGAAGTACCAAAATGACATTATAGCTACAACAGTAAAAATATAGAGGTAAAAATCAATAAACATGTCCTTGCATGAGAATTTTTAAAAAGTAATTCTTTTTCTAAAAAGAAGTAATATTATAAACAAATTAAACATGAAATGCAAATATCGCATTAGAGTAGGCTGGGCATCCAGATCTCAGCTGAACCGTCATTTTTAAGGTGACAAAAGAGCCTGTGTTAGGAGGGGAGGGCGGGTAAAGAGAGAGGATACAGAGAGGAGGGGAGGTAGTCTCAGGCTTGTGATGTCTCCTCAGCTCTTCTTTTGCATTTGAATATTCACATTGGTGAATTCTCCCACTGCACTATGTATACTTGAGAATAAATTTAATAACTATCACCTGGGATAATACAGAACTCTGCTTATGATGATCATGACAGCTTGAAGATGATTTTAGTGTGTTTTGGCTTCTAAAAACAAAATACCATAGACTGGGTGGCTTATAAACAACAGAAATTTATTTCTCACAGTTCTGAAGGCTAAGTCCAAGATCAAGGACACAGATTTAGTGTTGGGTGAAAACCTACTTCTTGGTTCATAGACAGCTGGGTTTTTTTTCCTGTAACCTCTGGCAAGAAGCAAAGAGGGGGAAGCAAGCTCTCATGTGACTCTTGTAGGGACTCTAATCCCATTTATGAGGACTCCACCCTCAAGACCCCATCTAATCCTAATTATCTTCCAAAGGTCCCACTTCCTAATACCATCACATTGGGGTTCCGGTTTTGACATATGAATGAGGGATGGCAAGGGACAACAAACATTCAATCCATAACAAAGGTATTTAATAAACTGCAAATCTGATTGCTTCCAATGTCTGCTCAAAATCTCCCACTGGGTCCCAGTGCCAGTAACACAAATCATTCATTTATTGGTTTGTTCATATTATTTCTTCATTCTTTCCACAAATATTAAGTAACAGAATCTGTGCTAGGTGCTGGAGATTAGCAGTACAGAAAACAGACAACGGAATCTCACCTCTCTTGGAGCTTGTATCTTGTGGTAGAGGCAGACAATAACCAGATAGTTTAAATGGAGATGATATTTTGACAGTAAACTAATATAAATTTTTTTATACATCCTAACCTTGATCATGTTTCCCAAACCCAGTCATATTCCCCTGCAACCATTCCACCAATATGGTCTGCACCTAAAGAAGAAACATACAATAGAGGGGAAACTCCCTCTAGAAAAGATTAAATAAATGGAAGCATTTTTGTTGAGAGGAGGGGTATGCAGGTGGTGGGGAGGCATCCGATCAATGTATCTCCTGTACATCGATGTTTCTGTCACTTTCTTTCTCCCTCCCTTCCCCCTCTCTAAAAATAAATAAATAAATAAAAATCTTTAAAGTAAAAAAAAATAAACTGCATTTTAAAAACAAACATTTAGAAAATGAAAGTAGGGGGTGGGCAGGGCAGAGGAGAGTAATGGGGGGAAATGGGGACAACTGTAATTGAACAATTAAAAAAATTAAAAAGAAAAAGGAAATCTATATGAGAAAAAGAAGAGTTCAGCCTACAGCAACAGCACACACGTGAGTTCCAGCTGAACAGGCTGTCATTCAGAGGAGCATACAGGGTGGCAGCAAACACGTGGGTTCCAGAGTCACAGTCTGTCTCGAAGGAGAACACATATGGACGCACCACATACAAGTTCCAGAGTCACGGTCACTCACCACGGAGAGCGCACATTGAGGCACCATACACATGAGTTCCAGGGTTGCAGTCTGTCTCTTGGGAGAGCACAGATTGTGAACAAACACACATGAGTTTCAGAATCACAATCTGTCACTAAGGAGAGCATACTGCAGCAACACAAACGTGAATACCAGAGTCACTATCTTTCACTTAAGACACACACACTGAAATACAACACACACACACAAAAATGAAATTAAAACCAAACACTTATGAAATGTTTGGAAGCCCTGAAACACTTTACTGGAACCCAGGATTTTGAGAACATGAAACTATTCTCATGAAACTACTGGTCTAATCAATATAAAATGATTCTTAAGACACTTCAGTTCCCAGAACAGGTAGTTCTTACTTTACAGGGAAGTAATGAGGGACCATAAAAGGTACTGTGCAAAGCTGACACCATGCAAAGTGATCTTCATAATCAATGGGGAAAATTATGTAGTGACCTTTAAAATTTTTTGTCAAAACATTTAAAACTCTCTTGTCAGTAATAATGAGTAGGGAAAAGAATAAAGTAGTAAAACTGATATTTAATTGGAAAAATTGAGACTTACAGTACTTTGTTTTGTAAGAAAGCTTACCAGTCACCACAGATTTCCCTTCCCTCTGTCTCTAAATTCTTAACTAATATCTGGAGGCACACAGATTGGTCTTTCCTACTCACAGGAGACATTTTGGAAGGTGTATTTTAGATCTTTTTCTTCAACACTGAAAAAGAATTTTAATGAAAAATCCCTCATGGTTTTTGTTCATGAATACTCTAGAATTCAAAAGCTTCTGAGTTTTTAAATCAAACTATTCAGTGATACTGAAAAATTCTTCAAAGTTATAGAGTAGTTTATATAAGAAAATCTGATTCTTTTTGCAATGTAATAATATATAAAAATATATAATAATGTTGTCTGTGTACATGTGTTAGGTAGGATAGATAGCAAACCAAGGCAGGGAGGAGGAGAGATGTCCCACCCACTGAATCAGCAGTCCTTGAAATTCTATGAATCTTTTCATTATCTGGGAAAGAAAGCCTTGAAACTGTGCTTTCATCTCAAGCCCTGAAAGTCCAGAAAGGGCCCATAGTGCCTAAAGGAAGAAGCCCTGTCCTGGAAATCTAGCACCACCTTTATCTGTCAATGTGTAACTTCTTTACCCTCCCCATCCTGCCAACTGTGTAAGTCCTCAGAACAAAGGATCTCTCTCTTGCCCTTGCCACCTTTGCTCTTCCCTTTCTCCCACCTTGGCAAGGCCAGTTTTCTTCCATGAGAACCTATTACCAATAAGTGCTGCTTGCAGGATAATAGACTTGCCGATATGTAATTCCTTACTGGATTGGCAAGAAGAACCAAATTTCTGGAAGTTTCTCCCATAAAACATGGAAAATATGTATTTCTCTTTGAAAAACTATCCTTTTAAGAAAGTTGCACAGTGTAACAGTGGAGATAATGCTCTCATACACCCTCTGGATTATTGGTAAGATTTAATAAAACATTTTCTATCAAAAACACTTAACAGAAATGGTGTGAATAGCGCTTGCCTTCTTCTTATCATGCAACTTATTATGTAAAGTTCATCTTTACTTCATTCCTCTTGCTGCATATCTAGGGTCTCTCAAGTGGTGACAGTGTCAACCATGGTCAGCTATTTCTTCTGTAACTCCGTTAATATTTGATTCAAATTTCAGTTTGGAGAGTTCTTTATATATTCTGGATATAAGTCTTTTGTCCATGTACAATTTATAAAAATTTTTCCTAGTTTATGATTTATCTTTCCATTCTCTTAACAATGTCTTTCAAAGGGTAGAAGTTTAGGATTTTGATGCAGTCTAGTTTTTCAATGTGAACTTTTAAAAAAACTATCACCTATTTTTTTAAAGAAGATTTTATTTTTATTTATTTTTGAAGAGGGAGGGGAGGGGGAAAGAGGGAGAGAAACATTGATGTATGAGAGAAACATCAATCAGTTGCCTCTTGAATGCCCCTAGCTGGGGAGCTGGCCCAAAACCCAGGCATGCCCTGGGAATTGAGGAATTCCCAGCAATCTTTCTGGCCCCAAACCCTGGGCATGCAAGGAATTGCACCAGTAATCTTTCAGTTCGCAGGCCAGTGTTCAATTCACTGTGCCACACCAGCCAGGACTCAGTGTGATCTTTTATAGATCTCACTTGGATGGTATATCTAAAAATCTCTGCCTATCTCAGTCACAAAGGTTTATTTGTGTTTTCTTCTAAGAGTTTTATAGCTTTACATTTTGCATTTAGGTGTGTAATCAATTTTGTTAATTTGGATTGCGTGAGGTATAGGTCAAGATTCGGGTGGGGGGGTTGAAGGGTTATTGGGAGGATGACAAATGGATAGCCAATTATTCTGGCACCATTTGTTGGAAAGACTATGATTTTTCCATTGATTTGGTTTTTTACTTTGGCCAAAAAATCATTTGACCATTTGTGTATTGGGTCTATTTCTGGACTCTATAGTTGAAGAATTTGCTTTTTTCCTTTAAAAATAGTAAATATTTTAAACTCTGCAGGTTTTAGACAATGTGCAAAAAAATGGCCATGACTTTGCTAAACTGTATTTGCAGAAATAGGCAGTGGGCCAGATTTGGCCTATAGGCCACTGTTTGCCAACCCTGGCCTATTCTTTTTCATTTATTCTTGTGTGTCTCTTTTCCAGTACACTCTGACACTGTGTTACATGAGACACTGTGTTAGCTACTGTAGCTTTATAATAAGTATTTTTAAAGGTTTTATTTATTTATTTTTAGAGGGGAAGGGAAGGAGAGAGGGAGAGAAATATCAATGTATGGTTGCTTCTTGTGCATCCCCTGCTGGGAACTGGCCTGCAACCCAGGCATGTGCCCTGACTGGGAATCGAACCGCGATCCTTTGGTTCTCAAGCCCATGCTCAATCCACTGAGCTACACCAGCCAGGATATAGTAAGTCTTTTTAAATATATTTTATTAATTATGCTATTACAGTTGTCCCATTTTACCCCCTTTATTCCCCTCCACCCTGCACACCTCTTCCACCTGCATTCCCCCCACCTTAGTTCATGTCCATGGGTCGTACATACAGGTTCTTTGGCTTCTACATTTCCTATACTATTCTTAACCTCCCCTTTCTATTTTCTACCTATAATTTATGCTACTTGTTCCCTGTACCTGTATCCCCCACTCCCTCCTTCCCTTCCCCACTGATAACCCTCCATGTGATCTCCATTTCTGTGATTCTGTTCCTGTTCTAGTTGTTTGCTTAGTTCATTTTTGTTTTTGTTTTTAGGTTCAGTTGTTGATAGTTGTGAGTTTGTTGTCATTTTAATGTTCATAGTTTTGATTTTCTTCTTTTTCTTAGGTAAGTCCCTTTTACATTTCATATAATAAGGGCTTAGTGATGATCAACTCCTTCAACTTGACCTTATCTGCGAAGCGCTTTATCTGCCCTTCTATTCTAAATGATAGCTTTGCTGGATAGAGTCATCTTGGATGTAGGTCCTTGCCTTTCATGAATTGGAATACTTCTTTCCAGCTCCTTCTTGGCTGTAAGTTTTCTTTTGAGAAATCAGCTGATAACTTATGGGAACTCCTTTGTAGGTAACTGTCTCCTTTTCTCTTGCTGCTTTTAAGAGTCTCTCCTTATCTTTAATCTTGGCTAATGTAATTATGGTGTGCCTTGGTGTGTGCTTCCTTGAGTCCATCTTGTTTGGGACTCTCTGAGCTTCCTGGGCTTCCTGGAAGTCTATTTCCTTCACCAGATTGGGGAAGTTTTCCTTCATTATTTTTTCAAATAAGTTTTCAACTTCTTGCTCTTCCTCTTCTCCTTCTGGTACCCCTATTATTTGGATGTTGGAACATTTAAAATTGTCCCAGAGGTTCCTAAGCCTCTCCTCCTTTTTTTGAATTCTTGTTTCCTCATTCTGTTCCAGTTGAATGTTTACTTCTTTTCTGGTCCAAACGGTTGATCTGAGTCCCAGTTTCCTTCCCTCACTGTTGGTTCCCTGTACATTTTTCTTTATTTCACTTTGCATAGCCTTCACTTTTTCCTCTATTTTGAGACCATACTCAACCAATTCTGTGAGCATCCTGATTACCAGTGTTTTGAACTCTGCATCTAATAGGTTGGCTATCTCTTCACTCTTAGTTGTATTTTTTCTGGAGATTTGATCTGCTCTTTCATTTGGGCCATATGTTTTGTCTGGGTGCGCCTGTTATGTAGTAAGGGGCAGAGCCTTAGGTATTCACCAGGGTGGGGCAACCCAAGGTTGCTGCACTGTGGCATAGTATGTGGGGGAGGGGAAAATGCTGCTTGCTCAGCTCTCCAGCGGCTTTCAGTCACTTCCTCCACTACCCACAAGCAAATTGGGCCCTTCTGGTGCTGATTCCCAGGTGTGTGGTTTTGCATACATTCTAGGACACTGTGGGTCTCTCCAACGGAATCTCCTGCGAGGCTGGGATTTTCTCTCACTGCCGCAGTCCTCACAGGTTTTTATAGTCAGAATTTTTGAGGCTTTATTTCCATCCATAATGCATGAGGATTCCCTTTTCTCCACATCCTTGTCAGCATTTGTTGTTTGTTGATTCACTGATGATGGCCATTCTAACAGATAGGAGGTGATATTGCATCATGGTTTTAATTTGCATCTCTCTAATGATTAGTGACATTGAGCATTTTTTTAATATGTGTATTGGCCATCTGAATGTCCTCTTTGGGGAAGCATCTATTTAGGTCCTTTTAGGCATAGTTTTCTTTTAGTTTTTTCTGTTTGGGTTTGTGTTGCCACTCTTCAAGGCCAGGCAGATTCATGTTATTTGTAAAGATGGGAAAATATTCATAGAGCCGTTGGGGTGTCTGGCATGCTTTTATTCATGGGTGTGAGCCACACATGCTGCAAGCTGCATGTCTATCTGCGTGTCTCATGTCATGGTCCTTGCTCCCCAGAGTGGCTCCCATCATGGCACCTGTCACCTTGCTTGTCTCTCATCATCATCACCCCCAGCAAGGAGTTCCTACCTGTTTAAGTACTAGATGGGAACAAAGCTGGCAAGATGCCCAAACCTTACATAACAGAACATAGTTCTGCACATGCAAGCCCACTTCATGTTATGGGAACAGTTTTTCAGACCCAGTCTCAAGGCTATGAGAACACTAGTTATCAGGCCCCTCCAAGGCTGTGGGACACTGCTTCCCTTAGTTACCCAGACACCTGGGTGAGGAAGCCAGCCTGCCTCCACTTACCCTACAGGGTTTCACTGAGCTTTTTGAATTAGTAAATGTTTCTACTTTCATTAAATATGGGTGATTTTCAGCCATTATTTTTTCAAATATATTTTCTGTGCCAATTTTATATGTGCATATGATTTAGACTAAATAAAATGGTGATAACTGATATCTTCTGAAAGGGGGTTAATTTTATGAAATTCTTACATTTGAGGTACTCACCTGGATATCATAGTTAAAAATCGTATTTTCAGAACTTTAATTTTAAGAGCTTAATTATCAAACAAATGATTAAGTTAATTATTAAACAATCTTTGGATGCCTGAACTATTTCTAAGAACAGATGCAATAGACACACACTCACAGATACAGAGAACATTTTGACAACGGCCAGATGGGAGGAGCTCAGGGAGATGGGTGAGAAGGCGAAGGGATTAAGAAGTACAAATTGGTAGTTACAGAATAGTCGTGGGGATGTAGTGTATAACATAGGGAGTATAGTCAATAATATTGTAGTAACTATGTATGGTATCAGATGGGTACTAGTTTTATTGGGATGATCACTTCATAATTTATATAAATATCTAATCACTGGGCTATACATCTGAAAGTAATACAGGGCGGGACAAAAGTAGGTTTATAGTTGTGAGTATACAAAACACAGGTGTTTTATTGTATTATAATTAATTATTGTAATAATAATACATTAAAACTGTATTATTTTCCATATCAACAATTATAAACCTACCTTTGCCCCACCCTGGATAATATTGTACATCAACTGTACAAAAAAATAAAAGATTATTATTTTTTTAAAGAAATTAAAATTTATTTTGAGAGAGACAGAGACATTAATTTGTTGTTCCACTTATTTATGCCTTCATTGGTTGCTTCTTGTATGTGCCCTGATCAGGGATCAAACCCACAACCTTGGTGTACCAGGATAATGCTATAACCAACTGAGCTACTAGCCAGGTCCTAAAAATTATTTTAAAAAAGAAACAGATGCAAAAATATTTCTCATTAAACATACTTTTTATTTACTCTCATTTCTTAGAATGGCATTATATTAACAAATATAATGGAGAAAAGAAAAGTTGGTTAACTTAGTTAAAAGAGATAATTAATATAACTGGTTGACTATGCTATGTATCTTTCCTGTTTCTCCAGTAACTAGAATAATTCTTTAACATACAAAAACACCCAATTAGGACTTCCGCCAAGATGGAGATGTAGGTGGAACCACCTTGCCTCTGTGCACAACCAAATCTAAGAACAACTATTTTTAACAACAATAAACACAACCAAGCCACACAGAAAATTGACAATACGGAGTCCAAAGACAACTAAATGCTCAGCTAAACCGGTAAGAGAAGCGAAGCCAGCAGCGGAGCAGGTTGGCAAGAAAAAATCCCCCGGTGGTGCGCAGTGCGCAAGCAGCCAAAGGCGCTGATCGCGGGCTAGCTACAGGAGCACACAGGGAAGAGGCGCGGCGGGCTGTCTGCAGTCGGTCGCACGTCTGCGTGCGGATAAACCAGTGAGAAGGGAAGCCTGCGCGGGGCAGCAGGCTCGCACAATTCCGATCGGATAAACAGGCCTGGGGCGAGTGGTGTGACTGGAGGGACTGGGCTAGCGGAGAGGACCGCCATTGCTCCCTCTCTGACCACACCCCCACACACAGCATCACAAACCAGCGACCTGGGTCTCCCCGTCCTGGTAAACAACTAAGGCTTCGCTCCGCTTACTTAACAGCACGAATAGACCAAAAATGGCTCTAGGACAACTCAGAGCCCCAGAACCGATAGATCTAAGCGATGAAGAAATAGCCAGTCTTTCAGATGCACAGTTCAAAACACTGGTTATCAGGATCCTTACAGAACTGGTTGATTTTAGTCACAAATTAGAGA
This sequence comes from Artibeus jamaicensis, assembly GCF_021234435.1. Taxonomy (NCBI): domain Eukaryota; kingdom Metazoa; phylum Chordata; class Mammalia; order Chiroptera; family Phyllostomidae; genus Artibeus; species Artibeus jamaicensis. The sequence goes on from NW_026522030.1 coordinate 21,843,667, forward strand.
AACATATGGAAGCTAAACTAATTGAAATGAATGGTAATGCACAGGAAACCAATAGTAATGGAAAGGAAATTGGGACTCAAATCAAGGGAGTGGACCAGAAGGAAGAAAAAAATGATCAAACAGAAAAGAATGAAGAAATAAGAATTCAGAAAAATGAGGAGAAGCTTAGGAACCTCCAGGACATCTTTAAACGTTCCAACATCCGAATTATAGGGGTACCAGAAGGGGGAAAGGCATAGCCACCAGTGGAAAACTTATTTGAACAAATAATAAAGGAGAACTTCCCCAATCTGGCAAAGGAAATAGACTTCCAGGAAATCCAGGAAGCTCAGAGAGTCCCAAAGAAATTGGACCCAAGAAGGAACACACCAAGGCACATCATCATTACATTAGCCAAGATTAAAATGAAGGAGAGAATCCTAGAAGCAGCAAGAGCTAAGGGGACAGTCACCTACAAAGGAGTTCCCATCAGACTGTCAGCTGATTTCTCAAAAGAGACCTTACAGGCAAGAAGGGGCTGGAAAGAGGTATTCCAAGTCATGAAAGCCAAAGACCTACAACCAAGATTGCTCTACCCAGCAAAGTTTTCATTTAGAATGGAGGGACAGATAAAGTGCTTCTCAGATAAGACCAAATTCAAGGAGTTCATCATCACCAAGCCCTTATTATATGAAATGTTAAAGGGACTTACCTAAGAAAAAGAAGATAAAAAAGATGAACAGTGAAAGGACAGCAAACTCACAGTAACAACCACACCTAAAACAAAAGCAAACTAAGAGGACAGCTAGATCAGGAGCAGAACCATAGAAATGAAGATCACATGGAGGGTTAGCAACAGGGGAGTGGGAGGAGGAGAAGGGGGGAGAAGGTACAGAAAATAAGTAGCATAGACAGTAGATAGAAAATAGATAGGGGGGAGGGTAAGAATAGTAGGGGAAATACAGAATCTAAAGAATTTGAGACACGTGTTCATGAACTAAAGGGGGAAATGGTGGGGGAGGGGTATGCAGGGTGGAGGGGAATGGAGGGGGGGAATAGAACAAATGTAATGGCATAATCAATAAAAAAGTTTAAAAATAAAACAACAACAACAACAAAAAACACCCAATTAAAATTTGTCAAATCAATGAGTGAATTAACTATGGCTGTGACAGTGGAGACAAAAGCCTAAGTTGAGCCTGAACTACTTTACTATTAGACATATCCTTTTTCCCAATTTAAAAACATTTGTTTCTGGGGTATTGGTGGAGTGTATTAGCTCTGTAAGTTAGAAGAGAAAGAAAAACCTTACAGAAAGAAAACTACAATGAAGAAAGAAACGTAACTTGAAGGAAAAGAAAAGAAAGAAAAAGAATACTAAAAGAAAAAATCAGAGGATTAAATTGGATGAAAGAAGGACAAATGAAAAGAGATAGAATGTGATGGATTAAAGATGGCATTTTGGAACACTAGCCTTTAACCAACAAATATTGTATTATTAGAAAAAAGAACTTCTAAAGTCAGCAGGACAATTATCAACTATTTAAAATACTCATGATGTATACTAGTGTCACATTTGGGCTTCAGAAGTTCTCAGCAACTACTCACTGTCTTTCCCCTCCTTCTTTCTCCTCCTCCCCTCTAGTTCTTCCTCCTTCCTTTTCAACCCTTCAGGAGTGCATGTGCATGCACCCACAAAAATGAAAAAATCTGTAGAGAAATGCACCCACACAGACGTTTATACTGAGATACACATATGGTCAGATTCAGGAGACCCATCTCCACAGCTCATGTCCACGTGATGCAGAAAAACATGCCCACAAGAAGATGCACAGTCACAGTTTCCACACAAAGGCAAAATGACATGTAAACCTCATTTCATTGAGATTGAATATATACAAAATAAAATGTACCCAGAGTAAAATATTTCAGGAATCCTGTTATCCCCATGTACTGCTACACAGACACACTAAAAGCCTTACACATGCCGATTTCTGCATTTGGATCACTGTCTTTTCTAATTACATATATTAAAGTCATCTGCTTCAAGCACCAGTTTAAATGCCATTTTCTACATGAAGCTTCCCCAGATCACCATAGCTAAAAATAATCTCTCTCCTTTTTATAGATGTAAATAGCAGTTTTTCTGTACCAGGCACACTCTGAGATATTTTGAGTACTTTTGTGTAACTATTGTTTTACACTTTTATCAGGATTCCCTTCTAGATAATATTTATAACCCTCCCCCCATACTTTAGTCAATAAATAACCTTTAATAGATACCACTTTTTCCTAAGGGGAGAAAACTAAAACACACAACAGGAAGGCAGCTTCCTAAGAAGTAGAGGCACCCACTCTCCTCTGTGAGGGGACAGGGTTGTGGTCACTGCAGCAGCCCGTGTTTCGGATTGCTCTCCCTGTCTCCACTGCCACTGGTCCTGAGGGTGGAGGCTAACTAGGAAGAACAGAAGGGAAGAGAACTAAGAGTCAGCATTCCCCCACTTTACAAATAGAAAGACTCAATCTTGTCAAGGTTCTCTGAGACAATGGTTTCTTCATGGTGGACCAGCTGTAATTAAACTGAACAGTCTGAGGCATAAATCATAATGCTAATTTGCTAATTTTTACTGGCAATATAATCCCAAGGAACCTGGCACACTCCCACCTGCTAGCCAGGGCATTATCTTCTTATAGGTCTATTTATACTGAAAGTTACATTCTAGTCAGAATAATGAGCCTGTAATCAAGCCAGGAGTATGGGTTGATTACAATGGGATGACCTCAGGTGCTAATGTCACTGGGCTGTGACAGCCTGATGCCTGTTGCATCTGGGAACAGACCTGATGAGAGGAAGTAGGTATGTACCTGGATGACAATGGAGACCTTCAGACTTGCTCTTTGGATCTTATTTTAGATTTCTTTTATTATGGTGGTCTTTCTTTAAAAAAACACTGGACATATGAGCAGTCTGCTCAAGTAAGTGAAAGGTAGGGAATAATAAAGATTAGAGTGGAAATAAATGACACTGACTAAAAAAAATACAAAAGAAGAATGAAACCAAAAATTGGTTCTTTGAAAAGGTAAATAAAATTGACAAACCTTTAACCAGAACTCATCAAAAAAAAAAAAAAAGAGAGAGAGAGAGTACCCAAATAAATAAAATCAGAAATAAAAGAGAAGTAACAACATACACCACAGCAATACAAAGGGTTGGAAGAAAATACTAAGAATAACTATATGCCAAAAAATTGGGCAACCCGGGCCATATGGATAAAATCTTAGAAACATATAATCTTCCAAAACTGAATCAGGAAGAATCAGAAAATCTGAACAGAACAATTACAACTAATGAAACTGAAACAATAAAAAAAAATCTCCTAGGAAACAAAAGTCCTGGACTGGATGGCTTCACAGGTGAATTTTACCAAACATTCAAAGAGCAACTACCACCCATCCTTCTCAAACCACTCTAAACATTCAAGAGGAGGGAGGACTTCCAAGCTCCTTTTACAAGGCTAGCATTATTCTGATTCTTGAAACAGATAATGACACTACAAAGGAAGACAATTATAAGCCAATATTAACATAGATGCTAAAATCCTCAACAAAATATTAGCAAACCATATCCAGCAATACATTAAAAAGATTATATGCCATGATCAAGTGGGATTTATTCTGGGAATGCAAGGTTGGTACAATATTTGCAAATCAATGAATGTGATATATCACATAAACAAAATGAAGAATGAAAATCACATGATCATATCAATTGATGCAGAAGAAGCATTTGATGAAAATCCACACAGATTTATGATAAAAACTCTCAGCAGAGTGGGAATAGAGGGATTATATCTCAACATACTAAAGGCCATATATAACAAACCCTCATCATACTCAATGGGCAAAAATTAAAAGCATTTCCCTTAAGATCAGGAATGAGATAGGGATGTCCACTTTCATCATTCTTATGCAACATAGTACTGGAAGTACTAACCCCAGCAACCAGACAAGAAGAAGAAATAAAAGTCATCCAAACTGAAAAGGAGGAAATAAAACAGTCAAAACATTATTCACAGATGCCATGATATTATACATAGAAAATTATAAAGATTCCACCAAAAAACTAGCATTTCTAAATTAAAATGCAGCATTTATTAAATTAAAAATAAATTTAATTAAATTAAACAGTAGCAGGATACAAAAGCAATATTCAGAATTCAGTGGCATTTTTATATACCAATAATTAACTATCAGAGAGAGAAATTAAAAAAAAACATTTACTATTCCAACATAAAATATAAGGTACCTAGGAGTAAATTAATCAAGAAATTGAAAAACCTGTACTCAGAAAATTATAAGATACTAAAGATAGAAATTGAGGAAGATACAAATAAATTGAAGCATATACTATGTTCATGGATTGCAAAAATTAATATCATTAAAATGTTCATACTACTTAAAGCAATCTACACATTCAAAGCCATTCCTATCAAGATACCAATGGCATATTTCACAGAACTGGAACAAATATTACAAAAATTTATATGGAACCACTCAAGACCCCAAAGAGCAACAGTGATCTTGAGAAAAAAAGAACAAAGTTGGAGGAATCAAGCTACTTAACATTAGACTATGCTATAAAACCATAGTATTCAAAACAGCATGGCACTGGTATAAAAACACACATATACATCAATGGAACAGAATAGAGAGCTCTAAAATAAACACACACCTCTACAGTCAATTAATATTTGACAAAGGATGCAGATACATACAATGGGCTAAAGAGAGTCTACTCAGTAAATAGTGTTGGAAAAATTGGACAGATAAATGCAAAATAATGAAACTAGACCACCTTCTTATGCCTCTGACAAGAATACACTCAAAATTGATTGAAGACTCAAATGTCAGACTTGAAACTATAAAAATCCTAGAAGAAAATGTAGGCATTAAAATCTTGGGCATTTCTCATAGTAGTATTTTTTCTGATATAACTCCTCCAGTAAGAAAAACAAAAGAAAACCAATAGGATACATCAAACTAAAAAGTTTTTGCACAACAAAGGAAACCATCAACAAAATGAAAAGACAACCCACTGAATGGGGGAACATATTCACTGGTACATCTGAAAACGGGTTAATATCTAAAATTTATAAAGAACTCGTACAACTCAACACCAAAAAAATAAACAATTTTAAAAACAGCAAAGGACCTGGATAGACATTTCTTTAAAGAGAACGTACAAATAGCCAATAGACATATAAAAAGATGCTCGACTTTACTAATCACCAGAGAAATGCAAATAAAATCACAATGAGATACCACCTCACACCTGTCAGAATGGCTGTCAACAATAAACAACAAGATTTGGCAAGGATGTGCAGAAACAGGAACCCTTGTGCATCATTGGTGGAAATGTAGATTGGTACAGCCACTGGGGAAAGCAGTATGGAGTTACTTCAAAAAGTTAAAAGTGGCCCTATCTGGTGTGGCCAGTGGATTGAGTTCCAGCCTGCAAATCAAAGGGCTGCAGGTTTGATTCCCAGTCAGGTCACATGCCTGGGTTGCAGGCCAGGTCCTCAGTACAGAGTGCGTGACAGAAAACCACACATTGATGTTTCTCTCCCTCTCTTCTCCTCTCTCTAAAAGTAAATAAAAAACATCTTTAAAAAATCTTTAAAATATTAAAAGTGGAACTGCCTTCTGACTCAGTATTCCACTTCTAGGAATTTATCTGAAGAAACCTGACACACTAATTTGAAATAACATATGCAGCCCTAAAATCACTGCAGCATTATTACTAATAGCCAATATTTGGAAGCAGACCAGTGTCCATCAGTAGATAAGTGGATAAAACAACTATGGAACATTTACACAATGGAATACTACTTGGCCATAAAAAAGAAGAAGATTTTACCCTTTGCAACAGTATGGATGGACTTGGAGAACATTATGCTAAGTAAAAATAAGCCAGTCAGAGAAAGACAACTACCATGTGATTTCACTCATATGTGGAATCAACTGATCTAACAGGCAAAACAGAGACAGACTCAATGATAGGAACCAGGCTAACAGCTCTGGAGGGGGGCAGTGGAGGGATTGAGCATAAAAGAAAAAAGAGAAAGAACTCATAGACATGGACAACAGTGTGATGATTGTGGGGGTGAGGTTCTGGGGTGTGGGTGGAGGTGGAAGAGGGTATGGGGGGTAAATGGTAATGGAAAAAATAAAATATTTGACAAAGGAGACAAGAACATATAATGGAGTGAAGACATTCTCTTCAATTGCAGTTGGAAAAATTGTACAGATACATGCAAAAATCAGAAATTAGACTACCAACTTACATCATATACAAGAATAAACTCAAAATGAATTAAAGACTTAAATGTTAAGTCATGAAGCCATGAAAACCCTAGAAGAAAACATAGGCACTAAAACATCAGACATTTGTCATAGCAATATTTTTTCTGATATAACTCCTAGGGCAAGGGAAACAAAGAAAAAAACAAATGGGACTAAAAATCAAACTAAAAAGCTTTTGCACAACAAAGAAACCATCAACACAATGAAAAGAGAACCCACTAAATGGGAAAATATATTTGCCAATGATACATCTGATAAGGGGTTAATTTCCAAAATATATAAAGAACTCATACAATTCAATGAAGAAGATAAACAGCCCAGTTAAGAAATGGACAAAGGCCTGAATAGACATTTTTCCAAAGAGGACATACATATGGCCAGTAGACACATAAAATAATGCTCAATGTCACTAATTATCAATGAGATGCAAATTAAAACCATGATGAGATGTCACATCATACCTGTCAGAATGGCCATCATCAATAAATCAAGAAACAACAAGTGCTGTCTAGGACTCAGAGAAACACAAGGGAACCATTGTGTACTGTTGGTGGGAATGCAGGCTGGTGCATCCATTGTGGAAAACACTATGGAGTTTCCTTAAGAAATCAAAAATAGGACAGCCTTTGACCCAGTGATCCCACTTCTGGGACTATATCCAAAGGAACACAAAACACTAATTGGAAAAATATATGAACTCCTGTGTTCATTGCAGAATCATTTACGATAGCCAAGATCTGGAAAGAGCCCAAGTGTCCATCAATAGATGAGTGGATAAAAAAAGCTGTGGTACATTTATACAATAGAATACTACTCAGCCAAAAAAAAAAAATCTTACCATTTGCAACAGCATGGATGGACCTGGAGATTATTATGTTAAGTGAAATAAGCGAGTCAGAGAAAGAAAAATACTATATAATCTCATTTATGTGTGGAATCTAATGAACAAAATAAACTGATGATCAAAATAGAAACAGAGGCATGGATACATGGAACAGACGGACAGCTGTCAGAGGGGAGGCCTGTTGAGGGGCTGGATGAAAGTGAAGTGTTTTTTATATGATTAAAAAACATATATACATAACACATACACAGAGACAACAGTGTGGTGGTCAGGGGAACAGAGGTGTGGACGTAGGTGGACATGGGCAAAGGAGGGATAAATGGGGATGGAAAAGACTGCTTGTGGTAGTGGGCACACGACGCAATGTGCAGATGGTGTTTTGTTGAGTTGTATCCTTGAAACCTATATGATTTTGTGGTCCAACATCACCCCAATAAATTCTATTAACAAAAGAAAGACAAGACAAGGTATAGCCAAGGCAGGTAATGATACCACTAACACATCGCTGCTGTTGCCTCTAGAGCTTGTGGGCAAGTGTATAGGATCAAGAATTCACATAGTGATGAGCAGTGATAAGGAAATTGTTGGTACACTTCTAGGATTTTAAGAGCTTTGTCAATCTTCTTGGCAAGTTTCATCTTCTTTTATGAGTATCAGCCCTAGTGGATATGGATCTTAGGCCAGTCAGTCTACTCTGTTGTCTTTGGGGAAGAACTGAAATCACACCAGACAAAGAAGTGTTACTAAATTAGATCACATTTTGCCCTGGCTGGTGTGACTCAATTGATTGGAGCACCATCTTGTAACTGAAAGTTTGTGGGTTCTATTCCCAGTCAGGGCACATCCCTGGGTTGTGGGTCCAAGCCCTGGTCTGGACACAGGTGCATGCAATCCCCCAGTCCTAAGTTTCCCATTAAAGGGAATGTTTTGAAGATGCCATTTTTGTAATTATGAATATCTTGAAAAAAAGAACTGTTTGTTCTTTGAATGCCAAAATAAAGGTGTTTTTACTAAAAAAAAAAAAGACAAGAGACAACCACTGCTGGCAAGGACATGGAGAAAAGGGAACACTTGTGCACTGTTGGTGGGAATGTAAATTGGTGCAGGATGGAGGTACTTAAAAAAATTAAAAATAGCCAGCCAAGATGGAGATGTAGGTGGAAATACTGTGCCTCCTCGCACAACCAAAATTAAGGACGACAAAGATTTAGAAACAAAAACACAACCATAACAGGAAGAAAATTGAACTGTACAGAAGTCTGACAACCATTCATACAGACTGGTAAGAGGTGTGGAGTCGGTGGCCGTGGAGAGGTGTCACAGCAGGAAAAGGTGGTGGCTGGCAGACCGGGACTCACAGGCTGTGCAGGGCTAGCAGATGTCAGGCGAGGGGAGGAAATGAGCAGACCCAGTGAGGCACACAAGGTGGTTGGCTGACCATGGTCACACAATCACGTGCAGATAAACCAGGCAAAAATGGGCAGCAAGACAGACCATGCAACCCAGGACCCCAGTGACGGAAAAATAAAGCCTAAAAGCACCGATTGAAAAAGTGCCAGGAGAGACTCCCAGCCTCACAGGAGAGTTCACTGGAGAGACCCATAGGGTCCTAGAACGTACACAAGCCCACACACTTGGGAATCAGCACCAGAAGGGCCCAATTTGCTTGTGGGAAGTGGCAGAAGGGACTGAAATCCAAGAGAGAGCAGAACAAGTGTCATTGTTTCCTCTCTGACCCCACCCCCACATACAGCATCACAACCCAGCCACTGGGTTGTCCTGCCCTGGTGAACACCTAAGGCTCCACCCTTCAGTACATAATAAGCAGAACCTGACCAAAAAATTATGGCTCAAACAGAAAAACAAATCAAAGCCCCAGAGCCAATACTTTTAAGTGACCTATCAGACGCACAGTTCAAAACACTGGTGATCAGGATGCTCACAGAACTGGTTGATTTTGGTCACAAACTAGATTTAAAAAAAATGAAGGCTACACTAAGTGAAATGAAGAAAAATGCACAGGGAACCAATAGTGATGGGAAGAAAACTGAGTGGACCAGAAAGAAGAAAGAAACAACCAAACAGAAAAGAATGAAGAAGCAAAAATTTTGAAAAAATGAGGTGAGGCTTAGGAACCTCCAAGACATCTTTAAATGTTCCAACATCTGAATTATAGGGGTAGCAGAAGGGGAAGAGGAAGAGCAACAAGGGGGAAACTTATTTGCACAAATAATAAAGGAGAACTTCCCCAAGCTGGCAAAGGAAATGGACTTCCAGGAAGTCCAGGAAGCTCAGAGAGTCCCAAAGAAGGTGGACCCAAGGAGGAACACACCGAGGCACATCATCATTACATTAGCCAAAATTAAAATGAAGGAGAGAATCCTAGAAGCAGCAAGAGATAAGGGGACAGTCACCTACACAGGAGTTCCCATCAGACTGTCAGCTGGTTTCTCAAAAGAGACCTTCTAGGCCAGAGAGTCAGAAAAGAGGTATTCCAACTCATGAAATGCAAGGACCTACATCCAAGATTGCTCTATCCAGCAAAGCTTTCAATTAGAATGGAAGGGCAGATAAAGCGCTTCTCAGACAAGGTCAAGTTCAAGAGGTTCATCATTACCAAGCCCTTATTATAGGAAATGTTAAAGGGACTTATCTAAGGAAAAGAAGATAAAAAATGCGAACAGTGAAAGGACAGCAAACTCACAGTTATTAACAACCACACCTAAAACAAAAGTAAACTAAGCAGACAGCTAAAACAGGAGGGGAGCCACAGAAATGAAGATCACATGAAGGTTTAGCAACAGGGAAGTGGGAGGAGGAGAAGGGGGGAGAAGGTACAGAGAATAAGTAGCATAGATGGTGGGGAGAAAATGGGTGGACAAGAGTGGTGTGGGAAATGTAGAAGCTAAAGAACTTATGACACATCAACATGAACTAAAGGGGGGAATGTAGCTGGGAGGGGGTGTGCAGGGGGAGGGGAATGGGACAACTATAATGACATAATCAATAAAATATATTATAAAAAATAAAAATATAAGTACTATATGATTCAGTAACCCCACTTCTGGATATATATCTGAAGGAAACTAAATCACTATCGGGAAGATATATTTGCACCCACATGTTCATGGCAGTATTATTTACAATAGCCAAGACCTAAGTGTCTATTGATGGAAGAATGGATAAAGATGTGATACACACAAACACACACACACTGGAATATTATTCAGCTGTAAAGAAGGAATAAAAAGGAAGAAGAAGAGGAGAAGAAGGAGAAGGGGAGGAAGAAGAAGTGAGGAAGGAAGGAAGGGAGGGAGGGAGGGAGGGAGGGAGGAAGGGAGGAAGGAAGGAAGGGAGGAAGGGAGGAAGGGAGGAAGGAAAAGAAAAAGAAAGGAGGAGAAGGGGGAGGAGAAACATTGATCTGACCTTGAGGACATGACACTAAGTGAAATAAGACAGAGAAGGACAAATACTATATGATCTCACTTATATGTGGAATGTAGCCAAAACTCACAAAAGCAGAGAACAGATTGGTGGTTGCCAGCAGCAGGGGGTGAGAGGTGGGGGAAATGGGTGAGTTAAAAGGTTGAAACACCCAGTTATAAGATTAATAGGTCCTGAAGATCTAATGTGCAGCACAGTGACTATAGTCAATGATACTGTACAGTTAATGATACTGTATTGTACAGTGTTTGAAAGTTGTGAAAGTTGCTAAAAGAGTAGTTCTCATCACAAGAAAAAATGTAACATGTAAAGTGATGGATATTGACTTATTGTGGTAATCATTTCCCAATATATACACATATCAAATCATTATGTCATACACCTTCAACTGACACAATGGTCTATGTCAGTTATATCTCAGTGAAACTGGGGCAGGGTGGGGGAACTATTTCTCTTTGGAGGCCAATTGTTTCCAAATACACATCCAGAGCCAGTACTTTATTGTATGAGGATTATTTTAAATTCTTTCTTAATATATGAATTTCTGGGCCCTACATAGAGATTCCGATTCATTAAGCATGGGTGAGGCCAGGAAATCTATATTTTTACAATCTTCCCGTTTATTCTATTGCAAAGCCAGGATTAAGAGCCACTGGGACAGGCTACTGTTCCTGTCAGTGAGTCCTCCAGACTGGGCGCATCAAGTGGGCATGTGCTGCCCTCTAGTGCCTCTGGCTGATCGCTACACTGCAGCACAGTGTAGTAACCCACTGTGTGAGCACCGGCGGTCTTGCTGCCTGAGAGTACTCTGCAGCTTCCAGTCCAACACTCTGGAAATCTTAGATCTTGGGCATTAATAAAAATGCTCATGTATAACAATGTTGCAGCAACTATGTTTCTCTGACCAAGCATCTTGGCATAACTAAGGTGTGCCATAATACTTTCTGAGAATGAGACACAGCAAAACTTAATAAGGCTTGTCAGGAGGGGCAACTCATATAAGTGGTACGTCTGTGTGACCCGTGGTACCTATGAATCAATAGCTGTGAACAGTTTCCTGAGGAAATTCTGTTATTACAATAATTGTGATGCCGTAGCATTATAATGGAAGCAAGGTCCGGCTTTACAAGTCTTCTAGAAACACATGAATATGAATCCTTTGGAGTTGTATAGTCCTCCAGAGTCCACAGAACCTTTCCCTGTACTTCACCTGCCTTGTTCGCTGTTCATTGTAAACCATGAGGCAGAAAGGGCAAGTGTGAAGATCTATCCCCACATCATTAAAAATCACAAGCAGTATGTCCATCATGTAAATGTGCCCTTATTTAGGAAGACCCTAATCTCACGTCCTATCCACACAAGCACCTTTCATCAACAAGTACCAAATCAATAACACCTGCACCAAAGGCCAATTATGCAAAAAGGCATAAGATTACCTTTGGTTCTAACTCCACAGCTTGGAGATAGAGGAGCAAGGGCTGGGTTGAGCTGGTAGAGAGGAGATTTTAGCTGATGGTTCTAACGGCTCGTGGGGGTGTCAAACTCATTTTCACCAGGGGCCACATCAACCTTGCAGTTGCCTTCAAAGGGCCGAATGTAATTTTAGGACTGTATAAATGTAACTACTCCTTAACTAGGGGCAAGGAGCTTGGCTGTGTAGAAACAAGGTGCTGGGCCTTGTGTTTGCCACCTGGCTTAGTAAGTTGACAGTGGCTGAAGGTAAGTGTACTGGTCGGAGCAGGTGTGAAGTTTGGAGAATTTGATGGTTTTGACTGAAGCAAGTGGTTAGGCTCATGGAAACTGAGTACTGTTCAGCAGCAAAAAAGTGGCAGCGGCTGCAGGAAGCTGGCACTGGTTGGGTGGGATATATAGTATTGTGTTTGCCTCCTCTCCAGCTCACTGGTGAGGGAGAGAGTCCCTAGGGTTCTGGGGATGGCTGAATGCACGACACCAATGCTGGACCTATGAGACTGACAGCAGCTTATTAAGCACATATATTCAGAGACCAGGGGAGAAGGACACAAATACCTCATGGCACCCACTGGGTCAGGTTAATGGGAGACAGAACTATTGCAGTGGCATAGGGGATGGCAGTGGCTACAGGAAGGACCAGGTTGAGTAGTAACAATAAAAGAAACAACAGATTCAAGCCACTCTGTAGGTGTCTTGCCTTGCTACTGAAAAGCTGATGCAAGGTGCTTTTAAGTGGATTTTGTGAATGTGTCATTCAGTACTGTTTGGTCGAAAAAGTCTTTTTTCCTGTATTATGGAATTTGCAAGTTCAGAAAAGATATTGAAATGACGTCCTTTCGACATCTTCAGGGATGTAAGGATTATCTTGAATATCAGGTTCGAGTTTTCAATTTTGTTCTACATAAAAGAATATTCAAGAAAAACATTTTCTAATCTATTTCTTTATCGAATCACTTTCAGAATATTCTTCCTAGCATAATAAAAAGTCTCTTATGCTAATAATTGTATTTTGGCCTTTTGTTTTTTTAAACTGTGGTTAAATCTATTTAACATATTTTAACTATCTTTTAAAAGATTTTATTTAATTATTTCTAGAGAGAAGGGAAGGGAAGGAGAAAGAGAAGAAGAGTGTGTATTTGCCTCTCACGTGCCCCCTACTGGGGACCTGGCCCGCAACCTAGGCATGTGCCCTGACTGGGAATCGAACCTGTGACCTTTTGGTTCTCAGTCTGGCACTCAGTCCACTGAGCCACACCAACCAGGGCAAATTTTAACCATTTTTAAAGTGTATAGTTCGGCATCATTAAGTACATTCACAATGTTGTGCAGCCACTACCACTATCCTCTTCAGAACTTTTTTCATCATTCCAAATAGAAACTCTGTATGCATTAAATAAAACTCCCTGGTCCCCTTTTCCCAACCGCCTGGTAAGATTAGTTTTTGATTCATGTGAATTAGTCTTGTCTTTGAAACTAGATTTTTAAGGGTCTTGAGACCAGGCAGGAAACACGACTCAAATGTCTCTGTACTTTTGACACCGCCCAGCTTACAGCTGAGCGGACTGCGTACTCACCCTATTTTTTCAGCAGGAGAGTGGATGCTGGATGCAGGACCACACAGCCTCTTCAGAGATTTGGGGCCTAAAGAATATTTGGGCTGTGGAACCACTCATCAGGGCAAGAACATCTTAAGGAAATTCAGAAATCCTGGAATGTTGGAGGCATATCACAATGTCCACAGGGGCCATGGCGTTAACATTACTAAGTGAATCAGTGGACATTAAAGTGTGGTGGGCATTGAAGTTGGATAGAAAAAGCCTGCTCTGCCTAAATGTGCACAAATTCAGATTTTAATAAAACATTCAGCCAGACATTCCAACCATGATGGAATCAACCAAAGAGCCACAAGTTTGTGGCCCTTAATCAAAAGTCCAGCCAATAATCCATATCCCTAAATAGGATGCTCTAAGATCTATAGTGTCTGTTCCGGAAAATCGAGCTCCAGAGGTGAACTTCATTCATGTGCCTCCATGAAAGACAGTCTCTTCCTGCCCATCTCAAGCTTGACCATACACACTAGAAGGAATCATTTTTAAATAACTTACAAAGTTATTTCAAAGGACAGCAGTTATGTCCTTTCCTTGCCTCCTCACACCTGGTCCTCTTCCTGAACCTCGCCATACCGACCTCTTATTTATTGCCTGTGACACATCAAAACTCACACTTTCCAAGACTTAACAAGACATTGCAAGCTTTGTCCTCTTGTGTGTTTTTTGGTTATCTTCCCACTATAGGTCATACAGTTTATGGAGTTCCTCTGGCCTAGCCATTATTTTTCTTATAGGGCATGCAATATACATTAAGGCTCAGTTACCTGGGGATAGATGCCTAACTATTGTCTTCACAAAGAGAGCTGAGCCATCAGGGCATAGGAAAGAGGAAGAGCATGAAAGAATATATGCTGCCCATGACCTTGGCACCTTTAGGCCTAGGCTCTGCAACCCATGCAGGCAACCAGATACCCTCCTCTGAACACTGAATCACATGAGCTTCTCATATACCAGTAATTTTCATCCGGTGTGCCCCAAGAATTTTTAAAACATGCAATACCTTTTTAGTCAGGGGCACCGACTTCTTTTCCCTTGGATTGTTAAATTAAAAAAAAAATGACAACACAACAGTAGCTGTCCGGTGTGAATGAATCAAAATTATAACTCGTTTTTGTCAGATAGGCAAAATATATATTTGTGTGTGTGCTAAAGAATTTTAGTAATTAGTGAATGTGTGCCATGAGATGAAAAGGTTGAAATCACTGTCCTAGACAGATAAAGGTCTGTGATGCTCAGCATTGCCTTGTGAAACAGGAGGGCTTTGTGATGCAGCCTGGTTACATACTCTGTGAGGCAGACATGACAAGGTCTAGCACATGGAGGCATTAGGTTTCAAGACCTTGAAAGATGATGGCTAGTGAGGTTTAGATTATGTTGAGCCCGACATTTGTTCTGTGGGAAATTGGATATCCCTTATACACTTATGGCTCCATCATCATTATTGCATTAATTATTTGGCAAGCAAAAAAGAACCACCAAGAATTGAAGTTGGGACCTAACAAGAGCCATTGCCGGGTAGGAAAACACTAGGACCATGACTGAATCAATTAAGTCTGAGACAAGATTTTATCTCCTTACTTTCTCTTGTTGCTCTTACTCTCTGCTTTTTTTTTTTTTTAAATGGGGATATCCTCATTGGATCCCAGAACAGCTCCATATTTAGGTGATTCTTCTGGTTGGTAGACACTTAGAGCCTCAGATGGCTGAAGTCCTTTTGCTACCAGACCACCCACCCTTTAATCTGTTCCAGTTTCTCTCCTGTCTCATTATGATCTCTCCACAAAACTTGTTCAGGGAATGAGGGTGGAAGTGTAGAGTAAGGAAGTGCCTCAAAAAGAATCAGAAACAAGAAGAGAAAGAAAGTGATGGGTGAAAAGGTAGTGTAGGGAAAAGAAAGGTAGGAGAATGTATAAAATTGGTATACAGAAAAAAGGTTGGGAAACATTTGTGGGTTTTGGCTCATTTTAGACATTAAAAAAAAAGGCATGTTCCAGCTTCAAACTTTAACTTTTTTTGTCTGTAGCATCAACGGAGAGTCAAACAAAGGGCTAAAGATAGAACATCAAGAGGTAAACTCCCCCTCTCATCTCTGACTCCCCCCAACTGTGGGCGAGGTTCCATGGCTTTTGCCCTTCTTTGACCTCTGTGTGTGGGGGGTGGGGCCAGGTACTCTAACCACTAAAGCTTCCAGTTCCCAAGCTGACAAGTGCTCCCAGAATTTCTAGGGTGGGAAACTGGAGCCTGGGAATGTTCCAAAATCCTCTACCCTATCCCAAGGAATGAAGAATGAGGAAGCAGGGCAGAAGTCTTCAACTGTGCCATTTACTACTTTCATGGCTCTGTGGAATTCACTTCAGCTCTGAGTCTTTTATCCATGAAATGGGCATCTGAAAACCCTACCTCACTCGTAGTATAGCTGTGAAGATCTAATGGGATAGGTCCAGGATAGCAGATTATAACTGGTTGAGTTGGACACAGACGTGCCTTAGGGCATTGACTGTTGTGGTTTTCAGTCTCTTCTCAATCAGAGGCCTTTAGCTTCTATAGGATGTCCCTGAATCCTCTCTCGTTCCACGTAACACTGTCTCCTGGTTTCTCAGCTCGGAGACTTTCCCGGAAAGAAGCTGAGAAGCCATGGGAGCTCCTGTCTTTCATGAAAAGGTGATCAGTTGCTCTTTGTGGTGTCCCAGTTTCAGCCTGGATCACAATGGTCTCTCTGCTTGGCCAGGGAAAAGGATGAGGAGAGAGATAATGGCTGGGAGGGAGTTGGACACAGCAGGGGCTGCAGCAGGGTTGAGAGGGTTGCCAGGGCAAAGGGGGCTCAGATGACTCAGGAAAGAGGAGTCTCCCAGTTCTGGGCTAGGCTCTCAATGCCCCAGAATTCAGAAACTGATTAGTGCTTAATTCATCCAAACTGATTAGTCCTTAATTCATCCAAACCTACCTGGGTTTGTACTCAGCCATAAGACCAGTTAGCCAGCTAAGAGAATGGGTGAATAGTGCATAAATAAGTCATTATTGTCGTATTCTCCTTACAGCCACACCCTTTCAAGGGCAGACCCCTTGGCCCTGCTGACATTACCTCCCCTGGTGCTGTCTCGAGGGCAGTTCCTGGGACAGCCCTCATCCAGGAGCTTCACATTTCATCCTCCTCTTAAGAACTCTAGAGAATGAGATTAGCTCCCCAGAGACATTGTATACGCCTCACAGTCCCCAGGGAGCAGAGTTCCCACAGGGACCTCATTTTCCACAGCTTGGAAATACTGAATACCATGATGTGGCTTTCTTAGCCCCAAATGAGACTGAGTCCAGGTTCTGCCTGGTGATGGCTCTGGTGAAGCCTTATTAGCAAACCACTGACTCCCCATCCTTTGCCCCATCTCCTGGTTAAGCTTCTTAACACAGGGCAGTGACAATTCACCCACCTCCCAGTTGCCCATGACCCTGCATTCCCATGGGTTGTCTGAGATCTTGCCCAACAAGCCCCAGGCCCTCAGCTCAGCACTCCATAACTTGCCCAGTGGTATTTTCATAGGAAGAAAAGTAGAGGAGTAACCACTGGGGGAAAGGGGGGTGGCCCCAGTACATACAGGACTGGGGAGGGCAGGGCTAATCTCCAGACAACAGACTTCTAGAGAGGTAGGTGTCAATCCATCAGTAACAGATGCCATTTTCTCTTCCAGCCAGGGCTGGTTTCCTCAGGAGGGAAGTGTGCGGAGGCTCCTGTGTGCAGACCCCTCCTGCCCCATCTGCAATGCTGTGGCTCTGGAGATCAAGCAGTGGCTGGCTAGTGAGAACACCCCAGTCTCTCCTTCTTCATCAGGGCCATCCCAGGATTCCTCTTGCCTAGAAATTTTGTCCAAGTCTAGTTTGTCTCTTGATCGGAGTCAGGGTTCCCAGCACAACAAAGAACTTTCACATCCATCTGCAACCCCCTCAGTGTCACAACGAATGAATCAGAAATCCTTAACCCAGTCAGCTTCCCAGCCAACAGGTACAGTCAGCATCCAAGACTACTGGGCTGACCACCAGCTAAAGCAGGGATATCAAGCACCAGATGTGTCCTGGGATGCAGATGCTCTGTCTTCTTCAAGCCTTGAGGAGCACAGGATTCCTGTGAACCAGCAGGACAAGAACAGCAACACCCAATGCCTCTGGGAGAAACAAGGTCAGCAGCCCTTAAGCACCCTTTCTTTCCCTCAACCCAGAACTGACAAACCTAAAACACCCCATGGCCTTGCATTCCCTTCACCTGCTCTTCCTGTGTCACAAAACTCTGAGGTATCTTTAAGTACAGGTATATACGTTTCTATAGCTGAGGGCTTCCAAGGTCTGTGAAAGAGTTCCTATTGCAGCTTAAAAGGGTTCCTATTGCAGCTTAAAAGAGTTCCTATTGCAACTTATATGCCTTAAATATTTTCCAAGCCTAGAGGGAAAGAAACAACCATTTCTTTCATCATAATGCTACCGCTAAGGCCTCTGTTGAAAAGATAGGCTTTCTTTTATCTCCCTGACCTGGGGTCATAGGAGGTCAGCCAGTCCACCCAAAATGTCTGGGTTTTTGAAGGACCCAGAGCAAATATCACAGCAAGCAAATCCCAACTCCATGACTCCAAATCTACCCTCTACCACCTTTTGGTTACTAAATGGTCTCTGTCCATTGCCTGGGGGACACACTGAGGACTCAGTGTTATCTGCAACATAAGCACTGCTATTTATTTGTGGTTCTGCTTTTCCACACAGTCCCTAGTCCACCTCTGAAGATCTCTTCACAAAAGTGGAGTCCTCGGTACCTTTTTCTTCAATTATTTCTCCTTAATCTCTGTACTATCTGTTAGCTCCACCTTCTTCCCATCTAACTTTGGGCTTCTTTATCTGACTACCAAAAAGCCCATATCAATGTCCCATTTCCAACTCTGGCCCAGTGTGAAGCCTTGGAGTGGCACCTGCTGCAAAGGCAGCTCCAACATCAGTGATGCTTGCCAGTTGTTGCCCAGAGATCTCTGTAGAGGCAGAGAACCATACAACATAAACCCTGAGACATGATAAGCAACCAGTCCCCTGAGACCTAGGGTCTTACCTGTGTGGGGAAGCCTGTTTCGGTCCTGAAGAGGCAGGTAGGGTTTTCCTAGAGCATGCCCAGAGGTGCTGGGGTTTTGCCTTCAGAAGTGGTCAGTTGAGCAGGTCGATTCACCATTGCTAGGGCCTGTTCCAGAAGATCCAGCAGTCCTTCCAGTTGCTTCTGTCCCCTGATGACTAGCAGCTCCTGCTCTGGAGCAGCACACTGACCAATTTGAGTGTCCCCTAGTCTGCAGGCCTAGAGGCCAGTGGGTGTGGGGACCTGTCCTGATCCACTGAGGCAGATGGACCAGTCCACAGTTGCTTGCCTTGGCCAAGACAGTGCTGTAGGGCCATATGGACTGCAAATGGGGAAGATCAGCTAGGACATTGTCCCTGCCCATATCCTCATTGGTGGGACTGCAGCATTTTAGGAGCTCTGGAAGCAACTTGCTTCCCTTATGCCCCAGAAAGTAAGACCTACACTTGGATCAGGAAGTGACACCTGAATACTGACAGGTCTTGATCAGCAGCAACAAGCCTCACCAGATACTGTCACTGATCACCTGATCAGCACATGCATGGATTCATTCTCAGGGAGTCACTGAGAGACTGAGTCACTGAGACAGGTTTTGGCCTTTCCATTAGGGCTACTGTCTCTACTATGTGACTCTCTCCAGGGCCATAGCCCCAGCAATCACTAGCCAATAAGCAATCACCCAGATGGTGCCTGGGCCTGTTGGGGGGTCAAAGAGAGCCTCCAGCTCAATCTCATTTAAACAGCAATGTATGAGTCCTGGGCCATGCTTTCAAGATGCTAATGGAACTTACCCAGACAGTGCTCAAGCATTCCAGATTTAACCACAAGTGAATGGAGATGGTGCTTTAGATAGCCAGACAGATCCTAGTAGCCCCCATTCATTCAATACACCCATCTTGGCCAATCTAAAATTTTACCTGAAAAAGAGATTCCTAGCCCTGGATGGGGTAGCTCAGTGGATTGAGTGTGGGCCTACAAATCAAAGGATAGAGGTTCGATTCCAAGTCAGGGCACATGACTGGGTTGCAGGCCAGTTCCCATCAGAGGACACATGAGAGGCAACCATACATTGATATTTCTTTCCCTCTCTCCTTCCCTTCTCCTCTAAAGATAAATAAAATTTAAAAAAAAAAAAGAAATTCCTAGAGATACATTTGGGGAGTCTTATCAGACAAAGGAGTCCAGGGAAGAAACTTTGGCTGTCTCAAGGAATGTCTGTGCCTAGGAGTCCTTTAGGAGTCTAAATAATCAAGGGGAAACATCTCCCCAGGAACTCCCCATCCCACCAGGCATCCCATGTGCCCCAGAATGGCCCACCTTAAAGGGGAGCTTGCAATTAAACTAATAGGTGCAGCAGAACCAAAAGCAGGCTCATTCCCGGGTATTCCTTATGCTTCCGCCCACTGGGCCTTCAAGATCTCACAGCTCAGAGGGGACATGACAGAGGCTCAGGTGCTTTGTGTTCACCTGAAGGCCCATGTGAACAACCCCAGCCTGAAGGAGCCCTGAGCTCCTTAACCCCAGGTCTCTACAAGGATAAAGACAACTCCCTATTCCAGCAGAGAAAACAGAGGTTGCAGGGAAACTCAAAACAGCCGAGAACTACAGAGATGGGGGTACAGCAATGAGGTTCTCCCCAACCAGAGAGAACATCTAATCTGCCTGAGATTCAGGGGCCAGTAGATACACTTCTAAGTAGAACCTCTAAAGCCCCTGACTTCCCAAATTTATCTCCAGGATCTTTCTCAGGTAGAATTTTAGTGTGACCAACATGGTTGCCTTGAGTGAGTAGGGACTAGCAAGGTGTGTCTGGATCTATAGAGCCACCATCTTCATCCTCCCAGCCTACTGCTCCCTGTCAGCACCTTCACCAGCTTCTCCCTCACCGTAAGTTCCTCCTGAATCCTCTAGCATTCCTTGGGGCAAAGATCCAGATTAGAATATTCACTGATATGTAGAATCTAATGAACAAAATAAACTGATCAACAAAATAGAAACAGAGGCATGGATACATGGAACAGACTGACAGCTATCAGAGGGAAGGGAGGGCTGGATGAAAGGTGAAGGGATGTTCTTAACTAAACATATATGCATAACCCATAGACAACAGTTGTGGTGATGGCCAGAGGGAAGGGGGGCAAAGGTGGGGCTGGGGGAGAAACAGGGACATCTGTAATAGTGTCAACAATAAAAATAAAGACAAAAAAAGGCTGTTAGAGCAAGCTGAATGTCCTCATCCAAATAATGATTCCTGAGAATGTCCACTCTGGAGCACCCATAGTTTAAATGGCCTGGCCTTACAGGATCAATTTACCAGGCCACCACTCACTAGGCCCAAATTTGAAAGCTCAGCATTTGAAAGGACCACATGTTTCAGATCCAAACTTTGCAGGGACAAAATTTGTCAGGCCACACTTTCTAGGGCCAGGAGCTATAGGGTCTGGTAAAGGCAGCTCATACTCACAAGAGCCCTACCCTTCCAGAAGCTGCAGATGTTGGCTTGGAAAATAAGAGGAAGCATGTTCCACACTGGATTAGCCCCAAGGTGAAAGGTGAAGGGCATAAAGAATCCATTCTCTCTAAGGAGGAAACACTGGTCAAAACCACGACACAAAAGGTTGAGAAGAGTCCACCCTCCACCAAAGGCCCCGTGAAACTAGCTAAGTTGGAGAAGACAACAGAGGACAAGGGCATCACTTTCTTTGATGCCCACCAATGCCTAGACAATGAAGTCCAGCAACACCAGCCCAGGCGCTCCTTGTTCCAATGCTTTTCCCACAACAGCTCTAAGCACTGTCCTCAACAGACTGGTGCCACTCAACAAAAAACCTCAACTCTCACCTCAGCAGGAGGCGCTGGCCTAAACAAGGAGAATACCCATTCCAGAAAAAAGGAATTCTGAGTCTCTCAAACTTCTGCGTCTCCCTTAAAAAGGCTGTCATCATTTCCATTATTGTGCAGATGAGGCAGCACCTTCTCCAAATATACTCTATACCTCTAAGCAAAGAATCACCTGTTTTTGTCTCCTTATTTTCAATGTGTTATATGATGGAGAGAGTAGAGGGGGTAGATAGTACTTCCCATGTGGTATAAGAGCTTAGACTCATATTTCTTTCTTTTTTTTTTTGCTTTGTTCTTTTTTAAAAAAATACTTATTTATCTTTAGAGGGAAAGGGAAGGAGAGAGGGAGAGAAATATCAATGTATGGTTGCTTTTCGTGTGTCCCCTGCTGGGAACTGGCCTGCAACCCAGGCATGTGCCCTGACTGGGAATCAAACCATGATTCCTTTGGTTCCCAGGCCCACATTCAATCCACTGAGCTACACCAGCCAGGGCTTAGACTCACATTTCAGGTGGGTCAGCATTCCATACAACTCTTTCAGCACCACCCTAGGCTGCAGATAAAAGTACTTGAGCAGAAAAGGAAGACCTTCAATGCACTCTAAGGTGCATTGAAGGTAAAGATCAGGCTTGAAATCTTCCCATGGTGTCTTTGGGCACCAGAGGAACAATGTGGACATGAGAATAGTATAGAAGTAGTGGCCAGGAGTTGGTGCATTTTTGTCCCATAGGCACAGTTCATAGATAACCTTTGTGCATGCCCACAGACTGGAGGGAAGGTCTGTAGAGGAGTGTGCACCATCCTTGAGGATGTGCTTTATGTTTATCAAAAGCAGAAAGCTAATATGACAGATGTCAAAATCAAATGATAGCATCTCCCCTCTTTGTGCCCTGTTGTTAGTGATTAGCTCTTTAAGAGGTAAGCCATCTGGTTCTCATCAAGAGGGAACCTGCTGTGGTCCTTTTGCCTCTTTGACCCTCATTGCCTTTCACCTGAATGTAATGAATGCCTCCTAAAATAAAGAACAGTTGATGGGAAGGTCCCCAAAAGCATCACAATAAAAATGACTTTGAGCTGAGTTTTACATTCAACAATTCAAGTATCTGAGTACTTTATATGCTAGGTACTATCACAGACCCTAGGGACATAACAGTGAACAGCACACAGGACATCTCCCATGGAGCTCATGGAATCCTGAAGTAGACAGTTAAAAAAGAAGTCACTAAAAGCAATGTGATAAGAGCTGGTTAGAAGAAGTCAGTCACCTGCAGATGTAGAGTACAGAATACGGAATATAGTCAATAATAATGTAATAATATATGGTGTCAGATGAATACTACATTTGTTGAGGTGATCACTTACTAAGTTGTACAATGTCTAATCACTGGGTTATGCACCTGAAACTAATATAATATTATATTTCAACCATAATTGGAAAATAAAATTATTTTTTAAAGATGTTATTTATTTTTAGAGAGGAGGAAGGGAGGGAGAAAGAGAGAAAAACATTGATGTGCAAGAGAAACATTGATTGGTTGCCTTTTACATACCCCCAACAAGGGACCTGGCCACAACCCAGGCATGGACCCTGACCAGGAATTGAACCAGTGACCTTTCGCTTTGTGAGACAATGCCCAACCAACTAAGCCACACCAATCAGGGCATAAAAATAATATTTTAAAAAATAAATAAATGACAGACACGGGAGGGTATTTAACCTAATTTGGGGGAGGTGTGATTCATGGAAATCTTGGAAGACATGACATGTAGACAGTTTCAATGGATGAGCAGAAGTTAGCTAGTGAGGAGATTGTGGGGTAGAGAGGTTTGCCTATGCTGAGAGTACACAACATAAGCAAAGGCATGATATCAAACCAATGGGCTCACCTACCATGTCAGAGAACAGTGACTTGCTAGAGAAGTACCTGTGATCATCAAAAGAGCATATTAAAATGTTTGAAGGTTTGGAATGATGTTGCCAAGCTGGAGAATGAATGGCATTCACTCAACCATTTTTTTATTTCTTCAACTAATATTGAGAACCTACTCCATGCCAAGCACTTGTATAGGCACTGGGAAAACAGCAGTGAACAAAAGAGGGAAAAAACTCCATCACCAATGAGCTTACATTGATGGTGTTCTAGAGAGGGAGATAAAGAAGCATACGTAGAAAAATATATAGAAGGCAACCAAATACATTCAAAATCTTGGTAAGAGTCTTGGGGAAGACATAGGTGGGGTACAGTTGTAAATAGGGGGTTCAGGGCAGGTGTCCCTAAGACATTGACCTGTGAACATGGACTAGAGGAAGAAAGAGTAAACCACATGGATAAGCATTGGATAAGCATCTGAGGAAGAGCATTCCAGTCAGAAAGTATAGCTATTGCATATGTCTGGAGGCTGGGGCATGCCAGGTCTATTCCAAGGAGCAAGGACAATGAGCCTGAAGCAGAATAATCAAGGGATAAAGTACTAGAGGGTGAGGTCAGAGGAGTAAAGGGGGCAGATGAGATAAGGCTGAGAAGGTCATAGCAAAGACATTGACTGAGTAAAAGTGGGAGCTACCAGAGGATCTTCTTAGATCTGACATATTTTAAAAGGGTCACTTAGGCTGAGGTGCTAATAGAGGGTTGGGGCCATGGACTTGGGAGGAAGCAGTGAGATTCTTTATGAGGTTGCTCTAGTCATGGTAGCAGTGGAGGAGACTGAAAGTATTTAGATGCTGGTTTCTTTTTGAAGGTAGACAGAACAGGATTTACTGATAGATCAGATGTGGACAGCTAGAGAACCAAATGTCAAGGATGGCACCAATGTTTTTGGCTTAAACCACTGGCAGACGAAGTTGCTGTTAACTGTGGTGATAAACGCTGTAGTTGGAATAGGGCAGCAATGTTCAACTGGTGTGCTGCAAAACATGTTGAAACATGCAACACCTGACTTTTTTATAGGCAGGGGCACTGATCTCTTCTCCCCTAGATTGTCAAATTAAAAAATGACAACAGCAAACACAGCAATAGCTGTTTACTTTGAATGAATCGAAATTACGCCTATTTTTTGGTCAGATCAGCAAGAAATATATATTTTTTGGTGTGCCACAGAATTTTAGTAACTAGTTTATACGTGCCATGAGATGAAAAACACTGAAAATTACTAGAGATGTATGTGATTGGGCATGTGGGGGGCTGAGTAATGAAGAGTTCAGTTTTGTATAGTTAGGGATATTGGACATTCAAGTGTACATGCTGATTAGACAATTTGGGTATGTCACCCTGGAGTTTAGGGAAGGGCCCAGGCTTTAGGTAGGCAGGCAGCCAGCCAGATAAATAGATATACATAGGTCATGATAGAAAGATGGATAGATAGATGATAGATGATAAATGATAGATAGATAGATAGATAGATAGATAGATAGATAGATAGATAGATATAAAACCATGAACCGTGAGACTGGACTGAGGAGGCAGATCGATCACTACATCAGTGTGATGAGAGCTATGGTGTGTGGGGTCCTGCCACAGGAGAAAGTATCAGCTGATGAGGAGAACCCTAGGGTCACATAAAGCAGCCACAATAACAATGATCTTAAAAAAATAAAATTAAAATGACCTTAAGAGGCACTATGCATTCAACAGTTAAAATATTTGAGTACTTACTGTGCTCCAGGACCTATTCTAGACACAGCAGTCACACCGGCCATGCCTCCATGGAGATCATCACCTTTACGGGGCAGACAGTCTCATGTGCCCAAAGTGTCTAATCAGAATATACACTTGCATGTCTAACAGTCATCTCAAAAGTGAATTCCTGACTCCCTACACCCCCTACCAGCTCCCAAATCTGTTCTCACCATGGTATTTCCCACATCAGTTATGGTACCTCTCTCTCGCCAGTTGTTCAGGACAAAACCATTGGTGTCATTCTTTTGTTTCTAACAGTCCACTTCCAATCCATCAGTAAAATCCTGTTGTCTCAAAACAAATCCAGAATGTGACCACTTCTCACCTCCTCTGCTGCTATAATTACTGAAAATAGTATCACCACTAATCTCCCAACTTCCTCCTGACACCCCATCTCCTACAGTCTAACCTCAACACAAAACCTCGATGGTCCTAGGGAAGGGTCCTGGCTACAGATGATTGGTTGGTTGATTAACTGATTGATGTATATAAAACCATAAGACCAGATAAGGTCACAAAAGGAATGAGTATTAATGAAGGACCAAAGCATGTCACTTCCTTATGATATGGTGGGGAGACTAACTATGGGATTGCCCCTGCCTCACTGGTTCCTAAGGAAATCAAGGATGACTCAACATTTCATCAGATGAAGAGGTGGTGGCAGGACTCCCTTCCTCTGCTAGGACCCCATTTGGTACAACATGTTCATTGCTAGCAGGTGCAGAAAAGCCAGGATGGGAAGAGGCAGGAATGTGTCCTCCTCTGAATGGTAGTGATTCTGTGTCTGAGGGATGGGGGCCTAGCCCCTAGTGTGGCCTCCAGGATGAGGAGGCACAAGGCCCAGGCCTGCTGAGCCAATACCCTCCAGGTGTTTTCCTAAAGCCTCCCCAAAGATCACTGGAGGTCTTGTGACAGACACATCCTCCCTGCATGGTGGGAGTTGGACAGAGAGTCATGTGAAAGGATGCCCAATAGAAGGAAAGTGATGCAGGCCGATCACAAGAACGTCAGGTGGGAAGCCAAGGTTAATGTGCACACATCCTGTCTTAGGTGGAGCAGGTCTTTCCCATGGCCCCCACAGGCTTCCCCCTGCCCCAGCAGATTTCTATCTCAAAATTTCAGGCAACTGACCACCACCAGTTGTCTGAGTTTTGTACCTGTTCACTCCACCCTAGCGGGAAGTCATAGAATATGCCGAGCAAGTGAGTGTGTGAGACCATTTCCTTGCTCTTGCTCAGTCCTGTCATTCCAGCCTCTTGCCAGCAGGGGACCCAGATTCTCTGAGGCTAAACTGAAACTCCCTGCCCTGCTGGAGTTCCCAGCCAGTTCGAATGCGCAGACTCAAGGGCTCAGTTATCTCTGCTTGTCCACTCAAAGTCTAGTCCCTTTTCTCTGTGGGCCTTTGAGTACAACATCCCCTGCCCCTAAATTCCCACATCCTCTGAATCTTAACCTCCTTCCACAGCTTCATCTTATTTTGGCTAACCTTTCCATTGCCACCCTATACTTGCCCTGTCCAGGCTGAATCCCTAGGAAGATGTTATAATATACAAATACAAGGTCTGCCCAGACAGTATCCAGCTGTGTAATATGAAAAATAGAGACATTCACTGAAGAAGATACAAGATACAAGAAACATTGTACGCAGGAAAATGACGCCTCAGTCCTCTTCAAAGTAGGCACCTTGGGACCTCACGCGGTTCTCCCAAGCTCCATCAGCTGCCCTGCCATATTTTCCTAAATTTCATTGACAGTCTGAAATCTCTTCCCTTTCCAAGGTGATTTTAGTTTTCAGAAAAGCCAGAAGTTGCAGGGCACCAAATCTGGGCTGTCAAAGGGCTGATTCACCTGGCTGATTTGATGTTACCAAAAAAACTCTGCACGAGACTTGATGCATGAGTGGGTGCATTGTCGTGATGAAGCCGACAATCACCAGGTGCCCATAGCGGCAGCCTTCTGAATCATGTGACTAGTTTCTGTGGAGGAATGTTCAAGCTTAATGAAAAATTTGATGTAGATTCATTGCTCTACTTGCTTAGTCATTGTGAATGCAACATCACACAGTACACATGCTCACTCAACAGCACCTTCTGCCCATTGACTAGTACAGTGAAGTCACTGTTGTTCACACATGCGCATTTCAGTCCACTTTCCTTGGCTGCCAGGTTACATCGATGTTGCACAAACTGTTCTTGTTATATTAATAATGGCTGGACTTTTTCTGGACAGACCTCACATAGTGAAAAAGCAAGTTACAAAAATATTTATATTTTAGTATAATGTTTGAAATAGTAAGAATATTTTTAGAGAAGCTTTAGGTTTGCAGAAATATTGAACAGTGAGTACAGAGAGTTCCCATACACCCATTTCCTGCCATTAGCCACATACAGTTTCCTGTATTATTAATATCTTGCATTTAGTGTGGTATGTTTGTTACAATTGCTGAGCTAATGCTGATACATTATTATCACTAGAGTTTATAGTTTACAGTAGGGCTCACTTTTGTGTTGCACATGCTATGGGTTTTGGCCAATGTATAGTGACATGCATCCACCATTACAATGTCACAGAGAATAGTTTCACTGCCCTAAAAATACCCCGTGTCCCACCTCTTTATCCCTTTTTCCCTTCACTCAATCCCTGAAACCCACTGATTGTTTTTTAATTGCAGAAAAATATAAACAATATGAAGTTTACTATTTTAACTATTTTAAATGTTCAGTTCAGTAGCATCAAGTACATTCCCAATGTTGTATACACCATAATCTCCAAAACGTTTCATTAACCCAAACAATTTAAACAATAACTCCCCATTTCCCCACCCTACCCCAGGACCTATTAACTTCTATTTTACTTTTTGTCTCTATTAATTTCCCTATTTTAGGTACTTCATATAAGTGGAATTGTGCAATATTTGCCCTTTCGTGTCTGGCTTTTTTGCTTAACACAATGTGTTCAAGGTAAACCCATGTTATAGCATATATCACAACTTAATGTATTTTTACAGCTAAATAATATTCCATTATGTGGATATGTCACATTTTGTTTATCCATTCATCTGTTGATGGACACTTTGGTTGTTTCAACTTTTTGGCTATTGTGAAAAATACTTCTATAAACATGGTGTGTAAATATGTTTTGAGTCCCCACTTTCCATTCCTTTGGGTATACACTTAGGAGTGTAATTGCTGGATCATATGGTATTTCTGTGTTTAATTTTTAGGGGAATCACTGCCAATTGTTTTCCGCAGCAGTGGCAACATTTTATATTCCCAGCGGCAATGCATAAGGGTTCCAATTTTTCCAGATCCTTGCAAACACTTGTCCTCTCTTTTTTTAAGAATAATACCAATGCTAATGAGTATGAAATGTTATCTCATTATGGTTTTGACTTGCATTTCTTTTAATTAATTAATTTAATATTAATCAATCATTATTAATTTAAATCAATTAAAATTAATCTATATAATTAAATTAATTATAATTTATATAATTAATATTAATGTAATATTCTTAATTATTATTTATTAATTAATAAAGTATTTTATTAGTTATGCTATTACAGTTGTCTCATTTCCCCTTTCATTCCCCTCCAAACTGCATACCCCCTCCCACCCACATTCCCCCACTTTAGTTCATGTCCATGTATCTTAAGTTCTCTAGCTTTTACATTTCTCATACTATCCCTGCCCTCCCCCTGTCTATTTTCTCCCTATCATCTATGTTACTTATTCTTTGTACTTTTCCCCCTCTCTCCTCCTCCCACTCCCCTGTTGCTAACCCTTCATGTGATCTCCATTTCTGTGGTTGTTCCTGGTCTAGTTGTTTGCTTTGTCTGCTTTTGTTTTAGGTATGGTTGTTAATAACTGTGAGTTTGCTGTCTTTTTACTGTTCATATTGTTCATATTTTCTATCTTCTTTTTCTTAGATAAGTCCCTTTAACATTTCATATAATAAGGGCTTAGTGATGATGAACTCTTTCAACTTGACCTTATCTGAGAAGTGCTTTATCTGCCCTTCCATTCTAAATGATAGCTTTGCTGGTTAGAGTCATCTTGGATGTAGGTCCTTGCCTTTCATGAGTTGGAATACTTCTTTCCTGTTCCTTCTTGCCTGCAAGATTTCTTTTGAGAAATCAGCTGATAACTTATGGTAACTCTGTTGTAGGTAACTGTCTTCTTTTCTCTTGCTGCTTTTAAGATTCTCTCCTTATCTTTAATTTGGCTAAAGTAATTATGATGTGCCTTGTGTGTGTGCTTCTTTAAGTCCAACTTGTTTGGACTCTCTGAGCTTTCTGGACTTCCTGGAAGTCTATTTCCTTTGCCAGATTGGGAAGTTCTCCTTTATTATGTTTTCAAATAAGCTTTCAATTTCTTGCTCTTCCTATTCTCCTTCTGATACCCCTATGATTCAGATATTGGAATGCTTGAAGTTTTCCTGGAGGTTCCTAAGCCTCTCCTTATTGTTTCTGAATTCTTGTTTCTTCATTCTGTTCTGATTAAATGTTTATTTCTTCCTTCTGGTCCAAACCATTGATTTGAGTCCAGGTTTCCTTCCCTTCACTGTTGGTTCTCTGTGCATTTTCCTTTATTTCACTTTTCATAGCCTTCACTTTTTCCTCTATTCTGTGACCATTCTCAACCAATTCTGTGAGCATCCTGATTACCAGTGGTTTTTTTCTTACATGTGTGATGTTCCACACAAAATATGGAACATCTAAAATGAAGCTCTAAAATGAAGGCAAGCAGCTGTGCTGTTTGATAATTATCAGGACAAATCATACTGTTTTTGTTAGGTCCAACTATATTATCCTTTTCACATTTGTCTTCTGAATTATTTGTCGAAAATGGTGCCATGAGGACATGCATACAATGGCTGTAGAAGAAATTAATAAATTCACTTTTTTCAGTTTTATCATCACTCTGCTGGGCTTCTTGCATGACAAAATTGGACCATGGATGGACTAAATTCTACTAAATAAGAAAATATGTCTGTAGCAGCCAATCTGAGTTGCAAATCATCTATGGCCATTACAATTTCAAGAGCAAGAAGAATCCCCAATTTTCCAAAGCTTTGAGAAATGTATTCCTGTTTTGAGGTTGTAATGTCTGAGAAATGCACAAAATTCCTTGAAAAAAATTAACCAATCCGCACCATTTATCATCATCTGTGGCCTTATCTGTTAATTGTGCAAAAACTTCAGAGAAAAATTTCTCATCTTCCTGCAACATGCTGACTCTTTCAACTTTGTTGAAGAAAATAAAAGAAAACAGAAACAGATGGCATAGGCAAAATGATGTCCTGAATGTACTGTACCCTGTAAGTCTGGTGTACTTTTTGCCTTAGTTCAGAGTCTGTTATTGGTATAACTTCCTTAAACTTTTCAGTTTTGGTCAGGAATTCTCTATGCCTTTTTGGCTGAGCCAAAGCAGGCTCATATTCAAGGGATCCCATGACATCTGTGATACACTCATCAGAAAACATTACTTCAATCAGAGTTGCCTTATTTAGACATAGGATTCCTCTAATAATTCCATACAAATGGTGTAAGCCTTCCATGTTTTCTAGGTTCTCATGAGCTTGGAACAGCTGCAGTAGTTTTTTAATATAGCCTTCATTTTCCAAGGCCAGAGCCAGCTTTTCTCTATGAATAGGTGAGGAGAGCACTGAGGTAACCAAATCAGCAATCTCTTCAAGTTTATTGAGTTCACATGCAGGCAGGTCAATCAGATGACTGATTTTAGGCATTTCTTCAAATCATTCTTCCGATTGATCAGTGAAATCCTGTGTGACTTCCACTGATGAATCCTTACCTTGAACCCGACAAATTTTTTCCTAGATTTCATCATGGCTAGCTTTTTCTTGAAAACTTAGAGCCAGAAACTTAGTTTTCAGTTTCTGACAAAACAATTAATGTATTCTGTTGTTTCTGATAGGCAGTGTTTGGATTTATCATTGATTCCAAGAGTAGGGATCCTTCGGACTCTGCTGAACCAGCAGCAACATCCCCTTGAGCTCCTCCACACAAGTGAAAGAGATGGCCTGGTGCCTTGGTCATCCCATTGCCGGTCTTCATTCAGAGTATGGACCTTCACTCGCCACCATGTATCTGACATTGTGGCTGCTGTCCCCATTGCTCCGGCCACTGCCTCCACATTCACCTTGTCCACACCTCCCAGTCCTGAGAGATGGTAGTAGCGGCAGTGGCAGCAGCAGGTCCAGCTTGGCCCAAGTTCACCATAGCTCCCACGGTTCAGCCATAGGAAGGGGCAACAAAAGCCACCAAGACCTCTACAGCCAGAGTTCTGATTACCTCTCACTTTACCCCTCCATACACCCACACTTCCCTTTCCTCCCCCCACAGAGCTCACTTGCTCTCTGGCTGCTGTAGTAAATACTAGGCACCTGCCATCTTGTAACCCAATTCTCTCTGTCTTTTTCTTCCTCCTCCAGCAGGTTTGCATGGGCTGTCCGAGCAAGGCCTACAGTGGCTGGTGAGGCCAACTCTGATTACCAGTGTTTTGAACTCTACATCTGATAGGTTGGCTATCTCTTCATCGCTTAGTTGTATTTTTCCTGGAGCTTTAATCTGCTCTTTCATTTGGGCCATATTTTTTGTCTTGGTGTGCTTTGTTATGTAGTAAGGGGCAGAGCCTGAGGTATTTGTCAGGGTGGAGCAACATACCTCAATACGCTGTGGCACTGTATGTGGGGGAGGGGTCTGAGAGGAAACAATGCTTCTTGCTCAGCTTTCTGCAGGCTTTCAGTCACTTCCTGGTCACCTACCCACAAGCAAATTGAGACCTTCTGGTGCTGATACTCGGGTGGGTGGGTGTGTGTACATTCTAGGACCCTGTGGGTCTCTCCAATGGAATCTCCTGTGAGGCTAAGAGTTCCTCCTGCTTCCTCAACCCCCACAGGTTTTTTCAGTCAGAGGTTTTGAGGCTTTATTTCCCCTGAGCTGGAACCCTCAGTTGTGTGGTCTGCCTCGCTCCCCAGTTGTTTCTCCCAGTTTATTTTCACACAAATGTGGACCACCTGCTCCACCAGCCACCACTTTGCCCGCCCTGGTCCTCCAGCTTCAGCCTTGTAGAGCATTCTCTCCACCCCAGCTGCCCATACTCCGCCCCTCCCACTGGTCTGGGTGAGTATTTCTTCTTTAACTCCTTGGTTGTTGGACTTTCATACAGTTTGATTTTATGTCAATTCTGGTTATTTTTTGTTTTTAAATGTGTCGCTGTCCTTCATTTGGTTGTGCAAGGAGGCAAAGTGTACCTACCTATACCTCCATCTTGGCTGAAAGTCTGGATCTCTCTCATTTTACATATTTGATTAGAGAAACACACTTGTCCTTTTCTTTAAAAATGTTTTAAATTACAGTTGATATCCAGTATTACTTTAGATTACTTAATCTCAAGTAATCTAAAATAATGGTTATAGTGGTTAGATACATTAATTTACAAAGTTATCCCCCCAATAAATCTAGTATCCACCTGGCACCATACATAGTTATTATAATATAATTGATTATATTCCCTATGCTTTACCTTACATCCCCATGCCTATTTTGTAACTTTTAATCCCTTCATCTTTTTCACCTAACCCCCAAACCCTGTCCTGTCTGGCAATCGTCAGAGTGTTCTCTGCATTCACAAATCTATTTCTGTTTTGTTTGTTCATTTATTTTGTTCTTTAGATTTGACATGTAAGTGAAATCATATGGTATTTGTCTTTCTCTGACTCATTTCACTTAGGATAGTAGCCTATAGGTCCATCCATGTTGTTGCAAACGGTACACACTTTCATCTCTTTTTTTTTTTTTGGCTGTTTTAATCTTTTCTTTTTTTAAAATTTTAATTGTTGTTCAAGTACAGTTTTTTGTCTTTTACTCCCAACCCAGTCCACCCACCCAGCCCTCTCCCCTCCTTCCCATTTCCATCCCCCCTAGTCTTTGTCCATGTGTCTTTTATACTTGTTCCTGTAAACCCTTCCCTTTTTCCCATGAAATTCCCTCCCCTCTCCCCACTTTTGTCTTTTGATTTAAAGATAATTACCTATGAAAGACAAGGACAACATTGTGGAGTATAAGGTAACATTTCCTTTGGCTGGAGTGATGTAAGAATAGAATTCTCAAGCTTGTCTTAAAAGTCCATGTGGTTGAGAGGTCTAGCAGAGATGGGCAGCTACTAACGTACCTATGACTGAAGAAAACCATACTCTATTTGAGAGGCTGATTTTCTGACCTGTGGACGTATTTAAAATAACATTTTCTGGAGCCTTGTTTAGTGATTTAAAGGTGGGAATAACTTCAATAGGAATACAAAGTCTGGAGAAATGATTTTTAATGGTGAACTGGCTGAATCAACAATTATAATATGCATATTTATATTTAAAAAGTGAATATTACAAACCATTACCTTTTTTGGTAACACAGACTACAAAACATCAGAGATTTACAGTATCTATCTTCTTGGTTCTCAGGAATACACAGAAGGTACCAGCTCTTCAAACAGTTTGGGGAAGACCCTGCCAGACGTTGTATTAGAAGTTTGGGGAACAGTCATAAGATTTTTATATTAAAAAAATGGAGAAACACTGTTCAAAGACCTGATATAAACATACTTGTAACTTTTGAAAATTAACTTTTCAAAAATGATTTCTTAGAGAAAAATTAGTATACATTTGGTTCTTTTTGGCTTTTTGGGGCAACATGACAATTATTGAACAAAGACCAAATAATTAGGAGGATTATTCTGTAAGCGAATAGACTCATTAATAGTGTATCAGCAAATTTACCTCAGGCACCTTCTAATACACTGTAGTCCTGCTACAACCATTATTCTCCATAAGGATAACAATCTTAACTGTTAATCTTGTCATTGTAGTGCTTTTGGGAGTTCATTAAAATGAACTGAAGCTGACATCCATGAGCGAAGCAAACAAACAAACAAACACAACTTGCTTCTGCAACACCCCCATCCACACCCCCAAATCCCAACACATTCCAAGCCTGACCACAGGCTCTAAGAGCACTTCCATTCTCTTTACCTGAGATGGCTCCATTTTCTAGGCCACTTTTTTCCCCTGAAAAGGCAAACAGTGTAAAATAGAACCTTAAAATGAAAACATCAAAAATCCCAACAAGATCCCAAGTAATTTTGAATTGATGTGGCTTTGATTTTGAGAGTAAAGTTTGAGGACACAGCAGAATTCAGTGTAGGGAATGAGGCCAAAGCCTTTAGTGGTTAAGGGAGGAAAGGATCAAATCTGTATACAAAAGATACCTTGGTTAAAAGTGAATGTTCTTAAATATCTAACACCTGCCCATGGAATGTTTGAGAACTTAACAAAATCAGCTATCATTTCCAGAAAAACAGGTGGTATTGTTCAGTAACAAGTAAAATCAAATGGCTGGGGAAGTCCTAGTAAATGTAATAGGACACTAAAAGGTATAGTCACTGGGAAGGAAGAAATCAAACTCTTTGTTCACAAATGACAAAAATACCCCAAATAGCCACCCAACTTTGAAGGAGAAGTTGAGAAATGAACTAGAGAAAATGAAAGCAGATGACAGCCTGAATCTTTCCTTAGTACTGTGCAGCAAAAAGGCTGTGTAGATGTGTTTGTAAGGTAGTAAGATATATGTGGCAACTTAGGTTTTGTGTATATGCATGCCCTATTTCCCTGCAGAGAGCTTGCTTATTTATAAGGGCAAAGGAGGAGGTGCTCTGTAGGGGGAGAATGGACAGAGGAAATCAGAAGGCACAAAGATAAATAACTGAGAAAGCCTAAGGAGCAGCCTCCTAATTGGCTGCAAGCAGAGGTGTCTCATCCTGTTAGGTTAAATACAAATAAAAAGATGAGCTTTTGCTTTCACTTGATTCTCTATGTGAGAGTGAAAACTGTTTAGAAAAGACTCTAAGATAAATACCAGCAATCTCCTGAGAAGTGAGAGGGCTTCATTAGGAAAAAAACAAAGCAAAAGAAACCTTTGAAAGGAAGAATGGGTGGAAGCAACCAAAGAGGGTTCAAAAGGTGGAAAAGGAAACACTAACTTTTCATTGAGATTAGGAGAGAGGAAAACAAATCTAGGTGGTTACTGCTGCCTTCCAGAGAGCATGTGTTCTGTGTATCTGTGTTGTATGAATGCTGCATCAATGCCTGAGAAACAGAAAATGTTTGAGATTATAGTATTAGTCCTGTTTCTTTTCATCAAAATGTTCCAGAAAGACTTATGAGAACAAATCTTTAAAACTCAATTCTAGAAAATATGCAGTCACCAGCTCATCACCTCTCATGTACTCTGCTTCCCCAGAGGTAGAGCCCAACTGGTGCGTCAGGGCCAGCAGGAGTGACAACAGGCAACATATATATACAGCAGGAGGCAAACACACACACAAAGGCAGGTACATAGATCTACGGGGACCCTACTGTGGCTCAGATAGCGTGAAACCAGATTGGGTGCTGGGCAGAAACAGGCAAGGAAACCTGTATGCACACAGAATTATCATTAGCCCAAAGAATTGATTGGCATAATATAAAGTCATTAGAAGAAAATATGTCCTTAAATTTCAGGAATTAAAAATAAACTGACCCAGAGAACTTGATTTTTCTTAGCCCTGGCTGGTGTAGCTCAGTGGATTGAGCATGGGCTGCCAACCAAAGGGATGATGGTTCAAGTCCCAGTTAGGGCACATGCCTGGGTTGCAGGCCAGGTCCCCAATGAGGGCCATGTGCGAGGCAATCATACATTGATGTTTCTCTCCCTCTCTTTCTCCCTCCCTTCCCCTCTCTCTAAAAATAAATAAAATCTTAAAAAAAAAAAAAAAGCCCTGGCTGGTGTGGCTCAGTGGGTTGAATGCAGGCCTGTGAATCACACGATCACGGTTCAATTCCCAGTCAGGGCACATGCCTGGGTTGCAGGCCAGTTCCCAGTGGGGGCCTCATGAGAGGCAACCATACATTGATGTTTCTCTCCTTCTCTCCTTCCCTTCCGCTCTAAAGATAAATAAAATTTTAAAAAATCTTTTTAAAAAAGTTGTTAAGAACCAATAAATAGATGTAACTAAAATGAAAAGTTTTTGATAAGGTTTTTCAGTAATAATTATAAATATACCTAAATATAGTTTTCCAAAGTCTTGTGTGACTTGGGACATTGGACTTTTGCTGGGTTATATGGCGAAAATTATTAAATATATAGATATTTTGAAACAACAGGATATTAAAATTATTAATTGATCTGAGTTTGCCTACTTTGATTTTTTATTGCAGAAAATGAACTTGGATCTGTTAATAAATATATTTTATAATTTATTTGAAGTATGTCTCATGAAAATGTGAATATGTTTGCCAATGGAAAAATATCTATTTCTAGAAGTTATGAAATGTATTCACAAAAGTATTAATCTAAAGAATTATAATTAGTTGAAGAAAGTAGAAGGTATAAAATATGAAGACGCTTGTTAAAGAAAAAGAAGAAAATAATTTGTTCTAAAGTTGGCTATTTCTAAATGAGTTAAGAAGAAGCAAACTAAAAGAGACTATGTAAATTGTAGATTGTTCTCATTTCACAGAATCTGTGCAAATTGAAGGTTTATGAAGAGAGATCTAGAGAGGATATGACTTACTTTTCCCACGCCAGAAAAAATGTTATTTGTTTAACAGGTACCTCTAAAAAATGTACCTTCAACAGGTATCTTCTTTTAACTCACAAGATTTTGCTTTATAACAGGCTCAAGTTTTTCATTCCCCCAGATAACTAAGAGGACATCAATAGTTCCAAAGATATGAAGAAAGAATTGACAGTGGAGAATTGTAACAGTGATTGAAGTAAACATAACATACTAATCAGGTGGTAATTATAGAATAGATTATACAAAGAAACATAGAAGATTCACATATATCAAAAGTCTCTTTATAAGTATTTATAGACATCAGTAGTTGCAGCTCCTGCTTAATCAAGGAATGACCCTGACCGCAAGAAATTGGGTAAGCATCAGCAACACATATCAGAACCAGCAGAAACACTACTTGCATGTCTTGTCCAAGATATCAGCAGTGAAATTTCAAATGAAGTGGTGAAACTACATGATGACTCACACACGAGATATAACATTGAAACTACCCAAGAGGGGAGCTGAGAAACTGCACATTACCAGAAATTCCCTAGTTCCCCTCTTCCCACAGTTCTCCTATATAAACTAGTCATGTGCCTGAGATGCTACAATGGGCTTTGAAACAACAGTCCATCTTCCAGGTTGCTGGCACCTGAGTAAAACCACTTTCCTTTACATCAGTACCTACCTTCAATGGCTTTTGAAGTGGCAGGCAGCAGGACCAGCATTTACTGTATTTTTCTGACTATGAGACGCACCACCCCCAAATTTGGGAGGAAAATGGTGGGTGAGTCTTATAGTCCAAATGTAGTTTACCTGGCTCACTGTGGGTGGAGGGGAGGGCAGTGGTGGAGCAGAGTCACAGGTTATTAAATATTTTACCGCATTTTTTGCTTCAAAAATTTTTCCCCTATTTTCCTTCTCTAAAACCTAGGTGTGTCTTATGGTCCAGTGCATCTTACAGTCCTAAAAATACGGTAGTTACATGGCCACTAACCCATCTCCATGAGCAGATAGAGTTCTGTAACATGGTAAAAAAATACAACTCTAGAAAATCAACTATTAAAATAACTCCATTTGTGAGTCTCATTAGTGTATCTCCATGGAAGACAGTGTTTACAATCTCTTCTCATCCCTCTGCAAGTTTAAGGCCACACAGACTGAGAAGCACTCCTTCCTGCTTCTCTCAAGGCATTTAGAGATACTACCACCTTGGCCTTTCCCTGCCACATCAGCCATGGTCCTGTTTGTACCTCTAATTTCCTATCAACATTGCTTGGGACACCAAAGCTCTCCATTAACCAGACTCTGCCCTCCCTAAGCTTGTGTGCAGCTCCTCAGATACATTTTCAGTATAGTGGGGATGTTGGTGGAGAGTCTTTTGTCTCTCTTTCTCAATAGATATCCTGTGTCCCTAAACACTGTTTTCTGGGAGTGGGTGACCAGAAATTGTCATGAAGGAAAGAGCCAAGCCATCAGACTGGTGCAGGGCATGAAGAGTGAAGACAAAGATGGAGCATAGACACTGCCTGTGAGTGAGCACCTTTAGTCTCTGGCTCTATAACCCTTGAAGAAAACAAGACACCCTCATCAACAGACTGAATTACAACACAGAATTTCATAAGACATAAAAATCTTGAACACTACACCTACCTCGTAAAACAGAAGGGCTTTGTGATGCAGTCTGGTGACCTGGTTCCATTGTTTGTGAGGTGGAGATGACAAGGCAGAGCATTGGGAATATTAGATACTAGGATCCTAACCACCTAGATATATGGATGGTTGGTCTCCTC
This sequence comes from Artibeus jamaicensis, assembly GCF_021234435.1. Lineage (NCBI taxonomy): Eukaryota > Metazoa > Chordata > Mammalia > Chiroptera > Phyllostomidae > Artibeus > Artibeus jamaicensis. Next base: position 21,882,405 of record NW_026522030.1, read on the forward strand.
ATGCTTATGAGGTTTAGATTATGATGAGCCCTGCTTTTGTTCTGTGGGATTTGACGCATCCCTTATATACCTATGGCTCCATCTTCATTATTATCTTAATTATCTGGCAAGTGAAAAAGAGTTACCAAGGATTAGGGTTGGAACCTAAAAGGAGCTGCTGCCAGGTAGGAAAACACTATGACTACAGATGAACTAATTAAGCCTCAGATAAGAAGTTTTAAGACCTCAGAACCTCTGTTTTATTCTTCCTGCTGATTTTTATATCATGCATTTAGTTACTCTGATATGGTACTTTTCTTCTCAAAGCTAGAAATAATTCCTTACTGAGCTATCCCTGCAATGTATTCTAACTGAAAAATCAAGAACTTCTCTATCAACCTTGGGTGGAAACCTAGACGAAATGGAATCTACATCACTGGATCTCAGAAGACTTTCAAATGCCCTGGCTGGTGTAGCTCCGTGGATTGAGCACAGGCCTGTGAACCAAAGGACTACCAGTTTGATTTCCAGTCAGAGCACATGCCAGGGTTGTGGGCCAGGTCCCCAGTAGGGTGTGTGTGAGAAGCAACCACACATTGATATTTCTCTCCCTCTCTTTCTCCTTCCCTTCCCCTCCCTAAAATAAATAAAATCTAAAGAAAAAAAAAGAAGATTTCCCAACAAGGAAGATTCTTCTGGCTAGTGGTCCATTAAGGTATTTGTTATCAGAGGTCCTTGAGCTGTTAGATCTACATACCCTTTAATTTGTTCCACTCTTCCTCTTGTTTCATCATAAACCTCACATAGAATTTCTCCTGAAAATAATTGGAAGATATAGAGTATGGAAGAGCCTTGAAACAAAACAGAAGTAAGCAGAGAAGGGAAATGTAGGGGTGAAAAAAAATGGAGTATGGAAATGAAAGTTAAAATGCAGACATAATTAGAAAGGTATTAAAAATGTATATTAGACTTGTTTGAAGTATAAAAATGAAAATGGTGTCCCACCTTCACACTTCAACTTTTTTGTCTTTCAGCGTCACCAAACACTCAGGCAAAAAGCTAGAGATGCAGTATCTAGAGGTAAAGTCCCAGTCTTGTCTCTGACTCCCCTCTACTGTGGATAAGGTCCCATGAATTTTGTCCCTCTTTGACCTCTGGTGCCTGGAGCAGGTACTCTAACCACAAAAGGTTCCAATTCCCCAAGGTGACAAATTCTCCCAGAAGAATTTCTAGGATCTGAGCCTGGGAATGTTAAAAAAAATCCTGCACCTTACAGCAGGAAATGAACAATGAGGAAGTAGGGCAAAGGGCTTAACTGTGTCATTTACCAGTTATAAAACCCTGCGGTAGTCACTCCATCTCTGAGTCTTTTATCCATGAAATAGGCATGTGAAGACCCTGCCTCACTCACAGTGTGGCTGTGAAGATCTAATGGGATAGGTCTGATGTAACTGGTTGAGTTGTAACCAGACGTGCCTTACAGCATTGACTGTTGGGGTTTTCAGTCTCTTCTCATTCAGAGGCCTTTAGCTTCTATAGGATGTCCCAAATCTTCTCTCATTCCATGTAACACTGTCTCCTGGTTTCTCAGATAGGAGACTTTCCTGGAAAGAAGCTGAGAAGCCATGGGAGCTGCTGTCTGTCATGAAAAGGTGATCAGTTGCTCTTTGTGGTGTCCTAGTTCCAGCCAAGACTAGAGGAGTAAACACTGGGTGGGTGCAGGGAAGGCCCCAGGACATGTAGGACTATAGAGGGCAGGCCTAATCTCCAGACCACTACTTCCAAAGAAGCGGCAGATGTTACTCCATCATTATTGTTGCCATGTTTTCTCTCTTAGCCACAGCTGGCTCCCCCAGGAGGGAAGTGTGCGGAGGATACTGTGTGCAGATACCTGTTGCCAAGTCTGCAATACCATGGCTCTGGAGATCCAGCAGCTGCTGGTGGGTGAGAACACCCTGATATCTCCCACTTCACTGGGTCCCTCACAGGGCTTCTCTTCCCTAGAGATTTTGTCCAACTCCAATTTATTTTTCGAGCACAGTCTGGAGCATCATTCCACATGCTCTCAAGAGCTTTCACTTTCACCTACAACCGCTTCAGCATCACAATTAATGGATCAGAAATGCTTAAGCTTGTCAGCTGCCCAGTCACCCAATTCAGTTTGCATCCAAGATTACTGGGCTGACCACCTACAGCTATGTCAGGTGTTTCAAGTGCCAGAAAGTCCCAGGGTCCCAGTGACTATGTCTTCTTCAAATTTTGAGGAATCTAGGATTCCAATGACCAAGCAGAACATATTGAAGAGCAACCTTGAACTTGCAAATGGGAACCAAGGTCAGCAGCCCTTGTATCCCCAGGTCCCTCTGCTGACCCTGAACCAAGATATCACTACCATGACACATCCTATAGCCGTACCTATGCTCACTGTCCTCCCTACCCACCTGCCATTCTTCAGTCCTGAAGTCCTGAGGCTTCTGGAGGTACATGTAAAAAAATGGATGCATTTCCAGAGGTGGGGGCTGCCCAGACGGGTAGAGGAGTCCCTGAGGCAGCTTATGCCAAACCCACCATTGTTTTACCAACCTCTAAATAACCAACCAGTTTCTTTCATCCAAGATGATACTTATGGATTCTCGGCTGAGAAGCTTGCCTGTACTTCCTACCAGACCTGGCGTTCATGTATGGCTGGCCAGGCAACCCAGACATTCTGGGTTTCTCAATGGTCTCTTACAGACCCAATACAAAGACACCACTACCACCAAAACCCAAACCATGTGCCTCTGGCCTTGCCCTCTGTAGCCCTTAAAGTGCAAGTGAGTGGCCTCTACCCACTTCCTGGGCAACAGGCTGAGGACTCAGTGGGCCATGTGCAGCAGAAATACAGCCAGCTATTCTGTGGCCTCCCTTCTCTGCACAGTGAGTCCCTGGCTAACAACTTCTTGGGCTTTCAAGGTCACTCCACAAATAGCAGCCTGTCCAGGCTCCCCTTGAAGGATCCTTTTCTCCTCAAGGACCTCTCCTTCCTCCCTCTGTTGCCTAAAACTCCACCCCAGTCACATCCACCCTCACCCCCATCATCCCCAAATTGGGTCATGCCATGTGACCATCCACCAGCTCAAGTCAATGTCCCATTTCTGACTCTGGCCCAGTGTGAAGGCTTAGAGTGGCACCTACTGCAGAGGCAGCTCCAGCATCAATGCAGTTTGCCAGCTGTTTTCCAGAGAGCTCTGCACACCCACAACCCTGTGACATATAAGTGTGGTGACACAGCCCAGCCTCCAGAAACTGTGAAAACTTCCTGGCCAGGAAAGCCCAGCTCCATCTTCACAAGAGAACTACTCCTCTTGCCAGACCACGCCCGGAGGCTGCTGGAATTCCAACTCCAGAGGCAGTTGATTCACCACCGCTGGGGCCTGCCCCCAAAGATCCAGCAGTCCTTCCAGTTGCTCCTGTCCCCAACTCACCAGCAGACTTCATCCTGGAGCAGCACAGCCCTAGCCAGTGCCAGTGGTCCCCACCCCTCAGCTCTAGAAGCCATTGGTGCTGGTGACACTTTATCAACATTTGAGGACCGAGTCCTCATGCCACACTTATTTGACCAGGTCAAAGCAATACTGAAGAGCCACATTGATGCCAAATGTGGGCAGATTCACCAGGGCAAGGTCCCTGAGCATGTATTTAGGTCTTGTGAGTGCATCCTTCCTGGGGGTCTCGAGGTGGCTACCTTCACCTGCATCCCAGAAAGCAAGCCCCTGGAGCTACAGGCAGCAACCAACACTGACCTACAGCAGAAAATTATGTCTGGGATGCCGACATTCCTAGATCAGCAACAACAGACCTCACCAGAAGCTATCATTGAACATTCAAAGCTACTTCTAGCCCTGTCCAAGGAAGCCATTGAGAAACTGAAGACAACTTTACGGCACAAGTATTTGGCCTTCTTGTCAGGGCTGCCTCCTCTTTATTATGTGGCTCCCTTCAAGGCCATTACCCCAGCAATAACTACTGAAGCTATAATTGCAGAGGTGGTCCCTGAACCTGTTGAAATCTTGACAGAACCTCTGACTGCATTTCCAGAAGTGGGGGCTGCCTCTGACACTAAAGAGAAGTGTCCAAGCCCTGGGCCATGCTTTCAAGGTGCCAATCACACTTCTGCAGAAAATACAGATGATATTCAGCCTGAAGTGCCAGTGGAAGGAATGATTCAGATGGAGACTCTAGAAAGCCAGACAGAGTCTGCCAAGTCCTACCTCCTCAAGAAGTCCATCTTGGCCAAACTAAATTTCCATCTGAGGAGGAAAATGCTAGAGATACAATGGGGAATTCCCATAAAGGCTAGGGAGTCCAGGAAACAAACTGCAGTAATCCCAAAGAACACATCCACACAGGAGTCTCTTGGGAGTCTAAACAACCGAGGAGATGCATTGCTCCAGAAACTTCCCATCCCACCAAACATTCCCCAGGCCCCAGATCCAAAACGGCTCTACCTTAAAGGACAGCTGGCCTTTGAGTTAAAGGCAGTGCAGCAGAACCAGAAGCAACCTACTTCCACAGCAGCACCCCATGCCTCTGCCCACGGGTCCTCCAAGATGTCACAACCCAGTGGAGACATGAAAGAGGGTCAGGTGCTTTGTGTTCAGTTGGAGGCCAGTGTGAACAAGCCCAGCCTAGAGGAGCCCTGGAGCTCTGAGTTCCAAAGCCCTGGCAAGAGCAAGTATTCAACCCAAGTCCCCAAGCTGGCTGAAAAGGAAAAGGACCCAGGGAAACCCAAATCGGCAGGAGACCATGGAGAAGGAGATGCAGGCTTTGTGCTCTCCTCAGCAAAAGCAACAAGCCACTCTGCTGAAGCCCAGAGGCCAGAAGGGATGCTGCTGAACAGGACACCCCAAAGCCCCTGGCGACGAACACATAGCTTGCACCTTGATGCTCCCCAACAAAACAGTTCCCAGCATTGCCTTCAGCTCAAACCCCCAGAGCCACCTTCAGGAGTCCCTGGAGGGGAGAAATCTAAGAAGAATGGCCTGCAACACAGTCAAACCAGGCTCAATGTCAGCCTCAAACCAGCAAGGACCCCTCAGAATGCTCAGCCTGTGGGTTTCCAGGTGTCCCAGGGCCATCCTTTCCTGGGCCATCTCATTCAGCATAAGCCATCACAGGGTCTAATTTTGCAAGGCAGGTGCAAAGCAAGTGCACAGGGTTGGGTTTTGCAGAGGCAGGTGATGCCTGTCCATTGTCACACGAGGCCCACGCTTCCAAATTCAGGCTTGAGGAATAGGATGAAGTCCTTTGTTCAGTGTATAAACCACAAGGAAAAAGGCAAAGGGCTCAAGGAACCCATGTTTCTGGCAGCTGAGAAAATGGCCCACGCCAGAAAAGAAAATGTAGAAAAGAGGCTGGCTCCAGCCAGAAGTTCCATGGACAGCACTAAGACAGAGAAGAAGGCAAGAGGGAACCTCAAGGCCCAATCTCCCCCTACTGAGAAGCAGATGGGCCTGTACTTCTTGGGTGGCTCCCATTCCCCAGTCAGTAAGCTCCGGCACCGCTCCTGCTTCAATCCACTCCACTCTGCCTCAGGCTTGGGCCACCCCCGCCACTGCCCTCGGCACTGTCCCCAACTGGCTTATGCCACCCAGCCAGGGAACCCACCCTAACTCTCAACTCTCATCTCAGAGGGAAATACTAGCCTGCTCAAGAGGACCCAGCACAATCAAAAAACGTTCTAGGCGCCTCAGTGTCTGCTTCCCTTGAAGAAGACTGCTACTGTCATTTTTATTGATGTGAAGGTGGGACAGAGTGCCACCCAAAATACAGCTATATGTCTAAGCAAAGATTTGTCTCTCTGCTCCTTCTCTCCACTGTGATATGTTAAGGGGAGGCATGAGGGAGGCTAATATGTCCTTCCTATCTAGGGAACAAGCTTTAACCCACACTTAGGCACCGTCAGCATTTCACACCAAGTCCTCCCAGCCCCTCCCTGGACAGTGGATACAGGGACTTGAGCAGAGAAGGAAGTGCCCTGTCTAAGGCCCTTCTCTAAGACCCTTGTGCATTGAAGGGAAAGGTCAGACTTGAATTCTACCTGGGCTTTCCATGGTATCATTGGGCTCAGAGGAGCAACGTGGTCATGAGGATAGTACTGACAATAAAGAGTAGCCAGTAATATGCAGGCAAAATTCATTAATGACTTCTATATATGACCACATCTGGAGAGGAGCTTTTTAGAACAGTGCCACAGTGGTCCAGTCTTGACAGAGTGCTTTGTGTTTATTAAAAGCACATAGCTAATGTGATGGTAGGTCAAAGCAAATGATGGAATCTCCCCCTCTTTGCTCTTTCTTGGTTATTGATTAAATCTCTCTGGAGGACTCATTTTGGAGGCTGCAGCAGCTCTCTTGCCTCTGTGCCACGTATCATCTGCATAGAACAAATGAGTCCTGGAAAGAAGATCACAGCAGCATATGGACAGGGGCATGTTTCCCATCCCTAAGGGCAAGCAGAGAATGGTGCTTATAGACAGACAGAGGTCTGAGTATTTGGGACAGATACTGGCATGTTCTTGACTAGAGCATGTAAGGGAACAGAGCAAATTTGATTTGTACTGAAAAGAACCTAGAGCCAGGAAGCCAACCCAAGGCCCACATGCTTTGGGGGGAATTAATTAAATCTGGGCTTGAGTATGCTTGTCTATAGTGTGATAAAGGGAAGTGAGTTCTGGGAAAGAACCACAAACAGAAGGGGTTTTTCTAAATGATCTGGGTTTATCAAGTTACCATCAGCAGCTTGTACCTGGACTTACTGTTGTGTCTCATTTCTACACCACCTATAGCTGGGATCCTTCTCCAGTTCTTTTCCATCAGCCATACCTCCCTGAATATATATATATATATATATATATATATATATATATATATATATATATTTATTTTTTTAATGCATATCATGTATATTATATGGTGTTGAACTTAATCTGCTGTATCCCCTCCCAGGATCTACCTGGTGCCTTCCCCTATGAGGGTGACTTTTGTCCTTTCCCGAACCAAAGACTGCATCATATAAGCTTGCCAACTCTAGTCCTTGGTTCCTGTCATCCTTTCTCATTTCTTCATTAATGTCCTGCCACATTTCAGAAAGCACCAGAACTATTCACCTTGACTGTCAAAAGAAAACTTGAAAGGCTTTAAAAAAGTGTCTTGTTCCATTAACCAGACACAGAAAGTGGCTGGGAATCTAGACTTGAATGGTACACATGAGCCTGTAACAAGATCATCTGCTCAGAACAAAAGTGAGACTGTGCCCCCCTTGCCTGTCTCTCTGAGAATATTCAAATTTCCTTTTTCAGAGAAATGTTTATCATTAATGAACTATATTGTGAAATTCTCTGAAACCCTTGATATGAAATGGTAAAACCCAAGAGAAAGGCTAAGAGGCAAGCTGAAATCTATAAGCAGCTTGTAAGAAATGTAAGCCCCTCCCCAAATTATATCTTGTCTACATACTCCCTCACACACAGACTCAATGAAGTTCCTAATTCAGACCTGTTTTAGGAGCTCTCTCAAATAACCTGTCATACTGAGACAAAGCTAGAGTTCTTCCCTGCTTTCTGTTCAGTTGGCCTATACTCCCACCCCCAACCTCCAGAACCATCACCAAATAGGTAATCTGCCACCACCAGTAGTAGCTTCACTAGCCCCAGCTGCAGAGTGGATCTTAACGGTAAACATTATATTCATATTCCCTTGATCTCCTGAAGAACCATGAAGTGGGCCCCATCCTGTCTTCAACTGGACTGGGTCAGGTATTAGTCTCCCTGAAAGGAATACTGGAACCCCGGACCCTCAGGGAGGCCACGGCAGAACAGCTCAAGGCTGTGCTTATTCCACTCAATGTAAGCTTAAGTATGAGTAAAAGATTTGGGTCATCTTTAGAAGGAAGCTTCTGGCTGAAGTGTCCAGAGAATGATTTCAGAGAAAGATGATAAGCATGAACAAAGGACAGCAAAACTACAGTGCAAGAAAAACATTACCAAATCCTCAAGCCTGTGTTTCTATGATTTTCAGGCCAAATGTGTGACCCTTGGAGAGAATGCAGATTTTAAAGTCAAAATCACAGAATGAAATATGGAAAAAATCATCAGAGTTAGAATCCTATCCCTGACATTTGACAAGTTACTTAACATTTCTGAGTCCTAATTTCTTCATCTGGGGAAACGAGATAACTGAACATCCATAACCCAAACCTCAATTACTATTAATGTACTGGTTCCCAAAGCCACTTCTCTCTGCCTGTCTTTCTTCTGAGTTCCATCTGTAGGGCCAGTAACGGGGGGGGGGGGGGGGTGCTCCATATTGCTCCAAAGACAATGCAAATTAATTCAAAATTTCCAAACACCCTCTACCCCATCAAACTGTTTTCTGATGTCAGGAAAGGATATCACTATACATCCACTGTTTTGCTCAGACCATACATCAAGTCAGTCACTAGGTTCCAATTTTGATATATCTCAAGTTGTCCCCTATCTTCTATTTTTTAATGCCTCTACTTAGAGTTACCATAATTTTCTCATTCTTTCTTTCTAGAATAATTACTGTAATGCTTGTATACCGGGGTTTAAAATAGGCTGGCATATAGTAATACCTTAATAGTACTTGAGTCCAAAGTCTGGACTGAGGAGGCAGATCAGTCACTATATCAGTGTGATGAGAGCTATGGTGTGTGGGGTCCTTCCACAGGAGGAAGTATCAGCTGATGAGGAGAACCCCAGGGTCACATAAAACAGCCACAGTAACAATGACCTTCAGAGGCATCTTGTATTCAATAATTAAAATATCTGAGTATTTACTATGTTCCAGGAACTGTGCCAGAAACAGCAGTCACCAAGACACAGGCCTTGCCTCTATGAAGATCCTTATCTCATGGGGTAGACAGTCTCATGTGTCCAAATTGTCTAATTCAACATACACGCTTGGAGGTCCAGGATGTCATCTCAAAAGTGAACCCCTGATTTTCTGTATCTTCCCCCACCACCCAATTGCACATACCAAACCTGTTCCCATTATTGTATTTTCCATATCCATTAATGGTACTTCTCTCTTGCCAGTTGTTCAGGCCCAAAACATCTTTGGTGTATTATCTCTAACAGTCCACGTTCAATTCACCAGAAAATCCTGTTGTCTTTACCTTCAAAATGAATTCAGAACGTGACCTCTTCGTACTTCCTCCGCTGCTACAATTATTGCAATAATTGTATAAGTAATCTTCCTGCTTCTTCCAGAGCCTATACCTCCACAGAATCCTAAAGGTCCTCTGGGAGGGTCCTGGCTATAGATGATTGATTGATTGATTGATTGATGCATATAAATTCATGAGACCAGATTAGATCACCTAGGGAATGAGTGTAAATGAAGGAGAGATCTAAGGACTGGGCTCTGGGACAGTCTAATGTTAAGAAACTAGGAGAGAAAAAGGGGGAGAGGTTAGCAGAAGAGACTGAGGAGCCAGGGAGGAAGGAGGAAAACTAGAATAATATAAAATACTGGAAGCTAAGACAGCAAAGTAGTGCAAGGAGAATGCATGAAAAGTTATGAATTGACCAAATCATTAGACTTAGCAACATGGAGATCACTCATGGCATCAAAAAAAACCCCCCAAAAAAACAAACAAAAAAACAGATTCAGGTGAATGAGGGAGGTGTAGGTGTGACTGGAACAAATTCAAAGGGAATGGAAGGAGAGTGATTGGTGATAAAAAGTATAATCAATTCTTTCAAGGAGGTTGGTTCCACAGAGGTGCATAAAAATGAGAGAACAGCTGTAGGAGAAAATGAGACCCAGAGAGGGTTTTTTTAAGTGGACAGACATAGAACATTGAATGTTGCTGAAAATTATGCAGACAGGAGGAATAAACTGGTGATGCAGGAGAGCAAGGCAAGAACTGCTAGAGCAACGTGGTGTAGAGATAAGGGGTGGAAGCGAAGGCCCAGTTCAGGGGTGGCCTTGGCTAAAAGCACAGACACTTTGCTGCTGGTAAGTAGAAAGAGAGTGTGGACAAAAACAAAAAAGGGTGTGAGAAAATCTGGGAAGAGACCATGACTGTGGGAGAGAAATGGAGAATAAAAACCAAAAGCCAGAGGTGGAAATGAATTCTAGAAGTCACTATAGTAGACTGCTATTAGGCTTAAGGAGTGTATGTCAAATTGAGAGCCCAGGTAGGCATAAAAAAATGGTTGAAGTTGATCACAAATGTGAAGCAGGTGTTCTTGGAAGACTGGAGCCTCAGGAGAGATTGCAGAGAAGTTCTAGATGCACAGAGCCTACAGGCACAGAAAGAGGGCAGGTGTGGCATCCTAGTGTTCAGCAAGAGACAATGGAGTTTTTGGGGGGGGAAACTGGGAAGCAGAAAGACAGAGTGGCTGCCCTGAGTGAATAGTATGGATCTCTGTTTTGGACACCTCATATTTCTCAGAAGGTGGCACCACTGCATTCCCAACATCTGATCCACCGCAGAGGGGCCAAGAGTTGAGGAAGCATGGGAAGTACTGTCACTTCCTTATGATCTGGTGGGGGGACTGTAGGATGCCCCTGACTCACTGATTCCTCAGGAAATCCAGGATGACTCAACATTCCATCAGATGAGGAGGAGGTGGTGGCAGGACTCCCTTCCTCTGCTAGGACCCCACTTGGTACAACGTGTTCATTGCTAGCAGATGCAGAAAAGCCAGGATGGGAAGAGGCAGGAATGTGTCCTCCTCTGAATGGTAGTGATTCTGTGCCTGAGGGATGGGGGCCTGGCCCCTAGTGTGGCCTCTACAAGAAGGCACAGGTGTTTTCTCCTAAAGTATCCCCAAAGATCATAGAAGGTCTTGTGACAGGCATATCCTCCCTGCCTGGTGGGAGTTGGGCAAAGGGCCACAGAACAAGGACATGACATGGAGGCCCAGAATGAAGGGAATGACACAGAAAGGTCACAGCAGCATTAGGGGGGAAGCAGAGGTTAATGTGCACACATCCTAATTTAAGACACAGAAAAACCTACGTACCACATATCAGTACTGGCTCCTGCTGCTAAGTCCAGTAACAAACAGCTGGGAGCAGAAAGATGAGGTAGAATCAAGACCTTCAGGATTCTCAATTCTCAGCAAAGTCAAGAGCTGAGAGAAGACATGATCAGAGTCTGTGATTTACATAGGCTTTTCAGGGATGAAGTTTTGATCATCCCATCCCAAACTCTAGCACAAACCCTGCTCACTAGGTCATTTAGGCTCAAAAGAGAGAAATTCAGAAGAAAAAAAACCCAGAAGGAAGGCCAAAACTCGAATTTACTACTGCAGAATGGGTGGCGGGTGCTAGGAATACATCCATGCTTGCTTGGAAACACTGGAGTTCGCCTCTGGCCCTCTGAGGTATCATCATGGTGAATGGCTCTGTCCTCCTGAAGCCCTTCCCTTGACCTCTGCACAGGGCACTACAGAATTCTACAGAGAAAATTACAGGCAACTGACCACCTGCAGTGGAGGACAGTGGCTTCTCCACTAAATTACTCCTTCTGTTAAACACTGAAGATAGAGGGTAGAGACCACATCTGATTCCTTTTTGTACCTGCTCACCATTGTTCATACTGGGAGGGCAACAAACACAGAATGAGCACAGGGATAAACCCTATGGAGACACTGCTTTCTGCACCATGTGAGAGGGGCTGGGCCCCGGCTCCTTACCAGCCATCCATAGCCTAGTGTAGTGTTCCACTGGGGCACAGGTGACAATGGCATAGGCCAGGGCTGTCAGAGAATGAAGGACAAGAATGGTTCCTATGTCCCCTGCAGAGAGAGGAAAGAAGGGAGAATAACCTTGAGTCCAAGTGAGAATGGAGGAATGAACACAATATAAGATGCTGGGGAACACAAAGCCCCAGATCCCCAGAGACAGTGAGGCCAGGACCCTGAATACTTGGTCTGGATGACAGAGCATGGGGAAGCAATAGGGGGCCTGGGAATGGGCCAGACACAGACCTCTTTCCAGAAGGAGGGTGGGTGTTGCCAACTGGCTGCCTTTCCTGCCTTGTTCCTTTCCTGCACTATAACTCCTCTGGGTCCATGGCCAGGCAAGGAGCATATTGGGGGCTTTCCATCGGGGCAAGGCCTTAAGCAGACAGCAGGACCATGGGAATCCAGACGAAAAGCTATTTGTATAAATAGCACTCCAGCTGGGGTGCATCAGGGGAAAGGGCAGGGGAAAGTGAGAGGCCAGGCTGAATCTCATAGCCAGAGACACTTGGACACAGACCCCCAGCCACGCAGATGCATAAACAGAAAGGCACAAGTTCAACAATGCCACACAGAAACTAGTTTAGAGTTACAAGAGACATGTCCAGGAAACACACCTACACAGACGCAGGAGTGCCCTGAGGTAGACGTGCTCAAGCAGGCACCAGCGCACATGCAGACACTAAGACAGCCTTGCACACATGCCAACTGCACAGCCCATCTTGCAGACCCACAAACACAAACACGGTCCAAATCCATCCTTCAAAGCTGCTCTCCTGTACAAATCCTCCTCGGCCACCTCAGAGCGGAACTGTTTATCCTTCCTCTAAACTCCAGTTTCTCATTTCTGCCCCATTGCCTGCCCTTTAATTTAAAGGACAGTCTTGGATTCACATGCATACCCCGGGTCTCAACAACTTGGCTGTGTGCTTTTAAAAAAATGTCAAGGTCAGCAGCTGAGTCTCTGTCCTCTCCAGCAGCCCGATCCTTCACCTACACATCCATCTTCATCCCCGAGTGTCCCCAGTTTACTGCAGAGCCCTTATCCCCCAGCCCCTCTGACACAGCAGACCCAGCCTCTCAGGAAAGAGTAAGCCAGATAGACACACCCTGTCACGGTGATGCTGGTGGGTGTTACCCCAATAATCTTTTTTTAAAATATTCTATTTATTTATCTTTAGAGAGGAAGGGAAGGAGAGAAGGAGAGAAACATCAGTGTATGGTTGCCTCTCATGAGTCCCCTGCTGGGAACTGGCCTGCAGCCTAGGCATGTGCCCTGACTGGGAATCAAACCGCGATCGTGTGGTTCGCAGGACCACGCTCAATCAACTGAGCTACGCCAGCCAGGGCCCCCAATAATCTTTACATGGCTTTATGCTTACCACTTTCCACTGAAACCACCGCATCAATGCTAATCTAAGGAGAACTCTAACCCTAACCCTAACCCAGGTGGCTATACAATGGCTAGTATCTTCAACCACTCTAGGCACACAAATATCACACGCTTAGGAAGGTATGGATCGTTTGTGCTTCAGGAATTCAGAGGCTCCTTCAGTAACAGCTGCACAGTATCAGAGTAGCTTGTCCCTGGAGAGTTCAAGGCTCATCTGGGAACCAAGGAGCACCAAGGCGCCCAGCCCTTTGACCTTTGTTAGCCTGCAGTGGTCCAGCCCACCCCAAGCCCTGTTCCAGGACTAGCCCAGACTCTGAGCCAAAATTCCTGCCATACCCCTGCCCAGCTTCTGCCTGCCAAGCTGGGAGCATCTGTTGCCCTGGAAGCCCCCCACCTGGCCAAGCAAATGGGCCGACGGTCTGAGGCCAAAGGGAAAGTGACCACTTCCCAATGTGGGCTTTTCCAGACTCTTGCGACACCGCTCCTAGGGCTGCTCCCCCAGAGCCTGGCCCCGGTGCCTGTCCTAAGAGGTAGTGGGCCTTCAGATACTAGGGGTGAGTAGGGGTGAATTAGCATACCTCCTCTCCCTACCTTCAGGATCTCAACCTGTGGTAGGTGTGTTCATTCTGCACTCACTCAGAGCTAAGTCAGCCGTGTGTACCTCCCTCACCCTCACCCCAGGCACCAGGCCCTCCAGTGAAGCACTCCTCTGTTACTCCAGAGACTCTAATACTTCCTGGGCTCTCTCTAGAGCTCACCAAGCCATGCCTCCACCACAAGACTGGGTGGACAGTCACATCTCAGAGGTGTAGCCACCTGAGTCTCTGTGTCCCGTTCTCTGAAGTCTGCATTTAGCTTGGCTGTAGCACCAACAGAGGGGCTCAGTTCAGGGTTGTGGGCTCCAAGATATACATGCAAGGTGCTGTAAAAATGAATAAAATCAGCTTTAACTTCTAGAAAAACAAGTGGTAGTAACTGCCGAGAACTCTGCAGAGTCTGTATTGAACTCTATTTATTTTAAGTTAACAAGTTATCTTGTTACTGTTTGATGAATGCTGGCAGACTCCTGGGTCAAATATAAAGGACTTCATTACAGCACTGCCTTAGCAAAAGCCTTGGTGTGATTTTTACACCAGTTACACCAAGTGCCACGAGGGTGGCACAGGATCTGTGAGAGATGCCTGCACACGCAGCAGGCTGTTACAGAACAGGAATGCTGAGGTTTGGGGTTTCACTGCTCTTACAGTAAGAAGCAAGCCTGATCTTTGTCTAGGGGGATGTATTACATTATCTGTCAAGGTTGCTTGTTGCAAATACAATTCTGAGAAACGGACTGGGAAACAGTCATAACCTTACATTCTTGACATACTAGTAAGAACATATAGGGATGCATGAGGCCCATGGCAGGTTGTCTCTCCCAACAGTAACTAGCAATGGGTAAAAATAGATGGCTGGTGAGAAAAGAAAGCAGGCTCTCCCTGTGCCGAAAGAAATCGAGGAGGGACACTCAGGTTAAAAAGGAAATCAATGAACACAAACCGCATGGATTATGCTTCATGTTTACTCTTTAACTGGCAGGTAGAATTGGGTTTTCTGTTTCCTTATCAAGGAAAAAAAGATATAGAAGATAGCATGGCAGGGACGATGTGAGTGCTGAAGAATCTGGTAACTTGAGAAGGGCATGGAGAAGACTTCCGGGAGCAGGTGCTGGTAGATAAGGGTGAGAACAAGAAAGAAGAATAGGCCCACTTGGCTGACTGAAATGGAAGAATGAGAAGAGATGACAACTTCAACTCTTCCTTGGTACTGTCTGTGGAGATGGCCTCTCCCCCATGATTTCTACCTCCTGGTGTTCATGTTTTGTGTAACCTTATCTTCTTGAGTGCAGGCAGACCTGGGATTTCATTCTAATCAACAAAACGAGGCAAAAGTGATGGGATGTCACTCCCATGCACACATTACATTACATTACATTACATTACATTACATTACATTACAGACTGTCCCCTAGTATAATCATCCTAAAAACTCTCCTCTCTGGCTTGATGAAGCAGCCATGTTGGAAAAGCAGAATTGGCAAAGAGCTGCAATTGGCCTCTAGAAACTGTGCGTAGCCTTTAGATGCTGAGGGTTGCCTCCAGCTGATATTCAGCAAGAAGACAGGGCCCTTGGTCCTGCAAAGAAATTAATTCTGCCAGCAACCTGAGTGAGTTTGGAAGATTCTTCTTCAGTCAAGCCTCCAGATGAGAACACAACCCAGCCAATACCTTGATTACATGAGACCATAAGCAGAGGACCAAGCTGGTCTCCTGACCCACAGAGACTGTGAGATAATAAATTGTGTGTTGTTTTAAATCACTGTGACATTTGTGGTCATTTGTTACACAGTAACAGAAAATTAAGACACTGCTGCAGCCATAAAGATGAGAGAAGTGTGTCGGGCAATAAGGCATTTGTGGGCAGCATGCACTTTGTGAGTGTCCAAGACACACACTCATTCTCTGCAGAGCACCTGCTAAAAATGCAGTGGGTTGATTTACAAGGGCAAGTGGAGGCTGTTCCACAGTGTGAGCTAGGGAAGGAAAAGGCATCTAAGGGAACTCCTCTCCTTCAGCTCATTCTACAAAGATACATAGGTGTGAAGACTCTGCAGCCCTCCTAATGAGCTAGAACCACCTTATCCTTCATGTTAAATGTAAATTTACCCTTATACGCTTTCATTTGATTCTTGATAAGGGAGTGACAGATATTTGTAAAAGGCCCCCAAAATTTAACTAACAGTGATCTTGTAGAACATGGCAGTAATAAAGCAAAAGAAACCTCTGAAAAGGGAAAGGGGAAAGCAACCCAAGTCAGTGGGTTTCACAAGGAGAGAAAGGAGCTCCAGATTTTCTTTGAGTTCAGGGAGGAGAAACAACCAGGATAATTCCACTGCTTTACATAAGGCAAGTGTTCAATAAGTCTTCCTTGAAGAAATGTTGCAAAGATGACTGGGGAAACAAAGGGTGTTCAGATCACAGTGTCAATACCCTCTCTCTAGTTCAAAGTGGGTCAGAGAGAGCTGAGAATGCACCTCCAGAAACTATGTAATAATGAGCTCATCACAACCACTGTGCTCCCTCAGAGACAGAGCCTCAGTGGTGCGTTGAGGTTAGCAGGGATGATGATAGGTAACCAACATAACAGATGTGGAAGATTTCTCCGACCACACAAGAGACCTACCAAAGTTTGGAATTTAGCCTGCTTCCATACCACATCACATTTCTTTTGAATATGTACCTCAGAGTACATTTGCTAGGTCATACAGAAATTCTTTTTAATTTTGAGGAACCACAAAACATTTTCCACAGTAGCTACACCATTTTACATTCCCACCAGCACTGCACTAGGGTTTCAATCAATTTCTCCTTGCAAACACTTCTTTTTTTTTTTTTTTGCCAATGGCCATGTATGGGTGTGAAGTAATATTTTGATTCTCATTTTGCTATTGATTTGCATTTCCCTAATGGTGTTGAGCATCTTCTCATGTGCCGGTTGGCCATTTGTATATCTTCTTTGAATAAATGCCTACTCACATCCTTTCCCCATTTTTTAATCAGGTGTTTTTTGTTGTAGGAGTTCTTTATAAATACTGAATACTAATCCCTTATCAGATATATAATTTGCAAATATTTTTTTCATCCCATCAGTTGTCTTTCCACTCTCTTGATAGTGTCCTTTGATACACAAAAGTTTTAAATTTTGATGAAGTCAATGTATTTATTCATTTATTTTGTTGCCTGTGCTTTTGGTGTTATACTTAAAGAACCATTAGCAAATCTAAGGGCATGAAGATTTTCCCCTGTTTTCTTCTAAGAGTTTTATGGTTCTAGCTCTTAAACTTAGGCAAACATACATTCTCCCTTCTGCCTGTCTTTGATATTTCTTCCCAAATAAAATCTGAAAAAACAGGTTTCATGATTAAAACCTTCATAGCCTTTCAAGTTATTTAGTCTGAATCTCAGTTTAATTATCCCTCAGAAGATAATTTCACAAGGCTATAGTAAGATTTTTGTGTTTAAACATAGCTAGTCTCATGCCAAGCACATCGATGCCCAGTAAACCTACAATATCTTCTCTTCCTTCCTTCAAAGGAATTTCTCTTTCAGGACCTGCCTGCATTAATTATTCCACCTTACCCTGCTGCTTACTCTGCTTGGTCAGGCCCGGAGCCCTCAGTCTGCTATCTTTGCTTCAGAGGCCTCACTGGTCCTCCTCTTCCTTGTGCCCTATGCTTTTATAGAAGTTCCTGCCTCCACTAACATCCAGCTTTTTAAATTGTAACTGGTAGCCAACTGGGCTACCAGTTACAATAAAAATCATGATGAGGGCCAATGGACAAAAACATCAGTCCCACAATGTCCCTCCTTCCCCACACTTTGACTGCATTGGAGGGACACGAATTAGGGCCCACTGAGTCCGAGGGGAGGCCAGCATATTGAAGTTATTGGAGGCCTAGATCACATGGCAGGATCCCCACCTTCCAGCAGAGGTTCCTTCCAAATAGTTCTAGGGCACATTCTAAGGTTGTCCTTTATATAGGGGTCCTCCGTGGGGGTTCATCCCCACTGTGCAGGCTCCTGGGGTTCCTTTATGTACCCAAATGGTCTTTCCACTAAGGCAATTCCAATTGTAGTAACACAGACATCACTCTGGGATTGTGCCCTCCATAACTGGGCCACCCTCCCCATGGCAGCAAATGCAGAGCAGGCCCTGGGAATCTCTCTCCTGACATAGAGGCACCGCTTTGGGGGCAGCTCCCACCTCAGAGTCTCTGAAGGGTTGTTGGAGGCCTGCAGACCTGACCCATTGGTTGCTTGTCGGGTCCCTGCACCCCACCCCCGAGCCTCCGGCTTACCCAGGCTGTTAGGGTGCTACATCCCAGCCCGCTGCTGCCCATGGCCACTGATAGACTGCATATTGGGACCCATGCAGGAAGCTGACTTCACTAGGTGAGCAGTAGGCTGAGGTGTCAGAGGGGCGCACCCTGAGCACACCAACCCTCCCAGCGCCCCGCTGCTGGCGCGAGACCACCTCTCAGGCCTGTGGGCGCCCCCCATCCCACCGCACTGCCCTGCCCACTACCTCTCCAGGTGCAGCCCTCGCTGCTCAGCTTGTGACTTTGTGTGGGAATGAGGCACCAAGGGACCACAGGAGGAGAAGCCAGTGACAGCTGGTTCAAGTGCACAAAAGATTCAATTTCCCTCCAGTCTGGATCTAATTTTCTCTCTGTGACTCTTTTCACCAACACAGTCGCTCCTTTACCAAACTTTAGTCAGGCTCCTCTGAACTCTCTTTTCAACTAAGCTCTGACTTTTGGCCTCTTATGTTCATCCCATCATTGTGCAGGTTTAGCAAGAATCCTGCTAAGTCACCTTAACCAGACTCCCCCGCCCTGGATATCTGATCACACTTAGTATTTGATCAGATTCCTTCTTTTCCATTATTCCCCCAGGTGATGTCTAATCTTGGCCTGTCTTCAATCAGAGTCCTGTTTGGTTAGTTTAGCTAGAATCCTCCTGCGCCTCTTTTTCCTGATGTTTCTCCTTAATATTTCTTTACCCACTGTCCCCCACCCCACCCTGCACCTTGGCTATGAAAGCATACTTTTCCTTGTATTCAGAGTTGAGCCCAATCTCCCTCCTCTATTGCAAAACTACACTGTAGTGATCCTGTATCTATTGTGATAGCCCCCTGAATAAAGTCTGGCTTTCCATTCCTTAATAATTATCATGAGTAGTTTTTTTCCTTTAACATCACTCCTAGTTTGGGTTTTGCCAAGCTGGGAGGGTAGGGACATGGCTGCAGACAGATTCAGGAATATGTCATCTCAGTTTAGCAGCCCCGGAGGAAAGACATAACATCTCTCAGCATCTGTATTTTTAAAAACAGTATCTAAGAGATTTCTCACAGCAGCTATGTGAAGGATGCATTTTCTAAGCTTAGGAGAATTTCATGAAGAGAGTGCCTACAGATCTGGCTGGTGTAGCTCAGTGGATTGAGTGCCAGCCTGCAAACCAAAAGGTCCCAGGTTTGATCCCCAGTCAGGGCACATGCCTGGGTTGTGAGCCAGGGCCACGGTTGGGGGCATGTGAGAGGCAACAGATTGATGTTTCTGTCCTTCTCTTTCTCCCTCCCTTCCCCTCTCTCTCAGAGTAAATAAATACAATCTTAAAAAAAATAAAATAAAAGCATTACCTATTTTTCAAGCATAAACCAGCCTACAAAAGAGGGCCTCTAGGAAATTTGGAGTATGTTTAGCTTGCCAGTCAAGAACTACATTCCAGGTGCTGACAAGTATTAGCATCAACTCAGATGTGTCTTTTTTGTCCTTGCCAAAAGTACCCTCAGGAAAATTGGAGTACAGAGCAATCTTTTAGAACACTTAGTGTACTCCCGATGCATATCTTTTTGATATACCAAGATATATTGAGTCAAAGTGCAACTCCTTCAATGGGGAAACCATACCTTACTGAATTTCAAAAGGAAAAAACATATTGGAAACAGATGCATACTACTAAGTGAAAGAAGTCAGTCTGAAAAGAGTACATACTGCATGATTGCAACTACAGACATTCTAGAAAAGGTAAAATTATGGGGACAAAAAGATCAGTGGTTGTCAGGACTTTGGAGGAGCCAGGTTGCAGGCCAGGTTCCCAGTGGAGGGTATGCAAGAGGCAACATTGAGATTATCTCCTTTTTCTTCTTCCCTTCCCCTCTCTCTAAAAATAAATAAATAAAGTATTTTTTAAAAAAGAGACAGTGCCTACAAATGTCCTATATTATTGTTTTGGACTCACACATAATGTTCTTCCCCATCACTAAGTTGTGTATCTTGTTTTAGTACTTAAATGAGTCTGCTACAGGCCTGATTGGTATGACTCCGTGGATGGGGAATTGTACTGCAAACCCAGAGGGCTGCCGGTTTGATTTCCAGTTGGGGCACATGCTGGGGTTCAGGACAGTTCCCTGGCTGGGGGCATGCAGGACCAATCAATGTTTCTCTCCCTCTCTTTCTACCTCTCTCCCCCTCTCTCTAAAAATAAGTAAATAAAATCTTTATTAAAATCTACTACAGCACTAAAATGGACATCTTCTTTTAGCACTTAAAAGGGTCTAATAGAAGGAGTCAATTCTTGCTGACCAAAGGGGAGTGGAAAGGGTACCTATTTCAACTGCGAATAACATTCTAGCTACCTCTTCCATCCTAAAGCAGTTCTTTAAGGAAGGCTCTTAGAATATTAGACAATCTGATGAGATCATTGACCCTGCTTATTGAAACATTCCGGGAGAATCGTGGCACCATTCATACTTCACACTACCATGCTGCTGCATTTCAAAGGAAACAGATCCTGGCCTCATCTTCCACCTCCGCCTTCACGTTCCATGTCTCTCACCACTGTGCATTTCTCTGACTTAAATGACCTCTTAACAGACTCCAAATATGCTGAGTGCAGGATGCCGATGGCCAGCTGCTTCTAAAGTTTTTTTTTTAATAGCCTTATTTTTTCAGATCAGTTTTAGGTTCACAACATAATTGAGTGGAAAGTACAGAGATTTCTCATGTTCCTGTCCCCCTTCCTCACACACGCAGCCTCCCCCATAATCAACATTTCCTGCCAGAGTGGTACACTTGTTACAATTGATGGACTTACTTGGACTCATCATAACCCAGAGTCCGTAGTTTACAAAGGGTTCACCGTAGTTTACAATGGGTTCACTCTTGTTGTGATACATTCTATGGGTTTGAACAAATGTATAATGACATGTGTCTACCATTATAGTATCACACAGAGCATTTTCATTACCATAAAAATCCCCTTTGCTCTGCCTATTGATTGCTCTCTCCCCAAAACCCCTGACAACCACTGATCTTTTTGTCCCCATAATTTTACCTTTTCTAGAATGTCTGTAGTTGCAATCATGCAGTATGTACTCTTTTCAGACTGACTTCTTTCACTTAGTAGTATGCATCTGTTTCCAATATGTTTTTTCCTTTTGAAATTCAGTAAGGTATGGTTTCCCCATTGAAGGAGTTGCACTTTGACTCAATATATCTTGGTATATCAAAAAGATATGCATCGGGAGTACACTAAGTGTTCTAAAAGATTGCTCTGTACTCCAATTTTCCCGAGGGTACTTTTGGCAAGGACAAAAAAGACACATCTGAGTTGATGCTAATACTTGTCAGCACCTGGAATGTAGTTCTTGACTGGCAAGCTAAACATACTCCAAATTTCCTAGAGGCCCTCTTTTGTAGGCTGGTTTATGCTTGAAAAATAGGTAATGCTTTTATTTTATTTTTTTTAAGATTGTATTTATTTACTCTGAGAGAGAGGGGAAGGGAGGGAGAAAGAGAAGGACAGAAACATCAATCTGTTGCCTCTCACATGCCCCCAACCGTGGCCCTGGCTCACAACCCAGGCATGTGCCCTGACTGGGGATCAAACCTGGGACCTTTTGGTTTGCAGGCTGGCACTCAATCCACTGAGCCACACTAGCCAGGGCTGAAAAATAGGTAATGTTTTTAGATGGTTCACTGCTAGGTGTAGGACATACATGTCCCCTGAGACACAGCATGAAGAAAGAGCACCAAGAGAGTGGGACAAGTAGGTGAGAGAAAGGATTTGTTTGTGTCGAATCGTGGACTTACTAGAATTCTCATGGCGGGATATCTACAGATGGCCATTTGAGAAAAAGGACTTCTGGATGAAGTCAATAAAGGTCAAAGTGAAACAGAAAAGCAAAGTTACTCTCAAGACGGTAAATTTATTTCAAGGCAAAGTTTGAGGTCTTCTAGTTCACAGCCAAATCAGAGGGGCCAGAGTCAGCCTTCTTAGCTTTTAACACAGTACTGAGACAGAGAGATCTGATTAAGATAACTCAGATCCCTGGGAAGAAGTAGGGAGAGGCCACAGGAGCAATTTTAGGAGGGAATTATGGGCACTCTATGATGAGATTGCCTGAGAAGCTGAATTCCTCCAGAGCCAATGGAAATAAAAAGAGAGATGGTTCTCTCTCTGGCTGGTGCGGGGAGCTCCTCTGGCTTCTGAGCTGGCCCTCTCTCCATCAGGCTTAGGCTCACTCTCAGGATCTTCTTCCTCAAGGACACCTGGATGATCATGCTGCAGCTGCCTGCATTTCCCAAAGGATGGTATTTCAGTTAGGAAGGCACCCCAGACACAGCCTAGGATCAGGCTGGCCTGGCAGAGGGCAGTGAGGTTATTCTTTGGGTGTTCTAGAGGGGACAGACTCTGAGGCAGAAGGCTGCCATTCTCCCAAAATTGTGTTGTTTTATATATTGTGTTGCTTCAGTTTGAAAAACTAACCCTATAGAAGTAAATAACTGGAAACAGGGAAAAGATAGAATTCTGGTGTTAGAATTTAGCCTTAATTGATAGGTTTAAGTGATTAAAGCTGTGACTTCATAGCTTCCGTAGCTGCATTTGAATAAAGACTCGGGGTCCTTCCTTTATCACCAAAACTTTGCCTCAAGAATTTTTGCCTAGAGGGTGGTGGCAGGCAGAAGGACCCCAAGTGCTGTTCAGTAACAGCAAGGACGACCACAAAGGGACCTTAGCTGCCTGTGGCTGGTCAACCCCAAGAGTGGGACTGTGAGTTTGACTGTGAATTTCCCCAGTCTCCAGTTTTCTGGAGCCTCCCCCATGTTTTCTGCATGCCCACTCAAGGTACCGACCACCTAAACATGCCTGGCTGGTGAAAAGGAAATAAAGTCCAGGTGAGGACTATTTTGGAAAAACCATTGTGTGGGAATGACAGTTTGGCAGATTGGCTTGTGAGTCCTCTTTGGAATAATGGACTCATGGATACCAGTTTTGTTTATACATTCTCAAGTGTTTTGGATTTCTCTGATTATAGCTTTTAGCCTGTATGCCGGGCCAAAAAGGGCAGTTCTGTACTGGCTTCCAGAGGGAGCCCAGTGGGTAGAATTTTGGCCGACTGGGGTATGTACTGTTATTATCCAGTGACTAAGGAGGTGCTAATTAATTGTAACACTGTGTGGCCCATGCATGTTTTGGATTGTGAGAAAAGGTGGCCCGTGCATGGCTCCCTAAGTTACTGCACCATCATGCAATTGAAACAGTATAGCCAACAGTTAGATAGATGGGATGAAATCCATTATACCAATGCATTTATGTCACTGCATAATAGGGTTTCACCAGGCACAGAGAGAAAGAAAACAGGTTTCCCAGGGAGAGTTAAAACTTCACATCGAGTGGAAAGCAAACAATGAAAGGTATGCAGGGGTGTCCCACTCACAGCCCTAGGGATACATGCAGCCAGAATGCCTATGAATGCAGCCCAACACAAAGTTATAGATTTACTTAAAAACTTTTTTTGCTCATCGGTTTTCATTAGTGTTTGTGTATTTAATGTGTGGCCCAAGAAAACTCTTCTTCCAGTGTGGCTTATAGACACCAAAAGGTTGGACACCCCTGGAAGGCATGGAAATGCAATTTTGGGGGGATATGAGAAGGATAAGAATTTCCCTTCATACTTTGTATTTTTCTCCCTACTTGATCCCTCCAAAATTTGGTATTCTGAAGGAATGAGTGTGCCATAAGGTTTCTTTGCATAAAACCAACAAGACCAGTTGCCATTGGTGATTTTATTAATCTAAACTTTGATTGGAATGTCATGCCCGAAGGGGGCATGCCTGGACTCGGGTTGTTACCAGAAAGCCTTGAGGAACTGAGAATGACTTTCAAATCAAACAAAAGCCCACCGGAAAAATGGCCTGGTGCCTTGTCTGGTGGTGTGGTTCATGGCTGTCTTCCCAGGGCAGGAATGAAGGTTGCTTTCCTGAAAGACAGCAAAAAGGAAACTTAAGACACAACAGGAATGTCAAAGGCTTGAGGAAAACAGGTACTATAGGAAAAGTGAGATGGCAGGATTGTGGCTTGGCTTCTGTGCCCTGAAGGGATGACTAAAGGGTCAATCTCAAGATTTCTTGTGTGAGTTTCAGCAAAGCAGACTTAAAAACCATATGAGATGGATTATTGCTCTTATTGTGTTTATGCAAATGAGAAGGAAAAATTAAAACTGGATTTAATACAGTCCCTTTGAGGACAATGAGGGTGGTCTTAAAGAGAAAAATTGTGATTCAAGGAAAATCCCAGTGCTCAGTGGGGGACACTGGTCCAATGCAGCTAGCTGTCTTCAAAGTTTTGTTTTCACTTGGAAGTTAAACCAGGTTTTGTGACATCATCAGAGATGATCAATTTATGGGCAGGAAGATTTTTGTCAGATTGCCACTGTTTAATATCATTCTAGCAAAAGCCTTGCAACTGAATGTCTTCTCAAAAGGTAGCCTCATGGACTCAGACACTGGTTTGTGGATTGTTGTGTTAATTAGCCTGTGTGTCTTTCTGTTTTCATAGGGTGTATGCCTATGTTCTCATTATCTGGGTGGCTGTTTATGCAAGATGGAGACAGACTCATAGATGGAGAACAGGATGACAGCTAGTAGTGGAGGCAGTTACAGGGTGGAGAGACTAAGCAAAAAGGAAAAAGGACTCATGGACATGGACAACAGTGTGGTGATTACTGCAGGGAGAGAGGTATATGGGGACTGACTACATGGTAACATAAAAAAAATGCAATAAAGATTAAATTGAAAAAAAGAGATTGTCAGTTTATTCTCATCTTCCCAAAAGAATGTGCTGTCAAACTTTGGGTTTTGTTGTTCTGCTGTGATGTTGCATTTATCTTATTATGAGTAAGTTTGAACATCTTTTAACATTTTTAAAGTTCATTGGTATTTCCTTCTCTAAGGACTATCTGCTTATGTCCTTTTTGAATATTTCTACTTTGTCATTTGGTACTCTTTACATATAAGGGAGATTAATGTTCGTCTGTAGTAAGATTTGCAATTTTTTAATTGTAATTTGTCTTTTGGCTTTATTTATGGTGCACTTGCCACTCAGAAATTACTTTATGTAATGGCATAAATTTTATGAAAAATAGATCATGTTTTTAGATGACTCTTAATTAGAAAGGCTTTCTTCTCCCCAAGGTTCTAAGAGAATTGTTCCATGCATTCCTCTAGTACTTTTGTGGGTGAACATTTTAAAATAAGATTTGTAAATAATATATCTTCTATTGACTTGAAGCATATCCAAATGTATGGTATAAAGTACAAATTCATGTATATTTTTTTGAGAGGCTACTCAGTTATCCCAAAACCATTTATTAAAAAGATACATGTTTATTCTGCTGATTTGAGATGCCACCTCTATTATATACTAATATGTATTTGTTTTATTTCTGGACACTTTCAGTTCCACTTATCTGTGAGTCTATTCATACTCAAGTACCATCCTGTTTTGATAATTAAGGCTGTATGGCCTTTTTTGTAATCTGATAGCACTAATCTGTGCTATTATAACTTTTTCTTTTGAGAATTTTACTATTTCAGCTTACTCTCCACCATAAATTTAGAATCAGCTTGTCTAATTGACCCCCCAAATCTATTGTTTTTTTATTGAGATCATATTAATTTATAAATTAACTTAGGGAGAATTTTTTTAGTGTTCCTGTTCCTAAGAATATGGCATATCTTCTATTTATTCAAGATTGCATTTATGTCTTTGAAAATGTTTTAACACTTTTCTCAAAAAAAACTTTTGCATAATTTATTTCTAGGTATTTATTTCTTTGTTTTGCCATCATAAAAAGGATTTTCTTCTCCAATATAGCTTTGTTTTTAAGATTTTATTTATTTATTTTTAGAGAGATGGAACAGGAGGGAGAACAAGAGAGAGAAACATTGTGAGATGTTTGAGAACATGTGTGAGAAACATTGATTGTTGTCTCTCCCACACACCCTAACTGGGAACTGAACCCTCTACCTAGGCATGTGTCCTGAAGGGAATCAAACCCATGACCTTTAGTTTTAAAAGATGATGCTCTGACCAACTGAGCCACACTGGCCACCCCCCTCATTGCAGTCTTAATTTGCATCTCTCTGATGATTAGTTATGTTGAACATTTTTTCATATGTCTATTGGCTATCTGTATGTCCTCTTTGGAGAAGTGTCTATTCAGATGCTTTGCCCATTTTTAATTGGATTATTTGTCTTCCTGGTGTTGAGTTGTATAAGTACTTTATATATTTTGGAGATTAATGCATTATCAGATGTATCATTGGTAAATATGTTCTTCCACATAGTGAGTTTTCTTGTCATTTTGCTGATGGTTTCTTTTGCTGTATAGGAGCTTTTTAGTCTGATGCAGCCTCATTTGTTTATTTTTACCTTTGTTTCCTTTGCCCTAGGAGATATATTGGCAAAAATATTGCTACATGAGATGTCTGAGATTTTATTATATATTGTTTTAGGATTTTTATGGTTTCATAACTTACATTTAAGTCTTTAATCTATTTTTGGTTTATTCATGTGTATGGTATAAGTTGTTGGTCTAGTTTCATTTTTTTTTGTATGTATCAGTTCAATTTTCAAAACACTGTTTATTGAAGAGACTTTTTACTTCATTGTATGTTCTTGCCTCCTTTGTCAAATTTTAATTGACCATAAAGGCATGGGTTGATTTCTAGTCTCTCTGTTCTGTTCCATTGATCTATATGCCTGTTCTTCTGCCAATACCAGGCTGTTTTGATTACAATGGCTTTGTAGTATAGTTTGATATTTGGTATTGTGATTTCTCCAAATCCAATCTTCTTTCTCAAGATTGCTGTTGCTATTCAGGGCCTTTTCTGGTTCCACATAAATTTTTTTAACATTTGTTCTAGATCTGTGAAATATGCCACTGGTATTTTATTTTTAAAATATTTTATTTATTTATCTTTAGAGGGGAAGGGAAGGAGAGAGGGAGAGAAACATCAATGTATGGTTGCCTTTCGTGCATCCCCTGCTGGGAACTGGCCTGCAGGGAACTGGTCTGCAACCCAGGCATGTGCCCTGACTGGGAATCAAACCGTGATTGTCTGGTTCGCAGACCCACGCTCAATCCACTGAGCTACACCAGCCAGGGAGGTATTTTATTTTTTAATAAAGCTTTTGTTTATTTATTTTTTAGACAGAGGGAAAGGGAGGGAGAAAGAGAGGGAAAAAAATCAGTGTGTGGTTGCCTCTCACACACCCCCTACTTGGAACCTGGCCCACAAACTAGGCATATGCCCTGACTGGTAATCAAACTGGCAGCCTTCTGGTTTGCAGGCCAGAGCTCAGTCCATTGAGCCACACCAACCAGGGTGCCACTGGTATTTTAATAGAAATTGTGTTAAATCTATAGATGGCTTTGGGTAGTATGAACATTTTAAGGTTGTTAATTTTTTCAATCCATGAAAATGGTATATGCTTCCACTTTTTGTATCTTCCTCTATGTCTTTCTTCAATGTTTTATAGTTTTCTGAGTACAAGTTTTTTGACCTCCTTGGTTAAGTTTATTCCTAGGTACCTTATTATTATTTTTTCAATAGTAAATGGGATTGTTTTCTTAGTTTCTCTTCCTCATAGTGGAAGAGAAATTAATTGGCCTATACTTTTCTTTCTTTGTAATGTCTTTATCTGGCTTTGGAAGCAAATGACCCTTTAAATTCCTTTCTCTAAGCGTCCTCAGGACTAGGAGCATAGGGGTGGGCAGGTGCTGTCCTCTAGAGCCTCTGGTTGCTGTCTCGTGATACTACATCTCTGCATAATGTAGCAACCTGCTGTGTGAGTGCTGGTGGCCTTGTGAGCCACACCAGCCAGGGCTGAATGGGAGAAAATGTTTCCAAATCATATACAGTTGCTCCTCGAGTTACTACGGGGTTATAGTCCAATAAACCCATCCTAATTTGAAAATATCATCAGTCAAAAGTGCATTTAATACACCTAATCTACCAAATATATCATAGTTTAACCTAGCCTGCCTTAAATGTGCTCAAAACAGTTACATTAGCCTACAGTTGGGCAGAATTATCTAACCCAATGAATACACTGTAGAATATACTGTGGATTGTTATTTACATTTGTGATCACTTGGCTGACTGGGAGATATGGCTTTCTAATTCTGCCCAGCATCACAGGAGAATATTGTATTTTGCTAAAAGCATAGTTTCCTGTAACCATATGTCAAAAACATAGTTTCCTATGCTTTTAGCATAGGACATGAAAGTGACATGTCACTTTTATACTGTCATAAAATAAAAAGATTATAAGTCAAACCATTGTAAGTCAGGGGATTTCTGTATCTGATGAGGGGTTAATATCCAAAATATATAGAGAACTCATGCAACTCAATAACATAAAAAGAATTGGATTAAAAAATGGGCAGAGAATCTGAATAGACATTTTTCCAAAGAACACACACAGATAATAGGCACACGAAAAGATGTTCATCATCGCAATCATCAGGAAAATGCAAATCAAAACTATGATGAGGCATCACTTCATGCCAGTTAGAATAGCTATTATCAAAAAAGGGAGGAAATAACAAACATCAGCAAGGATGTGGAGAAAAGGGAACCCTAGTGTACCATTGGGTTACATTGGTACAGCCACTAAGAAATATAGTATAAATTTTCCCCCCAAAATTAAAAATAGAACTATCATATGGTAGACCAATTTTACTCCTGGACATTTGTCTGAAGCAAATGAAAACACTAATTTGAAAAGATACATGCATCCCCATGTTCATTACAGCATTATGTACAATAGCCAAGATATGGAAACAACCTAAGTGTCCATCAGTTGGTGAATGGATAAAGAAGTTGTGATACACACACACACACACACACACACACACACACACACACATACACGGATACTATTCAGCCATAAAGCAATGAAATCTTGCCAGTTGCAACACCATGGATGGACCTTGAGGGCACTGTGCTAAGTAAAATAAGCCAGACAGAGAAAGACAAATACTATATAATATCACTTAGATGTGGAATTTAAAACAACAACAGCAACAAACCAAGCTCATACAGAGAACAGATTGGCATATGCTAGAGGTGGGGGATGGGGTCACCATCCTGTGTGGTAAGGCTAATGGAGGAATAAGATTGCCACACCCCATAGTGTCCCTTGCAAGGTGACCGGCTGCCATTGCTCTGTACTAGTGTGCCTCGTTCCCTCCCTCAGAGACACTGGCATCGTCTCAGCCTCTGTGCCCAAGAAGCTGTTCACATTAGCTGGTATTGACCACTGCTACACCTCAGCCATAGTCTGCACTGTCACCCTAGGTAATTTTGCCAAGGCCACCTTTGATGTCATCTCCAAGACCTACAGCTATCTCACCCTCAAATTCTGGAAGGAGGCAGTGTGCACCAAGTCTCCCTATCAGGAATTCACTGCCACCTTGGGTTTTTGTGAAGAGGACCCAGGATCCTGCTCTGGCCACCATATAATTTTACACAAGAAAATAAAATTAAGCCTGTTTTAAAAATCAATTGATCATATATTGAGGGTACTTGAGGGTCATTTCTAGATTCTCAACTCTATTCCATTGATATATATGTCTATCCTTATGCCAGTATATTGTCTTTTTCTTTTATTGTTGTTCAATTACAGTTGTCCC
Organism: Artibeus jamaicensis; assembly: GCF_021234435.1. NCBI lineage: Eukaryota > Metazoa > Chordata > Mammalia > Chiroptera > Phyllostomidae > Artibeus > Artibeus jamaicensis. The sequence continues at coordinate 21,912,119 of NW_026522030.1, forward strand.
CATTTTTCCCCATTACTCTCTCCTGTCCTACCCACCCCCACCTCCCACCTTCAATCCTCCCCGCCCACCCCACACACTGCCCCCCATTGTCTTTGTCCATGGGTCCTTTATACAGGTTCCTTGACAACCTTTCCCCTTCTTTCCCCTGTTAGTCCCCCTCCCCTCAGGTTACTGTCAGTTTGTTCTTTATTTCCATATCTCTGGTTCTATTTTGCCCCTTTGTTTGTTTTGTTGATTAGGTTCCACTTATAGGTGAGATCATATGGTATTTGTCTTGATTACTGTAGATTTGTAGTGTTTTGCAAACAGAAAGTGTGAATCCTCTTCTCCATATATATATATTTTTAATTTTATTTAGTTACTTTTCAAGTACAGTTTTTTGTCTATTTCTCCCATCCCAGCCCCCCCTGCCCCATGCTCCCCACCTCCCTCCCATTTCCTTCCCCCCCAGTCCCCATCCCTGTGTCTTTCATACTTGTTCCTCAAAATACCTCCCCTTTTTTCCCCTTAAATTCCCTTCCCTCTCCCCTCTGGTCACTGCCCACTTGTTCTCTATTTCAGTGTCTTTGTTTTTATTCTGTTTGCTTGTTTGCTTTGTTGATTAGGTTCCACTTATAGGTGAGATCATATGGTGTTTGTCTTGATTACTGTAGATTTGTAGTGTTTGGAAAACAGAAAGTGTGAATCCTCTTCTCCATATATTTTTTCAAGATTCTTTTGATTATTCTGGATACCTTGAATTTTCATATGGATTTTAGGATTAGCTAGTGAATCTGCAAAGAAGCAGCTAAGATTTTGATAGGGATTATTTCAAATCAATTTAGGGAATATTGCCATTTTAGTGATACTAGTCTTTAAACCCATAGACATAGAAAGGCATTCCATTTATTTAGAATTCTTAAATTTTATTTGAAAAATATTATAAATTTATTCCAGAGCACAAATTTCTAGAAGGAGGTTTCTATGTTATATTCTAGGAACTTTCTGATTTGTTGTGACCACCCTAAAGCAGCAGGATGAGGCCCCACCCAAAATTTGGCTCAAATGCCAAGACTGACAATTTCCCAGACACACATCAGGAGGGCATGAGAAGGTTTATTACCTACATAATTGAGGTAATTACCTACATAATCTGAGGAGAGCAGGGCAAATTCTGAGCAAGCAAAGAATGGAAATGGTCCCATTCTCGCTCTCTTCCTCTTCTGGGATGCCAATTGCACATATGTTAGAGTGATTTATCCCGCAGCTCTTGGATACTATTTTCTGTTTTTTTTCCCCCTACCTTTTCCTTTGTGTTTTGGTTTGTAAAATGTCTATTGAATTATCTTCAGGTTCACTGATTCTTTCCTCCTCTGTCTCAAAATTACTGATGAGTCAGACAAGAAATCATTAGCTGTGTTACCATGTTTTTTTTATTTCTAGAATTTCCATTTGATTCTTTGAGTTTCCATCTCTGCTGAAATTACCCATCTAATCATGAAGGCTATTTACCTTTTCTAATATTGGGTTGGCCACAAAGCCCATATGGTTTTTTTCCACAAAATAAAAGACACCTTTTTCATTTTCAACAATAACTTTATTGATTGGAACATTTTGAGTTTGTCAGCTATCTCCCACTATCAGCTTCTAGTGGATAGAGGACAGGGGTTCTGCTAAACATCTTTCAATGCTTAAGACAGCCCCAAAACAGAATTATTTGGCCAAAATGTCAATAGTACCAAGAAACTTTGCAAACTACTTTTGATAAATTTGATCAGTCACAGTATCTTCTCTATACACTGCACAAATCTTTTTTTGCATTTCAGTTGCAATTTTACCTTTGAAATAATAAAGCACAATACACTAAAAATGTTGCATGTCATCTTCCATCTTCACTGTTAAAATGGCTATATAATGTTTTTAAATGCATGCTGATATGACAGCTGTCATAATACAATCTAACAAAATCATTTCAAATTGAGTTAAAGACAACTAAGTACTACTAGAGCCATCATACTGAAAAAACTAAACAAACTTTTAGCCAAACCAGTAAATCTTTAATATATTAATTATAGTTCCTTTAATTCCAATATCTGTATCATTTGAGTCTAGTTCTATTAATCACTTTTTTAATAGTGTGTCAATTTTCTTTTCCTTCTTCGTATGCCTCGTATGCAACAATATTTTGTTGAAAGCTGGAGACCTATTGTAAGGCAGTAAAGACTTAGATAAATACTTTTTATGCCTGGAAGTGGACAACCATTTCCTTCTGCTAGGACTTGAATATAAGAGATTGAGTCAATCTACTCAGGTTTAGGTTCAGGTTTTTTATGCTATAAATACTGTCAGTGCACAACAGGCTTCAAGTTTCTCAAACATTACCTATGTTTTGGTTGAGGCTGGTTTATGAGAGATTTTATCAATGTCTGCTTCATTCTGTTTTATATCTTCCCTTTGGGCCTACTACTCAGAAACTGTCTCCCTCTGTGCTCTTGATGCTATTTCAGCAGTAGTCTGCTGTTATTTATTATTCAGTGATCGATGGTGGTTAGGGGTAGGGCTCTCTGATTTTCTGACTCAGTATCAGTTTTAGCTGGGAACTGTACCCCTGGGTCTTAAGGGTAGGGCCTTCTCTGTCACCTTACCCCACCCTCTGCTGGAAGATCTCTAATGCACAAGGGAAACTTTCTAAGGACTCACATCCTGCACCCAGTCTTTCTTTTCTGTAGAACACACAGTAAAATCCATGGAGAACAACCTGCAAGTGAATGTGAATTGCCCTTGTAATTGTGACTTCCAGAGTTTCTGTATTCTCATGCTGGCCTGCTTTTGGCCTTCAGCAATTCTTTAAAACTTATAGCTAAATTCTTACCAGCTTGATGGTGTCCAAGAAGGGAGTCATCCCCAAATATACATGTGCCCTTCCATAATATCTCCTTGGAGGTGATTGTCTTTCTTAAATTAAGATTAATTAGGCTGGCTCTGACTGATGTGGCTCAGTTGGTTGGATGTCAGCCTACAAAGTGAAAGGTCATCAGTTTGATTCCTGGTCAGGGCACATGCCTGGGTTGCCAGACAGATCCCCAGTCAGGGTGTATTCAAGAGGCAACTGCTCCATGTTTCTCTCTTGAATTGATGTTTCTCTCCCTCTCTTCCTCCTTCCCTTCCCCTCACTCTACAATAAATAAACAAATAAATAATCTTTTCTAAAAAGCACTTATAAATCAATAAATAAAAGCTCAATAATCTGTGATTAAAGAACAGGAACATATATTTAACAAAAAAAGGATATGAACATACTAGAAGATGATCAACCTATCTTAAAACAAATTCATAAATATACAAGATACAACTTATCACTTCTCAGGTTGTCAAAGATAAAGAATTTTATATTATCGGATCAACAAGTATGGGAAGAGAGGCACCCTTACACAGTTTGGGTAAGAGTGAAAATTCATTCAATTGGTGAGGAAATAGGCAGTATCAACATTTAAAATTGTAACACCCTTTTATCCATCGATTCAACTCTTAGGAATTTTATAGATGCTTATTCCTGTGTATGAGGATTTATGTACATGGAGTTTGTATCAACATTATTATTCAGAGCAAAAGATTGTAAATAAATATACATGAGTTGGGATTGAAGATAAAGTATGTTGAAGTTCTATCAAAGAAGACCTTATAGCCTCAAAGAAAATTATGTTCACAAGATAAATTGATATAATTAAATAAAACAAGAAAGAGAAAACATCTATCGCATCTTATCACAAAAAATATATCAGTTTATTTACATTTCTCATGCTAAACTAATTTTGAGAGATATATGGGAAAGGAAAAGAGAAGACAAGGGTGGGAAAGAGACATAACACACCTTTTTTTTTTTTGCTTTTTGAATTCCATACCATCATAAAACCAATTAATTTCAGTTATTGAAATCAATTAAAATGCATTGGACTGTCATGAAAAGGCCTCACATCTCTACCTCCAATCTTTCTCACAAGTCCTCTCTAATTCACCCACTTAAATGTCTGCTAAAAATGGACTGCATTTCCTACTGCTAAATGTTGCTAAGTGTTCTGCATGTTGATAAGTTTTTCTGCCACCTGAAATATGTTTCTTTGCTCCACAGCCTATACTTTGAGACCCAAATCCAATGTCACTCTACCCAAGAGCCTTCTCCGACCATCCTGATCCTCACTATGCTTTCTCTTCTCTGAAATGAGTGTGACCTAGGTCTCACAAATGAGTGTATAATTCTATTTGTTCTAGGCTGTTGGCTCTTGCTTTATGTGAGTTCATCTTATGTTGGAAATCTAATAGTTAAGTGTTTTGAGAGCAGGAAGGAGACAGGATTCAGATGTCTTTGTATTCTTGACATGGCCCAGCTCAGGGCCAGCTGGGTGGAGGTCTGGATGATGGAAGAAGAAGGAAATAACTTCTTCAAAGATTTTGAGTCTAAGAATTTGGGCTGTTAGACCACTATCACCAAAGCAAAACACTCTCAAGGAAATTCAGGAATCTGGGATATTAGAGTCATATCATAAAATCCACAAAGGCCAAGCGAGTAACATAATGTCTAAATAAGTAGTTGAGTTATAGAAGTGATAGGTCCTGGGGCTAATTGGAAAGAAAGAGAGTCCTGCCTAAAAGTTACCAAAATCAGGTTTAAAAAAACTCCTCAGGTAAACAGCACATATGCAGAGAAAATATGTAGGTCCACGAGCAGCAATTAGGTTGTGACCCGAAACTGGAAGTGGTTACTTATGTCCCTAGGGAAATCATCTTCCTGACCAAGCAGAACGCTATCACATGAGTAGAAGCAGCTCTAGGACAAAAATGAATAAAGGAAGGAAGGAAGGAAGGAAGGAAGGAAGGAAGGAAGGAAGGAAGGAAGGAAGGAAGGAAGGAAGGAAGGAAGGGAGAGAAAGAAAAAGCTAGCCTCCAGAAATGAGCCAAATTCATTTGCCTCATTAAAAGTAGTGTTTAAAAATCTCTTCCCACCACAACGATGGCCTCCTTCCCCCATGTATATAAATTTAAAGCTGTGCCACTACCACCTTGGTCTTTCCCTGCCACATCAGCCATGGTCCCCTTCATGTACCTCTAATTTCTAAACATCATTGCCTATTACATCAAGACTCTCCATTTCCAAGCCATAACCAGACTCTGCCCTCCCTAAGCTTGTGTGTGCTTCTCAGATACATTTCTAGTACAAGCAGGGAAACTGGTGGAGTTTCCTCTGTCCCTCTTCCTCAGGAGCTGCCCTAAACACTCAGTTTTCTAGGGATGGGTGACCAGACAGTTGTCATGAAGGAGAGACCTGGGCTATCAATCTGGTGTAGGGTGTAGAGGGTGAAGGCAAAGTGGGAGCAGACACTGCCTGTGAGCAGGCACATTTGGTCTCTGGATCTGTAACCCTTACAAACCACCAGACACCCTAATCTACAAATTGAATCACCACACATGCTTCCCAAAAAAAGGATAAAACTCTTTGACACACCTGCCTTGTGAAACAGAAAGGCTTTGTGATGCAGTCTTGTGACCTGGTTCTGTCCTCTGTGAGGTAAGAGGACAAGTCATTAGGCACTAGGATCCTGACAGTCTGGATAAAGGAATGGCTGGTCTCCTTATGTGCATGTGGTTTAGATCATGCTAAGCTTTACTTTTGTTCTTTGGAATGTTGGATATTTCTTATATTTTTATGGCACCATCTTCATTATTATCTTAATTATCTGGCAAGTGAAAAGGAGTTACCAAGGATTAAGGTTGGAACCTAAAACAAGTTGCTGCCTGGTAGGGAGACATTAACTCTACAATTGAACTAATTAAATCTCAGATAAGAAGTTTTTTAAGATCTCAGAGTCTGTTTTTACCTTCCTCACCAATTTTTATACCATACATTCAGTTACTCTGAGTAACTGAATGTATGGTATTAGAACGTAGGTCAGAAAGTACCTACATTGTAGGTACTTTTTCTCAGAACCTAGAAATAATTTCTTACCAAGCCATCCCTGCAGTGTATTCTAATTGAAAAATCTAGAACCTCTCTATCTACCTTGGGTTGCGACCTGGATGAAATGGAATCTACCTCACTGGATCTCAAAAGACATCCCAATATGGGGGCTTCTTCTAGTTGGTGCACTTAGTAAGCAAAAGTCCTAAGGCTGTTAGAACTAATTACCATCACCATTGAATCTATTCCCCAATCCCTCCCATGTCATGGTTAGCCCCCCAGAGGACTAGTCCTGGGAAAGGGGACAGGAAGTAAGGAATAAAGAGCCTTGAAGTGAGAAAGAACTAGAAAATGAAATGTTGGGGTGAAAAGGGCAGAGCAGAGGAACAAAATGCAGATGAGTGTATTAAGTAGAGACATGCACAGAAAAGAATTTAGAAATTTGTATTAGTTTTGTCTTATTATGAACATAAAAGACCATGGTGTCCCACCTTCACACTCCAACTTTTTTGTCTTTAAGCATCACCGAACACTCAAGCAAAAGGCTAGAGATGCAGCATTAAGAGGTAAAGTACCAGTGCCTTTTCTGACTCCCCCCCCCCCACTGTGGGCAAGGTTCCATGAATCTTGTCCCTCTTTGCCCTCTGGTGCCAGGAATAGGTACTATAACCACAAAGTTTCCAATTCCCCAAGTTCACAAATTCTCCCAGAAGAATTTCTAGGGTGGGAAACCAGAGCCTGGGAATATTCCAAAATTCGCCACCTCAGCCAGGGAGTGAAGAATAGAGGAGTAATACAGAAGTTCTTAGCTGTGCCATTTACTAGTTTCACTCCAGCTCTGAGTCTTTTATCCGTGAAATGGGTATCTGAAGATCCTACCTCACTCACAGTGTGGATGTGAAGATCTAATGGGATAAGTCCAGGATAGCAGACTATAACTGGTTGAGTTGGACACAGACGTGCCTTAGGGCATTGACTGTTGTGGTTTTTAGTCTCTTCTCAATCAGAGGCCTTTAGCTTCTATAGGATGTCCCTGAATCCTCTCTCGTTCCACGTAACACTGTCTCCTGGTTTCTCAGTTAGGACACTTTCCTGGAAAGAAGCTGAGAAGCCATGGGAACTGCTGTCTGTCATGAAAAGGTGATCAGTTGCTCTTTGTGGTGTCCCAACTCCAGCCTGGATCATGATGGTTTCTCTGCTTGGCCTGGGAAAAGGATGAGGAGAGAGATAATGGCTGGGAGGGAGTTGGACACAGCAGGGGCTGCAGCAGGGTTGAGAGGGTTGCCAGGGCAAAGGGGGCTCAGATGACTCAGGAAAGAGGAGTCTCTCAGTTCTGGGTTAGGCTCTCAATGCCCCAGAATTCAGAAACTGATTAGTGCTTAATTCATCAAACCTACCTGGGTTTGTACTCAGCCATAAGACCAGTTAGCCAGCTAAGAGAATGGGTGAATAGTGCATAAATAAGTCATACCTGTCATAGTCCCCTTACAGCCGCACTCTTTCAAGGGCAGACCCCTTGGCCCTGCTGACATTACCTCCCCTGGTGCTGTCTCAAGGGAGTTCAGTTCCTGGGACAGCCCTCGGCTAGGAGCTTGACATCTCATCCTCCTGTTAAGAACTCTAGAAAATGAGATTGGCTCCCCAGAGATGTTGTATACACCTCACAGTCCCCTGGAAACAGAGTTCCCACAAGGACCTCATTTTCCACAGCTTGGAAATACTGAATACCATGCTGTGGCCTTCTTAGCCCTAAATGAGACTGAGAACGGGTTCTGCTTGGTGATGGCCCTAGGGAGGCCCTATCAGCGAACCACTGGCACCCCATCTCCCATCTCCTGGTTAAGCTTCTTAACACAGGGCAGTGACAACTCATCCACCACCCAGTCACTCATGGCCCTGTGTTCCCATGTGTTGCTGAGACCATCAGTAACAGTTGCCATGTTTTCTCCTCCAGCCAGAGCTGGCTTCCCCAGGAGGGAAGTGTGCGGAGGCTACTGTGTGCAGATACCTGCTGCCAAATCTGCAATACCATGGCTCTGGAGATCCAGCAGCTGCTGGTGGGTGAGAACATCCTAATCTATCCCACTTCAATGGGGCCATCACAGGACTCCTCTTCCCTAGAGATTTTGTCCAAGCCTAATGTGTCTTTTGAACACAGTCTGGAGCATCACTCCACATGCTTGCTTCCATCTGCAACCCCTTCAGCATCACAATTAATGGATCAGAAATATGTAACTCAGCCAGTTACCTGGTCAGCAGTCCAATCAGCTGACACAGTTGGTATGCAAGAACACTGGGCTGAAAATGTCCAGCTAGGACAAGGATTTCAAGTACAAGATATGCCCCAGCTCCAAGAGACTATGTCTTCTTCAAGGTTTGAGGAATGTAGGATTCCTGTGAATCAGCAGGAGATTATACAGCAAAACCTCAACCTTCTGTATGGGAACCAAGGTCAGCAGCCCTTGTATCCCCAGGTCCCTCTGCTGACCCTGAACCAAGATATTACTACTATGACACATCCTGTAGCCTTACCTATGCTCACTGTCCTCCCTACTCATCAGTCATTCCTCAGTCCTGAAGTCTTGAGGCTTCTGGAGGTACATGTAAAAAAATGGATGCATTTCCAGAGGTGGGGGCTGCCCAGACGGGTAGAGGAGTCCCTGAGGCAGCTTATGCCGAACCCGCCATTGTTTTACCAACCTCTAAATAACCAACCAGTTTCTTTCATCCAAGATGATACTTATGGATTCTCGACTGAGAAGCTTGCCTGTACTTCCTACCAGACCTGGGGTTCATGTATGGCTGGCCAGGCAACCCAGACATTCTGGGTTTCTCAATGGTCTCTTACAGACCCAATACAAAGACACCACTACCACCAAAACCCAAACCATGTGCCTCTGGCCTTGCCCTCTGTAGCCCTTAAAGTGCAAGTGAGTGGCCTCTACCCACTTCCTGGGCAACAGGCTGAGGACTCAGTGGGCCATGTGCGGCAGAAATACAGCCAGCTATTCTGTGGCCTCCCTTCTCTGCACAGTGAGTCCCTGGCTAACAACTTCTTGGGCTTTCAAGGTCACTCCACAAATAGCAGCCTGTCCAGGCTCCCCTTGAAGGATCCTTTTCTCCTCAAGGACCTCTCCTTCCTCCCTCTGTTGCCTAAAACTCCACCCCAGTCACACCCACCCTCACCCCCATCATCCCCAAATTGGGTCATGCCATATGCCCATCCACCAGCTCAAGTCAATGTCCCATTTCTGACTCTGGCCCAGTGTGAAGGCTTAGAGTGGCACCTACTGCAGAGGCAGCTCCAGCATCAATGCAGTTTGCCAGCTGTTTTCCAGAGAGCTCTGCACACCCACAACCCTGTGACATATAAGTGTGGTGACACAGCCCAGCCTCCAGAAACTGTGAAAACTTCCTGGCCAGGAAAGCCCAGCTCCATCTTCACAAGAGAACTACTCCTCTTGCCAGACCACGCCCGGAGGCTGCTGGAATTCCAACTCCAGAGGCAGTTGATTCACCACCGCTGGGGCCTGCCCCCAAAGATCCAGCAGTCCTTCCAGTTGCTCCTGTCCCCAACTCACCAGCAGACTTCATCCTGGAGCAGCACAGCCCTAGCCAGTGTCAGTGGTCCCCACCCCTCAGCTCTAGAAGCCATTGGTGCTGGTGACACTTTATCAACATTTGAGGACCGAGTCCTCATGCCACACTTATTTGACCAGGTCAAAGCAATACTGAAGAGCCACATTGATGCCAAATGTGGGCAGATTCACCAGGGCAAGGTCCCTGAGCATGTATTTAGGTCTTGTGAGTGCATCATTCCTGGGGGTCTCGAGGTGGCTACCTTCACCTGCATCCCAGAAAGCAAGCCCCTGGAGCTACAGGCAGCAACCAACACTGACCTACAGCAGAAAATTATGTCCGGGATGCCGACATTCCTAGATCAGCAACAACAGACCTCACCAGAAGCTATCATTGAACATTCAAAGTTACTTCTAGCCCTGTCCAAGGAAGCCATTGAGAAACTGAAGACAACTTTACGGCACAAGTATTTGGCCTTCTTGTCAGGGCTGCCTCCTCTTTATTATGTGGCTCCCTTCAAGGCCATTACCCCAGCAATAACTACTGAAGCTATAATTGCAGAGGTGGTCCCTGAACCTGTTGAAATCTTGACAGAACCTCTGACTGCATTTCCAAAAGTGGGGGCTGCCTCTGACACTGAAGAGAAGTGTCCAAGCCCTGGGCCATGCTTTCAAGGTGCCAATCACACTTCTGCAGAAAATACAGATGATATTCAGCCTGAAGTGCCAGTGGAAGGAATGATTCAGATGGAGCCTCTAGAAAGCCAGACAGAGTCTGCCAAGCCCTACCTCCTCAAGAAGTCCATCTTGGCCAAACTAAATTTCCATCTGAGGAGGAAAATGCTAGAGATACAATGGGGAATTCCCATAAAGGCTAGGGAGTCCAGGAAACAAACTGCAGTAATCCCAAAGAACACATCCACACAGGAGTCTCTTGGGAGTCTAAACAACCGAGGAGATGCATTGCTCCAGAAACTTCCCATCCCACCACACATTCCCCAGGCCCCAGATCCAAAATGGCTCTACCTTAAAGGACAGCTGGCCCTTGAGTTAAAGGCAGTGCAGCAGAACCAGAAGCAACCTACTTCCACAGCAGCACCCCATGCCTCTGCCCACGGGTCCTCCAAGATGTCACAACCCAGTGGAGACATGAAAGAGGGTCAGGTGCTTTGTGTTCAGTTGGAGGCCAGTGTAAACAAGCCCAGCCTGGAGGAGCCCTGGAGCTCTGAGTCCCAAAGCCCTGGCAAGAGCAAGTATTCAGCCCAAGTCCCCAAGCTGGCTGAAAAGGAAAAGGACCCAGGGAAACCCAAATCGGCAGGAGACCATGGAGAAGGAGATGCAGGCTTTGTGCTCTCCTCAGCAAAAGCAACAAGCCACTCTACTGAAGCCCAGAGGCCAGAAGGGATGCTGCTGAACAGGACACCTCAAAGCCCCTGGCGACGAACACATAGCTTGCACCTTGATGCTCCCCATCAAAACAGTTCTCAGCATTGCCTTCAGCTCAAACCCCCAGAGCCACCTTCAGGAGTCCCTGGAGGGGAGAAATCTAAGAAGAATGGCCTGCAACACAGTCAAACCAGGCTCAATGTCAGCCTCAAACCAGCAAGGACCCCTCAGAATGCTCAGCCTGTGGGTTTCCAGGTGTCCCAGGGCCATCCTTTCCTGGGCCATCTCATTCAGCATAAGCCATCACAGGGTCTAATTTTGCAAGGCAGGAGCAAGGCAGGTGCACAGGGTTGGGTTTTGCAGAGGCAGGTGATGCCTGTCCATTGTCACACGAGGCCCACGCTTCCAAATTCAGGCTTGAGGAATAGGATGAAGTCCTTTGTTCAGTGTATAAACCACAAGGAAAAAGGCAAAGGGCTCAAGGAACCCATGTTTCTGGCAGCTGAGAAAATGGCCCACGCCAGAAAAGAAAATGTAGAAAAGAGGCTGGCTCCAGCCAGAAGTTCCATGGACAGCACTAAGACAGAGAAGAAGGCAAGAGGGAACCTCAAGGCCCAATCTCCCCCCTACTGAGAAGCAGATGGGCCTGTACTTCTTGGGTGGCTCCCATTCCCCAGTCAGTAAGCTCCGGCACCGCTCCTGCTTCAATCCACTCCACTCTGCCTCAGGCTTGGGCCACCCCCCGCCACTGCCCTCGGCACTGTCCCCAACTGGCTTATGCCACCCAGCCAGGGAACCCACCCTAACTCTCAACTCTCACCTCAGAGGGAAATACTAGCCTGCTCAAGAGGACCCAGCACAATCAAAAAACGTTCTAGGCGCCTCAGTGTCTGCTTCCCTTGAAGAAGACTGCTACTGTCATTTTTATTGATGTGAAGGTGGGACAGAGTGCCACCCAAAATACAGCTATATGTCTAAGCAAAGATTTGTCTCTCTGCTCCTTCTCTCCACTGTGATATGTTAAGGGGAGGCATGAGGGAGGCTAATATGTCCTTCCTATCTAGGGAACAAGCTTTAACCCACACTTAGGCACCATCAGCATTTCACACCAAGTCCTCCCAGCCACTCCCTGGACAGTGGATACAGGGACTTGAGCAGAGAAGGAAGTGCCCTGTCTAAGGCCCTTCTCTAAGACCCTTGTGCATTGAAGGGAAAGGTCAGACTTGAATTCTACCTGGGCTTTCCATGGTATCATTGGGCTCAGAGGAGCAACATGGTCATGAGGATAGTACTGACAATAAAGAGTAGCCAGTAATATGCAGGCAAAATTCATTAATGACTACTATATATGACCACATCTGGAGAGGAGCTTTTTAGAACAGTGCCACAGTGGTCCAGTCTTGACAGAGTGCTTTGTGTTTATTAAAAGCACATAGCTAATGTGACAGTAGGTCAAAGCAAATGATAGAATCTCTTCCTCTCTGCTCTTTCCCAATTATTTGTTAGATCTCTCTGGAGGACTCATCTGGGAGGCTTCTGTAGCTCTCTTGCCTCAATCCCACCTCAACTACCTATCATCTGTATGGAATGAGTGAGTCCTAGAATGAATATCACAGTAGGATATGAATAGGGGCTTGTTCTTTGCCCCTAATGACAAGCTGGGAGGGAGGCACTCAAGGTAGCACATAGACAGGCAGAGGTCTGAGTATTTGAGACAGAAACTGGCATGTTCTTGACCAGGGAATGTAAGGGAACAAAGCAAATTTGATTTGTACTGAAAAGAACCTAGAGCCAGGAAGCCAACCCAAGGCCCAAGTGATTTAGGGGAAGGAGCTCAATAAGCACTGATGTTAGGTCATTTGCCCATCATGTGATGAAGAGCAGTGAGTTCAGCCTTGTTGTCCAAAGGTAATGCAAAGTAATTCAAAATCTGAACACTCAGCCTCCATTCCACGAAACTGTCTGCCAACATCAAGAAATTGCCTAAATCCATGTTTTTGTTTACCCAAACTTGAAGTCAGTCACTGGGTTCTAGTCTTTGTATCTCTCAATCCTACCCCTTTCCTCTATTTTTACTACCTCTCCTTATGTTCAATTTCTCATTCATTCTTGTCTGAATAATTACAATGATATCTCATATACTCAGGGTTTAGGCTAATGGCTAGCACATAATAGGGCCTTAATATTCCTTGAATCCAAAATCTGAACTAGGGAGGCAGACAAATTACTACATTAATATGATAAGCACTATGAATGGGGGAATCCACCATAGGAGGAGGTGCTCTGCTGACAAACACCCCAGAGGGATCACAATAGAAATAACATGGATAAGTATATTATGTTCAACAAACTATGCAAGGTACTATAGCAAACACACAATGAACATGACACAGAACTTGCACAATGAAGTTCATGATCTCATGGGATAGCCAGTGTCACATTTCCAAATTATCTAATCAACATATATACTTGGACATCCAATATTCATCTCAAAATAAAAAACTGAACTACTATTTCTCCACCCACCATCACCACCCAATTCACTCATAAAAAAACATGCTTCAATCATAGCATTCACCATTTCAGTTAGAGGCTACTCCATCTTCTATTTCTTTTTTTTAATGTTTTTTTTCAATTTCCATATTTCCATTTCTTTAGGACAAAATACTAATGTCATCCTGGACATTATTTTCCCTAGTAACCCACATCCAATCCATCAGTAAATCCTGTTGTCTCTACCTTCAAAATGAGTTCATAATATGACCACTTCTCACGCCCTCTGCTGCTATGATTACTGCAGTAGCATCATAACTAACCTCCCAGCTTCTTCCTGAGACCATGCCTTCAATAGTCCATTCTTAACACATAAGACAGATGGTCCACAGGGAGGGTCCTCACTATAGATGATTGATTGAAAGATGATAGATAGATAGATAGATAGATAGATAGATAGATAGATAGATAGATAAAAAGAAAGAACCACAGACTGGATAAGACTACAAGGGAATAAGTGTAAATAAGGAGAAACTAAGGACCAGGCTCCAGGACAGTCCAACATTAAGAAATTCAGGGCAGGGGTGGTGATGAGGAATAGGAAAAATAAGAGACTGAGTAGCAGCAGCCAGTGAGGTGGGAGAAAAACCAGGAGACTGTGGTATAATGGAAGCCAATAGAGGAAGTCTTTGCAAAGAAAAAGTGAGCAATTGCATGAAAAGTTGCCAATCAGCCAAGTAAGATAAAAACTTGGAATTTATTATTAGATTTAACTACATAGAGATTATTCATGACCTTGAGAAGAATAGACTCAGGTGAGTGACTGGAATAGATTTGAGATGGAATGAAAGAACATTGGTGAGAGTGAGTATAATTAACTGCTTCAAAAAAATTTACACCACAGAAGTGCAGAAAAAATGAGGAAAGCATCAAGAATTTTTGAAATGGAGAAGATATAGCATGCTGGATGTTGATGAAAAACATACAATCAAGAAGTATAAATTCATGTTGCATGACAGCAAAGGAAGAAGTGCTGGAGCCAGGTCATGGTACAGAAATACAGAATAGGAGTGGGTCCTCAAGTTGAGCAGCTGGCCTCAGCTAAAAGTACAGACACTTCACTGGAGGAATTAGAAGGTGACATTAATGAGGGAGAACTTTGGCCCTGGCTGGTATAGCTCAGTGGATTGGGTGCAGGTTGCAAACCAGAGGGTTGCCAGTATGATTCCCAGTCAGGGCACATGCCCAGGTTGCAGACCAGGTCCCCATTGGGGTTGCACAAGAGGCAACCACTCATTGATGTTTCTCTCCCTCTCTCTCTCTTCTTCCCTCCCCCTCTCTCTAAAAATAAATAAATAAAAATTTAAAAAATAAATGTATTTTTTAAAAATGAGGGAGAACTTTGTATATCAAGAAAAGGAAGTTTTCTACAAAATTAAGAGTGGGGGTGGAGAAAAACTTAGAGGGGTGAATGAGGAGCTAAGAAAAGATCATGGGAGAGGGGAGAGGGGAAATATAGAGAGCCAAGGCCAGAGGTGGAGAAAAATTCTGAAAGTTACTATAGCAAATTTTGTTTTGCTTTTATTTTTTATTTTAATTATATTTTATTGTTTATGCAATTACAGTTGTCTTGATTTTCCCCTTTGCCCCCTTCCACCCAACCTCCTCACGCAATCACCACACCATTTTTCATGTCCGTGGGTCATGCATATATTTTCTTTGGCTACTCCATTTCCTATACTGTACTTTATATCCCCATGGCTATTCTGTAACTACCTACTTGTAATTCTTAATCCCCTCACCTTTTCACCCATGCCCTGACACACCCCTCCCATCTGTCAGCCATAGAAACCCTATCTGTATCCATGATTCTGTCTTTCTTCTTCTTGTGTGCTGAGTTTGTGTTTTAGATGAAATTGTTGACAGGTATGTATTTATTGCCATTTTATTATTCATGTTTGATCTTCTTCTTTTTCTTAAATAAGTCCCTTCAACATTTTAATATAATAATAGTTTGGTAATGATGAACTCCTTAGTTTTTTCTTGTCTGGGAAGCTTTTTATCTGCCCTTCAATTCTAAATTATAGTTTTGCTGGGTAGAGCAATCTTGGTTGTGGGTCCCTGCCTTTCATGACTGAATATTTCTTGCCAGTCCCTTCTAGCCTGCAAAGTTTCTTTTGAGAAATCAGCTGACAGTCTTATGGAAAGACACTTGTGGGTAGATAACTGCTTTTTTCTTGCTGTTTTTAACTTTCTCTCTTCATTTTTTTTTTAAAATATTTTATTTATTTACCTTTAGAGGGGAAGGGAAGGAGAGAGGGAGAGAAACATCAATGTATGGTTGCCTTTTGTGCGTCCCCTGCTGGGAGCTTGCCTGCAGGGAACTGGTCTGCAACCCAGGCATGTGCCCTGACTGGGAATCGAACCTCAATTGTCTGGTTTGCAGGCCCGTGCTCAATCCACTGAGCTACACCAGCCAGGGCTCTCTCTTCATTTTTAACCTTTGGGATTTTAATTATGATGTGTTTGAGAGTGGGCCTCTTTGCATTCATCTTGTTTGGGATTCTGTGCTTCCTGGACTTGCATGTCTATTTCCTTCACCAAATGTGGGAAGTTTTCTTTCATTTTTTTTTCAAATAGACTTCCAATATTTTGCTTTTCTCTCCTCCTTCTGGCATCCTTATGATGCAAATGTTGAACCTCTTGAAGTTGTCCCAGAGGCTGCTTAAAATATCCTCTTTTTGGGGGTGGGGGGGTAGGATTATTTTTTCTTTCTATTGTTCAGATTGGTTGTTTTTGGTTCCTTATGTTCCAAATCATTGATTTGATTCTTGGCTTTATCCACTTTACTGTTGTTTCCCTGTAAATTGTTCTTTATTTCAATTAGTGTATCCTTTGTTTCTGATTGGATCCTTTTTATGATGCTGAAATCCTCACTAAGCTCCTTGAGCATCCTTACAACCAGTGTTTTGAACTCTGCATCTGATAGATTGCTTACCTCCATTTTGTTTAGTTATTTTTCTGGAGTTTTGATCTGTTCTTTCATTTGGACCATGTGGGTTTTTTTTTCTCTTCACTTTGGCAGTCTTCCTGTTTGTTTATATGTATTAGGTAGAGCTTCTATGACTCCCTGACTTGTTAGTGTGGTCTAATGTATGGGGTATCCTGTAGGGTCCAATGAAACAGCCTCTTCTATCACCCAAGCTAGATACTTGAGGAACACCCTTCATGTTGGCTGAGTACATCTTCCTCTTGTAGTTGAGCCTTGGTTGCTGTTGGCAGGTCAGTGGAAGGGATTTATCCAGGCTAGTCAGTTGCAAGGATTGGTTGTGACCACTGACCACCAACCTTCACCCTCCATGGAAGATCAGCTATGCAGTGGCAGTATAATGGTATTCCAACATGGTATGTAGCTATCCTCTGGGTACACAGGCCCTGGGGTTTCCTGGGTGATGATGGCCAAGGTCAGCCCCCATCTGTGTTTTGCCCCAGGGCCGCCCTGCCTGAACTATAGAGAAATCTGAAGTGAATGCTACTTGTGCTATAGTTGGAGATTCCCAGGTGGTGCCAACTTGTGGATCTAGGCTGGCTGCTGTTAGTGCTGTGCCTGGGGCCACTTAGCAAGAAGTATGGGGCTGGAGGCTCACTGAGGCCAGCAGTTGCTTATTTGAGATTTTAAGGAAGTTGTAAAGCAGGAGCCAAGACTATGTTTCCATTCATAGGGAAAAGCTACTGTTAACAGCTGTAAATTGGGTGGGACAGAGCTTCAGGGAATCTCTAGGGTGCAGTAATTAGTGTTAGCCAAGTTGATGGAGTCTCAGATGTAGCATCCGCCTGCTGGCTCTGTGGCTCTGCTTACATTTCTGTCTGGGAGAACGCTGTGCCCCAACTCTCACTTGATGCCTGACACTTCAGTTCCTCCACATATGCCACTGGTGCCTTTCAAGCAGTATCGGGTGCTCAAGCTCAGAGAGAGTGAGTCTGAGTAAGTTTATGGGTGGGTTCTTTAAGAGAAAGTGCTTGGGACTCCGGAATTTTTTACTACCGACTTAATCCCCACTGGGTTTTACAGCCAGAAGTTATGGGAACCTATATTTCTGGCACTGGTACCCTGGGCTGGGGGACCTGGTGTGGGGCTGAGACTCCTCACTCCCAAGAGTGAGTGTAGTCTCCCTACACCCACATGTGGGTGTAGGACCAGCCCATTTTGCATGTCCTCCCCTCCTCCTCGTCTGGATCAATGTGGTTTCTTTAATTCCATAGTTGTCAAACTTCCATTCAACTTGATTTATGTCTGTTCTGAGTGACAGTTGTTCAGTAATTTAGTTGTAATTTTGATATGGTTATGCAAAGGAGATGAGCTGCGTTCACTTATGCTGCCTTATTGAACAGAAGTGTCCTGCTTTATTTTTAGGGCCTAAGAATTTGGTAGCAGTGTGTGAGCCTGAGCCCTGCGTTAGGGAGTGAGGAAGTGGTTGAACTTAGTGATCATATGTGTAAAGTAGGTGCTCTTGAAACACAGCAGGAAAAATGGCAGAGAAATCCAAGTCTAGATGCATAGAGCATAAGGAAGAAGATGTGGCTTGAAACAGAGAAAGAGAACAGATGTTGCATCCTAGTGTTTAGCCAGGGATCAGGGGTATATACAAATGGGAGGAGAGAACTGTGAAAGAGACAAATGGCATCCTGAGATTATAGATGGACCTCTGTTTTGGATAACTCATATATATCTCAGAAGGTGGCACCTCTGCATTCCCACATTCTGACCCACTGAAGAGGAGCCAAGAGCTGGAGGAAGCATAGGAAATGCTATCACTCCCTTATAATGTGGTGAGGGGACTGTGGAATGCCCCTGCCTCACTGATTCCTAAGGAAATTCATAACTCCCTTTCTCTGATAGGACCCCAATATTTAACACAATGTGTTCAGTGTTTGCTAGATGTAGAAAAGCCAGAATGAGAAGAAACAAGAATGTGTCCTCTGAATGGTGATGCTGTGCCCAAGAGATGGGGGCCTAGCCTCTAGTGGGGCCTCCAGGATGAGGAGGCACAAGGCCCAGGCCTGCTGAGCCAACACCCTCCAGGTGTTTTCCTAAAGCCTCCCCAAAGATCACTGGAGGTCTAGTGACAGGCACATCCTCCCTGCATGGTGGGAGTTGGGCAGAGAGCCACAGAGCAAGGATTATAGGGAAGCCCATAATAAAGGTAATGGCCCAGAAAGGTCACAGCAGCATCAGGTGGGAAGACAAGGTTAATGTGCACACATCCTAGCTTAGAGGAAGTAGGCCTTTCCCATAGTCCCCTAGAGGCTCCTACCTGCCCTGGAGCAGTATGAGTTCATAGTGCTGACCAAAGTCCAGTAACAAAGAACTGGTGACAAAGAGATGAACTGGAACTGAGACTTTCAGGATTCTCAATTCTCGGCAAAGTGAAGAACTGAGAAGAGATAGGGTCAAAGCCTGTGACTTTATACAGGATGTTGTTGAGTGATGAAGCCTTGCTCATAACATCCCATAACCCTGGTACAACCCCTAGGCTCAAGAGTGGTGAAACATGAATTAAAAGCCTTATGGAGAGCAAAACTCAAAAATTTACTGCTACAGAATGGGTAACAGGTGCTAGGAATACATCCATGCTTGCTTGGAAACACTGGAGTTCGCCTCTGGCCCTCTGAGGTATCATCATGGTGAATGGCTCTGTCCTCCTGAAGCCCTTCCCTTGACCTCTGCACAGGGAACTACAGAATTCTACAGAGAAAATTACAGGCAACTGACCACCTGCAGTGGAGGACAGTGGCTTCTCCTTCTGTTAAATTACTCCTTCTGTTAAACACTGAAGATAGAGGGTAGAGACCACATCTGATTCCTTTTTGTACCTGCTCACCATTGTTCATGCTGGGAGGGCAACAAACACAGAATGAGCACAGGGATAAACCCTATGGAGACACTGCTTTCTGCACCATGTGAGAGGGGCTGGGCCCCAGCTCCTTACCAGCATGTTCCAACTGTGCTGAGGCACCCATGTTATAGGCCAGGGCTGTCAGAGAATGAAGGACAAGAATGGTTCCTATGTCCCCTATAGGGA
The DNA here is from genome assembly GCF_021234435.1 of Artibeus jamaicensis. Classification (NCBI taxonomy): domain Eukaryota; kingdom Metazoa; phylum Chordata; class Mammalia; order Chiroptera; family Phyllostomidae; genus Artibeus; species Artibeus jamaicensis. Next base: position 21,931,591 of record NW_026522030.1, read on the forward strand.
GAGGAAAGAAGGGAGAATAAACTTGAGCCCAAGTGAGAATGGAGAATGGAGGAATGAGCACAATATAAGATGCTGGGGAACACAAAGCCCCATATCCCCAGAGACAGTGAGGCCAGGACCCTGAATACTTGGTCTGGATGAGAGAGCATAGGGAAGCAATAGGGGGCCTGGGAATGGGCCAGACACAGACCTCTTTCCAGAAGGAGGGTGGGTGTTGCCAACTGGCTGCCTTTCCTGCCTTGTTTCTCTCCTGCACTGTAACTTTTCTGGGTTCATGGCCAAACAAAAAGCATATTGGGGGCTTTCCATAGGGTATCAGAAGGTCAAGCCTACCAGAGGCCTCAGGGTCAAGGCCCTGGACAGGCAGCTAGACCCTTGGGAATCCAGACAGCGGGAAGGAAAGGGATGCCATTTCTCATGTAAATAGTGCTGGCAGTCCTGGCTGGTGGTGTTCAGTTGGCTGGACTGTAATCTTGTAAACTGAAAGGTCACGGGTTTGATTCCCAGTCAGAGCACATGCTTGGGTTTTGGGTTCGGTCCCTGTTTGGGTTGTGTACATGCCAACTACACAGTTCATCTTGCAGACCCACAAACACAAACACATTCCAAATCCATCCTTCAAAGCTGCTTTCCTGTACAAATCCTCCTCGGCCACCGCAGACCGGAACTGTTTATCCTTCCTCTAAACCCCCGTTTCTCATTTCTGCCCCATTGCTTGCCCCTCATAAGGACAGTCTGGGATTCACATGCATACATCTGGTCTCAACAACTTGGCCGTGTGCTTTTAAAAAAATTCAAGGTCAGTAAGTGAGTCTCTGTCCTCTCCAGCAGCCCGATCCTTCACCTACACATCCATCTTCATCCCCAAGTGTCCCCAGTTTACTGCAGAGCCCTGATCCCCCAGCCCCTCTGACACAGCAGACCCAGCCTCTGAGGAAAGAATACACCAGACAGACACACTCTGTCAAGGTAATTCTGGTGTGTATTACCGCAATAATCTTTACATGACCCTATGCTTACCATCTCCCACTGTAACCACTGCGTCAATGCTAATCTAAGGAGAACCCTAACCCTAACCAGAGAAGGATAACAATCCCTTTTGTAATTTCAACCCCTCTCTTAGTAATTGTGTCTATACCTGAATTCCAGTCCCTTCCAGACTCCCTCAGTGCCTTCCTCTGATGCCCCCACCTCCATTACATAGGTTCAGATACCTACAGCTCAGCATGTGCCAAGACTTGCTATTACCCTCCTGCTCTGAGAGCAGCTCTTTTCAGCCCTGGCTTTCTGCCCAGCGAGGTACCTATCCCAACAAAGCTCCCACATTTTTTCCTCCCTTCCCTCAGTGCCCCTAACTTAGGTTCTCAGCCCCAGAAGCAAGTAGGGAAGCCCAAATACCTCCAGGATAAAGCATCTCCCTTAAGCTGGTCCACCATTACAGGCTCAAGTTCAGAAGTAAGGACTTATGGTAGATACTAGCAAAAGCTTCTTGAATCAAAGGAAGGCAGTCAAGGATGGGATTAAGGGGGCTGTGGACACCATCTGACAAACAAGAGGTCTCCACTCCTATAATGGCATAGTCAGAGGAAAGAGGCAGGATGTCTTGGGACAGAGGGGGAACCTGGGATTTTAGCAAAAGAAGCAGGACAATCCCCAACTCTTCCCTGCCATGTTTTCTGTTTTTCCATATGCTGTACCAGACCAGAAAGTTTCCTCACTCAGGAAGGTTGGAGGTATATCACCCAGCTTCCTCTTTCCCACAGATCACTTTTATTTCCATCCAGAGTTTGGGATGGGAGCAAGATTGGCCCAGGTGAGTATTCCCAGCCCCATCCCGCCAAATGCTTCAAAGTACCTGGAGAATTTAGTAAAATTACAGATCCTTTGGCTTTATTCAAAGGTTCTTTTTAAGATGGTCTGGGGTGGTGCCTCTAATTCTGTATCATTAATAACCTCCTTACCTAGGAGGAAGAGGAAGAAGAAGAGATAACCTCTCTTTTTCTCATCTATACAAGGGGATCCTCTTCACAGATTAAGAATGCTGGAAGCAATAAAGACTATCTAGGTTTAAGCTTCAAGCAGCTGGCCTCAGGAACAATGCCCCTATCCTCTACATTTCACTCACCTGTCCGTCTCCAGTTGAAATTCCCCCCAGACCAAACAGGAAACTGACCACCACCCCCAATCATGCTAAAAAGAAAGAGAAGAACTTAAAATTGCTGCTTTCAACTTTGAATAGTTCTGAACCCACAAACCTGTCAACAATTGTTAATGGAGTTGAGGATTCAGCAGTGAAGGAAGCCCTGTATAAGATCTCAGTCTGCTTTGAAACCACAGACTCAAGAGCTCAATTTATCTCTCTCCTAATTCACACTGAGAGTCCAGCTGCTCTCTTCTGTGTGCCTTTGGATAAAATAACACATCTTCATCTCCATCCCAACAACATCCCCACCTCTGATCCCCACCTCCTCTTTATCCCATCATTCCCTGATGCACACTCCTATCATGGGAACAATCCTTCTGTCACTACTTGGTACCTGGTCCACACTGTTCTGACTGCATCCTTTCCCATCCTTGTCTCTTCCACATCTCTCTATGGTCTCCTTATCCTCATACAAGCTGCCCTTCAGAAAGCTGGGATAAGTCTGGGGGTAAGGGGGATGCTATTGAGTTTAGCACTCTGGGAACCGGATGGTGATCATGACTCTGGGGTCTTAATCTGACTTTAAGCATAGATTCAAAATCATGACCCAATAATCCTCACACACCATGCACAAGCATAAATTCTAAATGAATAAAAGATTTAAAATGTTAAAAAGAAATAACAGGAATGACAGTATGCAAAATGACAAAGTAGGACGCTCAAGGGGTTGGTCCCTCCACCAAGGCAACCACTGAGCTGAAAAGAGCAACTGGAATTATCTATTTCAGAACCATGGGTTTGAATATGACTGGATACTTATAACATCTTTCATAAGAGAGCATCACATATGAACAAGCTACTAACCAGCACTGCGGGAATTTGGTTCATTTGGTTGTTCTCTGTGGGACAGTTGAAGGTCTTTGCCTTGGTTTCAGCTTCCTTGGGCTGCAGCAGCTTCTAAAATAGCATATATCAAAATATTTGAAGGAACAAAATCCTTTTTGTGGGAGAAGGGAGATGAATTTTTGTCAAGCCACTGGCTGGCTACAGATGGAACAAGAAACTCAAGGACCACACACAGTAAAGAGTACACATTTGGAAAAGGTGAAATGGATAGATGCAACCTTTAACAAGTAAACACCGGCAACCACTTAGGAGTGAAAGAATCAGATTTCCAGGGATATCATATTATATTGCTCAGAATGTCCAGTTCTCAGTAAAAATTACTGTACAAAGCATACAAAGAAATAGGAAAGTATAGCTATTCACAGGAGAAAAAAATAGAATTTGACAGGAACAATCCCTAAGGAAGCCCACATATTGGACATCCTAGATGAAGACTTTAAATTAACTGTCTTAAACATGCACGAAGAGCTAAAGGAAAACATGGGCAAAGAACTAAGGAAAGTCTGGAAAATTCTGTATGAACAAAATGAGATTAACAATGAAGAGATACAAATTATTTTTAAAATGACCCAAACAAAAAATACTGGAGCCACAAAATACAATAACTGGAAAAAAATTCACTGAGGGAGTTCAACAAACTTGAGAAGGAAGAAGCAAAGGATCAGCATTCTTGAAGATAAGCATACATTGAAATTATGGAGTCTAAGGAGCAGGGAAAAAAAATAAATGAAAATGAACACAGTCAGACATGTGCTACTGCATCAAACATACATCATCATGAGTCCCACAAGAAGAAAAGAGATAGAACAAGGCAGAAGAAATTTTTAAAGAAATAATGGCTGAAAGCATCACAAATCTGATGAAGGCACAAAATATACATATTCAAGGAGTTCACAAATTTTTAGCAAGATAAACTCAAAGATATCCACACCAAAATATATTAAAGTCAGATTGTTGAAACTCTAAATTTTGAAATTTTGAAAGCAGCAAGAAGAAATATGATTCGTTGTGTACATAGGATTCTCAATAAGATTAATGACTGATTTCTTCTCAGAAACCATGGAGGCCAAAAGACAGTGAGATGAAATATTTAAAATCTTGAAAGAGAAAACTGTCACCCCAAATTTGTATATCTAGACAAATGATTCTATAAGAATACAGAAGAAATCAAGATATTTCTAGATAAACAAAATGGAGGAAGTTCATCACCAGTAGACCTTGCCTATGAGAAATGCTAAAACGAGTCCTTCAGCCTGAAATGAAACAACAACAAATAGTAACTTAAACCATAAAAAGAAATAAAGATCTCTGGTAAAAACTACTATATAGGTAAATACAAAAGCTAGTATATTATACTTTTGGTTGTAACCTCTTTTTTTCTATGTGATTTAAAAGGCAAATGTACCCCTGGCCAGTATGGCTCAGTTGGTCGAAGTGTCATCCCATAAATCAAAATGCTGTGGGTCCAGTTCCCAGTCAGGGCACATGCCTGGGTTGCAGGTTCCATTCCTAGTAGGGGCGCATGAAAGAGGCAACGGATTGATGTTTCTCTCTTACATTGATGTTTCTCTCCCTCTCTCTCCCTTCCTTCTCCTCTCTCTAAAATCATTGGGAATGCCTTTAGGTGAGAATTTTTAAAAGGAAAATTCGTAAAATAAATATAAATTCATGTTAGTAGGCACACAATATATAAAAATGTAATCTGTGGCAATAACAATATAAAGGAGGAAGAACTAAGATGTGTAGGAGCAGAGTGTTTGTAAACAAATGAAACTAAGTTAATACTATTCCAATTAGATTATTATAAATTTAAGATGTTAATTGTAATCCCCAAGGTAACTACCAAGAGAATAACCTTAAAAATATGCAGAAAAGAAAGGGAATAAAAATGGAATACTGTAAGAAATTAACTGAATACAAAGAAAGGCAGAGGCCTGCCTTTATTTATTTAAATAAATAAATTTATTTAAAATTTAATATGCCAGGCCTTGAGTTATTTAAAATGTACAGAGGCCTGACCAGCATAGCTCAGTTGGTTGAGCATCATCCTGCAGAGCCAAGGGTCACCTGTTCAGTTCTTGATCAGGACACATGCCTGTGTTGCAGATCTGGTCCCCAGTTGGTAGTGTGTGAGAGGCAACTGATAAATGTTTCTCTCATACACTGATATTTCTCTCCCTCTCTTCCTCCCTCCCTTACCCTCCCTCTAAAAATGAATAAATAAAATCTCTTAAAAAATAAAATGTACAGAAAACAAATAACTAAATAACAGAAACAAATCCTTTCCGGCCTGGCACAGCTTGCAGAAGAAGCGAGTATTCTAAATAGATTCACCTCTCCAATTAAAATACAGAGGACCCAGAGAAATACAAAAGGATGCTCAGCATCACTAGCCATCAGAGAGACACAAATTAAAACCACAATGAAATACCACTTCACACCAGTCAGAATGGCCATCATAAACAAATCAACAAACAACAAATGCTGGAGAGGTTGTAGAGTAAAGGCAACCCTAGTACACTGTTGATGGGAATGCAGACTGGTGCAGCCACTGTTTCAAAAACAGTATGAAATTGCCTCAGAAAACTAAAAATGAAACTGCAATGACCTGGCAATGAAACTGCAATGACCTGGCAATTTCGCTGCTGGGACTATACCCTAACAATCCTGAAACACCAATTCAAAAGAATCTATGCACCCCAATGTTCATAGCAGCACCATTTACAATAGCCAAGTGCTGGAATCAACCTAAGTGCCCATCAGTAAATGAGTGGATCAAAAAACTATGGTATATTTACACAATGAAATACTATGCAGCAAAATTAAAAAAAAGAGAGATAATCTCCTACCCTTTGTGACAGCTTGGATGGATCTAAAGACCATTATGTTAAGTGAAATAAGACAAGCAGTGAAAGACAAATACCTCATGATCTTACCTATAAGTGGAACCTAATGAACAAAACAAATAAGCAAGCAAAATATAACCAGATACATTGAAATTAAGAACAATCTGAGAGTAACCAGAGGGGAGGTAGAAGGGGATAATGGGGGGAAAGGGGGGAAGGGTTGTCAAGGAACATGTATAAAGGACACCAAGGCAAAAACAAAGGGAGATAGGATTAAGGGAGAGAAGTGAGGATGGATGGGGTGGAGGGGTAGTGATGAGGGGAAAATGGAGACAATTGTACTTGAACAACAATAAAATAATAATATTGAATGCCAACTACAATTGAAGAATAAACTATTAATAAATATAAACTCGAAAAGTTTTGATGAATAAAAGGAAAGAGGAGATAATACAATTGATACCACAAAAATACAAAGGCTCATAAAAGACCAATATGCACAAGCATGTGCCAACAAATTGAATAACCTGGAAGATATGGATACATTCCTAGAAACATATAACCTACCAAGACTAAATCATGAAGAAAAGGAAAATTTGAACAAACATATTGCAAAGTTATTTAATCAGCAATCAAAAATCTCTCTGCACTGGCTGGTATGGCTCAGTGGATTGACCTCTGGCCTGTGCTGGTCAGGGAACATACCTGGGTTGCAGGCCAATTCCCTAGCTTGGGGCAAGAGGCAAGCAATTGATGTTTCTCTTGCTCATCAATGTTTCTCTCCCTCTCCTTCTCTTCCCTTCCCCTCTCTCTGAAAATAAATTAAAAAAATATTTTTTGAATCTTCCAACAGAGAAAAGCCTAGGAGAGATGGCTTTGCTAGTATATTCTATCCAACACTTAAGAAGTAATGTCAGACTTCTGGCTAAGAAGGAGACATAGGTGAAAATACTGTACCTCCTCGCACAACCAAAGTGAAGGACAACAAAAATTTAGAAACAAAAACACACCCAGAAGAGACAAAAAATTGAACTGTACTGAAGTCTGACAACAATAAACCATTCATCCAGACGGGTAAGAGGTGTGAGTGGGTGACCAGCGGAGAGGGGTCCCAACAAGAAGAGGCAGTGGTTAGCAGAACTGGGTGTGGAAAGGAAATAAGCAAACCTAGTGAGGCCCACAAGGTGGCTGGCAGACCGAGGACACACATCCACGTATGTGTTCAAGCAAAAAGAAGGGCAGTGAGACAGACTACACAACCCATGGCCCCAGTGATGGGGAAATAAAGCCTAAAAGCACCAATTGAAAAAGTGCCAGGAGAGACTCCCAGCGTCAGGTGAGAATTCGTTGGAGAGACCCACAGGGTCCTAGAACATACACAAGCCCACCCACCTGGGAACCAGCATCAGAAGGGCCCAATTTGCTTGTGGGAAGCAGCAGAGGGGACCAAAATCTGAGAGAGCAGAACAAGTGCCATTGTTCTCTCTCTGACCCCACCCCCACATACAGCATCACAACCCAGCCACTGGGTTGCCCTGCCCTGGTGAACACCTAAGGCTCTGCCCCTCGTGCATAACAGGTGCAAACAGACCAAAATATTATGGCTCAAACAAAAGAACAGCTCAAAGCCTCAGAGCCAATACTTCTAAGCGACCAAGAGATAGCCAACCTATAAGATGCACAGTTCAAAGCATTGGTAATCAGGATGCTCACAGAACTGTTGATTTTGGTCTCAGATGAAAAAAATGAAGGCTACAGTAAATGAAATGAAGGAAAATGCACAGGGAAGCAAGAGTGATGGAAAGAAAACTGGGACTCAAATCAAGGGAGTGGACCAGAAGGAAGAAAGAAACAACCAAACAGAAAAGAATGAAGAAACAAGAATTCAAAAAAATGAGGAGAGGCTTAGGAACCTCCAAGACATCTTTAAATGTTCCAACATCTGAATTATAGGGGTACCAGAAGGGGAAGAGGAAGAGCAACAAGGGGGAAACTTATTTGAACAAATAATAAAGGAGAACTTACCCAAGCTGGCAAAGGAAATAGACAAAAGAAGATAAAAAATATGAACAGTGAAAGGAGAGCAAACTCACAGTTATTAACAACCACACCTAAAACAAAAGCAAACTAAGCAGACAGCTAGATCAGGAGTGGAGCCACAGAAATGGAGATCACATGGAGGGGGAGTACAACAGGGGAGTGGGAGGAGGAGAGAGGGGGAGAAGGTACAGAGAATAAGTAGCATAGATGGTGGGGAGAAAATAGACAGGAGGAGGGCAGAATGGTGTGGGAAATGTAGAAGCTAAAGAACTTATGACACATAGACATGAACTAAAGGGGGGAACGTGGGGGAAAGGAGTGTGCAGGGTGGAGGGGAATGAATGGGGGAAATGGGATAACTGTAATGACATAATCAAAAATATATTTTTTAATAAAGAAGTAATATTAATTCTTATTCAAGTCTTCCAAAAAATTGAAAAGGGAAGAACATTCCCAAACTTATTTTATGAGACCAGCATTACCCTGCTACCAAACCCAGACAAGAACACTACAAGGAAGGAGAGTTATAGGCCAATATCCTCAGTGGACATAGATGGAATAATCCTCAACAAATTAGTAGCAAACCAAATTCAACAGCACATTAAAAGATTCATAAACCATGCTCAAGGGAAATTTATCCTTGGGACACAAAGATGATTCATATGTTCAAATCAATACATGTGAATGCCACATTAACAGAATAAAAGATAGAAATTATATGATCATCTCAATAGATGCAGAAAAATAATTTGAAAAAATTCAACATCCTTTCCTGGTAAAAACTCTCAACAAATTAGATATAGAAGGAATGTTCTTCAAAATAATAAAGGCCATATATGAGAAGCCTTCGGCCAACATCATACTCAACAGCAAAAAGTTTCAAGTTTTTCTTATTAGAATAGGAAAAAAACAAGAGTGCCTACTATCATCACTTCTATTCATCTCAGTACTGGAAGTCCTAGCCAGAGCAATTAGGAGAAAAAAAAAATGAAAAAGATCCAGATCAAAAAGAATGAAGTCAAATTGTCTCTATAGATGCCATGATGTTAAATATAGGAAATTCCAAAAACCTGTTAAAATTAATAAACAAATTTAGTAGAGTTGCAGGATACAAAACAAATATTAAAAAATCAGTTGTAATTTTATATACTAACAACAAACTATCTGAAGAGAAATAAGAATCCCATTTACAATAGCATCAAAAACAATAAAATAGGAATAAATGTAACTAAGGTGAAAGACCTATACACTAAAACCATAAAACATGGATGAGAGAAGTTGAAGAAGACACAAATAAATGGAAAGATATCCCACGTTCTTAGATTAAAATATAAATAGTGCTAAAACATCCAAACTATCCAAGGTGATCTATAGATTCAGTATAATCCCTATCACAATTCCAATGACCTTTTTTTCACAGAAATAGGTAAAACGATCCCAAAATTCATACAGAACCACAAAGACCCAAAGCCAAAACAATCATGAGAAAGAAAAACAAGACTGGAGGTATAATATTCTTTATTTCAAACTATATTACAAAGCTATAGAAATCAAAACAGTATATACTGGCATGAAGACTGACACATAAACCAATGGAACGAATAGAAAATTCAGAAACAATGTAAACATATGCATATATGGCCAATTAATCTTTGACAAGGCGCCAAGAGTACAATGTAGGGAAAGGACAGTCTCTTCAATAAGTGGTATTGGTAAAACTGGAGAGCTACATGTGCAAGAATGAAACTGGACTCCTATCTTATATCACAATGTAAAAATTAACTCAAAATGGATTAAAGACTTAAATGTAAAACCGGAAACTGTAAAACTCCTAGAAGAAAACACTAGAGAAAAACTCCTTGGCATTGGTCTTCGCAATAATTTCTTTTTAATATGACACCAAAAGCAAAAGTAACAAAAGCAAACTCAACAACTTGGACTACATCAAACTAAAGACAGCCTTCTACACAGCATGGGAAACCATCAACGAAATGAAAAGACAACCCAGGAAAGGGAAGAAAATATTTACAAATCGTATACCTTATAGGGGGTTAATACCTAGAATATTTTAAAAACACATACAACAGCAAAAAAAAAAGGCAAAAGAAAAATCTGATGACAAAATGGGGAAAGGGCACCCCTACAACCACCATTGACAGTAGCAACCAACAGAATATCAAAAGCAACAACAATCAAAGAAGTCCTAGCCAGATAGAAAGAGAAAACCGGTCAAAAGCCATCTGAAGCCAAGAGATAAAGCTTTATGCCCAAATTCCCCCTGTAGAAAAGATGGATGCATCCTTGTCCATGCCAGTTAATTGCCAGAAGCTTTCACTGTTTACAAATTGCACTGAAAAAAAATGCCAACCTGAATGGTTTAAGTGATCCACAATAATAGATGGTTCATGGATTTTCTTGTTACTGGAATAAGTATTCCAATAGATACTACATAATCCCAGATGCCTGAACCTGTTTTAACCACAGTAGTTGTCAGATGATAGAGAGAAAATATATATCACCTGTTTTAACTTTGATTATCCAAAGAAAATTACAGATATATGAGACCTGAACACTTTAAAAATATTTTAAAGTCCTTATAGAGTTTGAAATGGGAGGGAGGTGGGGAGCAAGGGGCGGGGGAGGCTGGGATGGGAAAAATAGACAAAAAACTGTACTTGAAAAATAACTAAATAAAGTTAATTTTAAAAAAAGTTACTTAACATTAAGCATTTATAAATAAATAAGATAATGCTTAACAACAAAAAAATCTACTGGATAAAACCTATTTAAAAGATTTTTTCAACCTACTGAATAAAAATAGAAAACTTGAGAAAAAAAAGAATTGAGATATCAAATACAGAATCAGATTTTTTATAATTAAGAAAATAGGCAAAGGACCTGAATAAGCAGCTTTCCAAAGAAGATAACAAATGACCAATAGATATATAAAAAGATCTCAACATGACTAATCATCAGAGAAACGCAAATCAAAACCACGAAGAAATGTCAGTTTTACACCTCTTACGATGACTGTTATCAAAAAGTCAGGAGATAACAATTGTTTCAGAGAGTGTGGAGAAAAGGAAACCCTTGTACATTGTTGATGAGAATGTAAATTGATAAGCCATTATGGAAAACAGAATGGAATGGTCCCAAAAAATTAAATATAGAAATACCATATGGTCCAGCAATCCCAACATCTAGGTATACAAGTATATCCAAAGGAAATAAAATCACTACCTTGAGGTGATATCTTTTTAATTATAATTTTAAAATATATTTTATTGATTATGCCATTACAGTTATCCCATTTCCCCCATTCATTCCCCTCCACCCTGCACACTCCTTTCCCCCCACGTTCCCCCCTTTAGCTCATGTCTATGTGTCATAAGTTCTTTAGCTTCTACATTTCCCACACCACTCTGCCCTCCTCCTGTCTATTTTCTCCCCACCATCTATGCTACTTATTCTCTGTACCTTCTCCCCCTCTCTCCTCCTCCCACTCCCCTGTTGTACTCCCCCTCCATGTGATCTCCATTTCTGTGGCTCCACTCCTGATCTAGCTGTCTGCTTAGTTTGCTTTTGTTTTAGGTGTGGTTGTTAATAACTGTGAGTTTGCTCTCCTTTCACTGTTCATATTTTTTATCTTCTTTTTCTTAGATAAGTCCCTTTAACATTTCATATAATAAGGGCTTGGTGATGATGAACTCCTTGAACTTGACCTTATCTGAGAAGCACTTTATCTGCCCTTCCATTCTAAATGAAAGCTTTGCTGGATAGAGCAATCTTGGATGTAGGTCCTTGCATTTCATGACTTGGAATACCTCTTTTTTGACCCTCTGGCCTAGAAGGTCTCTTTTGAGAAACCAGCTGACAGTCTGATGGGAACTCCTGTGTAGGTGACTGTCCCCTTATCTCTTGCTGCTTCTAGGGTTCTGTCCTTCATTTTAATCTTGGGTAATGTAATTATGATGTGCCTTGGTGTGTTCCTCCTTGGGTCCACCTTCTTTGGGACTCTGAGCTTCCTGGACTTCCTGAAAGTCTATTTCCTTTGCCAGCTTGGGTAAGTTCTCCTTTATTATTTGTTCAAATAAGTTTCCCCCTTGTTGCTCTTCCTCTTCCCCTTCTGGTACCCCTATAATTCAGATGTTGGAACATTTAAAGATGTCTTGGAGGCTCCTAAGCCTCTCCTCATTTTTTTGAATTCTTGTTTCTTCATTCTTTTCTGTTTGGTTGTTTCTTTCTTCCTTCTGGTCCACTCCCTTGATTTGAGTCCCAGTTTTCTTTCCATCACTCTTGCTTCCCTGTGCATTTTCCTTCATTTCATTTACTGTAGCCTTCATTTTTTTCATCTAATTTGAGACCAAAATCAACAGTTCTGTGAGCATCCTGATTACCAATGCTTTGAACTGTGCATCTTATAGGTTGGCTATCTCTTGGTCGCTTAGAAGTATTGGCTCTGAGGCTTTGAGCTGTTCTTTTGTTTGAGCCATAATATTTTGGTCTGTTTGCACCTGTTATGCACGAGGGGCAGAGCCTTAGGTGTTCACCAGGGCAGGGCAACCCAGTGGCTGGGTTGTGATGCTGTATGTGGGGGTGGGGTCAGAGAGAGAACAATGGCACTTGTTCTGCTCTCTCAGATTTTGGTCCCCTCTGCTGCTTCCCACAAGCAAATTGGGCCCTTCTGATGCTGGTTCCCAGGTGGGTGGGCTTGTGTATGTTCTAGGACCCTGTGGGTCTCTCCAACGAATTCTCACCTGACGCTGGGAGTCTCTCCTGGCACTTTTTCAATTGGTGCTTTTAGGCTTTATTTCCCCATCACTGGGGCCCTGGGTTGCGCAGGGTTTTTTTTTCTCGCTTCTCCTGGGTTCTCGCTGCTCTTTTTTCCATATTATCTGTGCACAAATATGTGTCCAAAGTCAGACAGCGGCCTTGCGCGTCTCACTGGGTCTGCTTGTTTCCTCCCTGCGCCTGGGGTCTGCTAGCCCCACTGCTGCCTATGCTCTTCAGGTCTGGCAGCCACCGCCTTTTCCTGCCATCACCCCTCTCTGCTGGCCACTGACTTTTCCCCTCTTACTGGTCTGGGTGAATGGTTCATTGTTGGACTTCCATTCAGTTCAATTTTCTGTCTGTTTGGTTGTATTTTTATTTCTAAATTTTTGTTGTCCTTAAATTTGGTTGTACGAAGGGATACAGTATTTCCACCTATACCTCCATCTTGGTTGCTGAAGTGATATCTTTATTTCCTGTTCATTGTACCATTACTCACAATAGTTAACATATGGAAACAAACTAATTGTCTATCGACAGATGAATAGATTAAAAATGTAATATATATACAATGGGATGTTATTCAACCTTAAAAAGAAGGAAATTCTTTTTTTAAATACACTTTATTGATTATACTATTACAGTTGTCCCATTTCCCCCCTTTTATTCCCCTCCAACCTGCACATCCCCTCCCACCCACATTCCCCACCTCCCTTAGTTCAGTGTCCGTGGGTCGTACATATATCTTCTTTGGCTTCTCCATTTCCAATACTATTCTTAACCTCCCCCTGTCTATTCTGTACCTAACATTTATGCTTTTTATTCCCTGTACCTTTTCCCCAGTTCACCCCTCCCCCTCCCCACTGATAACCCTCCATGTGATCTTCATTTCTGTGATTCTGTTCCTGTTCTAGTTGTTTGCTTAGTTCATTTTTCTTTTTGTTTTTGTTTTTTAGGTTTGGTTCTTGATAGTTGTGAGTTTGTTGTCATTTTAGTGTTTATATTTTTTATCTTCTTCTATTTCTTATATAAGTCCCTTTAATATTTCATATAATAAAGGCTTGGTGATGATGAACTCCTTTAACTTGATTTTATCTGGAAAGCACTTTATCTGCCCTCCCATTCTAAATAATAGCTTTGCTGGATAGAGCAATCTTGGGTGTGAGTGCTTGCCTTTCATGACTTGGAATATTTCTTTCCATTCTCTTCTTGCATGCAAATTTTCTTCTGAGAAATCAGCTGATAGCTTTATGGAAACTCCTTTGTAGATAACTGTCTCCTTTTCTCTTGCTGCTCTTAAGATTCTCTCCTTATCTTTAATCTTGGGTAACGTAATTATGATGTGCCTTGGTGTTTTCCTCCTTGAGTCCAACTTCTTTGGGACTCTCTGGGCTTCCTGGACCTCTTAGAAGTTTATTTCCTTTGCCAGATTGGGGAAGTTCTCTATTATTTTTTCAAATACATTTTCAATTTCTTGCTCTATCTCTTCTCCTTCTGGCACCCCTATGATTCAGATGTTGAAATGTTTAAAGTTGTCCTAGAGGTTCCTAAGCCTTTCCTCATTTTTTTTTGAATTCTTGTTTCTTCATTCTGTTCTGGTTCAATGTTTATTTCTTCCTTCTCGTCCAAACCATTGATTTGAGTATGGGTTTCCTTCCCTTAACTGTTGGTTCCCTATATGTTTTCCTTTATTTCACTCTTCATAGCCTTCAGTTTTTCCTCTATTTTGCAACCATACTCAACCAATTCTGTGAGCATCCTAATTACCAGTGTTTTTGAACTCTGCATCTGATAGGTTGGCTATCTCTTCATCACTTATTTGTATTTTTTCTGGAGCTTTAATCTGTTCTTTCATTTGGGTCATTTTTTTTTTTTTTTTTGGTCTCAGCACCTGTTATGTATAAGGGACAGAGCCTGAGGTCTTCACCAGGGTAGGGCAACCCACTTCACTGTGCTGTGGTACTGTATGTCATAGAGGGGTCCAAGAGAAAACAATACCACTTGCTTGGCTGGCTTTCAGTCACTTTCTCTGCTACCTATAAGCAAATTGGGCCCTTCTGGTGCTGATTCCCAGGTGGGTGGGTTTGTGTACATTCTAGGACCCTGTGGGTCTCTCCAATGTAACTCTCCTGTGAGACTGGGAGTTTCTCATGTTGCCTCAACCTCCAGAGGATTTTTCAGTCAGAGGTTTTGAGGCTTTATTTCCCTACACTGGAACCCTGGGTTGTGCAGTCTGTCTCACGCCCCACTTGCTCTTCCCAGTTTATCCACATGCAGATGTGGGGTCATCCACTGTGCCAGCTGCCTCACTCAGTTCACCAGCTGCCACCTTGCTGCGAGTCCTCTCTGCCCCAGATGCCCATCTTGGCCCCTCCTACTGGTCTGGATGAATGTTTCTTCTTTAACTCCTTGTTGTCAGACTTCCATACAGTTCAATTTTCTGCCAGTTCTGGTTGTTTTTTGTTTTCAAATTTGTTGTTTTTCTTTTTTTGGTTGTGTGAGGAGGCACAGTATATCTACCTAAGCCCCCATCTTGGCCAAAAGTAAAAAAGAAAAGAAGGAAATTCTGTCATTTGCAATAACATGGATAAAACTGGAAAGCATTATGCTACGTAAAATAAGCCAGATAGAAAAATACAAACACTGTATGGTATCGCTTATATGAGGAATTTTTTTTTTTAGGTCAAACACATAGATACAGTAGAATGGTGGTTGCCAGGGGCTGTAAGGTGGGGAAAATGAGGAAATGTTGGACAAAGCATACAAATTCTCAGTATGCTTTGACTTCTGAGGATTGAATGTACACCACGGTGACTATAGTTAATAATACTAAAAATTTGCTAAAAAGGTAGATCATAAGCATTCTCACTACACACACATGCACACGCACACAAAAGAAAAAGGTAACTCTGTGAAGTAATGGGGAAGTTAATTATCTTGATTGTGGTAATTATTTCACAATGTACACATGTATCAAATTACCATGTACACTTAAATGATATATATACAATTTTAGTAATCAATTATACCTCAATAAAGCTGGAGGAAAAACAGAAGAAATCTTCATGGCCTTGAATTTGGCAATGATTTCTTAAATATGACACCTAAACCACAGGCAACAAAAGAAAAAACAGATAAACTAGACTTCAAAATGTTTAAATTTTGAGTATCAACAGACCCTATCTAAAAAGTGAGTAAACAAAACATAGAATGAGAGGAAGTGCAGAGAAAAGGAAATCTCAGTGTCCCTGCACTAAAATATGGATTGCTGCCTGTCAACCATCCAGAACACAGACTTAATGATGTTTCAGAATGGCAAAATCAGAGAATACGAACAGCTGCTTGCTTGTGCATTCAGTGTCAAAGACCTATGAACTCAGGACTGGATAGTTCTGCCAAATCCAAACGGAAAAGGACGATCCCTATCTTTTGATAGGGGGAGTGAAAATATCCGCCTGCATAAATAAGCAGCTGTCCAGTCCCAGCCCACACACTCCAGGACCCCCAATTTGCCGCTATTCACCTTACCCATAGCTCTGGCCTCATACTCACCCTCTATAATAGCCATGGCTCAGTCACTGGCTCTAAGCATTTTTGTCCTGATCCTGGCCTTCTGCATCCCCTGGACCCAAGGTATCAAGGAGGAACTTGCCTTAGGATGGGGGAAAGGCACTGGAGAGGTCTGTTTGAGAGCCTATAAGTAGCCCCTGACTCCCTGTGAACCCTACCCTGCAGGCAGTGGTGGAGGGGCACAGGACTGTTGCCTCAAGTACAGCGTAAGGAAGATTCCCACTCAGCTCGTCCGCAGCTACCGGAAGCAGGAGCCAAGCTTGGACTGCCCCATCCCAGCTATTCTGTGAGTGAGTGCAAGGGGGTGGGTGCAGCTCAGTGGATTGGGCATGCTGGGCAAGACTGGGACAGGCTTGTTAATGCCCATTCCCAGGTTCTCACCTCGGAAGCGCTCTCAGCCAGACCTATGTGCAGACCCTAAGGAGGTCTGGGTGCAGCAGCTGATGCAGCATCTGGACAGATCACCAGCCCCACAGAAATCAGTCCAGCGCTGTAAGAAGGACAAGTCTGGAAAGAAGAGAAAGGGCTCCAAAGGCTGTAAGAGGTGAGAAAACTGAAGGGATGGGGGAGGGAAGTAAAGAAGAGCCTCTATAAGTCCTTCAAACCCCTCTTCTCCCCTCCCAGGACTGAACAGACGCAGACCCCCAAAAAGCCATAGCCCTGTGACCAGCCTGGAGCCCAGGAGGCCCTCATCAGCCTCACCAGGGTTTGGAGCCCCAATCCAAGGGGAAAAAAGCAGTCTAGGAGAGAGAGAGAGGACTCAGGGGCCCCAGAGCAGTCCCTCTACCCCCATACTGGCCTTGCCTCACCACTTCTCTTGCTTCAGCTTTCTGTATTTGCAGCCCCACCCGCATAACTGATTTGCCCACACCAGGCCAGACCTAGAGAGGCAGAGGAGGGAGTATGAGAGGAGGCAGCAGGACTGTGCCCTCTCAGGAAAGTCACCAAGGACCCTGGACCTGACCCTGTTCCCTGCAGCACCCCACCTCTTCCTTACAAATATGATTTATACATAACTGAATAAAAAGCTGTTCTGGCCTCCTACCCAAGTATCTGTTCTTGTGTGTTTGTGTCCATGGGAAAGCTGGTACCACTAAGGGGTAGGGTCAAGAGCTCAAGCTGGCAAATTCTATGTTCTAACCTACCCCAAGAATTTCCTCCCCTCTCAAGTGCCCAGACCTATGGACAGTAGAAGGGAAGTTGACAGGTAGGGTAGAAACTTGGCTGCTCCTGGTCTCTGAGAAGTTTCTGCCAATAGAGAGATGGTGGACCCAGGGCACACACACCACCCTTACAATGGCTCTGCAGGCCTCTGAGACCCTGCAGAGATCCATTCCCTAGCTATGTGCAGCATTCTCTCACTCCCAGCAGTACCAGAGACTGCCCCCCACCCCTTTCGTTGGGGCCTACTGAATGCAAACCTCCAAGTACCTTTTGGGGAAGGTCCCCAGGAAGGAGGCTGGAGCCTGGGCCTACCTGTAACAGGAAAACACAAGCCTACTGAAACCTACCCTATGCAGAGGTCCAGCCCTGAGAGCCCTTCAGAGCCTACACTCCCTCCCCAAACACCCCAAAACCCAAGAGGACTTCCTTCTGTCCCAATCAATAAAGTGGGATTCCTGTCCTCTCCACTTTGTTTATTGCAGCTGTGTGCTCTCCATTCGTATCTGGGCTTCCTGACTGCCTCAGCTTCCGGTCGGGAAGGTATCTTCCCCTTCCGTTCTTTTCTCCTCTTTCCCCTGGCTGGGGCCCAGGGCACTTAAATCTCCTGACATCAAAGACCAAGTCTCCTGTTGATACAGGGTGCAGCCAGGGGGCGCCCCCAAAAAAAAGATTTGGAATGGTGTCCAGAATTCAAAGTATATAGGAATATTGGAGAGACATATAAGATGTCCTCACACCTCCCCCCAGGGGGAAGAAACGAATGGAGCCAGGCCATTGAGAACTGTTTTGCATAGCAATAGTTTTGCAGCTAACCTCTGGAATGATTATTTAACATATCTATAACCTTTAACTGGTTTCATAGATATGTTAAATAGCAGTGGCCAAGTTTGGAGCGGGGGAGAAGGGAGTACTGGGACTCAAGATGGAACTAGCGGGCTGCGCTCCTGAGTAAGAAGGGCCTGTGTGGGAGCTTGGAAAAGATGGGCTCCAGGACATGAGGCAAGAACTGCCTAGATGAAAGGGAAAACCATGCAGCTTTGCCAGAATGGAGATCCCTGCAGCCAGGTGAAGAAGAAAGCCACATGCTTTTAGTGGAGTGCGGACTCCTGCAGCTTTGGTAGAAGAGGCCCATGCGGCTTTGGGGTGCCCCCTTTGGCCTCGGGGCCTGAAAAGCAAGAGTGACTTTGACTGGAACTAGGTACAAAGAACTCTTGCCAGTAGACCATGAGAGGGTACCACAGTACTTTGGATTAACCAGAGAGAGATCCTGCCTGCAAGGTGACACAGCTGACAGTGCCAGCGGCCTGCAACACAGACATGTGCTCTTTTCCTGATTTACGGTACCCGGAGTTGGGACAGTGGGAGAAGGGAGCGCTGTGTGGGTGTAGGTGTATACCCTAAAGGACTTTGCTATTTTAGTGGAGGCATTAGGCCTGAATAGCATTAAATAAACATTTTGTTTCCTTTTCACAAATCTCTGGCATTGAGAGATGTCTTTCCAATTGGCGGCGGACAGAAGAGCCCAGTAGATATTAGTATTTTGGTTTTTTGGGAGGGGCCCCTGTTGTATAGCAGTTTTGGGCATCCCTAGGTGGGCCAAATATTGTATTGCCCCTCCCTCGGACCTCTTGTTGTTCTGTAACACTGTGGCAGGTATTTGGAAGCCCAGAACTCAGTAAATCAGGCTCCTCTCCTCTCCAAGAAGATGTGTGCCTGGCTCTCTTCCTCCTTTCCTGCCCAGAGGAGAGATTCTCCTATACCCACTTCACCGTTAGGTAGGGAGAGGGAGAACCATCAGATAGGGCCAGGCCCTGTGGGAAAGAAGGAAACAGACCCTGAGATGGCGGCCAGAGGCTGGAGGTGGCTGCCCCACCACCTTTTCCTTCCCCAGGAGACTGAGCATGCCACAGCACTCACCACTTATGAAGTCTTTAAAGTGTTTGTTGTCTGCTCCTCCTGAGGCTGGTGAAGACAGGGGTTCCTCCACACCTATCCTCATGCAGCAGGTGTGATCTTAGTCTACAAACAGATGGGCAAAAATTTAAAAATGTTCTTTCAATGAACTTGATTCCTACTCCAGACCCCTGCACCAGAGTGCTGACGAGAAATTCAACATCAGACACTGCTGGGATCCCATCTGCCAAGGGCTATGCAAATGTCATAGAAACACCAAGGCAAAAGGGAGCCTTCTCACATGCCCCCTACCCATCCTATCACTGAACATCAATCTCACCAGTAAATGCCATGGCCCCTGTGATTGCAGCTGGTAAGACTCTCCAGGTTCTGGACTCTCAAACACTTAGCTCCTTTTTCTTTCTGAGGCATGAAAATTCAGTTATGAAAACCCCTGGACTCAGAACTGGTTTCCCCAGATACACCCCAGAGCCGTCTACTCAGGCCCCGCAACTTGTTTCATCACAGCCAAGGACTAGAGCCCATTGCCCATGGTGACTGGACCTACATACCAATTCCCTCCACTGTCTTAAAAATCTCTCTCCAAAACCCTCCTTGTCCCCAGCCCCCTCAGGGCCTGACCTCTTTCCAGATTTGCTTTCACCTTTTAAGGCAGAAAGGCTGCTGACATCGGGATGCCTCTGCTGTCAGCCCTGTCAAAACCCCTGCTTGTTCTAAATCGGGGCTGTTCAATCTTTTGGCATCTCTGGGCCACACTGGAAGAAGAGTTGTCTTGGCCCACACATTGACACTAACCAACACACGCTAACAAAAACAAACACTAACGAAAACAAAAATATCTCATAACGTTTTAAGTTAATTTATGATTTTGTGTTGGGCTGCATTCATGGCCACCCTGGGCCACATGCGACCTGTAGGCTGCGGGTTGCACACCCCTGCTCTAAATAGAAAAGAAAAAGATAAGCAGAACAAACAAAACTTGTATTTCAGTAAATTATCCTGCTACACTTGCATGTCTGGTATTTGCCTCAAGCCCTGGCCTGCCTGGGTAAGCATGCAGTGTTTTTACTCCATCAGAGAATAAATAGTCCCTCTCCTTGTCTGCCTTCATCTTTGACAATGTTGTCCTGTTCTTTCTTTCTTCTTTCTGTAAGATGTGTGATTTTTAAAAAATCAAATAATACATACTCATAGTTTAAAAATACCAAAAGGCTTATTTTGCCCTGGCTGGTGTGGCTCAGTGGATTGAGCGCCAGCCTGCAAACCAAAGGGTCACAGGTGTGATTCCCAGTCAGGGCGCATGCCTGGGTTGCAGGCCAGATAAGGTCCCCCAGTAGGGGGTGCACAAGAGACAACCACACATTGATGTTTCTTTTTCTCCCTCCCTTCCCCTCTGTCTAAAATAAACAAATGAAACTTCTTTTTTCAAGTCTTATTCTGAATAGTATCCATTTACTGCAACTTTTAACACTTAAGCTACTTCTTCAAGGAGTTAGTGCCGTTTCTAAGTGTTTTGTTCATACTTCTGTTTCTCTTTTTTTAATATTTTAATTTGTTGATTTTAGAGAGAGAGAGAGAGAGAAACATTGATTTGTTGTTCCATTTTTTTATGGATCCATTGGTTGATCCTTGTAAGTGCCCTAATCAGAGAACCCACAACCTTGGCCTATGTGGAAACACTCTAGACAACTGAGCTACTAGACAGGGCTCATACCTCTGTTTCTTGATTTGTCTACTTTAAATATTACCAACCGATTGCATAGCATTAAAAAAAAATGGAGACTTAGCTCTTTTACCAACTCTCCTCTCCTGTCAGTCTGTCCTCTAAATATAGTTATACAACTATATTTGGATCATGATCAGAACTTACATTATTATGACCATGCAAATGTTGTTCACTGCAAAACAAAGTTGTGTACTACACTTACTTTCCTTTGTCACTCAGCTTTTTGTTTTTCTGAAAAGTTGTAACTGTTCTTCCCCTTTTAAAAAAATAAAAACTCGCCCTGGCTGGTGTAGCTCAGTGGATTGAGCTCGGACCTGGGAACCAAGCAACCACAGTTCGATTCCCAGTCAGGGCACATGCCTGCGTTGCAGGCTAGTTCCCAGCAGGGGACACATGGGAGGCAACCATACATTGATATTTCTCTCCCTCTCTCCTTCCCTTCCCCTCTAAAGATAAATAAAATATTTAAAAAATAAAAATAAAAAAATAATAAAAACTCTATTTACCATTATCAAAGCCTCAAAAATTTTCAAAGGTTTTATTATATTAGGATTAAAGACTTAATGTTTAAAATACATGCAATAAAAGAAAATACAGGTGTGTGTATATAGCCTTTGAGGTAGAAAAGAACTTCTGAAACAAGACATAAAACCATAAAACATAAATCATAAGGGAAAAGATTAACACCATTAAATTCAAAGACAAGTAGGAGTTCAGGGTAAATATGGCAAATTAAACACATACATTTATATTCGCTCCCCCCTGAGCTCCAGTTAAAACTACAGTAGTTGTTCTGATGTGTGTTCGTGTGTATAGACATAAAACCCACAAGGACCTAAATGCGAAACGAGATAAAGCTAATTTTTCAGAATATTGCTGCTTAGACAAGTAAATATTTAAGAAAAAATAGGTGTAAAGGAAAGCACAAAATAAAATTACAAATTTGGAAGACTTCCAATGTCTTGCTCATCCATACAGTAAAAAACATTTTACTATATACCAAGATAGGAGTGTTCAACAAGGAACACAATTATGGCTTCTGCTAGAAATATAAAGACAAAAAAAAGAAAAAATTCTAAGGATTAACCATCCACAAATTTACAAAATCTTCATCCCCCAAACATAAAAATGCATTGTAATCCCTGAATCCTGAGTTTTCCTTTAACACTGAAGCATTTCATTGCTTTAAAACTAAGTCATCACTATCTTCTAAAAATAAGTTACCCTGAGGGCCATCTACAGCCCTTTAGTCTTTTAGTCTTGAAATGATTTTACCAGTATCTCTTCCATGAAATAACACATATACACTTATGAAAGGGAGGGCCAGCTCCTTCTTATCAGTATGCCCCAGAATCTGAAGACTCCTGCTTCTCCTGGCTCACTCCTTCCTCTCAAATTCTTTCAAGTTTAAAGGCCTCTTTGAGATAAATGTAAAGAATGAGTCAGGCTATGATCTCCCAGAATTACAGATCATAGAAACATCTTAACCTGAGTCCTATGAACCTGAAACTAATTCTAAAGTAAGCAACCAGATGTCTTAACATTTTGGCCACCCTACCTCACCCCTATGATATTTGTGCCACACTTTGGCTAGCCACTATTTCATTCTTTACTCATCAGTTCAGCCCTTTAGAGGGACATGATCACCAAGGATAGTTAGGTATTTTCCTTTAAAAAAGTAAAAATGGGTACAGTACAGGACTTCCAGAACACCACCACCGACACACTCGGCATCTTCTACCTTGTTTTATGACACAGGAAGGTCAGAGGGATATAGTCTATACTTGTTATTTATGAAAGTGAGGCAGGAGATAGGAAGGAAACTCCGGAGATGCCCCAGGGCTATGATAAAGGATGTCCACACAGGACAAAGACCCTTTCTGGAAGGCGTCTGGAAGGGCGTTCCCACTTTCTAGAAAGGCACTTAATCATGGTGACTCATGATTGCTTCTGCACAGAAGATTCCACATGACCCCTGCTTCATTATAATAGCATTATAATAAATCAACATTGTGTGACCCCATTCTCAGATGGCCAATCAAGAAAAATCATGGGAGACCACATGCACAATAGCTTTAAGGTAATGCAACTACTTGTACATGCACGATAAAAGCCCGCCAAAACTAGTCAGAAAATATCCGCCCTATAAGAATAGAATTCCTCCAGCTCCGGAGGTCAATCTCTCTGCCTAGAGTGGGCCTGCTCCCATGTTCTGTGGAGTGTACTATCGCTTAATAAATCTGCTCTCGCTTTCTGCTATAAACTCTGTGTGTTCAGTTCAATTCTTTGTCCATGATCACCAAGAATCTGGTTACTTGTGCCCACTTTGACAAAAGCTCACATTAATTTGTTTCCTAGCCTTAATCATGTGCCTATGAAATATGTCTTCAGCTTCAGCTGACCTCTTTTGTGAAGTTCTTTTTCTTTTCCAAACATCCAGGTTTTGTTTCTTCTTGTATTTTGGGACAAAGGGATGCTGTTTTGTTAAAAATTATCAGTGCTTCTGTCCTTTAGCCTCAGTCTTGACCAACGAATTACCATTTTTGTGGATGCTGAAATTGCCCGCTTTCTTCTTCTGACACCTGTATTTACAATTCTTCTAGTACAGTCTGCCCTAGAATTCCCCTACACAGACTATGTCGTCTATGTCAAAAACCTGAAAGCTTCATTTTGAAGACACTCACTTCTCAGATGGTGGCAAACCAAAACACCTATGGGAAACCCTGCTGCCATGTTCTTGAAGGCTTTTTCTTTAGAGCCATGGATTGTGCTAATAATAAATTTTAATCCAATATTAAGAGAATAACCGAACTCCTTTCCTGATCACCTGACCAGCCAGTGCCAAGTTAGGTTCAGAATACACGCACCCCCACTCCACACGATGTGACAAGCTCCACTTGCCTGAAATCCTCATTACCCTGCTCCACCACCAGGAGGCAGCATTGTCGCTGCAGTCTTCTGTGGACTAAGCAAACAGCATGTTTGTGGGTTGAATTTTCTGTTAAGTCCTTCATCTTTCTGATATCAGTTTTTTGTTTATGGTTGTCTCCATTTTATTTCTTTATACTTTTGTAGGATTTTATTTTTATGTTTTCCTTTCAAATGTGTCCCATGCTAGACCACAGGTCTAGCATTTTCCTGTGTCCACTGATGAGCAGGACAAACTCTTTTTCGGCCTCTGGCCACTTTGTCCTCCTGTGCTGAGAGTCACCCAAGCACAGTCAGGCTCTCAATAAACCTCGGTTGAATAAAGAAAGCTTTTCTTAGAGTTAACACTGTACTTAAGTGCTTTTGGGCAACAGTTGGGTGTGGGTTATTTATGCTGCAAAGGAAGTGCTGGAGGCGATGTGAACTTCCTTTAGTCTTTAAAGCAAACATTAATGCATGTCTCCAATGTTAGGCACCTTGGACTCGGGGTAACCTGGTAATACTGAGGATGGGGAGGTAAATATTCACGCCACCCCACGAAGCTCTGCTTACTGCTTACCCAGCTCAGAGGACTAAGTGGCAGGGATTTGGCTGCAGGGCAGCTGAACTAAGCCTGAGGAAACAGCCTCCAGGGGATGCGGTCTCAGGCACAGGTAGAGTCTTCACTCCCCACGTGGGGCTGAACCCTCGGCCTTGGTACCCGAAGAGGGGAGACCAGGGACTTTGGGCCAGTGTGCTTCCCAGCCTCTGTGAGTAGTCTGCAGGTTCAGGGACACACCTAGTTCCTACTGGAGCAGGTCCACACCCTGTCCACAGAGCGTCCACTTCCCCACACACACCACTGGGCCTGAGCAGCGCCCTTCTTCAGGGCCTCCCTTCATAGGCTGGACTCTGCGGGCCTAGGTTTCCTTCCATGTCTTTAGAACGTTGATGAGAAAAAAAGAAGTCAGCTCCTGCTGGGCCTCCAGCTCCACACTGTCTCTGTGGAATTTGCACAGTCTCCCCATGTCTGCGTGGGTTTTTTCAGGGTAATAGGGTTTCTACTTCCCATATCCCAACGACAAGCAGGTGAGGTGAACTGGCTTGTCTGAACTGCCTCAGTGTCAGTGAATATGGCTGTGAGTGCACTGCATCCAGGATGGGTTCCCGCCTTGCACCCTGAGCTGCCAGAGAAGTTCTGGACCGCTGCCACCCTGAATTGGAATAAGCAGGTTGGAAAATCATTATCTTCCTTGTTTTTATTATCCTTTCTTAAATATATATATGGCTCACATTTATTTCAGTGTTTAATATTAGAAGTGTTTGGGGGGTCTTTGTTTAGAAGTTCGGTGGTGTTTTTGCGACTAGAATATGCCCTGGGAACTTAACTCTTGTTAAATCTCAATTAGCCTATGGTAAAAATTGGTTTCATTATACATTGTTCCACTTAGATTAGTTTCCAAGAACCTGTGGGCAATGTTACATTAAGACTTACTGTACATGTCACACACATGCACACATACAAAAACACACACAGCAGTGATGGGCATACCATCAGGCACAGCCCCATGGACACAATTCAGGATGCAGACACAGGACCCACACACTAGGCATCTAGTCTAGGTCCCCTCCCCACAATCATTCACTTCCCTGGACCCCCAACACCACCATGGACTGGGTTGAGTTCCAGGCCCAGCAGCTCCCTCTCCTTCTTCCCTCCACAAGATCTCCAGGGCACTTGAACTTAGGCTGGCTCCTGAAGGAGGGTGGGAAGAGATTTGTTCAAGGCTCATACTGAACCAAGACCACCACAGAGGCCACTTGGCTGGTAAGAAGGTAAACTAGGGGACATATGTAGCACACTGAGGGCTTTGTATATGTGGCCAGAAACTGCTTCAAACCTACTTTCTTAGTCTTCAACCCTCCCACCACCATTATACTGTTTAAACCAATGGCTAGGGAATGGGTGCCTTAAACCACCCACCCATGAGACCTGTGTCACTTCTCTTTTTGCCATGGGAGTGGGTACCATCAAAACACCCCGATGGACAGACTTCTGGTCAAGATGGTGTTATAGGTAAACACAACTCGCCCCCTCACACAACCATATCAGAATTAAACTAAATTATAGAACAACCATCACTCAGAACAGGCAGAAATCAAGTTGAATGGGAGTCTGACAACTACAGAATTAAAGAAACCACATCAATCCAGACTGGTAGGAGGGAAGGAAGCTCAGAACAGCCTGGTTTCACATACACATGTGGTGGATAAAAATTTTGGAGGGATACCTCAGGAGCGAGGAATCCCAGCCCCCAGCAGGCCTCCCAGCTCAGAGTACCAGTGGCAGGAAGATAAGTCACCATAACTTCCGGCTGCAAAAACTAGCAGGGATGGAATCTGTGGTGTAAACTGCTATTGTCTTAAGCAATTGTTCTTAAAGAACTCGCACATGAACTCACTCAGTCTCACTCCGAGCTCCAGAACTCAGGAAGCAGCTTGAAAGGCACCAGTGGCACACAGGGGGGAACTGAAGTGTCTGGCATCAAGGCAAGAGCTAAGAGACAGCATTCTCCCAAACAGAAAGACAGGGAGAACCACAGAACCAGCGGGCAGGTGCCGTATCTGAGGCTCCATTAACCTGACTAACACTGTTTGCCCCACCCTGCAGATACACTGAGGCTCTGTCCCACCCAATTTATAGCTGTTAACAGTAGCTTTTCCCTATGAATGGCTGGTCTCGGCTCATGCTTCACAACTTCCTAAATCTTCTCAAACAAGCAAAAGCTGGCCTCAATGACCACCCCCCACCCCCACCCCCCCCTCCAGTACTTCTTACTAAATGGCCCCAGGCACAGCACTAGCAGCAGCCAGCCTAGATCTACAGCTTGGCTCCACCTGGGACTCTCCAAGCCCGCAACAAGTAGCAGCCATCTCAGATTTCTCTATAGCTCAGGTAGGGTTGGCCCAAGGCAAAGTACAGGTGAAGGCTGTTAAAGGAATTTGTTTAAGAAAAGATCAAAACTATGAACAATAAAATTTGCAATAAATAAACAAAGCAAATAGGGAAAACAGAGACAGAATCATGGATAGGAGAGGGTTTCAATGCTTGCCAGAAGGGGGGGCATGTAGGGAATAGATGAAGAGGTGAGGAGATTAAGAAGTACAAGTAGGTAGTTACAGAATAGCCATGGGGATGTAAACTACAGGAAATGGAGTAGCCAAAGAATTTATACACATGACCCATGGACATGAATGATGGTATGGGGATTGCCAGAGAGAGTGGGAGGTGCTGGGTGGACAGGGGCAAAAGAGGAAAAATTGGGACAACTATAATAGCATAATCAATAAAATATAATAATTTTTTAAAGATTATAAAAACACCCTAATGGCCCCCTTCTTCCCTGATTCATTTTCATCTTTCTGATCTGTCAATGTTGGGGCACTGCAGGACTTGGAACTTGGACCTCTTCTATCTATATTCACTCCCTTGGAGATATCATTTACTTATGACTTTTAAATACCATCCAAATTTATATCTTCAGTTAGAATCTCTCTCCAGAACTCTAGACTCTCTTTAACATCTCCACTTGTACTTCCAAAATGGAGTTTCATCTTAAAAAAACAAAATGAAGCTCCTGACCTTCCTACAACCCACTCCTTTGCAGTCACTCACATCTTGATAACTATAACTCCATCCATCCCATTGCCCAAGTCAAAAACGTTGCCATATTCTTGCCTCATCTTTCTTTCACATTTCATGCTGAATCCCTTAGCAAAGCCCATTGGCTCTATCTTCAAAATATTTCCAAAACCTGACCACTTCTCACCAACTCTCTGCAACCTCATACCCTCTCTGAATTGTTGTCCCAGACCTGGTCTTCAGGTATCCATCCTTACACCACTTTGGTCTATTCTCCACCTGACAGCCAGAGGAAGCCTTTGAAGCATGTCAGATCGTGTTACAACTTGGTTCAAAACATGTTCCCCATCTCACTTAGAGTAAAACAGAAAGCCTACAAAACTCTACACTATCTGGCACCTATTATTATCTGATAACATTGGTCTCCTTTCTATTCCTCAGACACACCTCGCCTCAAGACCTTTACACTCACTGCTTTCTCTACCTAGATTTAGAGAACTTCTTCCCCAGATCTCCGCATGGCTCCTTCTTCAGATCCCCTCTCTGCTCAAACATCTAAAAAGTCTTCCCTGACCACCCTTCCAATATTCCCCATCCCTTTAGCCTTTTTAATTTTTCTAATAGCACTTACTGTCATCTGACATACTGTACATTTTTCTTGTTTGCTTATTACCCGGATCTCATTTGAGTAAAACATCTGCAAAAACAGAAATGTCTGTCGTCTTCTCTTTTTAACTGCTGTGTCCCAGTGCCAAAAACAGTGTCTGGAACACAGAAGGGCCTAAATAAATATTTATTAAATCAATGTGGTACAAATTCCTTTTTTATTATTTTGTTATTTCCATTCTCTCACTGTGTTTTGACATTTCTCAGGATCTTTCAAAACAAGTTTCCCGGGAAAATAGTACTAAATTTTAATTGAAACCTCTCCGGTTCTGCGCTATATTCTTTTTTTTTAATCCTCACCCAAGAACATTCTCTCACTGTTTTAGAGAGAGAGAAGAAGAAGGGGGAGAAAGAGAGACATCAGTGTGGGAGAGAAGCATCAACTGGTTGCCTCTGATTCACATCAAGACTGGGGAAGGAACCTGCAACCTAGGTATGTGTCCTGACCAGGAATTGAACTTGCAACCCTTCAGTTATGGGTCAACACTCCAATCAAGTGAGCCACACTAGCCAGTGCTTACACTATATTCTTGTATTATTCAGGATCTTAGTGGGAAACAGAGGACATGCTCAAAAAGGTTTAATGGAAATTAATTTAGAGAAGGGGCCATTCAAAGAAGCGAGGACAGGTTTTGTTGTAGGCAGCCACTGTACATGATTAATATAGAAACACACCTCAAGCCCTGGCTGGTGTAGCTCAGTGGATAGAGCACAGGCCTGCAAATCAAAGGATCGCAGTTCGATTCCCAGTCAGGGCACAAGCCTGGGTTGTAGGCTGCTTCCCTGCAGGCCAGTTTCCAGCAGGGGATGCACGAAAGGCAACCATACATTGATGTTTCTCTCCCTCTCTCTCTCCTTCCCCTCTAAAGATAAATAAATAAATAAATAAAATCTTTTTTTTAAAGGTATTGGTTAAATGTGTTATTTCTATAATATGCATAAATTAGCTAACATCTTTTTTAAAAAAAAAGAAAGAAAGAAACACACCTCAGGCTCTCTCCTTTCTGACAAAGTGTTCATTAAATATACTGCCTGAAATTCTTCCCACTGAGAAGACTTCCCTTCGCTGGCTTTCAGGGCCGTGCCTCAATGTAAGCAACTTCTGACTGATGCCAGCATACCTTAATGACCCATCTGAAAATCACGACCATGCTTTTCTCCCTCTGTTAACTATATAAAACTTCTCCATGAAGTCATAAGTATGATCAAAAGAAGAAGATAACAATACAAGTAAGAAGCTGAGCCACTGGTTCACACTTTTACTCCTGCCTTCTAAAACTCCAAAGGCCTATCTCATGTGCACAATGCCCATTTAATAACAGATGCTCCTCTGCCCATCCAGCTATAAGATTTGCTATAGAGAACACTTTTAGTTGCATTGTTGCTGGGTGATCACTAGTCTGAGTTTTAGACCAGTGCCCCATGGAAAATCAGGAGCTGTTTTTCAAGTCGGAAACAATCATTAGTAGAACAGTTGTAGCCTTACCCCAACACCCTAAGGGACTTTGCTATAATTCTCCTATTGGGACTCCTGCAACAAGCACCCTTCTCTGCCACAGACAATCTGAAATTCACTGGACTTACAATGCATAAGGTTCAAGCAGCAGGAAAACTTTTCCTGGAGCCTAGACCTGCTCAAAACAATCAACTTTATGCCATATCCAGTAAATATTTTGCAGCAATAATCCTAAATATGGTATATGTTGATTCTAAAATCCCTGTGCCTCCTTCTTCACAGTGAAGGTACGACATGCCGCCGCCCACTGTTCTTCAGCTCCTTCCTACATCTAGTAGCCTAGAAATTTTACCCATGTGGCAGGATCCTCAATTTTTGTAGGATTTCTTTCTCTCCCTCTGGCATACATGGGTCTGCCTGAGGCATTTAGGGTTATTGTTATTTCATGCATCAGTAAGCATAATGTCCTCAGTTTAAAGGACCAGTTTGATATTCTGTGAAATATTAAGATTATGTTATGATACTCAGAGCAGGAAAGTTGCTATATCCCTAAGGTAAAACAGTGAAGGTGTACTGCTGTCATTCCAGTTGTGAAGGAACTGATATTGGTGGCCTTTAATTGATGGTATGGAAAGAAGGCACATGCCAGGTTGGTTCTCATGCACTATAACAAGGGCTGCAGCATTTTTTAAGTCTTTGAAGGTGCTCTAATCCATGCAACTTTTCTAGCAATGCAGCGCTGCTTTAAATTTAGTATTATAGGCAGAAACGTGGTGGGGCAAGCACTGTTCAAAGGACTTCCACTTGGCCTTTTCTACCATAATTTCCCTCACCCAGTGGTCAAGGAACCAGTGTGGAGATGTTGTTAATTATGAGATACACCCATTCCCACATGCGTTCTGAAACTAGAGAAATAACCACTGGATATTATAGACTCACTTTGAGATGGATCAGGACCAAGATCCTTCTATCACTCGACTTCTATGAACCCTCCTTCTGACTGGTAGACCACAGTGGGGTTTGGGATACCCAAGACTATTATTTTCACAATACAGTATTCAATAATTCCCCCTCCAAAATTCTCTGTTCCTCATTCATATTCACCCTGGCAAATGGCTACAGATCTCTCTAGGGAAGGCCTTGGCCAGTGATTCTCAAAGTTAAGCATATGTCAGAATTATCAGGACGATTTCCGGGCCAATACCAGAGTTTCCGATTCAGTAGAGTTGGAGCAGAGCCCAAGAATTTGTATTTCTGGCAAGTTCCCAGGTGATATTAATACAGCCAATTCAGGGACCACACTTTGATAACCACTGACTAAGAGAAAGATTGATACAATCTGCCCGTGAAAGAAATTCAGGCCTTCCCACCACACACCCCCACCTGATCAAGGGCTTCAGGTCTGGGGAACTGACTTAAGTAACTGAGTAAAAGCCTATCAGTCCCCATTAGAATTTGAATCAATTTTCTCCCCACCAGACATAGAAATTTTCCACTTATGCACATCAGGTAGCACATCAATAAACTGTCTGTCTACTTTATTCCTATAAACACTGTAATCAATTAGCTACCACCAGAGATATCTGTGGGAAAAGCATGTTGATTACCACTTGTCCCTGTAGCTTATATAGTAATTGCATTTACCTCAGTGTTCATGGTTAGGTGCTAACATCTGGCCTCTGTCACTCAAGGATTCCATATTCCTCTTGAAATAAGATTGTCCAGTTCCATCTCTCACCCTTATGTCCTGCCTACTAAAGAAGCCACTATAGAGCTTTTCGAAGAAGTTAATGTTCCCCTCAGCAATGACATTCTTATTGTCTTGGAGAAGGAAGCATCTTTTCGGGCCCTTAGGAGGTGTCCAATTAGTGGTTGCACAGAATAGGTCTACCCCAACACTTCCATGCCTCTAACCTTTGTTCTTTATCTAATGCAGAATCAGCATCAATTAGAAGTTTGCTAGAAATGGACTTCCGGCCAAGATGGAGGCGTAGGTGAAAATACTATGCCTCCTCGCACAACCAAAATTAAGGACAACAAAGATTTAGAAACAAAAACACAACCAGAACAGACAAAAAATTAAACTGTACAGAAATCCAACGACCATTTAATCAGACTTGTAAGAGGGTGGAGTCAGCAGCCAGCAGGGAGGGGCCAAGGCAGAAAAAGGCAGTGGCAGCCAGACCCAGGAGTGCAGGTGGCACGGAGCTGACCACAGTCACACTTTTGCGTACAGATAAACCAGGTAAAATGAGCAGCGAGACAGACCGCACAACCCAGGGGCCCAGCGACGGGAAAATAAAGCCTAAAAACACCAATTACAAAAGTACCAGGAGAGACTCCCAGCCTCACAGAATTCACTGGAGAGACCCACAGGGTCCTAGAACATATACAAGCCCACCCACCTGGGAACCAGCATCAGAAGGGCCCAATTTGCTTGTGGGAAGTAGCAGAAGGGACTGAAATCCAAGAGAGAGCAGAACAAATGCCATTGTTCTCTCTCTGACCCCACCCCCACATACAGCATCACAACCCAGCCACTGGGTTGCCCTGCCCTGGTGAACACCTAAGGCTCCACCCCTCATGCATAACAGGCGCAACAAGACAAAAACATTGTGGCTCAAACAGAAGAACAGATCAAAGCCCCAGAGCCAATACTTCTGAGCGACCAAGAGATAGCCAACCTATAAGATGCACAGTTCAAAACACTGGTAATCAGGATGCTCACAGAGCTATTGATTCTGGTCTCAAATTAGATGAAAAAAAATGAAGGCTACAGTAAATTAAATGAGCACAGGGAACCAATAGTGATGGAAAGGAAACTGGGACTCAAATCAATGGAGTGGATCAGAAGGAAGAAAGAAACAACCAAACAAAAGAATGAAGAAACAAGAATTCAAAAAAATGAGGAGAGGCTTAGGAACCTCTGAGACATCTTTAAACGTTCCAACATCCAAATTATAGGGGTACCAGAAGGGGAAGAGGAAGAGCAACAAGGGGGAAACTTATTTGAACAAATAATAAAGGAGAACTTCCCCAATCTGACTAAGGCAATAGACTTCCAGAAAGTCCAGGAAGCTCATAGAGCCCCAAAGGAGTTGGACCCAAGGAGGAACATACCAAGGCACCTCATAATTACATTACCCAAAATTAAAATGAAGGAGAGAACCCTAGAAGCAGCAAGAGATAAGGGGACAGTCACCTACAAAGGAGTTTCCATAAAGCTATCAGCTGGTTTCTCAAAAGAGACCTTACAGGCAAGAAGGGTCAAAAAAGAAGTATTCCAAGTCATGAAATGCAAGGACCTACATCCAAGATTGCTCTATCCAGCAAAGCTTTCATTTAGAATGGAAGGGCAGATAAAGTGCTTCTCAGATAAGATCAAGTTCAAGGAGTTAATCATCACCAAGCCTTTATTATATGAAATGTTAAAGGGACTTATCTAAGAAAAAGAAGATAAAAAAACATGAACAGTGAAAGAACAGCAAACTCACAGTTATTAACAACCATGCCTCAAACAAAAGCAAACTAAGCAGACAGCTAAAACAGGAACAGAGCCACAGAAATGGAGATCACATGGAGGGTTAGGAACAGGGGAGGGAGGAGGAGAGAGAGGGAGAAGGTATAAAGAGTAAGTAGCATAGGTGGTGGGGAGAAAATAGACAGGGGGAGAGCAAGAGTAGTGTGAGAAATATAGAAGCTAAAGAACTTATGACACATGGACATGAACTAAAGGGGGGAATGTGGGTGGGAAGGGGTGTGAAGGGTGGAGGGGAATGAAGGGGGGGGGAAATGGGACAACTGTAATGGCATAATCAATAAAATATATTATTTTAAAAAAAGAAGTTTGCTAGAAATGTAATAACTTAGGCTTTACCCCAGGCCCACTGAATCAGAATCTACAGTTCATCAAGACTCCAGAATGAATCATCTGCATCTCAAAGTTTAAGGAGCAGTGTTCCACAATATGTATGTCAGTGAGGTTCTAGTGTCTCAGCCTCACTGATCATAGTGAGCCCAGGCTTCCAGTAACCAATCCAACAGACTATGAACACCACTACCAGGTGCTCAGCTAATACAATAATACACAAATCCTGGGTGAAGGCACCCATATAAATAAATGTGTAAATGTGTCCTCACAGGTCCCCAGGATTATCCCAATACAGTCGACAACTTCCTGCAGCTTCTCAATGTATGTGCTCTTGTTCTCGGAGTGCACCTCATACATTCCTGTCTAGGCTCTGTTAGAATCAAACCCTCAGCATGGCTACGGTGACTATGAGGAAGAGTCAGGTTGAGTCCCGAAGAGAAAATGCGTGCCCTTTGCCAGGGACTTATTAAAGACATTTTTAATGAATGGAAGTCTGTAACATTCATAGTTTACAGAGGAACAAAGAAGATTCCAAGGGGTTTGAGAGTCCAAATTCCCAAACTTGTTCATATATGCCCAAATGTCCCCATACTAACTCTCAGAGTCCTACTCCTTCCCAGCAGTACCCTTATCCTAGCATAAGGGATACGGTGAGATTGGGTATTTACCTGGTGCAGCAACTCCACATATCATTCGATAAGGTCATGGGCTTGATCCTTAGCCATATCTGCCATGTGGTCTTAACCACATCTTTCTCATGTGTAATTTTGCACAGTCAGAAACAGGCTGCCCACCCAACAGTATATGTAGCCACCATTTGTGGCCACAGCAATTAAGTGCATCAGGTGTTTTATCTCCTAATGTCTTTCTCTCTACCAACATTCCATCCTAGACTATCACTGGCAATAATCTAAGTGATTGTGATGCTTCTCATGCTCCAGATTACTAGCGTCCTCTTGTCCTATACAGGAAAATTATCTGTGTACTCATCAAATATCTGAGCAAACTGATACTAGGATCCCACTTTGGGAATGTATTCCCTAGGATCTCTTCTGGTACCTTTACTGCATCTGTCAGGATCATAGCCGAAAACAGATGGCACACTCAAAAAAGTTTAACCAGAAAGATTTTAATAAAGGGACTACTTAAGAGGTGGGGTCAAGGATTAAGGAACCAACAGGGAATGATGAAACACTCAGGGTTTAACAATAGTGGCAAACTGTTACCATACTAAGACCTGAAGGAGGAAGAGGAAGGAACAGTGTTTCAGGAACCTTAGAAACAAACCAATGGAGAGGATGTAGCCTGAAAGGATCTGTAACCGCTAATCAATGGTTCTCAAACTGCAGCATGTATCCCAATCCCTGGAGGCTGTGCTAAAATACAGATTCCTCCAGTAGGTCTGGAATAGTACCTGAGAATTTACATTTCTAACAAGTTCCCAAGTGATGCTGCTGCTGCTGTCCAAAGACCACTCTTTTGAGAACAACTGCCAGAGAGCAATTACTCCACTTGAAGAATTGCAGCAAGATGAAGGATTTGAGGGATTCATACCCCAACCTTTCTCACCTACCACCCACTGATATTCCACTGCTGCCTCCTGTGGTCCAAATACAAAGAGAAGCTAGAGGGCAAGGGATCCTGATCAATGCTGTCTGTGAAGACCAGTCTTCCAGAGAGCAGAGCAGGGCAGAGAAGAGTGGAGAATGGGTGGGGTGGGACAACAGAGAATAATCAGAACCACCGTAAGAAGAATAGATAAGCTCAATGGAAAGATGGCTAGCTGAGTTAATTGACACATATTTTACTCAAAGGATAGCATAATAGTAATGGTTAATATTAATTCTTAATGAATATTTATTATGTGCCAGCCTAAACTAATGCCTTTACTGAGATTACCTCATTTAATCCTAAGAAGTAGGTCTATTGCTTTAGATAGACCTATTGCTAGTAGGTCTATCCTACTTTACAGATAAGAATACTAAGATATAAAAAATGGAATATTTGCACATGATCATGCAGTTAACTTAACAAGTGGTAGGACCTGACTCCCAACCTGGGATGCTATCTGTGGAGCCTTTCTGCTCTGTACCGACCTATGATCAATGGACAGATGGCAGATAGGCAGGATGATAAATTTAGTAGCAGAGCATAAATTTTACAACAAAAGACACCTGGATTCAAGGCACTTGCTTGCTGTGTGACCTTGTGCTCTGAGCCTCATTTTTCTTATCTCTGTTTAAAACAGAGATAATAAACAGATGATATTATCTCTGTTTAAAACAGATAATAAAATGATGATAATAAAAATGACTTTATAATTTTCTTGGGAAAGTTAAGCAAGACAATAATGGCAAAGTCCTTGATACAGAGCCTAGAACATAGTAAACAGCCACAAATGCTATTACTACAGTATTATTGTTAGTAAATGGAAAAAAGATAAGTCAAAAACTTATAAGGGACTCACCACCCCATTTAAAAGAAGGTCCAGAGCTTAGGTGGGATGGTTGAATGCATGCCCCACATATTAATCTCTCTTTTGAGGCTTTCTCTTCTGGCCTACCTCTAGTCTTTCTTGGAAGGATGGGAAATCACTTGTCTGCCTTCCACATCTGTTAGTTCCTTGAAATTTGGAAATCTGTCTGAATATGAGCTGGCCACCCTTTCTCCTTAGAAATCCCCTCTTGGTTCCCAGGATTGAGAGAGGGGGAAAGATGAAGAGGGCTGTTCCAGCCAGGGCCCCCAAGATGTTCCTGACCCAGGTATTGGACATATGTAAATAATAAATAGAGAAAGGGGCAGAGCTCATCAAGCCAGGAAGTTGAACCTCAGAGGCCTGAGCTGGGAGATGGGGGTGCTGGGCCTCCTTCCAAGGAACATTCCCTTTCCGCTCCACTTGTCTCAAGGGAAGGCCTGATTCCCAGATGATGATGGGCAGGCACTGTGATGACTTGGGGGGCTACCCCAGGCTCCATACTTGTTTTGAGGGCACCAGAGAGCCTTCTTTTCAACCTGAGCCAGAGGGAAGAACCACAGAGAACAGAATGAGGATGAGGGCTAAATCTAGGAAAGGGGGCACTGTTGGGAGCCGACCAACAGCCGTCCCTTGACACAGTCAGGACAGATAAAATGCATCTGCACAGCAGAGGCAACTGTGGCTGGATTTCCTGTCTGTCTCTCCTTGCATGTTTGTCTTTGAGATTAATAGGTGGTGGGATTTTTAGACACCTGTATTTAAGGTCCAATGATCCACAGAATTCCAATGAGGTTGTACAAAATGATTTCTTGGCATAGAACAAAAGTCCCCCCTGATGGGGTAGCCCCTGAACGTCTAAAAGTTGATAGAGTAACAGCCCCTCCTCTTAGGAATATATGTTAATGGAATTAGACAGGTAAAGAAGCAGGAGAAGCTGGTTAACTATTACAAATGAAGCACGTTGAAATAACTACTAAGGAGTTAGAGTCCAAAGTATAGAAAGATTCTAGACAAGAAGATAGATAGCTAAGTTAGACACCACAAAGGCCTTGTAATAAATCGTCTATAACCACTGTTCAGTCTAGTGTATTCTTTTGACCCTTGACAAATTCTAAGAACTTTAATAAACATCTGTTTATCAATAAGACATTTAAAACTCTGTACATACAGCTATTTCTAATTGTCTGATTAATGGATCGCCTGGTCAGAATAACCTTTGTTTAACATAACTGAATCTATGGAATTTCCAGTACTTTTCCTAGTTACCTCTGTATTGATTTTTTTCTGCTTAACTGATCATGCCATGCACCTGTTCCTTTAATGTTATGAACAATTTCTATAAAAATAAAGCTTAAATCAAACTCTTCGAGTTTAGTCAGACCCACAGAGGCTGGCTGTTCTCTGGCATCCAACTGGGTGTCTGACTCTTCATTCGTGGCCTGCACCGTCCATACTTCAGGGACCCTGAAACCTGCAGAGGCTGGACCCCAGCAGGGGCACAACCCCTTATTTTGACCCCCCTAATTCTGACCACCTCCCCTGAAGGACAGCCCTATGGCTGATAATACAAATGCCACCAATGAGATGATAGTGCAGGCCCCCTCAAAGGAGCTAGGAACACAAGGTTCCCTACTCTTGTCTAGAATGCAGACTGCTTAGGCTCTCAGAGCTAAAGCCAAGGAAAGCAGAAGAGTGGGAGGCTGCTTGAGGTGGGAAAAGGGAGGGAAGAGTCATGTTCCCAGAAAGAGGCAAGGGGAGAAGGGGAATCCAAACAATGAATATGAAGGGGGATTTCAGAGTAGAAATAGTGAAAGTTCCCTCTGGCTATAAATATGGTCAAGAGTCCACCCTTACACAAACATCCACACTCACATTCCCAGACTCCCATGCACCCTACAAGAAAGCTGTGACATTTCCACTACTAGCCAAGCCACTCCCAGCCAAGCTTCAGCCTTGCACAGCCTGCTGCACAACTCACAGACGCTCAAACGCACACTCTCACCATCAGTCAGCCTGCATTCTTCCTCTATGGCCTCCCACGCAGCCGCACTACTCGCCATCAGCCTGCTGATTCTGTGGACCTCCCATGGTAAGGTTGAGGGGAGGCTCAAGGGAAGGGGAGTGGGAGAGAAAATGTCTAGATTCCAGCCTTCTTGGCACTGGACACGGGGTACACTAAGAGGTCTGCACAATTCAGTGAACCTTGGGGTACCCTGTGTCCTGTGTGTACGCCAGTGAGTGTGAGTATATCCGAGCCCCTGGATTCCAATGTGTGCCTCTCTCTTGGTGTAGCTCAGGGCCTGTGGCTGCCTATCTCTCTGCAGGTTCTATTTCTTCCTGCCTCAGTTACACCATCAGCCAAATTTGCAGGGGTGTGTTTATATTCTCTACAGTGTTAAGTTTTTTAATGTTTTAAGTATCTTTTCTTTTTTCTCGGAAGACTTGGTGGTTATATCATAAATAGTTTTCTAAAGATTCCTCTGGCTTAGATGAGCTGTTAACCTTTGAAGATGCAATGGGAACCGTGTTGTTTGTTTTTTTTAAATAAACTATTGATGTAAAACATAAAGAACAATATATATTTGCTTAAGGTGGGGAAAATAAGAGATACTGAGGCAGGGCTAATAGTCAAAATATTTAACAATTCGTAAGTCCTCTAACCCAGACTGCCGCTACCTCACACCCACCTCTCCTATCAATTCAGTGCTATGACCAGCATTAGCTTTTTTAATTGAATTTATTGGGGTGACATTGGTTCACCAAACCATACAGGTTTCCAGTGTGCAACTGTATAAAATATAATCTGCACCCTGTACAAGGTGCCCATCGCCCCAAGCAAAGTCTTTTTCTGACCCCATTTCCCCTCTTTTGCCCACCTCTGCCAATCCCCTCCCCCCTTTCCCTCTGGCTATCACCACACAGCATGAAGAGATTAT
Organism: Artibeus jamaicensis; assembly: GCF_021234435.1. NCBI lineage: Eukaryota > Metazoa > Chordata > Mammalia > Chiroptera > Phyllostomidae > Artibeus > Artibeus jamaicensis. The sequence continues at coordinate 21,970,625 of NW_026522030.1, forward strand.
TATGCTAAGTGAAATAAGACAGTCAGAGAGACAAATACCATACAATCTCACTTATATGTGGAATCTAATGAACAAAATAAGCTGATGAACAACAGAAACAGAGGCATGAATACATGGAACATAATGATAGCTCTCAGAGATGGGGGGATTAGGGGCTGGATAAAAGAAGGTGAAGGGATTAACAAAAGAAACATGTACAGGTAACATATAGCATTAATTCTTCATTTGTGGGAGAGAGGTTGGGGTGATGGGGCACCAGGAAGGCACTTGTGGGGCTCAAAACAGTGGTTGTTTAACAAACAGCTTAGAAGTATTTCAATATATTTAGCAATCAGGAGGGCCATGTTGGTGCATACTGGCTAAATATCAGGTTCCCTGCCTTCACACACACACACACAGGTGTCCTGAATCCATTAGGACTGTGACCACCCCTCCTCAAGGTCTCCTTATTCTAACACTACCATCTTTCACCTATTGCCTATTGGCCACCCCAGCTCAGAGTGGTACCAACGACGCAGAAGACTGCTGCCTGTTTGTGAGCAAGCGCCCTATCCCTGCAAATAGGGTGCAATCCTTTCGATACATCCTCCTCCAGCATGGCTGCCAAGTGCCCGCCGTTGTGTGAGTTGTGGGGAGGAGTGCATCTAGCCTCATATCCCCAATCTACCCCCACTTTCTTATCTCTCTTCTTGCCATGCCCAACTTCTTCAAGGGAGCCCCTGAAACAGATTTTCAGAGGTGACCCTCAGCCTCTGCCTGCCCCCATACGAGTGCCCACCAGGAAGTTGGGTTCCAGGGTTCCAACCTCTCTTACCTCTGACCCCAGGTTCACCACACTGAGAGGCCACCAGCTCTGTGCACCACCAGAGATGCCCTGGGTGCAACGCCTCGTCTTGAGATTGAAGAGGAACGCTGCCAAGGCAAGCCTGCCCTCCCCAGCCCTGCCTTCTCCCTCTGAGCAATTGCCCAAGACCCCAGCCAGTGACCTTCTCTCTCTTCTCTCCTCCAGAGCAAGCTAAGTTAGCCCATGACAGCCCCCAAGAGAGCCCTGTGTCTGAGTGGAGGATGTGAATCACTGCCACCCCGGAGAACCAAGACCTAGAAGACAGAACCAGACCTGTACAACAAGACCTGAGCAGGGCCTAGAGTGTTGGTGTGAGTGTGTGTGTGTGTGTGTGTGTGTGTGTGTGTGTGTGTGTGTGTGTGTGTGTGAATGTGAGCAAGAGGGTGAGTGAGAGGGTAAGTGTAGCAAGAGCACAGCTTCCCCATGCCCAGACTGCAATATTTCCAATAAAGCCCACTGGTACCCATGGTTCTATCTGTTTGCTGTCTATCCAGGAGGACTAGGTAATGGAACAGCAGGGTCTGTTTTACACACTGTGGCCTGAGCAAACTTCTCATCAACCTCCACATAGCACCCTGTATTCTCAGGATAAGGTCCCACAATCAGGGCTCCCCCCTCCTGTCTCCTCAAAACCCTGTCACACTGCATGGTTCAGCAGAACTCAACCCGTGTCAGTTTCCCGAACAGGCCAAACTCTCCATGCCTCCCAGTCTCCGCTCTCTGAGGCAGGTGTTCCAGCACACAGGTGTGTCAAGATCAGGTGTCACTGGGGGAAGAGAGTTGTCAGGAACCAACTCTCATGGGTAAAGGAGAGACAGGGGGTCCAGCTCTACTGACCGAGGTGGGAGTACCCATCTACCTATGCCATTCCCTCATCTGGAACACTCTTCTCTCTCTCCTGCCCACTTAGCTCATCTCTGGTTCTGGATGACTCTTCCCCCAAAAAGCATTTTCTGATCCTAGGCTGGGTTAGGTAGCCTCTCTCCCTCCTAACCTCTCAGGAACCCCTGTCCCTATTCCCTTACAGCACCCATCACACTGAGTTATAATGGCTAGTTTGTCCGCTTTCCTGGACAGGGATCCTGTCTGTTTGGTTTCCACAGTCTCCCTGGTGTCCAGACACTTCCTGGCACAACGTAGTTACTCAACTAATTCTCTAGAAAATGAACATGTGAAGAAAGACCTGGCAGCCAGGGGTGAAGGCTCGTCTGTCCATACAGACTCCGACCTCCAGGCCAGCCCTTCTCTCTCACCCAGTCAGTCTGGGCCAGGTCCAGCACCATCTGGGACCACACTTCTCAGGACACTGACATACAGACCTGGGGGCCAGCGGTCAGAGATGGGACAGGACCAAGAGTGTTGAAGAAGAAGCAGCCAGGGAAACCAGAGCAATTCTGCCTGAGGGAAGTCCACCACACCCCTGAAGACCACAATACTGAGACCAGGGGCTTCACCGGGAAGGAATATCAGCTCTAGGAGACAAAAGCCCTGTAACTTTTAGAGCAGCCCAAGGCAGCTCTGGAAGAAGTAAACTTCTTGAGCTTGGGAAGTCCTCTGGGGAAACCAGCTGGCTGCCCAGCTATGACCTCTAAGGTCCAGCTGGGAGCAGCAAATCTGTGCCACTGGGGCTGAATGGCAGCCAAATGACAGACTGGGCATCCTCACTTGGCAAGAGTACCCAACACTAGATCAAACATTTTACGTCTGGTAACAAAACCAGGCCTGTGCTGGTCTGGCAGCCTGGGAAGGGGAGAGGTGGTTAGGGGGCTGTGCCAGCCCCTCCTCACTGAGCTAAGAGCGTGACAGCTTCTTCCTCCTTCTGCTCACAGAAGAAGGTATTTAAAACCTCAGATTTCCCAGGTCTTAGAGTTACAAGGAGTGGGAGGGATGGGGATAGTTTCCAAGAACGCTGTAATGGCTGGGAAGTTTGGCTCTGCGGCGTGGCAGAAATTACCCATCCATTCATGCATCCATGCATCCATCCATCTAACGTCCCTGCATCCATTAGACCTCCATCCATCCTCCTATCCACCCACACATTCACCCATTAATCCAACCATCAACTCAGCCAGCCATGGGGTTCTAAAGGTCCCAGCTGTGCATACCATTTGATTCTATGCCCTGAACCCCAGTAGGCAGAGGACAAACATAGGTGTGAGGGGGCACATTTCCTCAACTCCTCTTCAGTTCCCAGTGAAGCCAAGTAGAGATTGGCCTACCCCAGAAGCAGACACAAACCATCCCTCTGGACACTCAGGGAAACACCAGCAGGGGAAGTTGAGGATGGAAGCCCTGAAGAAGGTGCTACCAGGACAAAGGTCCCTGGACACTACTTTCCTGCCATTGCCACTGCCACTGCGTGTTACAAGAATAGGCCTGAGTTCAGTGCGCAGCTGTACAGTCCTGTTTCTGCCCCTCACTCTTGAACTCTAGGCAAAATCTTTCCTCACTACCCGCCAGGGCCTTAGTTCCTCCATCTGTCAGGTGGAGGGTAGTCTAATTTTTAAGAGTCCCTCCAAACAAAGATTTGACTCATGAATATTTGGGTCTCAGGCTAAACACAGGCTTCCCCAAAGTCACACACGTTAAGAAATGGAACACCCTCGGGGAACAGAGGAGAAGCTGAGACTCAGGAAGAGAGAAAATAATCCAAAAGCTAGGGAGGCAAATGAAGAACTTTGAGGAAGTCTAGGGGCAGACACCAAAGTCCCGCAGAGAACAGGTAAGCAGTCCTCCCCACCTTTTCTCCACCCACTGCCTTTCCTTCTGGTGTGCTCTCTCCCTTTTTCTCATCTCTAGCCACCAATCCCTCATGGGCACTGGGTTTTATCTCCTTATCTCCCTGCCCAAAACATGAGAGCTTAGCCCAGCAATTTGGGACTTGGTCCTGATTCACTCAAACATTCTCAGCACTGTGTCTTCCATTCCATTTCACTATAATTCACTAAGTGTGGCATCTCTGTTCATCCTGAGTTCTGGTGGACCAGAAGCCAACCTGCTTCCATGACAATGAAGCTGCCAGTTCTCTGAGGGGTGGTGTGGACTCCTAGCTCCCCAGGTAGGGTATGGGGACCTTGCTGCCTGTCTATAGGTAGACACCTTCCTCCCTAGGGCACATGGCACCTGCTACAGGTTTAAGGTCAGCAGCTGAGTGATACCTTCCTACCCAGAAACCAGCATCTTCCTAAAGGGATCTGACATCCCTTTGATACCTAGGAAGTGATACCTATAAAGTGATACCTATGAAGCGATACCTATGAAGCTCAGGTAGCTCCTAGCTTCATAGATGGACAACATCTCCCTGTGCTGTCCATTGATAGAGTTCCCAGCAGAAGGGATTGGGCCTGTCCATCTCAATTGCCAACACTGCTCTGCACAGGAGCTGGCACAGAGGAAGTTGCAGTACACATCTGATAAACAAAAAATGGAATTGAACATGGCTCTTTCCCAGACGCCCTCCACAACTCACACCTGGAGAACATCCAGTTCTCAAGACAGTGGGGCTGTCCCTGTTGTGTGGGTGTTTGTCCACAGCCAGCCCCATGCAGTTTTGATCATATTTTCTTCATTTCATGTTCATTTTATTGGTAAGCCTCCACCCTTGTGCCCCCCTTCTCTGGCCTCTGGGAAACTGAGAAACAGCCAGAAAACTCTGGAAATGGTCTCACAAAGGGGCAGGACTCCCAAATAGGGAGTTTCCTTCATGAGATCTTCTGTAAGAATAAGCAGGCACCTATCTGGTCAGAGAAGGCCCCTAAGACTTTGCCCACATGGAAGGACATATCTCTGTAGTACTAGCTAATTCACCAATAGTGCTTAAGAGGTGCTGGGCACTGCTTTCAGTGCTCTTGTCATTCTTTTTTTTTTTAATTTCTTTTTTTATTGATTATGCCATTACAGTTGTCCTATTCCCCCCTTCATTCCCTTCCACCCTACCCCCCGTCCCCACCATTACCCCCCCTTTAGTTTATGACCTTGTGTCTCAAGTTCTTTAGATTCTATATTTCCCATACTATTCTTGCCCTCCCCCTATTTTCTATCTACTGTCTATGCTACTTATTTTCTGTACCCTCTCTCCCCTTCTCCTCCTCCCACTCCCCTATTGCTAACCCTCCTTGAGATCTTCATTTCTATGTTTCCACTCCTGATCTAGCTGTCCTTTTAGTTTGCTTTTATTTTAGGTGTGGTTGTTAATAACTGCGAGTTTGCTGTCCTTTCACTGTTCATGTTTTTTTAACTTCTTTTTCTTAGATAAGTTCCTCTAACATTTCATATAATAAGGGCTTGGTGATGATGAACTCCTTGAATTTGATCTTATCTGAGAAGCACTTTATCTGTCCTTCCATTCTAAATGAAAGTTTTGCTGGATAGAGCAATCTTGGTTGTAGGTCTTTGGATTTCATGACTTGGAATACCTTTTTCCAGCCCCTTCTTGCCTGTAAGGTCTCTTTTGAGAAATCTGCCGACAGTCTGATGGGGACTCCTTTGTAGGTGACTGTCCCCTTATCTCTTGCTGCTTCTAGGATTCTCTCCTTCATTTTAATCTTGGGTAATGTAATTATGATGTGCCTTGGTGTGTTCCTTCTTGGGTCCAACTTCTTTGGGACTCTCTGAGCTTCCTGGATTTCCTGGAAGTCTATTTCCTTTGCCAGATTGGGGAAATTCTCCTTTATTATTTGTTCAAATAAGTTTTCCACTGGTGGCTGTTCCTTTCCCCCTTCTGGTACCCCTATACTTCAGCTATTGGAGCGTTTAAAGATGTCCTGGAGGTTCCTAAGACTCTCCTCATTTTTTTTGAATTCTTGCTTCTTCACTCTTTTCTGTTTGGCCATTATTTGCTTTCTTCTGGTCCACTCCATTGATTTGAGTCCCAGTTTCCTTTTCATCGCTATTGGTTTCCTGTGCAATTCCATTCATTTCAATTAGTTTTGCCTTCATATGTTTGTCTAATTTGTGGCTATAATCAACCAGTTCTGTGAGGATCCTGATCACCAGTGTTTTAAACTGTGCATCTGAGAGTTTTGCTATTTCTTCATCGCTTAGATTTATAGGCTCTGGGGCTTAGAGATCTTCTTGAGCCATATTTGGTCTGTTCTCACCCATTAAGTATGAGTACCGTAGCCTTGGACTCTCAGGTCGCTGGGTTGTGACTCTATATGTGGGGGCATGGTCAGAGCGGGAAAATGGCGACCTCCTCTGCTGTTTCCCGCCGCCGCTGGGTGAGGAGCAGAACCTTAGGTGGTTCACCAGGGCGGGGCCACTCAGGTCGCTGGGTTATGACACAGTATGTGGAGGCGGGGTCAGAGCAGGGAAATGGCAGCGCCCTGTGCTGCCGCTCGCCATGGGGCCTGCTCAGTCCAGTAGTCTCACCGCCCACTCCCTTGCTTGTCTATCTGCGCAGGAAAGCGCGACCACAGTCAACCTGCAGCCCTGCTCCCTCGCTGTTTCCCCGCGGTCGCTCACTGGGTCGCTTACTAGGTCCAACCCTGTGCCTGGGTTCTGCGTGCCCGAGTCCCTCTGACCAAGTTTTTCTGTGCAACCCCGCTCCAACAGCTTCTGGTTTTGCCCCTCTTACCGGTCAGGCTGAAGAATTTGTTGTTATCAGACTTCCGAAAAGTTCAATTTTCTGTGTTCTGGCTGTGTTTTCTGTTGCTAATATTTAGTTGTCTCTAAACTTGGTTGTGAGAGAAGGCACAGCGTTTCCACCTATGCCTCCATCTTGGCGGAAGTCTCCGCTCTTGTCATTCTTACGTTGCAGCTGAGGAAACTGGGGTGCAATATGTTTAGTAACTTGTCCAGTTTAGTAACTGGACAGCTGGTAAAGTGGCAGAGCTGAGGGTCGTAACTGAGCCATTTGGCTGCAGAATCTGTACTATACATATAGCCTCTTTTAGTGGACCTATCTCCTAAGTAAAAATGAGGAGGAATACAGCAGGGCCAGGTCTGAGGAAGTGGCCCTCAGGAAGTAGGGAAAGCTATTTTTTTGTGGGTACTGACCATATGCCAGCCTCCAAGCTGAATCCTTTATGTCAAGATGTATTGCATCCTCACACAACCGTATAAGGTGGGGATCACTAATCCCATTCCATGTATGAAGAAATTGAGGCACAGAGAGGTAGAATGACTTCCTGAGTCCACTCAACTGGTGAGTGGCAAAGCTGAGACTGCAGCCCAAGTCAATCTGATGGGTAGCACTTTGGCTGAGGGCTGGAGGCTGGATGTCCAATTGGGGCGGAAAAGCTTGGCTTGCTAAGAAGAGTTGGGAAAAAGAGAAGAAGAAAGAAGCAGAAAGAAGAAGATGGCTTCAGGCAGGACCCCAGTGCTTGAGACTAGACACAGAGGTGTCCCCTGGAGGGCCTCCAGCCCCCTGGGCCTTTCCAGCAGAAAGGGAACTGGCATTCCCAGAGCCTCCAGGAGGAAATAGGCACAGGTTCTCGAGGTTTGACCAGACATCAGTTTTCCCAAGTGGAGCAGTAGAGAAGGGATCATGCTACAACTATGCCCATCTTCTAACCTCCATTCTCAGGGAGTAACCAAGGCCAGGAGCTGGTGATGTTGTAATAAAAATAGGAATGAAAGGATGGGGCAGGGCTGGGATCCAGAGGGTAGGACTATGGGTCCTGTGGACAAGGCTTCTGAAAGGGGCAGGCCTCAAAGGGGGACTGTGAGCCAGACTGGCAGGACATCTATAGAGTAGAGCATCTAATGATCACAGGGGCAGGATCAGACTCCTGAAGAACCCACTTTTGAGAGCTACTTCTGTCTCCTGAGGGGTCAGAAACAGGCAGGACAAGGAAAGAAGATAAGGGTTAGAGCAGAAGCTCTGAGGATCAGAGTAGATGAAGGTGTCAGACCTCAGCCCCACTTCTGTTCCTAGAACAAATCAAATCTTCCCCATTGGTCTTGTGGAAGGCAGAAGACGTGAGCTGCCCTGAGCTCCAACCCACCAAAGGAAGATGGCTTAAACCCAGAACCTTTGACACTGCCCTGATGAGACAACCAGATCCCCCAGTATTCTGGACATCAGAACTGTAGTCCCTAGAAATCTGAACCCAGTACAACCAAAACCCCAATCGCCTTGCTGACCCCATCCATACCTATCAGACGACAAGGGGCACAACACTCAAGCCCTCCATCAATTCAAGGTGATTGCTCCTGGCAGAACATACCAATATTTATTGGTGTCCCCATTGCTGACAGGACCCCATTAATGTCAAGGTCCCCCATTATAATCAGACCACCACTCCTCTTGGGAAATCCTAGCACTGTCAGGAATACCCATGCCTGTCAGGCAGGGCAGCAACATTGCGCAACTCCAGGGACATCATTTGCCCTTCAGTCTATGTAAATGGCACCTTCTGGTATAGCAACCCTAAGTATCACAGTATCTGTTAGTGTGGGGCCCTTGGTAATCTCAAAACTGACATGACATAGGGTCAACCCCCCCCAAAAAAAAGATTAATTGGGATTCTTACTTAAACCACTGAAACTCACTAGCTGATTTAAACAGAAAAATGAATTACTGAAAAGACCCTGGGATGGTGCAGGAAATGGAATAATAAGGGAGCCTGGGCAGCCAGACCACTCACAAAGCAGGCAGGAGAGCCAGAACAGTCCAGACAGCCCTCCAGAACAGCATGGTGATACCACCAGAAAGAGATGCCATATGCCAGTGCCACTCTTACATCCAGATATCTGAGGCCCCTGTCCTGAATTTCATGTGTTAGAGGGCCCTGCTCTGGCCCTCCTCCAGTCATATCGTTGGTACAAAGAGCTAAGGGGCATGCCCACCTGGAGCTCGTTCTTATTCCAGATCACATTTCAGGAACTAAAGACTAGACCATTCCCTGACCAAGTTGTCCCAAACAACTACCAGAATCACGCAGATGTGTTCCTCAGATCTGTCCTTCCTAGGGTAGACTGTGTCACTGATATGCACACTATTTTGTAGCCAGCTCTACAGACGATGGCCAACAGGTAGCTATTGCCAGGTAATGTGGAAAGGGCTTGTATGTATGGGGCTGGAGTGTCTGCACCAGGCACATGGGGCCCTCCATAGTGCAAGATGGAACCAAGCCTAGTAAGATGAGGGTTGGGGACAGAAGGTGGACAAGTTGGGCACTGAAGCTTGGCTGTCCCCTTACCACCTCATTCCATCATGGAACTCCAAAGATCCAAAAATATAAACTTGAACCTGGTTTTCAAGTTGTTTTGAAAGTGTATTTTTCTAAGTAGTAAGAGAGATGTTTTTATTTGACAATTTGTTAATTTTATTTATAACTTTAAAATATATTTTTAAAGATTTTATTTATTTTTTAGAGAGGGGAAGGGATGGAGAAAGAAAGAGAGAGAGGCCTGGGTGGTGTAGCTCAGTAGATTGAGAGGAGGCCTATGAACCAAAGGCTCACTGGTTCAATTCCCAGTCAAGGCACATGCCTGTGTTGTGGGCCAGGTCCCCAGTTTGGAGCATGCAAGAGGCAACCACACATTGATGTTTCTCTCCCTCTTTCTCCTTCCCTTTCCCTCTCTCTAAAATTAAATAAATAAAATTTCAAAAGAAAAACAAAGAAGAGAAACATCAATGTGAGAGAGAAACATGCCCCAACTGAGGACCGAACTCACATGACATGTGTCATGACCCTCACCAGGACTCAAACCAGTGACTTGTTGCTTTGTGGAGCAATGCCCCACCAACTGAGCCATGCTGATCAAGGCTATAACTTTTAAATATTTAGATACAGTAGTACTTGTTGCTGCAAGCCCTTTTTGAAGGGAGGTGGGAGGTGGTCAGCCTGCCAAATTCCACCTCTGGAATCACAACTCAGCTGCCCCTGGAAGACAGGCATGACCTCTGCCACCACTCCAACCACCACCAAAATGGGTTTTCTACTAACCCTGCTCCTGCGCATCACTACTAGCTCCTATTCAAAGTTCTTGAAAGGTGCTTTTGATTGGATCAGCCTAAGTCATGTGCCCAAGTCCTAGCTGCAAAGACAGCTAGGAAAATTAGTATGTGACCTTTGGTGGGGAGTTATATGATGGAAGGCACATTCTATTGGTAACTACAACTCATATGATAGGAAATTCCTCAAATCATAGAAAGGGGTTAAGGTTGAGGGCAGTGAAAAAAATAATAATAAATATCTCTGTAGTCCACCCTATGGCTATGCTACATCAATATGCATCCTTCTTCCTAAGACTTATTAAAACATTAAGGATATCACCTAAAATATCACTCTTGCTTATATAATCAAAAAATTTTACTACTCCCCCAAAACAGACTAATCAGATCCTTTAGCAAGTAAAACATCTGTCTTAGTTGGCCTGGACTACCATAATAAAATACCATAGAATGGATGGTTTAAACAACAGAAATTGATTTTCTCACAGTTCTGGAGGTTAGAGGTTCAAGATAAATGTGCCAATATAGTTGGCTTCTGGTAATAGCCCTCTTCCTGTCATGCAGATGGATGCCTTCCCACTGTGTCCTCATATGGCAGAGAAATCTCTCTCTTTCTCTCTTCTTATAAGGCCATAGTCCTATCAGATTAGGACCCTGCCCTTAAGACCTCATTTAACTGAAATTACTTCCTAAATAGCCTATCTCCAGATATAGTCACAATGAAGTTTAGGTCTCCAACTTATGAGTTCTGGAAGGATATGATTTAGCCCACAGCAAAATCTAATTCCAAATCCAACAGCTCAGGCTTTTTTAGTTTTGTAATCTCATCTCTCTATTCTACAACACCTGAAAACTACCATCAACACATCTGATTAGTCAGAATAGGCTGCGTTATGTTACAGTAATAAATGACACCTAAGTCTGAGTGGCTTAACACAACAAAATTCTATTTCCCATGCATACCAAACCTGCTGTGGGTCTAGGAATGTCTTAAGTGCAACTGCACACCCTGTGGTGGTTCAACATTGCATGCCACCTTGACTTTTGGCATGCTCCTTTATCTCAGCACATGTTTCCATGATTGCTTCAGCCAGGGAAAACAGCAAGGAAGAACAGCAAGTACTCAAATGCTTCTCTCCATAAAATACACATGCAATTTCTGCACATAGTTAATTGGCCAAAGTAGGTTACACAGCCATGCCCAATTTCAAGTGGGTGACTTCCAGGAGGAAAAGCAAACCACAATCTTGCTGAATAATAGTAATCTCATCACAACAACCTATATTCAAGGATGGAATAAAGGAGAATGAAAGAAAAGGGGATTCAGACCTGGCTAGTATAGCTCAGTGGATTGAGCACAGGCCTGAGCACCAAAGAGTCCCAGTCAGAACACATGCCTGAGTTGCAGGCCAGGTCCCTAGTTTGGGGCACATGAGAGACAACCACACCTTGATCTTTCTCTCCTTCCCTTCCCCTCTATCAAAAAAAAAGATTTTAATAAAATCTAAAAACAAAGAAAAGGCATTCATTTAAAGAAATAGCAACATCTCACAAGAAGTAAGGAAATACAAATAAAAACTACAGCCAGTATGTTACCAAACAGCAAGTGGGGGCCTGCTGCCCACCACCACTGTCTGGGCAAAATTCCAGCGCAAAGCTTTGGTGATAAATGAAAGGAGTCTTTATTCTGAAGCTACACAATTTTGGAGTAACAGTTTTCCACATTCATTAGTCACATAAGCCTATCAATTAAGGCTAAAATCAGACTTCCGATCAAGATGGAGGTGTAGGTAAACATGCTTTGCCTACTTCCACAACTACAAAAGAAACTCCATCTAGACTACAAAACAAATATCATCCAGAAAATCAAGCTGTATGGAAGTCCAGCAAGCAAGGATTTAAGATGCCATATTTACCCAGACATTTAAAAGGGGTGGAGATGTGGAAAGAGGTAGAGAGGTAGGGAGAGGCACAGAGCCCCAGGAGTGGTGTGGAGCTTGAGGAGTAGCGTGGAGAAGTGGCAGAACAGACATCCCACATTCACATGTGGTAGATAAAAATCAGAAGGCAGCCCTGGCTGGTGTGGCTCAGTGGATTGAGTACCAGCCTGTGAACCAAAAGGTCACTGGTTCGATTCCCAGTTAGGGCACATGCCTGGGTTGCAGGCCAGGTCCCCCCATTTGGAGGCATGCAAGAAGCAACCACGTGTTAATGTTTTTCTCCATCTCTTTCTCCCTCCCTTCCATTCTCTAAAAATAAATAAATAAAATCTTTAAAGACAAAAAATCAGAAGGGATATCTCAGGAGTGAAGAATCCCAGCCCAAACCCGACCACTCAGCAGCCCAGCGTTCTAGTGCCTGAAGATAAATTTCCATAACTTCCAGCTGTAAAAACCAGTGGGGTTTAGGGTGGCAGAAGAAACTTCTTGATTATCAGAAGATTCATTTTAAAGGGCCCACATGGACTTAGGACTTACACAGATCCATTCCCTCTCGGATTGAGTGCCGGGCAACAGCCAGAAGGGCACAAATGGCATACAGGGAGAAAGTGAGAAGACTGGAAACAGGATGAGCGCTGTGAGGCAGCTTCCTCCCAGGCAAACCTCCAGAAGCCAGGCAGCAGCACTGCCCCCTCTCTGAGCCCTCCTGCCATACAGAGCCACAGAGTGATGAAATGGGTTGCCTCACTCTGGTGATCACCTAAGGGACCACCCTACAAAATTTACAAATCTGCTCTTCTACAATAGGCCACGTTACTAAGACAGGGAGTCAAAGAAGCTCTACCTAATGTACAGAAACAGAAACAGGGAGGTTGCCAAATTAAGGAGACAAAGAAATATGGCCCAATTGAAAGAACAGAACAAAAATCCAGAAAAATAAAATAAAACAAAACAAAAGGGAGACAACCAGCCTATCAGATGCAGAGTTCAAAACACTGGTTATCAGGATGCTCAAAGGACTCACTGATTATGGCAACAGCATAAAAATGACCCAGGCAGAAATTAAGATTACATTAATTGAAACAAAGAAAAATCTACAGGGAACCAACAGTGAAGGGATGAAAATGAGTATTAAATGAATGGCTTGGAACATAAGGAAGGAAAAAGCATTGTATCAGAACAGCAAGAAGAAAAAAAATAATAAAGAAATGAGGACAGGATAAGAAGTCTCAGGGACATCATCAAACATACCAACATCCAAATCATAGGGATGCCAGAAGAAGAGGAAAAGCAAGAAATTAAAAACTTATTTGAAAAAGTAATGAAGAAAACTTCCCCAATATGACATAAGAAATAGACAGGCAAATACAGGAAGCTCAGAGAGTCCCAAAAAAGTTGGACCCAAGGAGGGTCCACCAAGACCCATCATCATAATTAAATTACACAAAATTAAAGATAAGGAGAGAATCTTAAAAGCGGCAAGAGAAAAGGAGACAGTTACCTACAAAGTAGTTCCCATAAGTTATCAGCTGATTTCTCAAAAGAAACCTTATAGGGAAGAAGGGGCTGGCAAGAAGCTTTCAAAGTCATGAAAGGCAAGGACCTATATCCAAGATGACTCTATCCAGCAAAGCTATCATTTAGAATGGGAGGGCAAAAAAAGTGCTTAGGTAAGGTCAAGTTAAAGAAGTTCATCATCACCAAGCTCTTATTATATGAAATGTTAAAGGGCACATGCCTGGGTTTCAGACCAAGTCCCCAGTAGGGGGCACTGGAGAGGCAACCACACATTGATGTTTCTCTCCCTCTCCTTCCCCCTCCCTTCCCTTCTCTCTAAAAAATTAAATAAATAAATAAAATCTATTTGAAAAAAGAAGCAACATAATTGGTAGGTACAAAACAAACAGGGGGAGGTTAAGAGGTCTATAGGAAATGGAGAAGCCAAAGAGCTTTAATGTACGACCTGTGGACATAAACTAAGCGTGGGAGGTCAAAATGCTGGAGGAAGGAGGGATGCAGGGCAGAGGGGGATAAAGGGGAGAACTAAATGTGATGACTGTAATATCATAATTAGTAAAATATACCTAAAATAAATAAATAAATTCTTGGTTGTCGGACTTCTATAGAGCCCAATTTTCTGACAGTTCTAGTTATTTATTTTGAGAAATAGTTGTGATTCTCCCTGTGGTTGCATAAGGAGGTGAAGTGTGTCTACCTACACCTCCATCTTGACTGGAAGCCACCTGTTTTTGTTTTTTTTTAATTTTTTAAAGGCCAAAAATCTTTAACTCGTGAGTTCCCTTATCATTTCTCCTGTTAGTTTTTAATTACCTTATTTCTTTTTTTAATTTTAATTTTTTTATTTTATTGATTATGCCATTACATTTGTTCTATACAGGCAAGAAGGGGCTGGAAAGAAGCATTCCAAGTCATGAAAACCAAAGACCTACAACCAAGATTGCTCTATCCAGCAAAGCTTTCATTTAGAATGGAAGGACAGATAAAGTGCTTCTCAGATAAGATCAAATTCAAGGAGTTCATCATCACCAAGCCCTTATTATATGAAATATTAATTACCTTATTTCTATAAGATTAGTTTACAAACCAGAGCAACCTAAGATACAAAAGCCACACAATTTTGAAAAATGGCAGGCTTCTGCCTCAGAGCTCATCCTCTCCAGAACACCCAAAGAATAACCCTGCCTCCCTCTGCTGGGCCAGCCTGATTCTAGGCTACACCTGGAGTTTCTTCTCCCATCAAAACACCATCCTTTGGGAAATGCAGGCAGCTGCAGCATGATCATCCAGGCATCCTCAAGGCAGAGAGCCTGAGAGCTAGCCTCTGCCCTCCTTTTATTTTACATCATGTGGTCCATAATTCCATGCACTCCAGAGGTATTCAGCTTCTCAGCCAATCCCATCCTAGGCCATATACCACTGCCTCTGGCAACCTCCTCCTATGGCCCCTCTCTTCTCCTCCCTAGTGATCTGATCAGATCTCTCTGTCAAGTAGTTCTGAAACTGATCCTGGGGCTTAAGTATAAGCATTTACTACTGCATTCTTATATTAATTTTCTATTGCTGTGTAACAAATTGCCACAAATTTAGCAGCTTCAAATAATCCAGATTTATCAACTCCCAGTTTCTGTGGGTGAAGAGTCCAGGTACATGTTGACAGGGTCCTCTGTTCAGGGTCTCACCGGGCTCAGGGTCTCACTCAGGCATCAGTCAGGGCTGCAATCTCATCTCAGGCTTGGAGTCCTCTTGCAGATTCACTGGGCATTGGCAGTTGTGGTTGTAGGACTGAGGCCTTAAGATCTTAGAGCTACCTGCCACTACCCGCCACATGGCCCTCTCCACAACATGGTGCTTGCTTTTTCAAGGCCAAATGAGATTATTTTCTACTGCTTCTTATTTGTTATCTCTAGATTTTTTCATATATATTTTTTTATTTAATCATTGTTCAAGTACAGTTTTCTGTCTTTTACTCCCATGCCAGCTCACCCCCCCAGTGCTCCCCACCTCCCTCCCATTTCCATCCCCCTTAGTTGTTGTCCATGTGTCCTTTATACTAGTTCCTGTAAATCCTTCCCCTTTTTCCCCTGAAATTCCCTCCCCTCTTTTCTCTGGTCACTGTCCCCCTGTTCTCTATTTCAGTGTCTTAGGTTATATTTTGCTTGCTTGTTTGTTTTGTTGTTTAGCTTTCTGTTAAAGGTGAGATCATATGGTATTTGTCTTTCAACGCCTGGCTTATTTCACTCAGCATAATGCTTTCCAGTTCCATTCATGCTGTTGCAAAGGATAGGAGCTCCTTCTTTCTTTCTGCTGCATAGAATTCCATTGTGTACATGTACCATAATTTTTTGATCTATTCATTTACTGATGGGCACCAAGGTTGCTTCCAGCTCTTGGCTATTGTAAATTGTGCAGCTATGAACATTGGGGTGCATAGGTTCTTTTGGATTGGTGTTTTAGGGTTCTTAGGATATAATCCCAGCAGTGGAATTGCTGGGTCAAAAGGTAGGTCCATTTTTAGTTTTCAGAGAAAATTCCATACTGTTTTCCACAGTGGTTGTACCAGTCTAGACATTTTTTAAGTTGTTCAAGTACAGTTTTCTGCCTTTTTACCCCAGCCCAGCTCAGCCCTCCCTACCTCCCTCCCATTTCTATCCCACCCCTTGTTATTGTCCATGAGTCTAGACATCTTTTTTAAAGGGCTCACCTTTAAAAAAGGTCAGGCCCAACTAGAGTAATCTCCCTTTTGACTAATTCAAAGTCAACTGATTAGACCTTAATTCCATTTGCAAAATCCCTTCATTTTACCATAATAACTTAATCCCATCATATTCACAAGTCAAAGGGCAAAAATCCCTTTAAAGCTTGCACACCAGGGGGCAGGAATCTCAGAATTGTGTTTACCACACTTTCTCTATGGCTCATTCCTTGTACTGCTAACTAGCACTTCAGCTGGCTGACATTCTAGGCCTGCTAAGGAACCAAACCCTCACAACCAAAGGATACTAGCCCCCCTGGTGGTCCTGCCTGATTCAGGTTACAGGAGCCTTCTATTAACTTTGACCACTAGCATGGCGTCACCAAGAAATGCCCCCAAATACCCCAGGGATTACCCCCATACATAGCCTCTTTCACCAATTACCCCCCTGCTACCTTACCCACACTCGGATTAATTACAAACCCCTGCCCTTCCTCTGAGCCTTTGCTTGATGTTCATTCTACCTAGAATGTCTTCCCTCCTGCCTCACCCATCTTCAAGGCTCTGCAGAGCTCCCTCCTCCATGCAGCTTCTCCTGCCCTCTCTCTGAACCCCCAGGGCTCCTTGTCATCAGCCAGCCATGTAGGTCGCCTTCCGCTCTGGGATCAAGGGCTCCAGTCTCCTGCACTTTTCCCAAGCAAGCTCAGCCCATACCCAGAAACTCTAAAATCCAGAGTGATCCAAACTGCAGGAAGTAAAGGAGGGGGTTGTTCAGGAAACCCTGGCAGTGGCTTTACTTCAAGCTCCAGGGGGCAGAGGCAGAGAAGGCGGGGGTGGGGGGGTGGGGGGAATATTGCTCAAGACTCTCCCCTATTCCAATGTCCCACACTCTGGGGCTGAAGGGCTAGCTCTGCCCCTCTGGCTGGGCTGGGAACCTCTGGATATAGAGAGGGTTTGGAGAAGGACGGAGTGTACAGAGAATTCCTTCCCAAGATGAGGGACTTTCAGGAACTGATTCATCTGGTGTCTTGCTCATTTCCAGCTCCTTTCTGGCCCCAAGAACTCTAATCATTCCCTTTACCGGATAAAATTGCATGCGTGGGAGGAGTTCTTTGAGAGCGCCAGCTATCCTGAGGGAAACGTCGGAGGGAACCAGCTACTGCACGGTTGGATTAGTCTTTCGCCCCTTTACCCAGGTGGGACGACCAACTTACACGTCAGGACTGCTACGGACCTCCGCCAGAGTTTCCTCTAGCTTTGTCCTGGGCAGGCAGAGTTCACCATCTTTCCGGTCCTGCGCAACTCCTTTATGGAACAAGACAACTCAGCCTCTTCAGGCCCAGAGCCCCATTCCACAGGCCAGGAGCCAGACATCCCCTTTTCTCTACACACTAGACGCCCTCTGCAGGCTCCATGAGGTTCGGGGTGCTCCATATCCTCTTTTCCCTGTGCACTGGATGCCCCCTGCAGGCCTTGTGAGGTTGAGACACAAAGTGATGGACTGAAGAAATAGAACATACACCGGCACATACACAAGCACCAACACCCTCACCCACCTACATATGTCCATACTCACACACACATACACAGTCATATAATCAACCACACAGTCAAGGACACAGCATAGATATTTAAGCATATAATCACATTACAGGCACACGGCACATACAGACATACATGATTACACAGAGACATGGGCACACAAACACACACTCACACTTGGACACAGCCTTTCCTCCCAGGGGGGAATATTTGGGAGAAATAGGTTGAAAAGCCACCTGAGGGACCAGGTGATATCCTGAGCAGTGCACTTAATAAAAGGGTGGGTAAACTGCTTCTAGGTCTAATGGGGCTTGTTGACTAGACAGCCCTTTGTTTTGCTGGGCACTGGACCAGCAAAACCAGTGGTTATCTAGTGCAGATAAGAACTGGGGTAGGCCTATTAAAAAGAAAAATTGGGGGTTTTCAAGAGCTTAATCTCTATAACTTGTATGAAAGCTCATGCTCAGAAGCCAGACTCCTGAGCTCAGCAAGCCAGACTCGACTGCCCTCACTGCATCCCAGGACAACCTCCGGAGACAGAGGCCTCCTGATGCAGGTGACACACGCCAGGTGGTGAATGAGAAATGGGGAGAGACCTGACCTTCACTACGTGCCCATTGTGAGTCAGGCACACACACAACTTCACAAAATATATATTGTTCCCATTTTACAGATGAGGAAACTGTCACCTGTTCCCTCATCTGTCCAAGGTCATAAAGCCAGATTCAAACATAAGAGTTTGAGCATAAAAATCCTGTTGCGTCCACTGAATTAGTAATGAGAGATTCAAGGCATGCATGTTCCCACTCCTTCCTCATGTTCCCAACAGCAACCCTAATCCAGACCAGGGACTGGCAAACTATGGCCCATGGGCCAAATTCAGCCTGCCTGCCACCTGTTTTATAAATAAAGTTTTATTGGAATGCAGCCATGCCTGTTCATTTACATATTGTCTATGGCTGCTTTGGGGCTATGACAGTAAAGCTGAGTAGTCTCTACGGAGACAGCATGGCCCAGAAAACCTTATATATTTACTATCTGCACCTTTACAGAAACAGTTTGCCAACCCATGATCCAAACCTAGCCTCAAAATTAGAGCTGGCAAGTGAGACAAGTCTGATTGCCTTCGGTGTCCTAGCATTGAAAAACGATCAGATAAATGAATGAATGAAATGGATGGATGGATGAATGGATGGGTGGATGGATGAACACATGGGCAGACATACAGTTGTTCCCACTTACCTACAGGGGACATATTCCAAGACCCCCAGTGGATGCTTGAAACTGGAGAGTACTAAACCCTACATATACAGTTTATTCCTATACATGCACACCTATCATAAAGTTTAATTTATAAATTGGGCACAGTAAGAGATTAACAGCAATAACTATAATATACTCTAATAAATATTCTCTCTCAGCAAACTAGCACAAATTTCTTTTTCCTTCTTCACAATTACTCTGATAGATTTGTTTTTACCATACATCTTAACAACTTCGGCATACAATTTTTTTCTTTTCTTACTGAGAACTTTTACCTTTACACTTAAAGGAAGCATGTTATGGTTTCTCGTTAGCATATTCAAGTTGCCAGTGTTACTACTGTTATACTTTGGGGTCACCAGTAAGTAAAGTAAGAGTTACTTGAACAAGTTCTGTGATACTGCCACAATCCACCTGATAAGCAAGATGGCTACTAAGTGACTGACAGGTAGGTAGCAGACACAGCGTGAACATGCAGGACAAAAGGACAATTCACATCCTAGGTGGGATGGAGCATGATGGGTACAAGATTTCATCACACTACTCAGGACAGCAGGCAACTTCATACCTATGAGTTGTTTATTTCTGGAATTTTCCATGTAATATTTTTGGGTTGTGGAAAGTGAATCCACAGATAAGGGGGACTACTGTTTATAAGTAGTAGATCAAAGGTTTGCTTCAAAAGCCAATGTTATGCTATTTATAAGCTGGAAAACTAAACTTTATGGATTTCAGTTTCCTCACCTATAAAATGGGGATAATAATACAGTAATTATTATTCAGGGATCCTTCCATTGCAAATTATAAAAACCCAACTTAGACTAGCTTAAGCATAAACTTAAATGTGTCACATCACATAAGTAGATCCATTAAGACTATTGAGTCTACTTCAACCCTGGCTAGGTCTAAGGTTCAGATGATATCACCATCTCTTAAATAGACTTCTAATTCTTCTTATGTGAGGGCTTCATTCTTCTAGCAGCAGGAAATGTGGCCACTGAACTCTGAGGTCTAAATTTGATAGTGAGTAATCTAAAACAGAGGCCCTTCCCCTGACTGGTATGGCTCAGTTGGTTGGGGGTCATCCCACAAAGTGAAAGGTCACTGGTTTGATTTCTGGTCAGGGCACACGCCTGGATTGCAGGTTCAGTCACTGGTTGGGGTGCACTCGAGAGGCCACAGATCAATGTTTCTCTCATATCGATGTTTCTCTCCCTGTCTTTCTCCCTCCTTTCCCCTCTCAGTAAAAATACATAAATAGAATCTATTTTAAAAATTAAAATAGAATCCCTCTTTCTCCTAACATCAACTCTCAAGAAAAGCTCTGATTAACTGTGTTTATAACATATACTCAGATCTTCACTATGTCACAGTGGCCAGGCAACAGGGTACTCTGATCTGTCAACACCACTGTGGTTGACAGACTCACCAAGAGCACGTACAATAGGAAAGGAGGTCCTGAAAGGAATCATAAAGAAGATAAAAAAGTGTTGGTGCGGACAAAAACATAGCTCACAGCACTTTACTTCATAGCTCTGTTATGAGACAATAAATTTAAAGCATTTAACATGGTGCCTGACACTTAAGTATCAACAAGTGTTAATTATTACCATAACTGGTAAACAGATAAATGAATGCATTAATAGATGGATGATTAAACATACAGATCAGTAAATGGAGATGAAGACAAAGAGATGGAAGAAGAATGGACTGATAAAGAGACAAAGATGGGTAAACACAGAGACACAGGATGGACAGATGGATGCATGAGAGACAAATCAGGTAGAAAAACTGGTCCACAGTTAGGTCTGTCACATCATATGCTATAGGGCTGGAGTGGAAAACAGAATAGCACTCCACAATTAGTATTTCAGGAGAGGTCTCCTCTTCTGGCCTGTCTCTTGCATCTCTCTCATCAGGTGAGGAATGCACTAGCTCCCCTCTCAATTCTAGTTTCCTTGTGTTGCTGTGCTCTAACCATCCCTCTCCTCAGAAATCCGCTCTCTAGGCCTGGCCAGGTAGCTCAGTTGCTTTGAGTGTTGTCCCCATATGCCAAGGTTGTGGGTTCAATCCCTGGTCAGGGCACATACAAATATCAACCAATGAGTGCATAAATAAGTAGAACAGCAAATCAACAGCTGGTTGGCTGTTTCTCTTTCTCGCAAATCAATAATTTTTTAATTAAAAAAAAAGAAATCCCTTCTGAATTTCCAGAGTTGGGAAAGCATGGTAAGAGGGGGTGCTCTAAGCCAGGTTCCCTCAAGTTACTCCTCTGACTCAGCTTTGGGCATAGGAAAATAGGTGGGCAGGGAAGAGGGACAGTGCTGGCTGGGCCAGGAGGGTGAAGCCCCGGAGTCTAAGATGTGAGATAGGGGAAGTGGACCTTCTTCCAAAGAACGATCCCTTTAGCTCTGCTTGTCCAATGGAGGAGCAGGTCTCAGATGATGGATGTGTAATGGGCCTAGGAAGATCTGGAGAACCTGGGAGGGAACCTTCTCCAGCCTTACCCTGCTACTTATTATTGTTCTCAGGGAATTTGGGGAACCAACTGGGTCCCATCTTTCCCATTCCTCCCACCCCAGGCATCTAAGACCAGAGAAGAGTTGGGGGTGAGGAGAAACCTGGGAAAGAGGTAGGCATTCCTTACCATGACCTCCAATCTCGAACCAAGCGCTGACCCCCTAGCTTTGATACTGATGGATCAAATGCCTCCAAGGAGGCAACACTATAAACCACCCTCAAAGAGTAACAGGCAACTCCCCTGCACACACCCTTCCCTTTTCCAAACAAGGGAGGAATTATAAAAGAAAGAAAAGATTTTTCCAGACAGAAGGGGAAATATCCAGCAGAAAGGTATTCTGCTACCATCTCATGTACTGCAATTCAGTTCAGACCCTAACCATGCAGTTAGTGTCAGACTCTACTGATTTAAGAACATGGTCTTCCCTGTATTCTGAAAACTATACAGTGCTGAAGAAAGAAATTAAAGAAGACACAAACGAACAGAAGCATGTACCATGCTTGTGGATTGGAAGAATTAATATCATCAAAATGTCCATACTACACAAAGCAACTTATAGATTCAACACAATCCCTATTAAAATACCAATGACATATTTCACAGATATAGAACATTTAAAAACTTTATATGGAACCATAAATGACCCTGAATAGCCACAGCAATTTTGAGAAAGGAGAGATCACAATACCTGACATCAAACTATATTACAAGGCCACTGTAATCAAAACAGTCTGGTACTGGCATAAAAACAGACATGTAGATCAATGGAACAGAACAGAGAGCCCAGAAATAAATCCCTGTCTGTATGGTTAATTAATATTTGACAAAGGGGGCAGGAGCATAAAATAGGGTGAAAATAGCCTCTTCAACAAATGGTGTTGAGATAGCTGGACAGCTAACATGCAGAAAGATAAAACTCAACCACCAACTTACACCATACACAAAAATAGACTCAAGATGGATAAAAGACTTAAATGTAAATTGTGACACCATAAATGTCCTAGAGGAGAACATAAGCAGGAAAATCTCAAATATTCCAAACAGCAATATTTTCACCAATATGTCCCCTAGAGCAAGAAATATAAAGGAAAGAATAAGCAAATGGGACTTCATCAAAAGAAAAAGCTTCTGCACAGCTAAAGAAAACATCAGCAAAATGAAAAGGGAACCAACCATATGAGAAAACATTTTTGCAAATGATACCTCGGACAAAAGTTTGGTCTCTAAAATGTGTAAGGAACTCATATGACTCCACTCCAGGAAGAAAAACAATCCAATTAAAAAATGGGCAAAGGATCTGAATAGGCACTTCTCCAAGGAGGACAGAGGGCCCAGAGACATATGAAAGGATGTTCAGTATCACTAGCCATCAGAGAGATGCAAATTAAAACCACAATGAGATACCACCTCACACCATTAAGAATGGCCATCATAAACACAGCAACAAACAAGTGCTGGTGAGGTTATGGAGGAAAGGGAACCCTAGTACACTGTTGGTGGGAATGCAGACTGGTACAGTCACTGTGGAAAACAGTATGGAATTTCCTCAGAAAACTAAAAATGGAACTGCCTTTTGACCTGGCGATTTCACTGCTGGGACTATACACTAACAATCCTGAAACACCAATGCAAAAGAACTTATCTACCCCAATGTTCACAGCACACAATTTACAATAGCCAAGTGCTGGGAGCAACCTAAGTGCCCATCAATAAAAGAATGGATCAAAAAACTATGGTACATTTACACAGTGGAATACTATGCAGCAGAAAGAAAGAAGGAGCTTCTACCCTTTGTGACAGCTTGGATGGATCTGGAGAGCATTATACTAAGCAAAATAAGCCAGGCAGTGAAAGACAAATACCTCATGATCTTACCTATAAGTGGAACCTAATCAACAAAACAAACAAGCAGGCTAAACATAACCAGAAACATTGGAATTAAGAACAATCTGAGAATAACCAGAGGGAAAGTGAGAAGGGATAATGGAAGGAAAAGGGGGAAGGGTTGTCAAGGAACATGTATAAAGGACACATGGACAAAACCAAAGGAAAGTAGGATCGAGGGTGGGAGGTGGGAATGGCTGGGGTTGGAGGCAGTAATGGGGGGAAATGGAGACAACGGTCCTTGAACAACAACAACAACAACAAAAGACAACATGGTCTTCAACATGCCTGCCCTGACTTGAGATGCCAGCCACAAGTGGCATCCCCAGGCCACCACCTGCATTTCTGACCAACTGGCTACAAGTCCAGGGGGCTCCCACAACCCTTCTCAGATTCCAAAATTTACTAAAATAACTCACAAAATTCAGCAGTGCTACACTTACAATTTGTTTTTTCATAAAGGATATAAATCAGGAACAGCCAAATGAAGAGACGCACAGGGTGAACTGTGGGAGGTCTTAAATGCTCTCTCCCTTTGGAGACACATAAAGTACATCACCCACCCAGCACATTGAGGTGTTCACCAGACATGAAGTTCCATGAGCTTTGGGGTCCAGAGTTGTTTTGATTTTATTTTTTTTAAAGATTTTACTTATTCTTATTTTTTAATTATTACCTAATTATTTTTATTTTATTTTATTGATTTATCATTAGAAGGGAAGGGGAGGAGAGAAGGAGAGAAATATCAATGTATGGTTGCTTGTGGTGCATCCCCTGCTGGGAACTGGCCTGCAACCTAGATATGTGCCCTGACTGGGAATCGAACCTCGATCTTTTGGTTCGCAGGCCCGTGCTCAATCCACTGAGCTACACCAGGCAGGGCGGGTACAGAGTTTTTATTCACACTTCATTTCATAGTCATCACTGAATTGTTAGCTACATGACTGAACTCAATCTCCAGCCCTCCTCCTCAGAGGCTGGGCTGGCTCACAGACCCAACCATCCAATGACATAGTTGGTCTTTCTGGTGACCAGCCCCCATCCTAAGTCACCTCATCTCTTAGTATAAACTCAGGTGAGACTCAAGGGGCTCATAAATAGCATAGACACTCATATTACTTGGGAAATTCCAAAGATTTAGATTCTCCCTCTCAGAAACCAGGGACGAGAGCCAGTCAAATTCTTTATTATATAACAGAAAGGAAGAAATTTCTGGGCAGAAAGAATGAAAGCTTCAGGGGGCCATAAAGAGGCTAGAGCTGCAGTCTCACACAGGCTCACACATACCCTCACCCTCACTTTCACCTTCTACTCGCTCTCCCCCATCCGGCCTCACAGTCTCACACAGGCTCCACACAAGCAGACACAATCCTGCAACACTGCTGCTTCCAAAGATTCTGCACCTTTGTCCAGCACTATCCGTCCTCCACGGCCTCCTGCACAGCACCACTCCTCCTCTCAGTGTACTGATTTCTTAGTCTCCTGTGGGAAGGACGGGGGATAAAATGGTAAGATGAGGGGCACAGCAGGGACCTGGAGTCCGTGAAGGGTACTGTGAGTTCAAGTCAACACCCAGGTCCAAGTGTGTCCATGAATCACAGCTGTGATTCACAGCTGAGAGTATACGTATTCCAAGTGGGTGTGCCCTTGTGATTGTGTGTCTCTGTGTATGGTGGATATATATCTGGGCATCCTGTGTATTCCTATACAATTTATACATGGGCTTGTATGGTGCGAGCATGTCTGTGTCCTATGTGTGTACCTGTGTGATATAGACGTGCCTGTACGCCAGGTGTTCCTATATGTATCAGTGCCTGGATGGGTGCAGGGGTCTCTGGCTGTCCTTCTCACTAGAGGCTCTGTCTCCTCTGGCCTGATTTCTGGAAGAAGAGAGGGCAGTGCACATGGGTGGGGGAGAGAGGAACACTAAAGCTATGGCACTGGACACAGGTATCCTGAATTTAGTCAGGGCTGTGAGCTTCCCACCTTACAGTCCCTCAAGCCCAACACTACCACCCACCCACCCTCAGCTCTGAGCGATGCCAACAACCCTGAGACTCTGTCTCATAATGAACCAACACCCAATTCCTAGAACATTTTTAGTGCCTTTTGTTCCTATCTTCTCTTCAAGGATGGCTATAGGGTATTGTTGTCCTGTGAGTCAGGGGTGGAGACTTGTCTTCTCTTCTCCTAATCACCTCTTTTATCACTGCAGCCTGTGCTCACTAGCTTGCTTCCCTTCTCCTTACTGAGCCCCTCCCCACAAGGAAGCCCCCGAAATAGGTTCCTAGATGTGGTCCTCAGTTTCTATGCTACACACCCAGGCCTTCCAAGAAACTGAGTTCCAGAGCTGCTCTGTTCTCTCTGACCTCTGACTCTTAGTTCACCAAGCTGAGGGCTCACCAGCTCTGCATACCTTGGGTGGACTGCATCATCCAGAGACTGCAGGAGAACACTGCCAAAGCAAGCCCTCCCTCTCCAACCCTGCTTCCTGCCTCTGAGTCCCTGTCCAAGATCCCAGACCATGACCTTGAGTATCCTTCCTCCCCCAGAACAAGTGCCACAGAAGTTAGCCCATGACAACTCCAGAAGGAGCCTTCTCCCTAAGCGAAGGGACATGAATCACAGCTGGGGAACCAAGGGACCAGAAGGGAGAACCAGACTATCACCTCCTCTGCACCAGAACCGACCCAGCCTGGGCAGGGTCTGGAGTATCAATGTGAGTGTGAGCAAGGGTGAGTGCAGTTTCTCCTCCACACCCAGACTGCAATGCTTCCAGTAAAGCCCAGCTGGCACCCACAGACCTGCCATTTGTCCGTTTGTGGCCCAAGCAGAGCAAGACAGGTATGAGAGGAAGAAAGAGTGGGATGGAGGGAGAGAGTAGATGTATCCATTCTGCACACTTCAGCCTGAGGGAACTTTCACTTCACTTTCTGGTCACTCTTTCTCCTACAGTCCAGCTACAAAGCTCCCTTCCTCCCTGTGAAGACCAAATGGAACAATTATTTCCAACCTCCCACACTGGACTAATTGTTGTTTCTGAGCTTTATCACAGCACCACAGTCTGGAAAACTGCCTTTAACCAGTCTTCCAGATTTATCCTAATGACCTAATTGTCTCTTTCAACCCCTCCATCTCCAACTCAGATGATAAGCCCTCTGAGGGTAGCATCTGTGCCTGTTTTCTTAAGTGCTGTATCCCCACACCCAGTATAGTGCCTTAGTGTAGCAGACACTCAATAAATATTTGTTGTTTGAAGACTGTAAGAACAAAAATCACAGAAAGGGAGGTCTCAGCTCAGAGAGGGAGGGCTATCACCCTCTGGCCTAAGGGACTTGGCCAAGGCCACTCAGCCAAGTATTTTCACAGTGTGGCCTGTCTAGACTGGGCCCTGTTCCTTCGCAGTTCAGGGTCGTACAAGTAGAATGGGACAGAAAAGAAGGGCAATCGCCAGGGCAGAAGCTAAGGAGATTGCGAGGAGAAAGAATTGGATAGTGTCCCAAAGCTCTTTTCTTGCTGCATATCACTGAGGTCTCCGTCTCCCAGGGTAGAACTCCAAAATCTGACTCCATCCTTACAAAAGAGAGTCCAGTGCCTCACATTTTAGTAATAAATCCCAACTTTACCCTTTAGTGATAGCCTATGCCTGTACCTCCTAGTGACACTTTGACCCCGCCTCCTCTACAGAAATGTCCTAGCCCCGCCCCTTCCGGGTAATAGGCAAGCCCCACCCCAAGTCCGCGACGGAGTCCCTGTGACGTAACGGTAAGGGTCTGTTTCCGGGGTGGAGCCAGGGAAGGCGGAGTTTAGGCTGCGCCGACCCCTCAGCCCCCCTCCAGGTGACACCAGCCCCCGAAAATCCTCAGCCGGGGCCCCAAATATCCCAGCCCCATGACCGCACGGGCTTTCGCCCTGACCCCCTAAATGCTTCAGGCCCCTGCGGTGACCGACCCCCGAATTTCTTAACGCCTAATGACTCCAAAACCCTCAATCCCACTGCACCCCGATGTGGCAATTTAGTCTTCCCGGGGACACCTGCGTCAGGTTACGTGAGAACAAATCAGACTGATCCTGAGAATGACACAGAAGGGGAACGGAGGTTGGGAAGTCTTTGATCCCATCATTCCGCTTCCCAGGAGACGTTCGGAGCCCGGGACATGTCGGGATTGAGGAGATACGAGGTGGCGCTGGAGGCGGAGGAGGAGTGAGTGGAGGCGGGGTTGTGCGGAGGAGGAATTTAGCCGCTCCGGGGTGGGGGCGGGGCGCGAGTTGTCCGGTAGCGGGAGGAGTGGGAGGGGTGGTGCCCTAAAGGGGCGTGGGCTGTAAAGGGGACTGCCTCCAAGGGGCGGGGCGGGGCCTTGGAGAGACGTCCGAGGAGTCTACCGGGTCAGCCTCGCCCCGCCCGGCCCGGCTCTACCTTCTCTCTGCAGGATCTACTGGGGCTGCTTCTACTTTTTCCCTTGGCTACGCATGTGGCGGAGGGAGCGGAGGTGAGGGGACTGCGATACCGCTGACCCTCCTGGGGCATGGACGAGGCTCACAGTCTCGGAGGACAGATGGGGGGTGGAATCCGGGAGACCCCGCCCAGCCTCATGCCACTGTCGGGTCGCCCCACAGCTCGGCACACCCCCGGGAGCAGAAGCTGGAGCCCCTGCGGGGCCTGATGAGCTGTTTGTCAAGCGGCCTGGGCCCTGTTCCCCAACGCTCAGGTCGCGGCCTCCCCCGCCGCACACCCGCCACCACTGCCCAGCCAGCCGGTACATTAAAGATTTAAACTGAAGTCACCGTGCTTCCCCTCCTGACTCTGCCGCCGCTGCTGCCGTTTGAGCTGGGAGCCCCTCTCCATGCTGGCTGTATCCTTAACTGACAGGGTTTCTCTTCTCAATAAGGTGCCTTTCCATTATCAGGTTCCTGTTAAATTTAAGGGACCCTCATCCGTGTCAGGCCCTCGTTACTATCATTGACTGCCCTTCACCCCCTACACCCGTCCCTCCGCCCGCACCCCGAACATCACTTATCACTGTGAGAAGCCTATATGGAGGGAACTAAATAGTCCTGGGTTAGTCTTACCACCAACCTGATTCTCACATTGTTGTTTTCACCCCAATTCTCTGCTACCCACCTTCCTCCTAGCCAAGACTTCGCCAGAAGAATCTTTTTTCCTGGGAGTGGATCTAAAATATCTTAAGCCCAGAATTGTGGAAGTAGGCTGTGGGAGGAGGGGAAGAGTCCTTGAAGCTGCATCTCTCAGCCTGCCACAAGGGCGTGACTTGGGACTGTTGAGGTCTTTCCCTATAGTTAATACCCCAACTTCCAGCTCCTCCACTCTGATCCCAAGTTTGTTTGTTTGTTTAGATTTTATTTATTTATTTTTAGAGAAGGGAAGGGAGAGAGAGAAACATCAATGTGTGGTTGCACCTCGTGCACCTCCCACTGGGGACCCAGCCCACAACCCAAGCAAGGGCCCTGACTGGGAATCAAACCAGCAACCCTTTGATTCACAGGCTGGCACTCAATCCACTGAGCTACACCAGCCAGAGCTGATCCCAAGTTTAAAGACAGTATCAACCCACCCAGCAGTTCTTGCTACCTCCCTAGAAGAACTCAAGACCACTGTTCCCTATCATCCCTTTCTGTCTTGTCACCCAGTAAGCCATCTGCTAAACCCAGGGCCAGGGAGCCTTTCAGTTAGGGACTTACTCCAGAACCCAAAAGAGCACCAAAGGATTAAGTTAAAGAGACAGGGCCAGTTTGTGGGTTGGGACCAAATCTAACTAACCACAGCAGGTTTTGGCTGAGGAGTCTTAGCCTATCTGTGGAGAAGCCAAAGGGGAGAGATGGGTGCACACCCGGAAGAATTCATTTCTTGCCTTCTCGGGTCATTGGACTGACTGGTCCAGGAGAGACCACAAAGTATGTGGCAGGCAGACAGCTGATGGAGAGCTGTGACAAGACGATGGCACCTCAATTTCTGCACCCAAGCTCTGGAGCACAAGTCCGGACTGGAGGGTGGGAGAGGTCCTAAGGGCTCTGGTACTAGAAGTTCAAGATGTCTCTGGGTTGTGGCCACGTTCAAAAATGGATCCAGGGTCTTGAGCCATTTATCACAATGTCTACATCAAGAACCCTATCAAAAGTAGATTACCCTGTCCAGCCCTAGGCCTATACCTCACCAGGAAATTGTCAGAATTCCTGAGTATCCCCAAGTGAAACTCCAGGGAAGGGCCCTCAAGCCTCACCCTGGACAGGAGGGGGAAGCTCCAGTGGTTCAGCCTGAGAGGTGGAGAGGTGGACTAGTTTTTACTCTTGGTACTGATGCTCCCTCCTGATTGTTACAGCATTCCTGCAGCAGAACAAGATGCCCGGCAAAGGTGGGAGTCCCTATCTCAAGAAAAGTCCTGACCCATAGAAGGTAGCACAGTGGAAAATGCTGCAGAAGGCACCCCTGCAACAACCAAATAAGAATTTATAATTACTGGGTTATGGCTCAGTTTACATTTCAAACACACAGCAGGACTTGGGGGATGAAGTCCCCAGACCAGGAGTGGGAAATTCTTCAAGGTGTCAGGGGCAGTAAATTAAGCAGTTTGCCCCTGCCCTAGGCAGCAGTTCCCAGCTTTCTAAAAATAACAGGAGGAGCTTTGCGTTGGGACATGGCCAGTGAGAGGAAGAGGGGAGCGAAGGTTGGGTATGGGAATAGGAGAGAAGGGACAGGAAGTAGGTGGGAGGTTGGGGCCTTAGCAAGCAGATGCAATGCAGAGAGTGTAGGGGCTGTTAATGGGTATTACTGAACCTGAGTGGAGAAAGGGAGTGTTCCTCCAGGCCCACAGTGGAGAGGGCTGGAATTTGAATAGAACAAAAGAGACATAATTGAGCTCTTGAGTCTGATGTCTAAATAAGCCATGGCCTGAGCTTGAAAACTCCAGGCCCCTTTTAGCAAGAAGCTGGCATTTCAGGGACAGGACAAGGCAAAAACCAAAAGATAAAATTTGTTGGTTCTTTTATCTGTTTGATAGCAGAAACCTGGCACCAAAGAACTTTTATCTTCCTTCATCTGCCCTCCCTACCCACCCCACCCTTCCTCCCTGTCTCGGCTTTCCAGGGAGAGCAGCCCCCACCTCAGCATCTCTAAGCTACCCCCAATACCACCAAAAAGGGCCTTCCCCCAACTTCTCTGAATGTGACTGGCCCCAGGCAAGACGGCCTCAGCCAGAAGTGCCTGCTTTAGGGACCCATTTCCATCAATTTTTCCTGATAAGACAAGCTGGCTACTGCAGAAAGTGGGGAGGGGAAAATAAAAGCAAGTTGGTGCTGGCTTGCCCTCTGCTCCACCCCAGCCACAACACCCCCACCAGAATCCGTGTGTGCTAGCGTGACTGGAATGTTGTGGAAACGACTATGCGGGAGTGAGGCTCGAGCTTAACCAGGCTGTATGATTCCGTCTACGGTTCTCTGACCACGTGAAGATGATCAAGTGATTGAGGTATGACTGCGGATGTGTAGCTCTGGGTACGAGTATGAATGTCTGTCCCTGGATACCACTGAGGATCCTTGGCTGCCCTTATTCAGTCACTGTACCTTCAGGCCCCACATCATGCACTACCCCTCCCCCCAGCTTCTCTGCCCAGGGCTTAGGAGTCCATGGGAAATGGCAATCCCAAAAAAGAGGAAGGGGTCTATGGCACAGGTATCTGTGACAGCTAGGGCCCGTCACAGAATAAGCAATACATCTTCACCTGCCTCTGACTCACCTGGTGCCCCAGGTAAAAGGCACTCAGATAAAAGGTAGGGAGGAGAAAGAAGGAACTTTCCAGGCTGAGCAGCATGAAAGGGCCCTCACCCATCATCAGCCTCCTGCTGCTACTGTTGCCTCTGACCCCAGACCCTGAAGCAGGTGAGTGCTTGGGAGTCTACAAGGTCAGGGACCTGGGTTAATGGGATGGAGGGAAAGGGGGCCCAGGAAGGCCAGCTGCCAGCTGTCTGATGGAGGGGTTTTGGGTCTAGAACCCTTTGAACATGTGGCCCCATTATTCACTAGCAGTGCTACTGCCATCCAGCACTACCTGCTGCACTCAGCTCTCCTGACAGCTACTTTCAAACACACTACTGAGGAAGGTCACCCAGCTGGAACTGCAGGAGGCTGACTGAGACTGTCACCTCTGGGCTTACGTGTAAGCTCTGACCCTGCCCCTGATACAGACCTATAACTCTGGCTTCAGCCCTAATCCCTGATGTAGATCCCACCTCCAGCCCCAACTGATAATTCTGATGCCAACTCAGTTGTCCTCTAGCTTCTAACCCTAATTCTTGGACCCTAACCTAATATCCAAACACTACTGTGACTCTGGACCTTTCCTTTCCCAGGCTTCACTTGTCTCGATGCAGCATCTGCATCCACCCCAAGAACAGCAGCCTGGCTCACTGGTTTGAGCGCCAAGGGAGGAAGCTCCAGGGCAGTCTGCCCAACCTGAATTCTGGGCTGGTAGGGAAAGTGGGCCGGGACCCCCAATAGCCAAAATAATAAAGCAGCATTGAACAATGGTCTCTGGTTGTGATCTCCAAATTCTATGCATTCTCCTGTGAGCCCCGAGTCTAAAGCTGGGAGACACATCAATAAACAGAAGAACTTCCTCATTCTCTTTATTCACACCTTTACAACCCCCACCAGGGGCAAGGCTAAGAGCCAAGGACCTACACACACTCCCCAGGTACCTACTACATACATACATACAGAGAACACGTTCCCTCCCTCACATACACACATCCACACGCAATCTTCTGGTAAACTGGTAAGTTTAGAACACAGTCTAATAGAAATGGGCTCCAAAAACACTTCAGCCGAGACACCTCCCCTCATGAGGCTCCACTGTCCTGTCTGGGTTTTATCTGTCCATCCATCCACACCAGCAAGGCAGAGTTACAGGTGAAATTAGCTGAAGCCTTGCTGGGTCCTCTACAGGTTTGGGGCTCCTAGAAAAAGCAGAAAGCAAATCAAGCAGAAGGAGATAGTAGGTCTGGATCTTGGCCTAGAGACCCTGAGTATGAGGGAGGAGACCCAGCTCTGCCACCCAATACCCTTAGGATGACTGGGGTCTCTGGCTCCTAACTCAGGCACCAAAGATGAGAGCACACATCTCCAAGGTCAAACCTCCTGAAGTCCTACTCACCTGGAAGTTTGTTCACTGGAATCATCGGGGCCAAGAAACCAGGCTTTTGGGGTCCATCCTTCCCATCTGGTCTCAATCTCAGCCTGGAGCAAAAAGGCAGCTGTTTTCCTGACAATGAGGGGCATCCCAGTACCCTCCAAAAGCTTTTATTAGTAAAGGGTCAGGAGAGGAATCGGTGAGAATCATGAAGTTACGCAGAAGAAGGGAAAGTAGTTCCAGAAGCAGACATGTTCAGTGGGAAGTCATGATGGGTGAGAAAGGATGTGATCTATGGTTCAGTGTCCATGTGGGACCAGAGGCTGCGACTCCAATGATAGTAACTTACCAGAGCCCCAGTGCCAGGGCCCCCGCTGCCAGTCCCAGGAGAGAGAAGATTCCCAAAGATGCTATGACAGCCACCTGCTCCAAGGGGTCCC
This sequence comes from Artibeus jamaicensis, assembly GCF_021234435.1. Classification (NCBI taxonomy): domain Eukaryota; kingdom Metazoa; phylum Chordata; class Mammalia; order Chiroptera; family Phyllostomidae; genus Artibeus; species Artibeus jamaicensis. Next base: position 22,003,317 of record NW_026522030.1, read on the forward strand.
TGTGGACTGAGGGGGGGGGTCACATGCCACTGTGAGAGTGAGCCTGACCAACTCAGTGCACCCTTCTCTCTGAGACTTCCCCATCCTCTACCACCTTTGCCCATCTACCCCAGCTCACCAAGTGGCTGTGGGTCTGGCAAGAGGGAGGGCCTTGGGGGAGCAGGGCTGTCTGCTGGAGGCTCCTCCACCAACTGCGTATGTGGCTCACTCTCAGCTGTTATCTCCTTTGGTAGAGGCCCTGCAGAGAGGCAAGACAGGAGGAGAATTGTCCACATGGGGTGGAGCAAAGACCAAGACCTGGCTGAGACACGAGGCACCTAGGAAGTGGGGCCTGAAAGGGCAGGGACAGTTTCTGGGGATATAGCAGGGGTGCAGGCTGAAGGGCAGGGCTTAAGCTAAGACAGGGCTGCAGGCATCCAAGGCTAAAGCCTGGGACAGCGATTGCCACGCCTGTGTGGGTGTGGCATGTGCCACGCAGCCCTGTTCGTGCTGACCTGTCCAACTGATCAGTGCTGAGGGATGGTGCCTCTGCTCTTTCCCTTGGCTTTGTCTCTCACCAGTGCTCGGAGTCCCCCAGGCCTCGGGACTCCAGGCGCTCCAGGTGCCAGCATCCAGAAAGTCCCGAGCACTGACCCTCACAGCATGGGGCAGCCCAGCCACAGCATCCGTGATCACCTCCTCCAACCCAGCTGGCTCCACCTGGCAGGGAAGATGGTTCATCACTATCACTGAGTTATCCAAGTTGCAAATGCCAAACTTACCTGTCCCCCAGTCCCAGTGTGCAAACAGCACCCCTTCCTCCCTATCCTGTCCCTGCCAGCCTGACAGAGTCACCTGGGCCTCAGGTAGGGTGCCTAGTATCAGGTCTGCACCTAGTGTTTGGAAGACAAAAGTACAGAGTGGTTACACGAGAGGCTGTGATGTCAGACTGCCCGGGTTCAGATCTTACTGGGTAACCTTGGGCTTCTCTGTGCTCAGTTTCTTCACTGATAAAACAGAGGTGAAAACACCTAAATGGGATAATGCACGTACAGTGTGTAGCTCAGTGCCTGGTATGCAGACAGCACTCAGCAAATACTGATTATATTATCTGAGGCGACCACTCCCCAGACATGACGCAGCCCATCTCTGAATCTCCAGAGGTGGGAATTCATTAATATCTTTATCTGGGTATGAGTGTTCTGTGTCTGGGTATATGCGGATGTGCCTCTGGGTGAAAGACACTTCTTTTCCAATTTTAGTATGTGTGTTGCCGAAGCAAGCATGACGCTTCTTTTCCTAGAAAAGTCGTTTGTAACAAACCACTGCTGCCTTCCCACAGATAGGCTTACATCAGAGTTACACAGCCCCACAGGGCAGAGGCTTAGTCTGCTGTCCCTGCTGCAATCCCAGCACCCATGGAGAAGCCTCTCTATGTGGAAGTGACAAGGCTTCATTTCAGTGCCAGTGCCAGAAATCCATGCAGAACACCCAGGAACAGAAAAACCAGAGACAGGACCCACGGCCCCAAATTGGGCCACACTCCAGGCCTCACCGTGGACCAGGCAGGATGCTGCACTGGACGGTACTGCAGCCGGAACTTGAGCAGGAAGTGGGGCTGACGGGGCCAGGAGGCAGGGTACATCCAGCTGGCACGCAGGCGGCGGGGGTAGCCAGGTACTGACTCTACCCGTAGCCCCTGGGGCGGGTCAGGACGCACTGAGGGTGGCAGAGACACAAAATCAGCGCTCAAGACCTGTCTATCATCCTTATAAAATAAGCTGAGATCTGGAGACAGGTTTTTCAAAGGTTTATTGAGTAGAATAACGAGTGATTCTGCTTTCTGTCCAAGGAAGAAGATAAGTTAGCCCAAACTGGAGCCATAGTTTTAGAGCCCATGCACAGATCAAGAGGAAGGAGAGGCCAATAAGGGCTTTCTTCCATTGGACAGGGAGGACTTCAGATATGGCTGCCTTCAGCACAGGGCCTCTAAGCAAAGACGCAGCTCTGGGGCTGGAAGACAGGAAGGACTTATGGGAAGAAGATAACCCTGCCTCCTGGGTTCTGATCTGTTTGGCTTCTTAGTCTCCACAGGGGCCATCTGTGTGCCGAAATGGGGGTCTATGTTGGGAGGAATCTGTTTGGGAACTCTGGGTAATTCTGTGTTGGGACGGCTGTACTCTGGAGTCTGTGTGGGATCTCTGTGATGGGGATTTGGGGGAACTCTAGGGGTAGGTACTCACAGATGCTCTGCAAGCTCACATCCAGCAGGCGTGTGCTGGCCCCCAGGGGGTTCACCTCGGTCACATTGATCCGGTACTGGCTCCAGAACTCTGCCCCACGGACCACGCAGCAAGAAGCCCCTGGGGGGTCCTGCAGGCACGGCCAAGGCCCTGTGGATGGACTCATCCTAGGAGAGAGGATGTGGTCTTAGGCTTTGGAAATACTCATTGCAGCATCCAGCTGGAGCCCCCAGGCTCTCCTTCGTGTCCTACCTCTGGCCATCAGCTCCTGGCACTGTCTTCTTCCTGGTAGGGAGGGAGTCATCTGAGGTCATAAAGGAAAAAAAGGGCCCTCCCTCTCTTTAAGGACTTCCTCCCAGCCTCCTACCCCACACTGTGCCAGCACACCCAAATGTATAGACCTACACACCCCATCATACACACACCTGTAGGAAGTGAGGTAGCGGGTGGGTAAACCGCTGATCTGGCTGGGACTCCAGGTGCAGGAGAAGTTTTCATAGTCAGCTGCTCGGCAGGAGACAACAGGGCGGGCTGGGGGGTCTAGAGGCAGAGGGTACAGCTGGAGACTGAGAAGCCCCCAGTCTTCCCATTTCAGAGGGCTTATTCAGGACCTTAATTCCCTCAAGAGCCCCATGTCTCAGCATTGCCAACCAATACTCCCTCCCCAACTCACAGCCCAGCTGCAGGGTCACCATGCCAATTGCACCATCCAGGGTCCGGCAGATGTAGGTGCCCTCATCAGTGCTGTCTGCCTGGGCTAGGACCAGTTCATGCCCCAGCCCAGAGTCAGGTCCTTGGAGCAGCCTGGTCTCCCCATCCCGAAACCAAGACACGGGGGCCCTGAGTGAGACAAAGTGATGATAGACAGAGGGGAGGTTTAAAGTGTAAGTCAGACCATGCCACAGCTCTCCACTGGCTTCTCACTGCTCTTGCAATTAAATCCAAACTCCTTTTGCCGATTTACAAAGCCCCTAGTGATTTCACCCTTGCCTTCCATGACTTCTTCAGCTCCTCCCTCGCCCCCCTCTCCTACTGCATTCCTGTCCTGTCCAGTTAGTCTTCTTTCTGTTTAAGAGTGTTGAGGTCATTTTCACTGAGGGCATTTGCACTGACCTTTGTCAGGAATGCTTCCACCTCAGCTCGTGCTTGCCTGCCTCCTCCCTGACCTTCACAGATCAGAGAGGTCCTCCCTGATTACCAATAAAAAGGGACCACTCAGTTATCCTCTCCAGGGTGCTCTCTTTTGATTTTCTGCCCTGCAGGTATTACTGCCTGGCAAGATTCTTATTTGCTTATTGTCTGTCTGCCCCATCAGGATATAAGCTCCCTGAGGCCTGACATCTTGCCTGGCCTGTGCACTGCTGTATGTCAGGGCCTAAAACAGGCCAGGCACTTAGCAGTTGCTCAACACATGTTGGTTGAGATTTTCTGCTGAATAAAGATGGTTTGAAGGTTAGGACAGATAGAGAGGTGAGGATTACAGGCACAGGGGACAAGGACAGGAGGGGTATGAGGACCGGGCAGGGTCGAGAAAGGGTCATGAGTGTCATCCCAACAGGCAAGCGGGGCACTTACCCAGCAGTCACTCCAGGGCAACAGAGCGTCATGGGCCTTCCAGGCTGCCCATACTGGACCCCTGTAGAGGGCACTTCTGAGGGCAGGCTCTTCCTTTCCCTCTCCCCAAATCCCCACTTTGTAAGAGTGATGGGGTAAGAAGTAAACTTTTAAGCCCTGGGTAGGATCATTGGGTCAGAGCATCACATTATAATTTGGAGACAGAGATCAGAGGACAGGGTAGAGGAGATGTTGCCGGGTTGAATTCAGAGGCAGGGAGGGGGCTGGTGTCACAGTTAGATACGGTATGGGGGCCACAGCGAGGGTGGCAAGTCACAAGTTAGAGTTGGGGTCGTACATCAGGGTTCTCACCTGGGGGGCCCCAGGCCTGGGGGCAGGAGGAGGAGGCAGACACCAAGGCTGTAGCCACGGCCACCAGGACCCTGCTCAGCCCTGAGCAGCTGCTGCTCATCTGTGAGGAGAGACGCATTTTTAGCAATCCCCCATCCCCAAGATGGGAGGCTAAAGCCTGCCTCCTTCTCTTCTAAACTGGGGCTTTCTGAAAGGAAAAGAGGTAACAAGTAGGGTAAGAATATCAGAATTCACTGGGGGATCTTATCTAAGTTCCCCCTTTCCACTACACACCCCCATGCCGGGCACACACGTACACACACATACATGCAGAGTGCTGCCCGCGCATGTGCACACACTGTACACATGCACACATACACACAGAATGCTGTGCGCGCGCATCCACATAAACACACGCACCCTCACACTCTCCATCTCAGCCCTGGGCTTAGGGCCCAGAACAAAACCCGGAGGCAACAGACTGTGCCAGCACCACCCCCCTGCACCACCCTTGGCGCCCACCCCTGGCACCAAGTGCCAGCACCAGCTCAGTCATTCCTATTAACTCCTCCAATCCAGCTGTTGGGAATCCTCGTGCCCACCTGGCCCAGAGCTAATCACTGCCTCTGACGCCCTGAGGCAGCCCTCATCACCCTGGAGCTGTCATGGTGGGTCTAAGCCCACGCTGTACTCCTGCCATGGGGCCTAGCTCTGCTCTAGCTGCCAAGCCTCTTCTCGCCTGGGCCTGCCTGGCTCCTTGCTCTGGCTCCTTGGGCCACACATCTGGGCCGACACCGGAGTCTTGTTGGTCTCAAGCCTACGAGGCTGGATGGGACTAGGGTGCAGGCTGAGGCTTAGAGTTAAGCAGATCCAGATGCCCTGGCTGCTGCCAGAGGCTAGGGGCAGGCGGGGAGCCAGCAGATGGAGACAGGGTGGCGGGGAAGGGAGAGGAGAGTGAGAGGAACTGGGAGTCTGCAGGGACAGGGGCCTGGGTTGGGGTCCACAGGACCAGGAGATACTCATAGATCAAGGCTGAGCTGGGGGCAGCAGGAACTCAGGAAGGCAGAGTAAGTAACCAACCATGTGTGTATGGGGTTTGGAGTGGGCTAGGAGAGTGCTAGGAGAGTGGAGTTCTGGATGGTGGAAAGCAGAAGGAAGGAGTGGGGAAGTGACATGGGGAAAGGAGAAGGGGCAGATGGAGACAGGGCCCTGCTGGGTGAAGGCTTTAGAAGAGGAAGAGGAAGTACAGACCCCTACCCAGTAAAGGAGAACAGGGGCCTCCATGTATCTGTGCGTCTGTTGAGTGTCTAGCTCTCCCCTGGCCCCCCAGCCACGTTTACCCTGCTCAGCCCCACCCTACCTCGGTGATCCCAGTGGCTAAGTGTCCATGGCCTCCAAGACTTCCTCCCACAAGCTACAGCACCCGTCTCAGCTCCACAGTTCTGAGACCCCAGAATCATCCCCTCCTCCCCCTTCCCTGCCCCCGCCCCTCTGAGCCCTGGAGCTCAGCCACTCATAGCCAAGCCCCCTCTCCCCTCCTTCTTCCTCCCTCCTCCCCTCCAACCCTCCTCCTACCCAAGGCTCTGGGAAGGGAAGAGGCCTCCCCCCAGTCTGGAAAGGAAGCCACAGGCACAGCCAGGGCTAGCTAGAGGGAAAGGGCTGCTTATGTCCCTATCAGTGATAGACTGCCTACGTTTTCCACACAGCCAAACGCAGCCAGTCACGGGTGGACTCACTACGCACGGTCAACAGAAAGATATTCTCCTTGAACAAACATGGACACAATCAAGTGAAAAAGTCAGATATGTACTCGTGCTCCCACTGTTTTCACTCCCCAGCAAAGATTTCCTTAGGGCACAGCTGGCTCTGTTCTGAGGGGAAGGGAGGCCCCAGGTTGGGGGATATAAAGAAAAGCCAGAGTCCAGTTTCTCCTCCCCTGGATGTTCCAGCCATTTCTCACCTCCCCCTCCACTCTTTGGGCCCCAGCACCAGGAAATGCCTTCAGTCCCTTGGTGCCAGATACATAAGACCCACACTTACCCTCAGACACACACTCCCAGATACAGCCATTCGCAGTCACACCAACATCCTTAGATATCCTCACTTGGACTCAGACACTTACATTTTCACATACCCACACACTCAAGCAGTCACACACACACTTAGCACTCCACCTCTGGGACAGGGTCATAACACTTCCTAAAAGCGACTCCTTGTGGTGATTTAAGCCCTTCTTCCAGGGAGCTCCTACCGTGGTAGATCCCGCACCCCATCACTTACAGGGCGACAGGTAGCCAAAAAGACAATGGGGAAGAGGGGGTCAGGCACAGCAGTACAGAGGGAGACAGAGACACAGCGAACCTGAGAGGCGGCACTGAAAAGCAGATCTTCATGTATCTGGGGAGACAAAACTGTGAAGAGACAGAGAGCCACAGCTCTAGAAAGATGGTAGTAGGAAGAGAAAGAGAAATATAAGGAAACTGAGTCAGATGGCAAAACAGAAAATAAGAAGCAGCACACCAGTGACAGGGATTCTTGAGCCCAGAAAGGAGGGGAAGTCGAGGGTGCTGGGTCAGTCCCACTGGCTATTGCAATGGGACCCCCAGATATAAACACAGCTCCATTCCCACACCATCTCACAGTTAGGACACAGGACACACGCGGAGTGCAAGTCTCAGTCTTGCTGTACTACTAAAGTCACACACTGGCGTACACAAACCCAGCCGCCCACTCTCACACTGACGGAAACAATCTTAAACCCCACAGAGACCTTCCAAAAACATTCCCTGATGTGGTCATGGCCCTCACGCACCCAAACACACCAACACAATCTCTCACCAAAAACTGCACATGACAGATACACACACAACCCCTTGCACAGCTGCATGCACAGTGACACATTTAGCACATCAGCTAACAGATGCAACAAGTGACATAGTTGCAGAGCCTCACGCAGATATCACACACTCGGCCTCACAGCCACACTCACACTCACACTGACAGTCCATCAGTCACTGAGCCCTGCACAGTACACTACCCTGCCCGGCCCTCTCCTGGCAAGGCTTCCGTGTGCACACCCACAGGCCCAGGTCTCACCTTCCGCGGCCTCCGCCGCCAGCGCCCTCCGCCCTCGCCCTCTGCCCCGGCCTCTACTCCCTCCTGCCCTGGGGCCCCGAAGTGGGGGTGGCGCCGCCCAGGCACCAATGGAAGGAGAGGGGTGAAACAGGGGGAGGGGGTGGCCCATTGGAGCCTCCAACTGCCAATCACCTCCTCCCCCACCTCTGCCGGACACTTCCTGTCCAGTCCGGACCGAGGAGGCTGTTAGGGGACAGTGCCCGGGACTGGATTCCTGAGTACTTGACAGCCTGTCCTCCTGCAACAGCAGGACTGGAATCTCTCAGGCCCCTCCCCCAACTTATTTTCCAAAAAGAAAGCCTTAAGTTCAGTGGCTCAGGAGCCAATGGACAGGTGACTGGACAAGCAGATGCCCGGGTCCAAATAAGGAAGAATGGTGTAGGGCAGTGGTTCTTAAACTTGGCTGGACATTGTGGTTTTAAAACTGCCAAGCCACACTCCAAAACAATTAAATCAGAAGTTCTGGAGGCTAGACCTAGGCATCAATCAGTATTGTTTAAAACTCCCCAGATGATTCCAAAATGCAGCCGAATCACAGGTATAGGGTTGGGCACGTGTGTGCGCGTGCCCTAAGAAACAACCACGCATCCAGGGTCCTCACCCATTCTCCAGTCACTGGGGGTTTAAGGAAGACACGTGTGCCATGTCTGTCTGAGCTCCTTCCAGACCAGGGTAATACTCCAAGTCCCAGGTCCTTTTCCCCCAGGGTCTCAAGAAAGAAAGAACCCTAGACTGGAAGGCAGGCAGCCTAGGTTCTCCTGGGCCAGGTCACCACTATCTGGCCTTGTGTGATTTCCCTCTAAGAGACTCAATTCCCTTAAGAGAAGAATGGAAACAGCATTCTGGCCATCCTTGCAGTGTTCCCCAGCCCTGTCCTCACCTAATAAAATCTGGAGGACACTAGGTGGCGTCAAGTCTCCTGGGTTGTAAGGCCAGTTGTTCCCACGCAGTAACAGCCTTACCAAGGAAATAGGTCCAAAGGGGTGAGAGTAGACCAAGGGTCACTCCAAGAACCATCCCATCCTCCAGGCCCTGGGGGGCTCCTCACTCTGGCAGCCCCTTTCCTGTCAGAGCTGGTTTTTGCCTGGTGCGCTGACCGAGACACGGGGGCAACAGAGCGGTGTAGAGCCTGCACATACATGCTCGGTAGTTTGGAGGAGGCAAGGACACAAAGCCATGCACACGTTCCCTACCCACTCCTTCAGCCCCTGTGGGATGGAGCAGGGCCAAGCGGCAGCCACTCACAAAGCCAGGGTTCTGGCCAGCAGCCCGGAGTCTGGCCACTGACCACTGGGACCAGGATCCTGTTCACCCGCTCCCCACCAAACCTTCAGGCCCAGGCTTGGTGAGCTGACACTCTAGGGGTGGTGGTGAGGTGGCCTCTGGCCTTCTCCAAAGCCTCAGCCACAAACAAGAACACAGGATTTTTTTAAACATTTTCTTAAGCTGAAATGCCTTTGTTACTCTAGGAGTAAGGGAATCCATGGACAAGACATAACACTGGGTATTAATTCTTCTCAGAGATTTAGAGAAGAAGATTTTCATCCTTAAGTTTTTGCACATCTATGGGCAAAGAAAAGTTGTGGCTGGAGTTGTGCCTTTAGCCTTTAACCGACTCCCGAGAGTTCGAGTTCACACTCCTCTGGCATTAGAATATGTGATTAAAGTTTGAGAAGCACAGTTTTATTGATTCCACATCTGCCCAAACCCTATGCCCTGGTTCTCTCAGGTGGAAGGCCCTGGGGTCAGCCAGGTCAGGCGGTGGCTGCTGTCTCCCTGTCCTTCTGTCCCAGGCGGTAATGAACCTCGGGAAGTGCTCTTAGTCTCTCTGCAGCCTGAAAGGGAATAGGGAAGGTAAGAACTGCCCAGAATGGTGGTATAGAGTTCTGAGTGCCTAGGAGACACCAAGGGAGGGCTTATGGGACCAGGAGGCTGGTGATAAGAACAGCTGGAATAACTAGAGGATGAAGGAGTTGAGCAGCTCCTGAGTCCTTAGGAATGCCCAGGTTACGGGGGTTCTCAGGGTCATAATTGTTAGGATCCTTCAAGAAAATGGGAGAGAAAATGGGACCTAAAGTGCTCTGGGTCCTGACCTGCTCAGGGGTGAGGTCCCTCTGAGCCTGGGCAAGCATTTCGTAGCCAACCATGAATTTCCGAACAGTGGCAGAGCGCAGGAGTGGAGGGTAGTAATGAGCATGCAGCTGCCAGTGGTCCCAGTTGGCTCCGGCCTCTGATCCTGTGGGAGCCCCTGACAAGAAGAAGGCAGAGATGACTGGAGATGGCCCAGCCCCTGCTCGTGAACCAGGCTAGATACCTGAAAACTACATTTCCCAGCATTCTCTGCCAGAGAGCAGACCAGGCATTGGAAAGCATACCAGGACATATTTTTCACCAAGTCCCTGCTCCACCCTCAATCCCAGCAGCCCTGCTCTGGACACTTCCTCCAGCAAGAGTTCAAAGGCCTACCACAGGAGCCCAGAAATGATGTTAGGGCTAGATATGGTGCTCAAAAAGCCTCACCGTGCCAGCCCATGGAGTAGGGAAAGGATGTCTCAAACAGGTTGTCATACTTGGTCAAGAGCTTCTTCATGATGAGGGCTAGATCTAGAATCAAAGCCTCACTGTCAGCCTGGGGCCTACACATTGGCCCTACCGGAGTAACCCCCATCCAGAGCCTGACCCCAAAGTCCCAGCGGGGAGACTCACCATCACGCTCAGCAGGGGTCAGCTCAGGCAGCCGCAGTACATGCCGGCGGGGCAACAGCAGGGTTTGGAAGGGCCACACCGCCCAGAAGGGGACCAGCACTAACCAGTGTTCACTGGTTAGGACCAGACGTTCCTGAGCAGACCAAATGGAGATGAGGCCATCAAGGTGGGTGTTGGGGGTCAGCAAATAAGCAAGGGAAGCAGGAGGAAAAAATGTGATGGATTTTTTCATCAGAAGCCCAGAGTCTGATGGCTTCTCACCACCTTCATCATTATCACCCAATATAAGTCACCATCACTTTTCCTTAAATTACTGCTGTACCCTCCTAGCAAGTATCTCTGCTATTTACCTTCCACCCTTCTTCACACACCTCTCTCTTTTGGGGTGAGATTAGGGATTCCTTGAGTACAGGACCTAGCTTTCTCCCACCTTCCTGAGCAGCTCCTGGTGGCCATATTCCATTAACAGGGGCTCTCTATGCCGACTCTGATAGGCCCGCTGAGATTTCTCCTCACGCTGGGCAATATCTGGCAGGAAACTGCTGGCCCACACCTGTCACGGAGTAGGAGAAGAGAAAAAAAGGCAGGTCATTCACCTCCAAGCCTCACATCACTAGTGTATTCCCTCTGTCCCCTCACTTACTCCAGTTCCCCTCTCCACAGTGCTGGCTTAGACTCAGTCTAGAAATGCACCGGAGCCCCTGACACACCTACCTGGCAGTGGGGGTGGGGGTTGGAACAGCCCATCATGGCTCCTTTGTTTTCAAAGATCTATCAGGTAGTGGGGAGGGGTAGGGAGGTTTAGTAGCCAAAAAGACACCAAATCAACCCTTCCAAACTACACCCCATGGAAAGAGGAATGCCAATTCCCAGAACCAAAGCTGCACCACCCTCTCATTCAGGGGAGTGGGCAACCTCACAGACCTGCACCCAAGGATACTGCGCACCCAGGTCCTCTGTGACTGAAGCCCACACATCGATGACAGCACGGATCTCAGGGACTGACATGAATGGCAGCGTCACATCCGACCAGGGGTGGAAGCACAAGACCTTACTAAGTTGGGAGGGAGGGAGGGAGGGAGGGAGGGAGGGAGGGAGGGAGGGAGGGAGGGATGACAGAAATACAGGGCTTGGATGTGCTAGAGGCAGGGCCAAATCCCAGTGCTTGGCCTAGGCCCTGGGTTGAAGGTTACAAGAGAGGAAATCCATAGTTACCAAACACCTCGGGCAGCCTCTGCTTGGAAAAGAGGGTGATCACTGGGTCCTGAAATAAAGGGGTATCACTCTCTGCAACAGAAGTCCCCATAAGAGGTGCAAGCTCCCTTGCCCCCAACAGCAGCTAGAGCCAGGTTACCTGGATTGGGGGCATCAGGCTGCAGAGCTGGGAAGTCGTTGTCAAACAGGAAAGTGCCGTCATAGTGTGGATTCACCTACAGACAAGGATGGGCTAGAAGCATTCGCTGCCCCACACCACCAGGCATCTGGTGGCCTTCAATGGCTGCTCAGCCTACAAGAGGCTGAGGATGGCCCAGTCTGGGGTCAAAAACACTTGATGAGATAAGACCCAGAAGGAGGTCCCCTACTCTGTGTGTGAGGGGCAACTCTTAAGGGAGAGCTACTTCCCCTGGTCCGTCCTGCAGACGTAGGCTCTACAGGCTTACCTCTCCATTGGCCCGTGTGGCCCCAGGACACAGAGGGTTGTGGGGGTCATGGCGGGGCACTGTCTCCAGGAGTGAGGGCTCTACTTGCCCCTGCCAGGGCCGCTTCATGCGGTGAGCTGACACCAGCACCCACTCATCCTGTAGCGGGTTGTAGCGGATATGCTGATGCTCTGGGGACAAAGAGTCAAGATCGGTCAGCAAAGTTCTCTGTCCACCTCTCCAGTGGGTCTCATCCACCAGCAGGCCCAAGCTCAGAGGCACCCCCTTCGGCCCCGTCTGGCTCAGGAGCTAAGGGACCCGGCTTGGGTGTTCTCAGCGCCAATTAGCCTGCCACCCATCACGGGTGTGTCTCTCCGGGGCTCCGGCCTGACCGGGTGGGTGGTCACGCAGACCTGGGGATACGGACGACAATGTCCTAGGGCAGGAGGGCTGGGCTCTGCGTCCCAGCGAGTCCTGGCTGCCCTAAACGTTACCGCTCGCTCGGAAGGTCCTGGAAGTGGCCTCCGCCTCTGACGCCGCCGGGCGCTGCTCGGGACCCGTTCCACTGCCCGACATGAGGCTATCGTAAGGGATCTTCTGGAGCCTCTACCCGGCTACCTCTGCCCATCTATCCAACCCCGCCCGGCCCCCCATGATTGGCTAGCCTCCAACACGTGACTGTCTGAGGGGCCTACCAGACACCTGGGGGCGGGGCTCAGGACGACCTAGCTTTGTAGGGGGCGACTCTGGTAATTCTAGTACTAAAGCCAGTACCCTGGAAAAAAGTGTATATGAAGGCTGCCTACAGCAGATTCCTCGGGTCCAGAAAGGTTGCAAGACTTCTTTACTGCTTTCAAAAACCTTAAAGTCAAGGAGGGGCTAGAAAGGAGTATTTGAAGTCTTAAAAAGCAAGGACCTACATCCAAGATTACTCTAGCCAGAAAGCTATTATTTAGAATGGAAAGGCAGATAAAGTGCTTGCCAGATAAGTTCAAATTAAAGGAGTTCATCATCACCAAGCCCTTATTATATGAAATGTATTATATAAAGGGGTTTATCTAAGAAATATCAAAAACTATGAACAGTAAAATGACAACAAACTCACAACTATCAACAATTGAACCTAAAAAATAAAGCAAAGCAAACAGCTAGAACAGGAACAGAATCACAGAAATGGAGATCTCATGGAGGGTTATCAGTAGAGGGGGCGAGAATGACGGAGAAAGGTACAGGGAGTAAGAAGCATAATTGGTAGGCATAAAATAGACAGGGGGAGGTTAAGAATAGTACAGGAAACGGAGAAGCCAAAGAACTTATATGTACAACCCATGGACATGAACTAAGGCAGAGGGCATGCTGGAGTGTGAGGAGGTGCAGGGTGGAGGGGGAATAAAAGGGAGAAAAATTGGGACAACTCTAACAGTGTAATGAATAAAACATACTTTCAAAAAGATTACTGCTGTCATTTGCTTGGTCATTTATTCAGAAACTATTTACTGATTTTCTGCCCTGTGCCAGGCACCTAGGCTCCGTGCGATGCAAAGGGACACCCCTGTATGCACAAGTCAGTAATGGCCTCTGCTGTCCTGGAGCTCACATTTTGGGGGCAAAGTAAGACTATAACCCTGGACCACAGTCCCCTCACATACCTGCTCAGTGGCGATGGTGGAAGAGAGGCAAACTTGGGGGCAAGGGGTGATCTGCTTCAGCTGAACCCCGGCCTCAAGTATTACTTGGAGGAGTGGGTGGGTAATACACTGTAACTATCACCAATCAGCAGAAACAGGTTTGGGAAAATAAGGGCTAACTAACTGTGAATGAAAAGGAAGCCAGGTAATAAACCTGGCAAGTTCATGTTTGGGGGCAGGGGTAGATGGCACATGGCAGTGACTGAAAGTGACTACACAGGATGGTCTGATTATTAGTTCCTAACTAGACGGTTCATGGGGGGCAGTCATGTCCCAGACCTAAAAATAGCTAAAGGTCGATCTTCACCTTAAGTGAGCTCTGTCCATTGTCCTTATGCATCTAGGATAACAAACCTTCGAAATGTCGGGGTAATTTTGTTTTCTAAACCCCTTGAAAATACAACCACGGGCGCTGGAGCACAAGACCAACAAACCCTTTATTGCTATCTTGTTCCCAGAATGCCATCTCTATGTACTGCAAATGTTAATTATTAACTATTCTGTGCTCACCAATGTAAAAGAAGTATGTGTTTCTCCATTTTGCTTTTTATCCAGTCTTAGAGACTTCCCCACTTGGCTTTCTCCTGCCTCCTTAAGCTACCACCAGTGGAGTTAATGTAGCTCCCTTACATTTCCTCCTTGGATTCTAAATACACAAAAGGAACCGCAAAACTGCTATTCTCTGGAGCATGTCTCAATCCACTGAGATCTTGCTTCCAGGCATGTCCTCAAAATTTGGCTCAAATAAACTCTTATAAAACTTTTCTAAATAAAATAATAATAATAATAATAATAATAATAATAATAATAAAACCTTTTCTAAAGGTTTGGACAGTCTTTCGTTGACATAACCATATTTCTCTCTCTCTCTGTCTCTCACATGCACACACCAAAAGCACAAGGAGTGGGTGGAGTAAGGGCTGTAAGAACTCTGAGAACGTGGGAAAGACAGGACCCTCAGTAGCCCTAGGCACCATCTTGTGGAATCAAGGGTGTTTGCACACCCCCTTCCCTTCTCCAACATTTCCTTGGATCAAACCAATTGGCTAATATTAAAATAAAGTTCAAATTAATCCCTCCCTGGCACTTTTAAAGACATCTGAATATTGCGTCTGAACATCTTCCCCATTTACAGTGGGAAGCAGACGCCTCAAGTTCACCCAAAGGAAATAGAGGACAAGTGGCCAAGCTAGGATTTGAACTCAAATTTCCAGTCTCTTTCCATTGCTTTGAAATGCCTCTGAGAGTTCGATGACACTCAAGAAAAACGTTGAACTAGAAGCTGGGAAGTAGCAGGGAGGCCCCTTCCCCCAAGCCAGACCAGGCCAAGCCAGGTGTTCTGCAGCACAGATGCAAAAACCAGCCCTGACCAGGTAGCCCAGTTAGAGCATCATCCCAGTACATTAAAGCTGCAGGTTCTATCCCCAGTCAGGGCACAAGAATCAGCCAATGGATGCATAAATGAGTGGGACAACAAATCTCTCTCTCTCTCTCTCTCTCTCTCTCTCTCTCTCCTTCCCTCCCTGTCTCTAGTCAGTTGTGTTTTTTTTTAAACTGGGTCATTGGTCATTTACTTAATCTCTGCCCTAGAGCTCTGTGACTGGAATCTGAAGAGGCCACCAGGTAGGGGGCAGGGAGCAGGGAACTGAGAAATAGGGGCGGGGGTTACCAGTTCGCTGGTGGCTCATGGTGAGGGGAGAAGAGGACAGAGGTCTCTGTTCTGCTCTCTCAGCTGTCTGTGTTGTTACAGCGGCTGGATTTGGGAGGCAGCCCCATTTTCTCAAGAATATCAGTGCTTCAGTGTCATTCCCAGGATCAAGCCAACTAACTCCTGACCCCTCTACAAACATCTCTTCCAGACTGTCACCAAAACTCTCTTTCTCCTGTGTCTCCCCAAGGTCACTTTCTGGGGGAAGAAGAGAATGGCTGAGACAGGGCCTACCCAGCCCTTTCCCTCAAAGATCCCAGAAGTATGATTTCTTCTCCAATATCTGGGGAAGGTGTCTGTGACCCCAATACCTTAATCCCCGTCCTTACACCCTCTTAAGGCTGTGGGGAGGAAGAAATTTCCCTCTGCCCTTCTAGGTTCTTCAGGTTGATCTAATAAGCAAGTCAACAAGAGACATTAACAAGAGAAAATAACCGAATTTAATTACATGAGGACATATGACATGAGAGAGTCGGACAACTCCATACACAGGAGAGATTCAGAGACTGTTACAATGAGGTATATATGGCATTTTGAACTAAGGGTGAGGTAAGTTACCTTGGGACTTGAGAGGGGAGGAAGGTCATTTGCAGGATCAGTTCAGATGTTCAGGAATTAGAAGCCTGCTCTGCCATATAGCTAGGTCATGACAAGTTATTTCTGGTAATAAGTCTTATTTAAATTCAGGCAAGGCCCTGAATTTAAATTCTTTCAGGAAAGAGGTCAAAATTTTTTTGTGAGCCCGCAGGGTCTCGATTACCTTCCGTTCAAAATAATTCATGGGCCAGAGTGGCATATGAGGAAGTCCTGTTCTGGACCCTTTCAAGGCCAAAGGACAATTTGGGTTTTGTTTGTTTTCAAATAGTGTGTGCTGAAGAAACTTTCTAAAAGACCAAATAGGGGAGCTACAGGCCTGCATGGTCCCAGAGGGCTCTTCCTGGACCAGAGGGGCAGAGGTCAGATTTTGGGGCTATTTCCTGTTATTCGGGGTTCTTAGAGAATGATCAGCTCAGGGGTGTCACCGGGTTCAGAGACAAAAAAAAAAGTCCCCTCAATTCTGAATTCTCCTCTAGGTAATCCTTTCTTTGTTTCCCTGAATGGCCAAGTTTTTCAAAAAATGGTCCAACTTTCCAGCCTCTATAATTACCTGCACAGTACACAGGAATATGTCTTTTGCCCTGTGTTAGGGTGAATAATCTTAGTTGCTGTAACAACTCCCAAACTCAGTGGTTTAGCACCACAGTCCTCTGTGGGAGAGAGGGGGAGCTCTATCCCATGCAGCATTCAGAATTCTCCACTAACTACTTGTGACAATAGATCATGGAAGAGAAAGTAAAAAATGTCACAGAAGATCTTAGGAGCCAGACGTGGCAGTGGTGCACATCATTTCTGCCTATACTTCGTTAGCCAGAATGCAATCACTTGGCCTTATCCAGTTACAGAGTAGACTGTGGAATGCAATCTGGCTGCATGCCCCTACCGAGGAAGCTAGTGACCAGTTCTCATCATTTTATTGGATGGACCACTCGATTATATTTGACTGTTGACCCTTTATTTCATTACTCTCATGTGTGAAGCCATGCTCTTCCAATTCTTTCTCCTTTGTGTTTTGTTTATGTAACTAACATGTATGACACCACATGTCAGGTACTAACTGCTTTACAAACATTAACTCATTTAATCTGCAAGATAATGAAGATATGTACTATGAAGCAGGTGCTTTTTATTCATCCCATTTTATGGATGGGAAAACTGAGTCACAAAGGTTTTAAATAACTTGCCCAAGATCACACAACTGGTAAGTGGCAGGAGCCAGACTTTTAATCCAGTCGGTCCAGCTCCACTGCAGTATGCTGCTTCTTTTCTCTCTTTTGTTTCTCTTCCTTTATCAGTCCCCCACCACGACCCTCATTTGGTTTACAGGGGCTTATTATCATATTTTGTGCTTCAGGAGGAAGAACGAATTGTAGGCCTATTCTGTTTCTCCTCGGTGGCTTTGCCCTTCGAGTAAGTCTCAAGGTTGGAATGCCCTTCCCATCTCTCTAAAAGACACTGCTCACCGCCTCCAAAAAGCCTTCCCTAACACTCCCACTCTGAAGAACCCCCGCTTCCATCTTCTGTGCTGGCAAAGGCGGGCCTTAAGCATCACAAGTCCAGGAAGGCTCTGCTTCCGGGCTCGCCTGTTTCACTAGTCACTGCGCCCAGGGGAGCGTTCTTTCTGGGACTCACCGCCACCACCTAGCCCCAAGTGGGCTGGGGCTGGGAGCGACCTCACAAGGGGGTCCTAATCTGAGTAGCCAGGAGGGCTTGGCTCCACCTCATTTACCTTGCGCGCACTGCGCCGCCTCACTCCCATCCAGCTCCCTGCTTCCAGGAAGGAAATGGTACAACCCGGGGGGGCGGTGCCTGGATGCCCGGACAAGTCCAATTGGCCTGGGAGAGCCGTCCCACGGCGTTGGCGGGGTAACGAGCCCCGAAAGGCGCCCTGCTGGTTAGGTGGCAGTGAGAAGCGTAGCCACAGGCCTCATCTCCTTTCAGCGAGCGTTTTGCTGGGCTGCCCGCGGGGATGCAGTGGGCCGTGGGTCGGCGGTGGGCGTGGGCCGCGCTGCTTCTGGCTGCCGCAGCTATACTGGCCCAGATGGTCTGGCTCTGGCTGGGCACGCAGAGCTTCGTCTTCCAGCACGAAGAGATCGCGCAGCTGGCGCGGCAGTACGCGGGTGAGCGAACGAACGAACGGATGGAGGGCTGGGCAGACCCGGGCCGAGCTGGGGGATTCTGGGGCTCCATTCCCTAGTCCTGGACCGGTGCTGGCCCTAATACTCCTCTGCCCCTGCCAGGGCTGGACCACGAGCTTGCCTTCTCTCGGCTCATCGTGGAGCTGCGGCGGCTGCACCCAGGCCACGTGCTGCCCGACGAGGAACTGCAGTGGGTGTTCGTGAACGCGGGCGGCTGGATGGGCGCCATGTGCCTTCTGCACGCCTCCCTGTCCGAGTACGTGCTGCTCTTCGGCACCGCCCTCGGCTCTAGCGGCCACTCTGGTCAGTGCTGGCGGCGGGCCGGACTGGGAGGCTGGGGCTGTTCAAGGGCTCATGCCGTCGTTTCTGTTTGGCCAGGCCATGTGATGACGCCGATACCCTGATACTCGGTGTCCATCTGATTGTCCCGCAGGACGCTATTGGGCTGAGATCTCCGACACCATAATCTCTGGCACCTTCCACCAGTGGAGAGAGGGCACTACCAAAAGTGAGGTCTTCTACCCAGGTGGGTAGGGAGGTTCTGTCAGAGAAGTGAGTTCCTTCGTTTTGGGATGCCCATGGTTGGGGGAGAGAGCCATGGCATGTGAACCGGGTGCGTGAGGGCCCCCCCCCCCGTTTCCCCTATTCCCCAGGTGAGCTACAGGTGGTTTTTTATTCATCCATATTCCAGCAATTTTGGGGGGAGACAGTTGGGTAATCAGAAATGCTGTCATATCCCTACAGGCAAGGCAGACCATTGTCTTCCTTTTTTAAATATTGAAATATTTTACATAAAAAGCAGAGGTTCGGACTTCAAACTAAGTTTGAGGTTGAGTGTCACAAGCAGGCAAGCATTGTAACTGAATGGAAATCACTCAGAAAGCCTCAGAAGTCTTATCACTGCCCCTTTGTATCTAAGGGGATATGAGGCTTGACTCATAATTTAGCCAAATTTCTGCTTGACTGAGGCTTGGGAATGTAAATTTCCATGACTTCTGTACAGTAGCCCATGGTCAGGTGAGATGCTCCTCTTTGGCTTTCCCCCAACAGAGGACATGAGCCAGGTGATGCCACAGAGGAAAATTTAGGAGTCGCACACTAGACAGCCCATGGGCCAGGGAGGTTGCAGCAGTGGAAGGGCAGGGCTAGGCTCCTCACGTGGGTGCTTCCTGTCCCCCAGGGGAGACAGTGGTGCATGGGCCTGGTGAGGCAACAGCTGTGGAGTGGGGGCCAAACACATGGATGGTGGAGTACGGCCGGGGTGTCATCCCGTCTACCCTGGCCTTCGCACTGGCTGACACAGTCTTCAGCACCCAGGACTTCCTCACCCTCTTCTACACTCTTCGAGCCTATGCCAGGGCCCTCCGGCTTGAGCTCACTACCTACCTCTTCGGCCAGGACCCCTGACCCACCAGGCCTGGAGGAGGACCTGTGGGTGGACAGCAGCGGGCAGGCCCGCGTATCCATTTGCTGGAGCCCATGTGAAAAGATGGACATACAACATGCAGATACTGAGTTCCTGCTGTACAAGCAGGGATGTACATGCTTATACCACCAAACACAGATGTATGGGAACATAAGGGGCACACATTCAGATACTGGATCCCGTGTGTGTGGCAACATCTTGCATTCACACCTGTCCAAAGAGGGAGCCCCATGTGTATCAAGAGGTCCAGTCATGTTCAAACATATAAGCTTGACTCATTAACTCAGGCCTTTCCAGAGCTTCCCTTCCCCCTGTTAGGGCTCTGGAGTTAGGGATGGTGTGGGCATTACACTTTGCCTGGGTCCGACCCCCCTGACCCAGCAGCAATTGGGGAAGGGGTGAGGAAGAAGAGTTGCCTTTGGAGGCCCCCTTCACCTGCAGCTATGATGCCCTTTCTCTGTCCTCACCATACGCCTTACCCCTGTTCTGTTCGCTGCTATGCAAGTGCCCTCATGGCCTATCCCCTACCCTCTCAACTGGGAAACCAGAAGAATGGAGAATGCTGAGTTCAGGGTCCCTCCTATCCTGAAAGCCCCCCCATTTTTCTCTCACAGGTATGGAGGGGAGGCTGGCCTCAGCCTAGGATCCACCTCTGAGGAGGGGGCCTGTGGAGGTGGGCTTAGATCCAAGGGGCCATTCCTGGCCTAGAGAGAAGGCCATTTTTGTGCGCACACACCCATTATAGCTTTCAGACACTGCCTGCATTTTCTGTCCCTCTGTCTCTCTGTTAATAAAGACCTGTTGAACAGTTCCATTCATTTGTGTATCTGAGCAGTAGGAAAACGTGCTAACTCATGGGAGGCCCCAGGAAGGCCTCTCTCTCTCGCTGTGTGATTTTTATAAGACAGTAGCTATACACTTCAGTGTGCCCAAGGATCACCTAGGAGGTTCATTGACCATACAGATTACTGTGCCTAGTCCCCAGAGTTCAATTCCGGATTGAGCCCTTGAGATCAGTGTGTTTAATAAGGTCTTCACAAGTTGTGAATGTGTCAGTTTAAGAAATTCAGGGCTGGGTGAGGTGTACATCTCTATCTTGCCTCTAGTGCTACTATGCATCTGGAAAAAGCCCTGGGAGTC
Organism: Artibeus jamaicensis; assembly: GCF_021234435.1. Lineage (NCBI taxonomy): Eukaryota > Metazoa > Chordata > Mammalia > Chiroptera > Phyllostomidae > Artibeus > Artibeus jamaicensis. Next base: position 22,023,622 of record NW_026522030.1, read on the forward strand.
CTACCATGGATGGCCACAAGATGGCAGTGCGCACCCACATTTGAACTGGAAGAGGACTAGTCAGTCTCCATCTGCATTTTTCTGGGTTTTAGGGTATGTTATCCACCCTGACCCAGACAGGAGTTTTTCTCTAGGACCCCATCCTTCTGTGGAGGATCCTGGGGGTGGGGAGCAGGCACACTATCTGGTGATGTCTGAGGTCGACGGGGCTGGAACTAGTATGAGGCATGGGGGGTGCCTAAGGTGCACTCCAGGGACCCTGCACTTGCCCTCTGCAGTTTTGTGCTCTGGTCACATCACTAGTCTCATCCTCCTCCTCCTACCCCTGCTCTGATGTTGAGGAAGGCCCAGACCACTCTAAGGACTTTTGGTGTATTAAAGGTGAACATCGTTATAAAAATGATATATTCTAAAAAGTTGACATTCTGATGAACAAAGATGCAGGAGACAACAGGTGTAACCATTTGTAAGCAACATCAGAGGTTTGAATTTGTGGCTCTGAATGAGTATGATACCCAGGCAAGATGGCTGTCCTGACACCACCACCGCCGTGTTGGCCATGACAGGCCCTGGCTGGCACTTCCCCTCCATGGATCATGGGTTGCAAAATCGGCCTCCAAGGACTTCTCCCCCCTGTAACCCAGCTCTGCCTCTAGGCTCACCACACATCTGTCAGGGATGCCCCAGCTTTCCTGTCATCCCTCCCGTCCACATAGGACTCCGCTCCCGGGGTCCTCCCCATCTCTGTTGCTAAGCCCAGAATTATTTCTTCTCCACTTTCATTTGATACAGTCACTCTTAAAAAAAAAACTTTATTTATTTTTAGAGAAAGGGAGAGAAACATCAATGTGGTTGCCTCTCATACACCCCTAAAGGGGAACCCAGCCCACAACCTGGGCACGTGCCCTGACTGGGAATTGAACCGGTGACCCTTTGGTTCAGAGGCCCAGTGCTCAGTCCACTGAACCACACCAGCCAGGGTGCCTTTCTGACTTATTTCACTTAGCATAATGCCTTCAAGGCTGAATAAATATGACAGAATATTATTCAGCCATAAAAAAGAAAAGCCTGCCATTTGCAACAATATGGATGGATGTTAAGGACCATCTGTACGTGTTGACTCCTAATTTCTTGTCGCAGCCAGATACGAAGCTCCAGATATCAGCTTCATATATTTAACTGCCGACAGCCCCACCTGGTTGTCTAATTGGCATCTCAAACTTGAAATGTCCAACATAAACTGGTTCCTCCTGATCCTGTATCCTGCCATATTTCACTGTCTCAGTTAAGGATACCTGCACTCACCCACATGCCCAGACCAAGAGCCGTGGAGTCGCCTTGGATGGCTCTTACTCTCTCACATCCCATGTGCAAAGCATCAACAGAACCTATCAGTTTTATCTTTGAAACATATCCAGACTCTAATTACTTCTTGTCATTTCCACTGCCACCACACTGGTTCAAGTCATCATCATCTCTTGCCTAGATTACTGCGGTGGCCTCTTAATTGGTCCTCATCCTTGCCCGCAATATGGAAAGGTCAGCACACAACAGCCAGACTCAGCTTTTCACTCTGGGCATTTCTATCAGCTTCCTGTATCCTTCGGTCTTTGCCTCCAGGAACCCACTCCGGGGCCCATGTTACCTCTGACCAAATATCCAACCATTCGCCTCAGCCACCCTGTTCTAGCCCAGTGGCCGCCCTGCTTTTTTTCTGACGTGTCAAGCAAACTTCCACCTTAAGATATTTGTATCTGCTCTCCTGCCCTTCATGTTCTCTAGGTATCTCCATGGCTCTCCCCACTCCCTGCCCACTTCAATTCCTGCTCAGAGTCCTCGCCTTAACATTTGTCTATTAGGAGCCCTTCTGCAGTAGCTTTAAAATACCTCCATAAAGTTTTTGATATTTTAAGAAATGAAGCCTAATTCTTTTACCCTTGAATATGAGCTGGAGAATATATATATATATGTATATATAATCACCCAATAGCATGTCAGTTGATTTTAGAGAGACAGAAACATCAATGTGAGAGAAACATTGACTAGTTGCCTTCCATACGCACCCCAACTGGGGACAGAACACAAAACCTAGGTATGTGCCCTGACTGGGAATCGAACCTGCAACCTTTCGGTGTAAGAGACGACACTCCAACCAACTGAGCCACCTAGCCAGGGTTTAGTGATATATTTTTAACAAATAATATATGGCAGAAGTGACAGTGCGACTTCCAAGCCTAAGCCATAAAAAGCATTGCTGCCTCTTTAGTGCGGTCACTTTCCCGGGCAAGCCAGCTGCCAGCTGCCGTGGTGGGAGGACACGCGGGCATGAGGTCCACCCGAGGAGCACGGCCTCGTGCCAACAGCCGTGTGAGTGAGCCGTCCTGGAGATGGACCCTCCCATCCCAGGTGAGACGACTACGGCTTTAGCTGAAGTTTTTCCTGCAACCTCATGAGAGACAGTGAGCCAGAACCATCCTGCTCGGCCACTCTCAGATTCCTGATCAACAGAATTGTAAGAAACTAAATGTTGTTTTAAGCTGCTACTTTTTCATGTGATTTGTTACACAGTAACAGATCACTAATGCGCACTTCCCAACCCAGATTTATGTCTCTTTGTTTCACTTATGGCCATCTGACAACATTCACCACTGAAATTATACCCTGATGACAGGGACTTTGTTTACTCCTGTGTCCAGCAGGGCCTAGCACAAAGGACATCCTAGTTGATAGCGGAGGTCTCGGTCTGTCTGTCTCTGTCATTGTCTCTGTGAGGTGTGGGATCAGATGGGGGTTATGTGTGGGTGTGAGAGACAGCCTGGTCTCGTCGCAGATGAACAGAGACAAACCAGGTCCCAGTTAGGCTTATTCCTTCCCCTCAGCCCTTTCCAGTCATACCACTCGTGGCTCAGACCCCAAAGGAGGGTTTACTATGCTTGATGGGTTCTTTTTCCTTTGGGAGTATCTGCCCAGTCCCTTGCCCCTCTCCTCCCCCTCAACCTCCTGCAAAGCGATCTCTGAACTCTCAGAACTGGAATTCCCCAAACCAGTTTCCACCTTTTCCAAAAGGAATCTTACTTCCCGCCGGTCTCTCTGGATACCTGCTCTTCAAGCAGCCAGGGGAAGCTGTGTGGGGAAAGAGAAGCCAGCTGGGTGCAGGAGTTCCACAGGTCTCCACCCCCTGCTCTGTAGTCCCCCAGGAGAACCCTCAGGACATGTTTGTCTGCCTCTGCACATTTAATGATTCTCCCCTCTGTGGTCCCAGCCTTAGAGAGGGCTGGGGATTGGAAGGGGCTTGACTGCCCCAGAACTTACCACACAAAGCTATATATATGCTATGCGGGAGGAGACATCAGTACTGAAGGTAGTTGGATCAACAAGTGGGAAAGAAGTCTGACGCTTAGGTCTGAAATGTGAGTGGGAGGGCACTGGAGTGAGCCAGAGGTGCGAGCAGGACTGAGCCTCAGCGTGGCCAAGGATGGGCCAAAGGGAACAAAGACTTAGTGCCCCAGTGGGAGCTGGGCTGGGGACAACGGTGGAGACTAGAGACAAGGAGAGCAGGTGGGGGCGTGTCATCCCGGTGAGAAGAGCTTGGCTCAGGCCAGGGTAAGCTGGGTCTGAGAGGAGGAGACTGATTGGGGGGTGGGGGGCGAGAGAAAGGAAGCGAAAGTCACACCTGAATTTCTACCTCCTGGGGAAATGTCCTACCTGGGAGGAATCTTGCCTCACTGGGTGTAAGGTCAGGGGATGATTTCCAGTGCTGGATTGGGTTTGACACAGCAGTTCCACACCCATGCCAGGTGTTACCCCTACAGACACATGTTCTCACCTTCAGGTGGTCCTCCTGCTTTGGCAGGTTGATTTTCCCTCATTCAGGAAGAAACTGGGGGGTGTATGAGGGTGCGAGAGAGGAGGTGGGTCCAGGATACTCAGAACTGTGACCTGCCTTCAGGACCCCCAAATAAGGAACAGCATCCGGAGTATAACTGGGGGTGGGGTAGTCCTGAATCAGTTGGCTGAAGCGGTGGAGATACAGACCAGGGAGTCATGCACACATGTGTGGAGGATGTGTGTGAAGATGGGCAAAATGCTCATCATTGTTGAAATGCATGATGAGTACCAGAGATTCATTATATCTTCACTCTTTTTGTGCATATGTTTGAATATGTCCATAATAAAACGTCAAGAGAGCTTTTTTAAAAAAACAAAAAAACTGTGTAGGCCCTGGCTGGTGTGGCTCAGTGAATTGAATGTTAACTTGTGGACCAAAGGTCGCTGGTTGGATTCCCAGTCAGGACTGGGTTGAGGGCCTGATCCCCCAGTAGGGGGCGCGCGAGAGGAAACCACACATTGACTTTTTTCTCCCTCTCTCCCTTCCTTCTTTCTAACAATAAATAAATTAAATCTTAAAAAAAAAAAACTTTGCGGTTGTGTATCTCCGTGTAGCACGTGTACCCTGCTGCAGGTGTGGAGTCAGTGCAGACACCTCTCTGTGTACACAAGTGTGAGTCCACCACCACATGCACCTAGTGTGCAGACTGCAGCGTGCATGCACTTGGGGACGACACCCGGATAGGGCCTGGCGAGAAGTTTCAGTCTGTCCACACTCACCCCAGCATCTTACAGAGTGATTCACCTCGTGATCACAGGACATTGGTGCTGTAGTGGCCGTAAAACTCATAAGTGAAACAGGGCAGCCGTGTGCCTGAACTTGTGACAGGGTATGTTGGTGTGTGAACACAGCTGTTTGTGTGTGAATGCGGGCACTCACTGCGTGTGGGCTTGGGACACACGACTTGTGAGGTTGGGCGGGGCCCCCGTCCTGAGTCCAGTAGCCGTACGTAGACTCCTCACTCCCTTTGCACCACTCCCCGCAGCTCTCCAGCGCCCCCTCCCCACGAATCTGGCTGTGTGGAGGGTGGGAGACACCTGTTGGGGGGCTGGAAGCGACAGAGCCCACCGGGGCCTTTCTCCCCGCGTCCCCGCCCGCCCTGCCCCTCCCGGGTCCCGCCCCCGCGGCCGCGGCTAGCAAAGCGGCGTGAGCGCACCGCGGCCAGAGGAGCGCAGACGACGGGAGCGCACAGCGGGGAATCCCGCGCAGGGAACCGAGCGGAGGCTGGGGCCGCCCGAGAGGCGGGCATTGCATAGGGAGAGCCGTGGAGACGCCGGGGGCAGCGGGCCGCGCCAGGCTGGTGAGTGAGGCCGCGGGGTACCCGCAGCCAGAGAGTGGGCGTCGAGACCCCGCCGCCCCTGCCCACCTGGTTCGGCGCCCGTCCTGGGCTCCGCTCCCGCCGCCTCCTGTTCCTGCGCATCCTTGGTTCTAGTTCTCTGCGTCCCTGTCGCGTCTCTCCGACTGTTTTCCCAGTGTCTCTGCCTCTCCCCCTCTATCTACTGTCTCATCCTGTCTCTTTCTAATCTCTCTTCCATCTCCCGCCGCGTCGGTCTTTCTCCTTCTCTCACGGTCCCCGTCTCTCTGTCCGTGTCTCTCTTTGGACTGCCTGCCCCTCGGGTTTTTGATGTTTATCTCCTGCTCCTCCCCCCCTTCCCTTCCCTGCCTCTGTCCCCAGTATCTCTCAGTCTCACCTCTCCCCATCCCGTCTCTCCATTCTCGTCTCTGCCTGATGTCTCTGCCTCCCTCCGTCTCGGTCCCTCTCAGTGTCTGTCTCTCCCCACCTCCACGTCTCCTCGTCTCTCTGTCCCATCAACATTTCTGTCTCCACAGTTCCTTGTCATACCCCCCTCCGTGCCACCCCCGCACCCCGTCAGATCGAGCCCTCACACTCTCCCCCTTCTCTGCTTCTTGGTCCTTGTCACCCTCTTTGATCTGCTTGGTCTCTACCTGTCCTCCGTCAATGCCCATTTCTGTCTCTTTGGCTCTCTCTTTTCTACCTCTCCATCAATCTCTGGAAAAGCTACCTTCCTCTCTCCGTATGACCCCCTGCACTTCCCAGAATCCATGACCACCTCCCCCTGCGTTGGGGGTTGTGGGAGCAGCGGGGCCCAACCCCCATGATGCCCTCCCCCACAGACGGCCCTTTCCTCGGGGCCCCGCCTGGTGCCAGCCACCCCACCAGCGGGCGGACTGCGCCTGGAAGCTGTCATGGAAGCCCTGCAAAGGCAGCAGGCAGCCCGACTGGCCCAGGGGGTGGGCCCACTGGCCCCTCCACGCCCATCGCCACCACGGCCTCCCTTGCCTGGCCTCCGGATTCTGCAGGCCCCAGAGAGGGCCCTGGTGGAGGTTGGGGCTGAGGAAGAGGAGGATACTGAAGAGGACGAGGAGGGGGAGGAAGCCGGGGCCGAGGAAGAGGCAGCTGAGGAGAGTCGTCCAGGAACTCGGGGCCCCGGCTCACCTTCCAGCCAGCCCCCTGGACCTCAGCCCCATGAGTGGACCTATGAGGAACAGTTCAAGCAGGTAGGACGCCCTCAATGTCAGGCCCTCTGGTCTTCCTCGTCTCTGGGCAAAAACAGATCCTGGTGATTAGTAGCCAGCCCTCTACAAAATGGAAAGACAGACGCAGAGACCTAGAGAGAGAATGAAGGATAGGTGGTCACGAGACACAGGAAGACATACGTAGGCAAACATGAAGAGGTGCTGAAGACACCCAGAAACATGGAGGCTGACAGATTGGAGGCTCTTGGTGAGGCTGGAAGGGAAAGTGGGACGGGTGTAGGAGCGTTTAAGAATTCTTTTGAGGAAGAGGGAATCTGACCACTAAGGATTGCAAGGCCAGCACCATCCTACCCTACCTTCTCACACGTCAAGTCACAAGGTCATATCTCAGCGACCAGAGGGGGTGTCCTGGGCTGCCTTCTGTCTTTGGAAGCTGAATGGAGGTTGCCACCCCTTTGGCAAGCTCACATCCCCCTCGTTTCTTCCTGTCATGTTTCCCTCATTCACATCCTCTCCCTGGCCTGAGTTCTCTGGGTGACAGTTCCCTGCCTGTGACGGCCACTGCAGCTGCAGTGTGACTAACGAGCCCTGTGCAGCTGGAAAGGACTAGACCTTACTCACTGGGCCATATTTGAGTTATTCCTCCCTGCAGAACTCATCTGGGCGTTATTCTAAAGCACTGCACTAAGCCGTCACTGTGAAAGTGTTCTGCTGTGACTGTAGGAGGCACAGGGGTACCTGTGGGGTGTTGGTTTTGGGTGTGTTCCAGAACTGCTCATCTGCGGTTAGTACTCTGTGGCATTAGTGTAAAAAGGATTGTTACTCAGGACTGTAATACTCTGGAGAAATGGCTGTACCGACTCTTTCTCCTAGGTATAAGTCTGGGAATTATTACTTGCAGAGTGTGTGTGCTATTTGTAGGTGTCCATCTAAGACACAGGGCTCAGTTCTTGTGGGAGCATAGCTGTAAAGGGGAATCTCTGGGGTGTGTTATGAGGGTTTTTTTATTTGTTTGTTTTTTACTGAGAGTTCTTATTGGGGGATGGAGTGTTACCTGTAGGTATTACTCAGGGACTCTTACTCTTGGGTAAATGACTGTTACTCTAGGGATTGTCCCTCCTGGGGGGTATTTGGGAGATGATACTGGAGGTGGGGCTCCAGATGACTGGGAATGTGTGGGATTACCCCCTGGGCCCTCCAAGTCCTGACCCCACAGGTCCTGGGTGATGCAGAGCTATTGCCTCTGTGGCAGCTTCTATAGTGGGCAGGTCACTGTCCCTGGAAGGAGATCAGACCAGAAGGAGGGCTGAGGAGCCCCAGGTTTCAATCCAGAAGCTTCTGAGCATATATCCTATCTGAGGGATGGGTTAGAGTCATCATCCCCAGCCCCGACTTGCAAAGATGCCAATAAACAGCCAGAAGCCTTTGCAGGAATGAAGGAGAGTGAACGAGTGCCTCAGATAAGCCTGTCAGTCCCCTCAGTGTGGAACGCAGCTCCAGCCTGGCTTCCTCCCTGCACTCCGTGCGCCTCCATGGCTTCCTCTCTTCCCCACACCCGAGATGAGTGGTTTGACCTACACAGGACACCACCAGCCAGTAGAGGGTCTCTGTGTACTAGAAAAAGTGCCCCTACCTACACCCAGGGGGAGAGAGTTTAATGTCTGGGAGTCCACATTTTAGACCCAAGCTACCCCTTCAGCTGGGGACCCTTATTTGGGGTACAACCTGAGTTGGGGCCCCTGGGGGTGGGGGGTGAGTGAAGCTGAAAAATGACCTCAGTCCTTCCCCAGCTGTACGAGCTCGATGCAGACCCCAAGAGGAAGGAATTTCTGGATGACCTGTTTAGCTTCATGCAGAAGAGGGGTGAGTGGGGTGATGAAGGGAAGGGCCCCCCGCTTACCAGGTTGGGTCTTCTCTGCAGAGGCCTGAGCTTGGCAGCACCTATCCTCTGGGCCCTCAATAATATCTTTAACCTCTGACCCTGCCCTTCTCCTCTACCCAGCAATTAATTAGTGGCCAGCCCACTGGCAGGTTAATGAGTGTGGGATCAATTGGGAGGGTAGGATGGGGAACTGGTAGGAGCTGGCTTGGTGGGTGGGGGGAGCTTCCCAAGAATAGAGGACTGGGAAGGCCTTTGGTCCTCTTTTGCTGACCCTTCTTCCAGCCTTGTCACGCCTCAGTTTCCCCTTGCACCAGGCAGGGGGCATCCAATGTGCTCTACAACAAGAAGGGCTGGGATTAGACTGAAGGAAGGACTTCTCAAGGGGTAGGCTGAGGACCGTGTGAGTTGGGGCTATGGAGGAAGAGAAAATCCTCCCCAGAAATCTTGGAGCTAAAAGAGAATGCAAGAAGGGGCCAGCAAGGGGATCAGGATGGGTGGCAGTCCATCACTTAGGCTTCTCCCCAGATTCATGTGTCCAAAGACTGACTCATTATCTCTCTCTACAAAGCTAATTAACTCACTCAGAGCGAGGCCTGATAAGCTGCTAATTAACTGGCTGCATTGCCCCCCCCCCCCTTCAGTGCAGAAGCTGGCCGAAGTCCCTCAGGCCCTTACCCCAGACCCGGCACCCCTTACAGGGCCACTCTTAAGCAGGGATCCTCAGTGGGGCCCCAGATCCCCTTTGCTCCTTAGGGAGACCTAGTCATTCTGGTCCCACTGTACCCTCCCTGCCCTTTCCTTGAGGTCTCCCTTCCACCAGAGGTTGGCTAGGGAGGTCTGAGCAGGTCCCAGCACTTCCCCCACCAGGCCCAGAGCTCTGCCTCCCCTGAGTCTGCCTCCCTCAGCTCCCTCTGCAGGGGGGAGGGGGTCTCGCGGGGCCGATAATTTTCCCCCATTAATCAGGCCGCAGCTAATTGTTCGGGTCCAAAGGCGGCAGCGGAAGGGGACGGGATCGGTAAGGAATTAACTGGGGCCCATCGCTCAGCGCAGACAGGCCCCTTTGTCAGGCTTGGCTGGCGGGGGCGGTGCGCGCTGTGGAGTTAGCGAGCCGAGGCAGGGGCTGCTTCTTTTCCCATCCACCATCCTCGGGCTTCATGCAGCCACAGGGGTCGCTGCTTTGGGGAATTGAGCTCTTTCAGGAAGTCCTTCCTACGGTCTACCCCAGGGGTGGGCAAACCGAAGCTTGCAAACCAAATCTAGCCGCTTGCGAGTTAAGAATGGTTATTGTGTTTTTAAATAATGTAAAAAAACTAAAAGACAAATTACATTCCAGACGTGTGTAATTCGAATTTCAGCGTCTGTAAATAAAGTTTTATTGGAACACAGCTGCACAGCTGCTTTCAGGCTACAGTGGCAGAGTGGAGTTCAGAAGGGACCCTTTGGACTGTAAAGCCTAAAACATTTAACTTCTGGCGCTTTACAGAAGTTTGCCTACACCTAGTCTAGCCTCCTGTCCTTCCTTGGGCGCTGTGGGCTCTGCCTGGCATACCACCACCTCCCCACCCCTCCCTCTTCTCCTCCTTTCCCCGGTCCCTCCCTATCTCCAGGTCTCGTCCAGGCAGCTGACTTTTTCAGTCGTCTGGGTCTTAGTCTTCCATCCTGACCTTCTGCCCAACCCCCACCAGGGACACCAGTGAACCGCGTGCCCATTATGGCGAAGCAGGTGCTGGACCTGTACGCGCTGTTTCGCCTGGTGACAGCCAAAGGCGGCCTGGTGGAAGTCATCAACCGCAAGGTGTGGCGGGAGGTCACGCGCGGTCTCAGCCTGCCCACCACCATCACGTCGGCCGCCTTCACTCTACGCACTCAGTGAGGCCAGGCGCGCGGGCCCTAGGCAGTGGGAGCTGGGAGGAGAGGGAGGGATGGGAGGGGGCAAGGCACGAGTGGCGGGGCCACGGGGCGAGGCGGGCCCCTGGTGTGAGCCTTGATCAGCGGGGCCCAGCTTCCCCCGCGCACAGATCCCGTCTGCCTCTAGGTACATGAAGTACCTGTACCCATACGAGTGCGAGACGCGGGCGCTCAGCTCCCCCGGGGAGCTCCAGGCCGCTATCGACAGCAACCGCCGTGAGGGCCGTCGCCAGGCTTACACCACCGCTCCGGTCTTCGGCTTGGGCCGCCCGCCCCCTCGGAGCACCCCCGGCCCCACCTCGGGTCCTGGCTCCGCCCTGCTCGCGCCCACTCCGGGCGCCCGCCCAGCCCAGGGCTCCGCGTCCGGTCTGCCGGCGCACGCCTGCGCGCAGCTGAGCTCGAGCCCGATTAAGAAAGGTGTGAAGGGGAAGGAGCTGAGGTTGGGAGGTCGCTGAGACCTAGGGCTACGCTGAGACACAGGGAACATTAAAATATGGGGACTCTGAAATGCGGGAGGCATTGAGGTATGGGGCAGTAAGTAGGGACTGATGAGGCGCTGAGATTTAATGCACCCTAAAGTTTAGGGCTCCCGAAATTTGGTGTCAGTGAAGCCTTGGAAGCTCTGGAGTAAGGGTTACTGTGGCACGGGGCTGAAGGTCCTTTATCCAAAAGCCATTCCATTCCACACCTGTCCACCCATGGTTCTTATCTGCATGTGGTCTGTGCCTCCTGTGATCTGGTTTACTTAACAACGGAGAACAAGGAAATCCTCTAAATTGATTGGGACCAACCTAGACGTAATATTGGTCTTTTGGGTTCTCCAGTTCAGAGGCTATAGGCTGAGACTTTGGATGGGAGTGGAGATTGAACTTGGTGCTTGAGCTTGGGTGACCCATCTCCTTTGGTCCCAGGCCAGGAGGGAGAACCAAATGCAAAGATTGAGTTGGTTGGGCCAGGGGAGCTGAATGACCTGTTTGTTCTTCCAGAGGAGAGTGGAATTCCAACCCCTCGACTGGCACTGCCTGCGGGTCTGGCCTTGGGACCCGCGTGGGAGAAATTGGCACCAGAGGAGCCTCCAGAGAAGAGGGCTGTGCTGATGGGGCCCATGGAGCCACCTCGACCTGGCGCACACCACAGTTTCCCGCCCCATGGCAAAGTTCCCCTAAGGGGTGAGGAGAGGCTTGTTGCTGATAGGTCTTTGGGCTTGTGTACTGTGGGAGGACAGATCCATCACCTAATAAGTGGGGCAGCGGGGCAAATGGACCCCTCAACAGACAACCGTGTGATTACCCTGTGGGGTGGCAGTAGAATGAGGTGGAGGATGACTATAGAGATGGAGGGGGAGCTCATAAGTCTGTGGTCCGATTCTCAAAAATGTGACTCCCCTGCCCCCTCCTGGACAGAAGAGCGGCTGGATGGGCCTCTCAATCTGGCAGGCAGTGGTATCAGCAGTATCAACATGGCACTAGAGATCAACGGGGTGGTCTACACTGGTATGGGTACCGCAGACTGTCTACACTGGCATGAGGTCAGGGGTATTTACATTGGCATGGGGACTTTCGACTTTTTCTACTAGCATGAGATTCAGAGATATCCAAACTTGCATGGGTAATATGAGGTTCAGGGGATCACTCCACTGGGTTGGAGGGGCTGTCTACATGGCATGGGGTCCAAGGCATGACCTCTCAAGCATGGGTACCATGGGATGTCAACTTCGTCCATGGTCTGTGTATCAGTGTAAATATTTATTGTCTACTTGTTTGAGGGTATCTATATTGGCAGAGGAGTCTCTAACTGACCAAAGGGTTTGGTCCTCATTGATTTGTGGCAGAGGTATGTGTATGGTGTTCTAGCAATCAGGTCACTAACTTCTGTTTCCTTCTGTTTCCCTGCCCTGTCTCCTCCTGCTTGTATTCACCCTTTATCATCTCCTCACCCCTTTGTCAGGCATCCTCTTTGCCCGCCGTCAGCCCGTGCCAGCTTCCCAGGGCCCAACTAACCCTGCACCCCCAACCCCTACAGGACCCCCTTCCAGCACCTCACCCTGAGAGCTCTCACTTGGAATTAAGAGTCCCAGCCCACTACTGGGGGGAGGGGCGGGAGACACCCCCTCCACCTTGATTCTTCCAGGGGGCCCACCCTAGGACCCAACCTTGGGAGGTGACCACTACACCCCTCATGTGGACTTGAAGCCAAAGAGTTTTCTTTTGATGTTACATCTACCTCATTGTAAAGGGAGGGCACCTCCTCTCTGACCAACTCCAGCATCTACCAAGGAGCCCTGCCTCCAGTGACACCCGTGTCGATGTCATCTCTAGGACCCTACCTCTGAAGTCAGACCTGCTTCTTCTCTTCAGGAGCCAGATGAAGGGTTGGGTTGGGGTCTTGTGAAGGAGGTGTTCTTCAGGTCAGGTCACATTTGGATAATAAAGCTGCATTTCCTCCCTCTCCAGTGCCTCTTTTACTTGTTTGGATCTGGGAGTGGGAAAGAGTGGTAGCATACACAGGCTGCATTAAGCAGTTCTTATAGGGAAGACAGAATAGCAAAGGTCCGTGGGAGTAGAAGAGTTTGGTTTCATGAATCAGACTGCCCGAGTTCAAATTCTGATTCTGCCACTATAGTAGTGAGATTTCCTCGATAAGACACTTAATCGCGTGAACCTTATTAGACTATGAAAGATTATGGTATTTCACAGGGACTCCTATTGATCTATGGGAATGGACCGATCTTGGATTAATGGGTGTATTTATATGCACAGCTTTGGGGAATGAAGTGGGGAAACCTCTTTGGTATCCTAAAATTAGAAGAAGAAACGCAAAGGTTGACTTGACGAGCAGGAGCTGGGATAGGGTAGAGCCTGAGAGCCGTTGCCTAGGTAACCAGACAGCTTTGGACTCCTCTCCTGGGCTCAGCTGGTCGCTTCCGGCACTAATGGCTTCAGTCGTGGTGTCACTTCCTGTATTGCGGGGCGCCCGTGCACTCGGATTGGCCATACTTCTTTATTTGGACGGACGTCCCGCCCCTGGCTATTCCCCAACTGAGGCGGGGCGGTAGCTATGGCGGCTGTGACCGACGTGCAGCGGCTACAGGCCCGGGTGGAGGAGCTGGAACGCTGGGTGTACGGACCGGGCGGGTCGCGCGGCTCGCGGAAGGTGAGCGAACGTGGGGTCCAGTGGTCTCTTTCTGGGGCAGAGCAAGGGCGGTCTACCGGCGTGAGCCTCGGGGTGGATGACTTTCCATTCCCAGCACCCGCAGTCCGGCCTTTGAAATAACAATGGTCCGAGACCTTCGGAGCACATTGGACTCGGGATCCATAGCCATGTAAAGAACTGCATGTGATATAGCCCGCTTGAAATGAGCTCAGTGTGAACTGTGACTAAGACTCAGCCGCTATCCTTTCCGGCCAGTTGGGGAGACTTCCCCAGAGGAGACCCTGGGAAGCTGACTAGTGAGAGTTCCAGTAAAAGCTGAAGTTCACAATGGAGGGCTGCCACGGAGCCCTATGTAATTAGCTGCTAAATGAATTGTGCAGAAAGAGGTCCGTGGGACTTAGAGGAGGCAGAGCAGGGGTGCTTAAAGAAGTCCCTGGGCAATGAGAGGTAAGGTCTGAGAGGCCCAAGATCAGGATACTGGATGTTCTAATATGGACCAGCACTCCTTCACACTAGTTACTGAATTTTGACAACTCCGGTGATCAGTTGCCATTTTTGCTATGGGAAGACCTTTCACCGAAGGCGGAGTGTCAGGAATGCCTTGGAATTAAGTGCATCGGAGGTAATGATGTCTGTTTGTACACATACACGTTTGTGGAATTGGTTGTCACCAGCAGTTTGTGCCCCATTTGAAACTGACTTCTTAAAGCATTCTCTCCCTTTGACATATGTGACACTAACCTTCTGGTTTTCCTCCTGCCTCTCTGGTGGCTGATTTTTGACCCTTGAATTTTGGCATTTCTCACCCTCTATCCTAAAACCTGGGTGAGATCATTCACTTCCATTGCTTCTCCATCTATTTAACCCTTTGATGTTGTAATTCTTCATCCTCTCTCCTTAAAGCCTAGGTAGGTTCAGTCAGAGAGGTAGGAACCAGGAAATGTATAGTATATGGTAGAGCCCCATAAACTCTAAAATAGTTCATTACCTTCCCCAGACTTGAGACTCCCCAAGGAGGACATGATTATCTCCCTCTTTCCACTGAGGATTCACAGAAGGTGGGGTTACATCTCCTTTAATATAAGAGAAAGCGACCAACCTAGATTTCTGGGGCAAAAGGGTTTGGGAACCAGAGGAAATGAGGATTCTTTACCCCCTAAAATCCTTGAAGCAAGTGGTGAATCTTGGAAATAACGTTTACTCCCCTTGCAGGTGGCTGATGGCCTGCTCAAGGTGCAGTTAGCTTTGGGGAACATCGCCAGCAAGAGAGAGAGGGTAAAGATTCTCTACAAAAAGAGTAAGTGTTTGTATGGGGTGCCTGCCTGTCTTCTTTTCAATGCCTGTGCTTCCTGAGACCTTCACCCACCGGGTCACTGGAGTTGCCCTTTGGGGATGTAGAATGTGAAGATACTTCCCTGCTGAAATGGTGAATTGGGGTGTGTGTTCTATTCTGTGGTTAGACTTCAAGCCCATGAGAGTGACCTAAGTTATGGGATAAGAGCTCTGTCTGAAAGATCCCTTTGGTGAAGGAGGGAGAAGGGGTATGGGATTTCCACAGGCAGGGCTCGGAGGCAGGAATTTAGTTAGGCACTGAGAGCCCTGGCCTTGGCTCAGCCATGCCTTTTTTATTGGATCAGAGCTAGCAACCTGCTTAGTAACTAGAAATCAGATAAAGCTCTGGATTTTCTTGGTGGCACCGAGGGGCACGGGGCCTTCCACCCTTGGTGAACATAGATCAGTGGGGATACTGAGGGCCCCAGGGTGGTGGAGGCAAGTATGCTTCCAGCTCTAAAGTTTGAGGTCAACCAGCAGGTGAACAGAGGGGAGAGACAGGGAAGTGGGGAAAGGGGTCCTGGTAAAGGCCTGCTAATAGACACTGTGGCTGTCAGCTCCTCACTCAAGGCTCTCCCCAAGGTGGACCATTCCCCCAATATTTTTCATAAAACAGATCCCTGTTATTCACCCCTATTCCATTTTCCATCTTCCTACTTTTCTAGTTGAAGACCTGATCAAATACCTGGATCCTGAGTACATTGACCGCATTGCCATACCTGATGCCTCTAAGCTGCAGTTCATCTTAGCAGGTGTGCACATGCATCTGGGGATATGGATTGTGGGGGAATTTTGGCATAGAGATGGCCTTCCTGCCAGTCCTAATGGATAAAGTCCTGAAAACTGATGTCTGGAATTCCGGCTTTCATCTGGGCTGAGGCCAGAGGTCATCCCATGGTTCTCTAGTAGGCATTGGTTGTGGTATGATTCCGAGCCAGCTGTAGTCCATGGTGCTAGCCACAGTGGAAGATGTTCCAATGTTGTATAAATGGCCTGCCTGTAGGATTTTCCTTTAGAACCTTCTTCACTTCTGCTCACTAGACTGAGGAGTTTCTAGGAAAGGGTGGGAGCAGACAGTATTTAGGAGAGGAGAACATTGGCGTGAGTTTCAACATCTTTTTTCCATGTGAGAAAGCTCTGGGATTTCACAGGTCTAGTTGATGTCTGCTCATTAGTCAACTACTCCATGAGGTAGGGTTTGCCAAGCACCTGTGTTTGTCCATGCATTGAAAAGATGTTTAATGATCATTTACTGTAATCTGACTATCCTAGGTATGAGGTATACCCTGGTGAACCAGACTGTCCCTGAGCCATTGCTATGGCTCAAGCATCAAGTTCAGATCTTCTCCAGGACTGACTCGAGTCCAGCCTCTCCATTCCTCCCTGTAGCTACTGCCTCAGTGTCCATCCCCTCGCACATGAACTGTTGCAGTCTCCTAAGTCCTCTTCTTGACCCTGGTCTTACTCATCTTGCATGTGGTCCAGTGTCATCTCTCCAAAACACATTTTCAACATGCCACTTTGTCTACTTTGGAACCTCAGTGTGTGTGTCTCTCTCTCTTCTTGCTAGGATAAAGTTCTAAATCCTTAGCCTGCCATACAAAGCCTTCTACAGTCTGCCGAATGTACCGTCCCACACAGCTCAGTTTCCTGTGCTCTCCCTGCTCCAGTTTGGCAAATTGAATTCTTTTTCCTCTACTAATTAACAAGTATTCTTGCCTCCAAACACCTGACATAACAGTCCTCCCTTCTTTAGTTCTCTTCCCTTTCTTTGCAACCATTGAAATCCCCTGTGCAGGGCCACACTCTCCTTATTGGACTCTTTCCTTACTGTCCCAGTTCTCCAGAGCTGCTGAGTAGAACCTTCCTGGCAGTCTGCCTTGTCTCTTCGTTCAGACCTTCTTCTGTTCCCAGGAGCCCTTGGTTGTGGGAACCTAAGTCTGAATTTATTTGTCTCCTGTGGCCCAGGAGATGCTCATTGAATTTGTAGCTAGGAGGCTAGAGGAAGAGGCCTTAGAGTTAAAATTTGGAGGAAGGTGGGATTTGGAGAAACTTAGAGGCTCCTTAGGCTCAAGATGGGTCTGGCCAGAGGCATTCAGAAGAGGTAGGGTGCAGAATAGGGGGAATGCGCCCTTAGAGAAGGGGCCAGTGGGCAGAATAGCTGCCCCAAGTTCCAGGACGCAGCCATCTCCCCTACCATGTTCTCAGCCTCTTGCATTGGAGTAGCAGTGCCTAGGCTCCCCTCACTGAAACCACCCTGTCTGTTTATACTTCAGAGGAGCAGTTTATCCTCTCCCAGATTGCACTCCTGGAGCAGGTGGAGGCTTTGGTGCCCTTGCTGGACAGTGCTCATATCAAAGGTACCTCTCCACTACTCTGCCTGAGAGGTGGGTGGATGGGAAGGACTTCCTTGTACCTCAGGTTCCCTGGGCTCTTGCTAGTTCTGCTCCTTGTCTTTACCTCTACCCTAGGGGGTACCTGCCCCCTGCATTGGGACTAAAATTGCCAGGGCAGAGAGCTTAGTTTCAGAACCCCAGATAATTTGGGCCTAAGGATAGTAGTATAATCCCAACAGCCCCACCTCTGGAGATTCCTTCTGCCTTTTACCCCACCTCTCAGCAACTGTCCTCAGGGTGCTGCAGAGCCCAGATCTTACCATAAGAGTCTTTGCCAGGTATGTGAGTATATGTGAATTCTACCTGCCACGCTGCTAAGAGCAGTCTCTATGCTTGGGTTTTGACAAGCAGACAGTGACTTGAATTGAATTCAGATATCCATCTTGTCTGTCTCTGGAGGTATTTTTCCAAGCTCCCCCTCCCTACTCCCAATCAGCTACCTGCTAAGCATCTGACAGCCTTAAGCTTTGGGCCTAGCAGGTGTTGGATTGCAGGTGGCCAGCTTAGGGTCCTGGGATTTATCCTCAGCCTACCTGCAGGCTCCCTGTTCCCTAGGAGACAGACCTGGTCCCACTGGGCCAAGTACAAAGGGACAGATCCTGTGATAGGCAAAGCTCTTTTTACCTTTTCCTACTTACAGTACTGGAGTAGGGGTATGGGTCAAACCTTGGGGACCCCAAGTTTTTGTCTTCTAGGGGCCTGTATCTTCCCCTCCTTTTTGGGTCCTAGAGGAAGACTGGGGTGAGCAGGGAGCCCTACCACCACCTCTAGCTGCAGCGGTCAATGAAGCCTGGCGTTTGTTTAGTTTCTCCACTCAATACTCTAATCCTGCCAAAGACCTAATAGACTATTGAGCAGTCCCGGGGGAGGGCACAAGCATCATCGGGCAGTGTGCGTTGTGTTTTGCAGCCGTTCCTGAGCATGCTGCCTGCCTGCAGCGCTTGGCCCAGGTCCACATCCAGCAGCAGGTATGGGAGGGGAGAGGACTGGAAGTGGAGGTGGTGAGGCTCCTAGCCCCCACCCCTGCTGCTTGGGGAATAGCCTCAGGCTCCTCTGATATCAGCTCCAGGGGAAACTTGGGGGTTTATGCTTTATCTTCCATCTGCCTTAGAGAGGGAAGGGACTTACCTAGAGCCACAACCAGATCTCCTGCCTCCCAGAGTAGGGCTACTCTGAGACACCAAAGGGTGATGTTCGGAGGTATCCAAGAATTCCTGGGAATAGTGTGTCCTTGATTGTGGGTGGAGGAGCTGTTTTGATTTTTTTTTACTATTCCCAAGATCTACTGTAAATTCAAAAAGGGTTCAGAAATAGTGACAGGGAGGAGACATATTAGCAGTAATGTTTCCTTAAACGTGTGGTCCACTACTCCTTCTATCAGTGTTAAGACTGCTGTTAGTGTGCCCATCTTGGAGCCTCAAAGTACCCTTTCAGAAATTTGTTTCTTTTAGCGCTGGGGTTAACATCACCTTAACTAGGCTTTGTGCGGGGTGAGGGCCCTGATGAGGCAGGAAGGTTAGTGGCAAGTGGGGGCTTTGTCTGACTTCTTTTACACCCCATAGGACCAGTGTGTGGAGATCACTGAGGAGTCCAAGGCCCTCCTGGAGGAATACAACAAAACTGTATCCTTTCTGCTCAGCCAGGCCCCTGAGGAATGCTGTCTGAAACCCTGTGTTTTTGTTTTATCTTTAGTTCTGCAGTCTCATCCCATCCCAACCAGCCCGTTTCCTTGTTCCCCCACCCTTTTGGCAGATGTAAAATGTTTGCACTACCTCACTCAGACTCCTGTTTTCACCTTGACCTGCAACTAGACATTGCTTCTCTCCAAGCAGTTTGTACAGTGGGATGAGCTACTTTGTCAGCTGGAAGCCGCCAAGCAAGTGAAACCAGCAGAGGAGTGATGGCTGCTTCTCATCCCAGGGTGAGCCAGAGCATCCAGGCTCTGGGGCCCTGTGCCAACCTGCCCTTGTAGCAGGGCAGAGGCAGATCTGTATTTATTGGATGCACAGCTTACCTGTCCGCACTCAGGGGGGGCCCTGAGGTCACAGGTCTGGCTATATGAGATTTCCCCTTTGCACTCATCAGTGTCCTACTTCAGTGACAATAAACTATAGAGATCACTGAAGGAGTGTGCCTGCTTCTTGGTCTAGGATGGGGAGGGAGGTGAGGATAGAGGTGGAGTGAGGGTGGAGCGAGGTGGGGGGACTCCTTGGGGAATCAGAAGGAGGAAGCCTGATAAGAGCGGACTTCAGATTGCCACCTCATTCCACTAAATATTTGCTGCCCCCTTGTGGTCTCAGGGAGTGCCGGGTCTCCAGACTCCCTTTCAATTTCTGGCCCCATCACCCAACCCCCACGGTCTCACAGGCATCTAAAATTCTGTGAATTAAGCCTGAAATTGGTTGTCATCCTAGACTCTTCTCTCCTCTGTCCAAACAGTCACCAGCTCCTTACCTCACCTACCTTATAATATCTCCCAAGTTAATCTACATTTCTCCATTCCCACTGCCATTTCTCTGGTTCATTCTTTCAACAAATCATTCAACAAATATTTGAGTGCCTATTATACGCTGGGCACCTAATGGGTCTCTGTGGCTACACCTCTGCCTAGGAGGTGTAGCAGCGGCTAGGAGTCACCAGAGATTGTGGCCCGATTTCCCCATCCCACCCCCTGCTTCACTGCAGCCAGAGTGAGCCGTGCATATAAACTATTTTGACTGACCCCTGATGAAACCCCCCCTTGGCCCACTAGTGCCTACTGAATGAGGTCAAAGTTCAGAACTCGGTGACCAAGGTCCTTGCCCGCGCAGCAGCAGCCAACTCCAAATGCAACCTCTTGTCCTTGTCCAAAGTGAAACCCGCAGCTTCACCTTTGCTATCGCAGTGCGCTCAACTGGTAATGCCATCACTGCCACCTTCTAAGAGCCAAATCCTTCCCATCCTTCGGATGTGGGACTCCTCAGATGGCCGCTCCTCTCCTCCACAGGATTCTCTCCACCCCAATAAGAGTGCCCCTCCCGGAGGGAGGCACAGCACAGACCGAGAGTGTGTTTCTCTTCCTAGTCTCAGTTCTTCCGCGGAAGCCCTGCGGCTCCCGCCCCCAGGCCCCGCCCCTGTGCCCGCCCCAGGTCCCGCCCCCAGGCCCCGCCCCCGTGCCCGCCCCTCCCACCCGGCGTACGCGCTGAATCCCGGCGCGCTCCAGTCTTGCGCGCCATTTTGGCTCCGGCAGGAGCTTGAGGCTATCGCACACGTGGAGGTGAGAGTTGGAGCCTTAGTGGAGTTGTGGGGCGCCTGGTGTGTGTGTGTGGGGTGTGGGAGTAGGAGGGCGGGAGGGCAGGAAAGGACAACTCCTTGGCCGTGCAGGGAGGGGCACTGGGGGAGGGGCCGCGGGCTGTGGAGGTGGCTGAGGCCGGCGGGCCCGAGGTCAGGAGTAGCCCAAGCAACCCTCCGCATCAAGCCTGTGCTCTGAGTTTCTCAAGTGACCTGGGTTGTGGGGCATGATCCTGGGACTCTCTCAGAGTGGGGGGTGCCCGACCCTGTTTTGGGGATTTCGGAGCGAGGGAGGGGTCAGCTCTGTTTGAGGAGCATTTAGATGAGGGCTCTGGTCTCATGCATTGGGGAGCTTAGGGCGTAGAGGCTTAGCCCTGTCCTGTGGAAGCACGAGGTGAGGGAGCCTTGTCCCTGTCATTGGTAAGCCTGGAGTGAGCACCCCTCAGTCTTGTTCTCAGGGAGTCTGGAGGGAGGAGGGCCCTGTCCCCAAGATGAGGGTGGCTTGGTGCCAATCCTAGGGAATTTAGGATTCCCCCCCTGCGAGGGGTTTTGGGCCTATCTTAAAGGGCCCAGGGTTTGCAGAATTTGGCTCTGTCTCCGTCTTGGGTGGAGGGAAGGTTATGGCCCTGTCCGAGGTAATGGGGGTTTATGGGTACAGACCTTCCCAAAGTGAGGCAGGCATAACCCCAGGCAGAAGCTGGGAGTGACGGGTTATGGTCTTGTTCTCGGTAAATCTGGCCTGAGGAGCAGGGCTTTGTCCTGGAGAGCCAGAGTGGCAGGATGGCCTAGGGCAGGTTGCTGAGCATTCTTCTGACATTTCCCTGCAGTGGGGCAGCAAGATTCCTGGAACCAACAGCTAGCAGGATGGAGCACTACCGGAAAGCTGGCTCTGTGGAACTCCCAGCACCTTCCCCAATGCCCCAGCTACCTCCTGATACCCTGGAGATGCGGGTCCGAGATGGCAGCAAAATCCGCAACTTGCTGGGGCTGGCGTTGGGTCGCCTGGAGGGTGGCAGCGCAAGACATGTGGTGTTCTCAGGTTCTGGCCGGGCTGCAGGGAAGGCTGTCAGCTGTGCTGAGATTGTCAAACGGCGGGTACCAGGCCTGCACCAGCTTACCAAGCTGCGCTTCCTACAGACTGAGGACAGCTGGGTACCAACCTCACCGGACACAGGCCTAGATCCCCTCACAGTGCGCAGACATGTGCCTGCAGTGTGGGTGCTGCTCAGCCGGGACCCCCTGGACCCCAATGAGTGTGGCTACCAGCCTCCAGGGGCACCCCCTGGCCTGGGCCCCACACCTGGCTCTAGCTGTGGCCCCCGACCCCGAAGAAGGGCACGAGATACCCGGTCCTGAGGATCTGCTGAGCAAGCTGCTATCCAGGCCTGAATATCTGAATGGCTGTGCCTTCTCTGGGAAGCCTCTGTTACTGCGCAACATCCCCAACAAGACTTGAATCCACAGAAGTAGGCCTTCTTGTTCTGATTCCCCTTCCCTCTGGCATATTGAAAGGGGTCTCAGCCTGTGTTCTGGATTGCTTAAGAAGGGCTTACTCTGCCTTCTATCTGCAGTGCCTCTGATCTGCCTTCTGACAGAGGTCCAGGGAGTGGGTTAGGAAATAAAAGTTCTGCTGGTTTATCTGATGAGCCTCTCTCTGCTTGGTCTTGTGTGGAGGTGGGACTAAGAGGGTAGGAGTCTGTCCTCCTTGTCCTCCAGGAACCCACAGGCTGGAGACAGGAATAGTAGGCTCAGGCTTGTGCTGGGAGGATCTAGAATCATTAATAAGCCTCAAGCCGTAACCTGACTATATCTAGACCTTTGGGTGGTCTACCATGTGCTTTGGGCTGGTTTAGGGACTCTGCCAGGTCAGTCATTTTCCTGTCTTTGGCAGATACAGTGTTTATGATTATAGTCTCAGACACCAGACTGTCTGGATTTGAATCTTGGTTCTGCCTCTAGCTTATTAGCAAGTCACTGCTTTGTGCCTTAGTGATCTCATCCATAAAACAGGATATAGTGCTTACCTCAGAGTTTTTAATGAGGATTGAAGGTAGAAATGCAGACATATAACTCTTAGATACTACCTGGGCATGTAGTGCTATGTACATATTAATTGCCTAATTATTAATGACTTCAGCTTACGAACATGCTTTTTCTTATCTTAAAAACATATCTCAGCCCTAGCTGGTGTGGCTCAGTGGGTTGGCCTGGAAACCTAAAGGTCTCTATTCCTGATTGGGGCACATATCTGGTTGGGGCATATCAATGTTTCACATAACACATCATGTTTCCCTCCCAAAATAAGTGAAATCTTTAAAAAAAAGAAAACACCTCAATCCCATCTCTCTCATCCAGGTCTCATCCTTGCCTTTTTACCTCTTGGTGCTCTTCTGTCTCACCATGGCCTTCGTCTCTTCGGTTTGTCACAGTCAGGTCAGGCTCATAAGGAGAGAGGTAAAGATTGCAATGATAGCTAGGGAGCTGCAGGTATCAGAGCAGGACTGTAGGCAGTGGTAGACTGAAAAGTTGAGCCAAATGAGGCTCCCACTGGGTTTTTCTTCAATTATAGTTAATGTTCAATATACTGTTTTAGGTGTATAGCATAGTGGGTGGACATTTATATATAACTTATGAAGTGATTCCCCTGATAAGTCTTCCCACTGAATTTTGAGGTCTTCTTCAATGTGTCCAGCAGCCTGGGTGTCTAGTCACCAGGAAAGCACAAAATTAGGGCTCTTCTAAGCTCACGTTGTAGCAGGATGGGCTAAGCAATTTGAGTGTTGAGGTGATGTTTGGCTGAGTGTGGGCAGGAGGGGTTGAGATGTTGGGGAAGATGGAGTTGGGGTACTTCAGGCCTCAATAAGGTGTTAGAGCAGGGATGAGGGGACCAGGGCCAGCAAGCGGTGATCAAAACTCCGAACACTGCATCATCCTTGGCTGTCAAAGGTAGGTTGCCCAGAGTGATGTGGAATACCCTGAGGGAGAGGCAGGTAATAGAGATTCAGGGGCTATTAGGAAAGACAAGAAACTCCACAGCCATGTCTTTGAAATGCAGAGGGTCATGGAACATCTAATATACCCCTAGAGGCTGTGGTGGTGATTCGTGTCTTGCTACCAGCAACTGCCTGACTTCTCCCCATTCTCTTTGTGGCTGATTTAGGGTTTCTCCTCCCTCCCAGTTCCTGCATATTGCCTTTTCTCTGAGCATCTCCACTGGTGTGTCTTCTACCATCAGCAGCTCTTTGAGTGTCATTGGTCCCCAGAGCTTTGGGACCAGGCTACATGGAGACAATTGCTCTTTGGCTCAGCACCCCATCCTAATCCAGCCTACTGTGGCTAGGGAGGAATGATTGTGTGTAATAAGCATGGTGCCCCGTGCTGAAGGAGTGATTCAGTAAGGTGGCATCACAAGCTCTGGGAGTCCTAGGAGGGGCTCCCAAATGGGCAGCTCGTCATTAGGGCACCATCTGGGATCTCCAGGATGACAGATAGTGTGGAGAAAAACAGCTGGGCTCAAAATCCCTTGGGAAGAACAGAGTCTGCAAATCAGAAAATCAGGACATGAACCACAGGCGGAGGGTGGGGTAACATGTGATTCCTGGGCCTTTTCCCTCCTTGGCCTCTGTAGGGCCCAAGTAGGGCCTACAGGGGGAAATGCAGGGAGAAGCAGAGATAGATGAGGTCTTTAGTGGTCGGAAAGCCTGACCAAACTTAGGGTTGGGGGGAGAGCATAAGAATTGTGTGTAATTTCTGATTCAGTTTTTTTACTTCCTACTTTATTCTTAAGCCACTCCAGTATGGCTTTTGCCTCCATGTATTTGTTAGAAAAGATTATGCCATTTCTAAAGAGCTCTTTCAAGAAGTTGGGTTGTGAATTGGTGGAGAGAGGTGATAAAGGGCCAGACAGGAATGTAGACTACCGGTAGATTGATTGATTGATTGACTGATTTATAAAGAGTTGGCAGAGACTTGAACATGTTTGTGGGCTGTTGGAGGAAGCCAATAGGAAAAGAGATAAAAGATGCAGGGGACTGTGGGTAACTCAGAATGAACCTCCTGAATGGGTGAAAGGGAATGAGACTCAAAAGTCTGGAGGTAGGGCCCTTCCAAAGGAAAGAGGAGAGATGATTTCTTATAACAGGAGGGAAGAAGTTAAGGGTGGATATGAATGCGGATAGTGTGGAGGTGAAGGTAGGACATGCGTGATTTAATAATTCAGAAGGCTTCTATCTCTAGAAGCAGGAGTCCAGCTCTACTGCCGAGAGTGCCCTGTGCTGGTCGGAAGGAAGGGGGACAGTTGTTGCAATTGGGAGCGGTAACTAGGGTGTTCCAGGAGGATGGCCACGCAGGGCTAAAAGCCCTGTTGCGGCTGGTGACCATGAAAATGTAGTGTCACCCTGACCAATTTGGCTCAGTTGGTTGGGCCTTGTTCTGTAAAGCCAAAGGTCACTGGTTCAATTCCCAGTCAGGGTAAATGCCTGGGTTGCCGTTGCAGTCCTTCAGTCAGGGTGTGTATGAGAGGCAACCAATCGATGCTTCTCTCCCTCTCTTTCTCCCTCCCCCTCTCTCTAAAACATAAGTAAACAAAACCTTAAGAAAGAAAAAGAAAATATAGTGTCATCAGTCTGGGTGTAGGAGCTCCAGGAACATTGCAGGACAGGTGAGGACTCAGAAAGCATCGTTGCATTCTTCCAGACTGAGGTTAAGACAGGCAGGAGTGATGGAAGAACAGTGAGAAGACTAGCAAGAGAGTGTGGTAGTAAAGGACCAAGGAACCCAAATTCGATCTGAAAAGAAGTGATGATAGAAAGGGACAGGAGTCAGTGGCCTGGAGGCCCCCAGGCAAATGTCTGAAGTGAGATGAAACAGTCGAAAGAAGTAGGAGAGAGCATTGTAGCTGTATCAGTTTCTAGACTGCCGTAAACACAGTACCACAAACTGTGTGGCTTAGAACAACAGAAATTCACTGTCTCACAGTTTTGGAGACTAAAAATCTTGAAATCAAGGTGTCAGCAGGGCCAGTTTTCTCCTGAAATCTTTAGGGGAATCCTTCCTTGATTCATCCTAGCTTCTGCTTTGCCAGCAGTCATTGGCTTTCTTGGCTTTCAGAATCATTACTCTAGCCCTGGCAGGTGTGCCTCAGTAGGTTGGCTGTCATCCCATAAACTAAAGGGTCACCGGTTTGATTCCTGGTCAGGCTACATGCCTGGGCTATGGGCCAGGTCCCCAGTTGGGGGGCCTGGCAAGAGACAGCCAATGTTTTTCTCCCTCCCTTCCCTCTCTCTAAAAACAAATAAATAAAATCTTTAAAAAAGACTCATTACTCCAGTCATCCATCTTCACATCATCTTCCATTTATGTATGTCTGATTCAATGTCCAAATGTCTCCTTTTTATAAGGATACAAATCATATTGGATTAGGGCCCACCCTAATGACTTCATTTTAACTTGATTACCTCTATAAAGATCCTATTTACAAATAAAGTCACATTTTGGGGGGGGGTAAAGATTTCATTTATTTTTAGAGAGAGGGAGAGAAACATTGAATAGTTGCCTCTCGCATACTCCCAACTGGGGACCTAGTCTGCAACCCGGGCATGTGCCCTGACTGGGAATTGAATCAGCAACCTTTAGGTTTGCAAGCCAGTGCTCAATCCATTGAGCCACACCAACCAGAGCTAAAGTCACATTTTGAAGTACTAGAGGTTAGGTCTATGGCCCATAGACCCTGAATTCACCCAATCTCATCTGAAATACTAGAGGTTAGGACTTGGATGGATCTTTTGGAGAGGGATACAATTCAACCCATAACAGTAGTTAAAGGATGAGATGGAAGTATCAGTGGCTTTAGGAGTTCTAGGAGCTGACAGGACTTGGTTGTGAGAGTGGATAGCTGGGTGGCCTGGAGGAAAAGTCACTGAAGATGAGGCTGAAGAAATAAGGGGCCAAGGAAGGCGGTAGTGTGTGAGTTAGGGGATGGGGGGAGCATCCAGGTGGGTGATGGAGTCATCCAGGATGGAATGTGCTGATCATTTCTATTACCTGCTTTAGAGGTGGCATGTATAATGCGGACTTAAGAACACAATATAACTGGAGGAGTTACATACTTCCCATATCCAAGCAAGCACTGAGTTCTGCTAGTTTTGCTTCCTTAGTTCTCTCTCCATTCCCACAACCTCTGTTGATTTGTGCCCTTCATCTTGCAACAGTCTCATTACTGGCCTGTGCTCTCCTCCAAACCAAGCTACCGGCTCTTCCCTTTGTTTAGAATGCTCTTCTGCCAGATACCATGGCTGTCTCCCTCCCTCCTTCAAGTCCTTGCTCAAATGTCACCTCAGCGAGGACTATTCTGACCACTTTGTTTAAAATTGCAGTCAAGCATTTTTTTATCTTCCTTATCCTGTCTCTCCCCCTTTTTTGTTTGCCTTTTAAATATAGTTTACTACTTTAGGGTTTTGGTTTATTGTCTATCTTCTCCTGATGAAAATGTAAGCTCCAAATGGACAGGAATCTTTGTTTGGTTCACTGATGTAACCTAAGTTTCTTGAACATAGTAGGTGCTTGATGCATACTTAATGAATGAACGCATGCATGCATACTAAACCTCCAAGTGTGTGGATACACCCAGACCTATCATTCTGCTACCTTAGTCTCCCCATACCCAGATTAGAGGACAAGATTCAAATTCATTCACTGGATGGCCTTAAAGGACCCCCTCTTGGCCACTTTCATGTCTCAGCCATCCTTGATCTGGTCCCCATGGACCCTGGGCTCTGGCCACACTAATGCCTCACTCTTCCCACGGGCCATGAGATTTCTCTGCCTCTGAGCCTTTGCTTTTGCCATTCTCTCTGCTTGGAATTCATCAGGAATGTTCAAAGGATACCAGTGCTGGGATTTGAGTACTCCTTAGTACTACCTCGCCACTCCCCTCTGTTTGTCTGGACCACCAACAAACCTGAAGCTCAGGGATCAAGTCTGGTTCCTGGGGCATCTCCAGCTCCCACTTTGGTGCTGGCATTGGAAAGGTGATCCTGGCTGCGCTTCTGAGTGTTACCACTAGGTGGCAGCATTTGCAAAGGGATAGTCCATCCCTTCCCTTTGCTGTGTCCCCAGAGGTCCCCAGGAGACTCAAGACAGGAGCCTCAAGTCTAGACTTGAAATTTGGCCTTCGGTGGGTTCAGTGACCTCTTGGTTATTAAAACAAACAAAAAAAAACAATTAATGATCATACACGATGTGACAAGTATCGTCACTGGGCTTGGAACTTCCAGACCTATGAATACTATAACCACATGTATAGATAATTTTTCTATTGGTGTGATGAGCTCAGAGATTATGGGAGTTCATTAGACTACAAGAGTTCAGAACCCCTCGTCCAGTCTTCAGAGACAGGCAAAGCTTCAAAAAAGAGGAGGTGGTGCTTGAGTAGAATCTTGAAAAAGAAGTGGAAAGGACATTCTGTGTAAAGTATAGGCATGAACTAAGACAAAGAGGTGAGAGGAACATAGAAATGACCACTGGAGCTTAAAGTTCAAGACAGGAGAATGAGGAATAAAGGTCAGAGATGAGAGAGGGCCTGATTGGAAGGGCCTAAGAGCCTGACCAGGGAGCTTGGATTTTTTCTTTAGGGTAATAGAAAGTCACTGAAGGCTTTAAGAAGGAAGTGATATGGAATATAAGATTAGTATTAGGTAGCTCTGGGTGCTACAGTGTGGAAGGTGGGTTGAGGGCACCAGGCAGAAGAACAGTGAGGGGGTTGCCATAGGGATCCAGAGGGAGATGGTGAAGCCAAAATTACGGCTGGATTGAGCCCTGGAGAAGCCCCTCCCAGCCCATAAGAGATGTTAAGGTCTGGCACTTTGAAAGGGTTCCTGCCCTAGCACCCGCTCCCCCACCATTTGAGCCACCTCAGTCCTTCTGTTCCCAGGGCTCCTTTTGGCTTTATTCTGGCTGTAATTATGCTGGCTAGAAGCAGTCCGTCAGTTTCCATATGGAGGCCACAGAGTCCTAGGTTCCTCTCTAGATCTGTCAGCCTTGAGCTCAGCCTATACCTGTGATCCTTTCATGCGCTCCCTTCTCTGACAGAAACACCAGATGGAAGTGTGACGTAGGAGCTTCCTCTGCCAGGGAGCCAGGGTGAGCACTGGTCACTCCTTGCACCAGACTTCATGTGTACACATGTGTGAGTGTATGCATGCATGCATGTGTATCATTGCCAGGACTGATAGTGAAAGAAGGGCATCCCTGGCAGGCAGAAGGGCATCACCTGAGGAAAGAAAGGTCTGGAAGTGAGAAAATACAAAGCATTTTCTGGGGAACGGGTGGCAATGTTGGTAGCATGGTCTGACAGGGATAGGGCCTGTGAGGTGGGACCTGGAGCCATGACCTCGTACTGCAAGCAGGGGGCACCATAATCGGGTTTTGAGCAGAGCTTGGGAGAGTCACCTTCACTCACATCCTCATGAATATTCACGGACCTGTTGAATTATGCAGAAAGGATGTAAATGTATATGCAAATGTGGTGCTGCCCTCCCTGTTGCTATGGAAACCAGAGAATAGCAAGGGGGGGCCAAACCCTGGGGAGACCAGGCTGGAGAGACGGGAGAAAAGGAGATCCTCCTCTGTCGTCCACTTTTCCCGTTCCTGCTGTTTTGGTCTCTTTCTTCGCCTCTGTCTTTGTCTTCCTTTGCCTGCTCTCTCTCCCTCTCTGCCTCTCTCTCTCTCTCTCTGTCTTCTTCATCTCTCTATATCTCTCCCGTTTTTTTGTCTCTCACTCTCTGAGTTTCTCCGTCTGTGTCTGTATATCATTGACTCCATGTCACCGTTGTCCTGTGACTCTGAGACACTGTTTCTCTCTGACTTCACGTGTTTCCTTATCTCTGTCTGTGTCTTTAATTCCATGGCTTCCCCCCCCCCATGTCTCTGACTCATATCTTTCTTTCTCTCTATCTCTATTTTTGTGCCTGACTCTGCCTCTGACTGTGTCTATTTCTTGATCTCCCTCCCAGGTTTGCTTGCCTCTCTTTTGCTCTGATTCTCTCTCTCAACCTTTTATCCCAATGCTCGTCTCTGTCTGATGGGAAGGACAGGGAGCTGCCCATCTGTCCCTGCCTGATGGACTGCTCCACCCCTGGCCCAGCCGCCCACATGGTCGAGGATTCCTAGGTACTCTCCACACACAGAATTCTGTTTTGCATCTGGCTCCTGTCACAGTGTTGTCACAGGACCTGTGACAGGCCTAGGATGGATACCAGGACACTAGGGCTCCTGTCCCAGCTCTGCCTGCTGTGACTCTGCCCAGTGTTTCTCTCCTTCTGGATCTGTACCCCCAGCTCTCTGCTTAAAGCTGGGGAGCACCTTGAGGCAATGATGTGTTGGGAATAGGGACCTGAGAGGTGAGTCTTAATGGTTCACACATCTGGCCCTTTTCCCAAGGGCTGACGTGAGGGGTCTGGCTGGGGCCCAGGTATGGGGGTGTCTGGGGCTAGTCAAGACCAGTCCTGGCCCCCAGAGAAGACTCCTTGCTGAGCCACAGAGTCAAATAGGAGCTTTTCCATAGTTTATCTATGCTCCTGCCTGCTACAGTCAGCCATCCAATCCCCTGTTTGGGGTCCTTTGTTTGCTCTGCCTTCATTTGCTTTACACTCCAGAGCAGCTATTCTACACCATTGTCTGCCCTCGCAGATCCGCAGTGACATGGGAATGGCATCTGGACCTTTTGTGTGTTCCCCCTCCTCCACAAAAAGGGGGCTCTTTGGTCCAGGTGAAGAACACAAGATCCTTTAACCCCGTCCTTTCCTAGCCCTGACAGCCTCAGTTTAGGGCTGTAAAGCATATGTGGCTGCCAATGTCATGGGTCAAAGTTAAGAGAGATAGAGACAGAGAGAGAAGCTGGATCTGTGGAGGCAGCATGGCTCCATACAGGGTTTGGAATGCGGCAGGGGAAGCTCAGAGCAGGACTTGGGTAAGGGTGGGCTGGAGTATTTTGAGGCAGGTAAGCAGCCTTGTATAGAGGTGGGGGGCTTCCCCTTTTGGTCCTGGACTCTGGGCAGGTTGCCTCCAGACAGGCATTAGACATGGGGGGTCTGGCTTGGGCCCAGGTGTGGGGGAGGTTGGTGCAGTCAGGGCAAGTCCCCCTTTCTCCACGAGGCTGCCAGGCTGAACCCCCAGCTTTCCTTCCCCACCACAAAGGACACAGATACCATCTCTCTTCCCATAGACTGTGATTCACCCGCGTTCAGGCCCAGGCGTGATCTTGCTTCCAGGAATCCCATGTTTGGATTAAAAACCTCCCCAGACATCCCACCCCACCCCACCCAGGCCAATCGTGCCAACAGGGGTTGGAGCACGGGCAAACTGGGCTTTTGGGGTGTGGGGGTTCAGGCAGACCCACACTCAGGGAGGAAAAGGACCAGGAGAAATAGGGAGACAAAGACTGAGAGAGAGAGGATAATGTAGGCAGAGAAGATGGGGAGAAAGATTGACGGAGAGAACACACAGAGAGACTTCAATGGGGAGAAAGCCAAAGCCTGCAGGTGAAAAGGCCTTTATTGCCCACCAGGCTGGTGCTGGATACTAGACTGGATTATCTCATTTAACTTAATCTTTGCAGGAGTCTTAGGAAACAGGCACTGTTATGATCCCATTTTACTCCTGAGGCACAGAGACGTTAAGTCGCTCGCCTGAGGCCACAGAGTCAGTAATTGGAGTTGGGTATTTGAATCCTTTGATCTCACTGAAGAGCCAGGGACAGAGACAGACTGATAGTGAGAAGTTGGGAGGGATTCTCACCCCAGCATTCACGGGGAATCTGGGAGTCCTGGACTCATCATCAAGCAGCTGTGCAGGGGGGAGGGCCTTCCCATCAGGTGACAAACATGAAGCTTCCTCTCCTTTCTGTCAGAAAGACGGGGGGGGGGGGGGGGGGGGGGCTCTAGGCCACAGAATCCCTTCCTCCTCCTTGCCACCCTGGTGTGCAACCTGTCCCGCCTGTGCTTCAGATCTGGCCCAGCCAGCACCTTGTTCTGGTGGGTCCCAGGCTTCGAGACCGATTCTTTCTTCCCACACATGTGCTGAGCACCTGCTAGTTTAGAGGTATACTTGCCCCACATCTACTTCTCTCTTTTCTCGTTCATTATTCAGTAATCCTTCTCACTGTCTAACTTCAACCAGCCCCCATAAGTTCTGCAGTAAAAAATTAAGATTAGAATTTGGGGACAACTTCAGTGTGGGAGTGGTTAGCCTAATATACACTGAGGTAGTCTGAGCGCAGAGAAAAGGTCCCCGAGGGCTGGTTTTGGGTGCCTTCTGGTTTAGAGGCCCCTTCTATTTGGTTTGGAGAGAAGGGTCTTTGGCCCAGCTGGTGGGGGCCCGGAGAGCTGAGCTGTCAGCAGCAGGGAGGACTGGGGTGAGAAGAAAGCCAGGAGCTATCCTGGGGGAGCTGGGGAGTCCACGTTATGGTTTCTAATGTCTTAGTCCTGGTTTCAATTACCCCCAAAGCTCCCAGGGTTTCTTGACCACTGCAGGCTTCCAAGCTAGAGGAAAACTCGGGACCCTCCCGGGAAGGCAGGAAACCAAGGGCTCAGGGGTGGAGGTTTGGGGGCAGGGCAGCTTTTTCATCCTCTTCTTCCCATGCCTGGCTGAGAGAGGACCCCAGACCAAGCAGGGCTCTGGGGACAGCAGAGAGGCCAGGGGAGGGGAGCCTACACTGTGCTCATAGGCACCTGGTGGAGAGTATACATCAGCCAGCTCCACAGCACCAGCTTGGTTCCACTGGCCCCACCCCACTCCCGGCCGCTAAAGCCCAGGGCTCTTTTTGGCCTTACTGAAACTGGAAAAGTCAATGTTAGCGCTGTCCGTCACTGCCAGAACCAACAAGGATTGAATCTTTGTGGGCCTTTTATTCAGATGCCAGCAATCTGAGAAGACAGCAGGTTATGTACCTTCAAAAACCGTCTTAACATCTCATCTTATAGGGAGAAGAAAGGGTAGGTAAGGGGTTTGGAAAAAAAGGTTAATCAATAAGAGTTGCAGTCCATCGACTGCAAACCCTCTCGAGCACAAAGGTCGGATTGCGTGCTGACCTTCTGGAGTCGTGTAGGTCATGTATTCCAGTTCCTGGAATAACAGCTTCCCCCCAAAATTAGCTACTTAAGCCTATCAACTATAACTACAGCTAAAATCTTTAAATCTTGAGTTCCCGGGTCATTGCCAGGCTTCTTTTTGGTCCTGTGACAGTCTGGACTCCTGGCTCTCCTTGAACCTCTCTGTCTTCTAATCACGGTTTTCAGGACTTCGGGTGCAATCCTTTCCTCCCTTCCTCTCCCTGCTCTGGGATCTCGTCACCACCCAGCACCCTCCCAGTGCCAGGTCGGTCTGCGGCTTTGATGAATGCCCGCACAACCGCCACTAGTACAGAGCTTCTTGAGGGCACTGGGGGCTGTGGGACAGGGACAGCACACCTCCAGCCAACCAGCCAGCCCTGTCTCAGCACCTCTGTTCTCCCCATCCTTGTCCCTACTGGCCATCATCACACAGAGACTTCACCTGGATGTGTCAAGCCCTGATTCTCTCTCCACCTCAGTGAACGGCGCCATCGTCTCCCAGCCACTCATGCCGAAAACCCTGGAGTCATCTATGGTTTTGTACACAATGTTCCCTCTCTGCCTGGCACACAGTAGGTGCTAATAAATGTCTATGAAACTGAATTTAATTCTCTTTTGTCTTTTGATCTACTCTTTTGTTTCTGTTTTCCTGTGCCTGGGTATCTGTGGCATTGTCTTCAAATCTCTAATTGTTCTCTGTCTTCTAAAACACAGCAGTTACACTTTGGGGGCGGGGGCACAGACTGAGAGTCTCTTTTCTTCCCTCCCTCCCGTCCCACTAGAGTGCAGGCTGGTGGGAGTGGAGCTGTGGGGGACGAAGGGAGGGAGCCAATCTTGGGGGCACATGGCCATCCGTCCATCAGTCCTGTTTGGAAATCAGGCCTTGCGATCAGGAAGACAGCTCTACAGCAACAGGGGTCAAGGTCAGACTCTGGGCTGGCACTGGAAGGGGACAATCCTTTGAAGACGTATGCTTCCCTACGAAGAATGGGAGGTGAGGGAGATCAGGGCCATTGGGCTGGCAAGGGAGGAAAAGAAGGAGGGAGGGACAGAGGGACAGAGGGAGGGACTTTGTGCTTCTGGGCAGGGAATTAGTTTCATGCCAATTTTTGCAACACAAAATGAAAAACTACAACTGTGATTTTGCACATCCATGCCCCTGTTCCTACCTTCAAAAATGTATATTCGCCTACCAGTGGTAGCTAACCTTTTGGCATCTCTGGGCCACACGGGAAAGAGAAGCAGTGTCTTGGACCACACATTAAATACATTACAACACATAATCACACACAAAAATCTCATAATGTCTTGAGAAAATTTACGATTTTGTGTTGGGTTGTGTTCACAGCCATCCTGGGCTGCAAGTTGGACACCCCTGCTAACCCCTAATTTCCCTGTCCTCTCTCGTGCCTCTCCCCGTCTGGATTCTCTACCCACTCCCTGACTCTTTGCTTCTCTTTCCAAGCTTACCCACACCCAGGATCACCCTGGGGAGGGCTGTCGGGAGAGCAGCCACTGAACTGTGTCCAGGGGTTCTGTTCCCTGTGTAGAGTGACATGAGGGTTCCTTCAGGGGTCATGGGAGCAAATGGAGAAGATGATTGTGAGTGACTCTCCCAAAACCCTGTCCTCTGTCTTCAGCCCCATGGCCCTGCCCCAGGTCAGGGTGGACATGTCTGTCCTGTGGGTCGCAGCAAACGCCTCCTCCCTGGCAGCCCCACTTCCAGACTTAGCCTTTCTCACCCCCCCTCTCTACCCGGCAATCTCAACGATCTCTCTAAAACAAAAATCGGGTTCTATTCCTCACCTACTTGACACCTTTCTAGGCCTACGTAGCCTTGGCACCCAAGGTATTTCAGATGTGGTCTCTGAGCCATTCAGCCTGCTTTCTGGGTCTCTGTTTGATCCTTTACTGGATACCAAACCCTCTTTCCCATCCCCGAGTCTGCAAACTATTCAGATGGGCTCCCAACCTTGTGCCCTGGGGCTTTACTCCCCCAGGTCAAGGTTGTCCTGCTCGCTTGCTGGTATCAGTCATTCATTCAACCCTATTTTGATGGTTAGGAGCACCTGCTCTACGGCGGACCCTATGCAAGGTTCCTGAAGATGGAGTCCACAGGTCTGCCCTCACGGAGCTCACAGGTACCACACAGGAACCAGGTAGCTAAGTGACACACTAACTACCCTAAGGAAAAAGAGTATGGCACCGTGGGAGAGGACAAAGGGCCTTCGTCTGTGCTTCTCTTAGATGCTATTTAGGTTGTCACCTCCCGCCTGAGGGAGCTGTGATGCCAGACAGTGCACTCTCACCTGGACGAATTATATACTCACATATTTTTGTTAGTATACATCTTCCCTGACTAGAATGCAAGCCCCATGAGAGCAGGGGATTAAAAAAATTTTTTAGGCTGAAAGTAAACAGTAAAGTGCACAAACCTTAAGTGCACAGCTCAAGTTTTGACATATCTGCGCATACTCTTGGACCCCCTCCCCCACCCAGCAAAGATAACTGCAGTACTAATTTCTATCACCGTAAGTGAGCTTCCCTGTTTGGACCTTGATTTAAAGGAAATCACTCAACATGTATTCTTTTATGTCTGGTTCTTTTCTGGTCTTTGCTCAACATTTTGTCTGTGAGCTTCACCTGTTTTTGTTGTGTGTGTGGCTGCAGCTGATTCTTCTCCACTGTTATTGCTGCGTCACAATTCATTCATTCATTTGGGTTGTTTCCAGTTTGAGGCTATTATGAATGAAACGGCTATGAATGTTCTTGGTGAACTCTACAATAATTTCTTTTTAAAAAAATATTTATTTTATTTTTAGAGAGAGAGAAACATCTGTCAGTTGCCTCTCACACACCCCAAACTGGGCACTTGGCCTGCAACCCAAGCATGTGCCCTGACCAGGAATCGAACCAGTGACCTTTCCAGTTTGCAGGCCAGTGCTTAATTCACTGAGTCACACCAGCCAGGGCTACATTAATTTCTTTGGGGTATATATCTAGGAGTGGAATTGTGGGTCATGGGGTAATACATATGTTCATCTTAGTAGATCCTTTTTTAAAAAAGATTTTATTTATTTCTTTATTTTTAGAAAGAGGGGAAGGGAGGGAGAGAGGGAGAGAAACACTGATGTGAGCAACATCGATTGGTTGTCTCTCATACACACCCCAACTGGGTACCAAACCTGCAACCCAGGCATGGGCCATAACAGAATTGAACCAGCGACCTTTCGCTTTGCGGGATAATGCCAACCAACTAAGCCACACTGGCCAGGGGTTCATGGAGAGAGAGGAAAGGAGGAATGGATAGGGAGAGACACAGAGAGAGACAGAGAGGGGAACATTGATTGGTTGTCTTCTCATTTGCTACTCAACCTTGAATCAAATCTACAGCCTGGGTAGGTGCCCTGACTGGGAATTGAACCTGTGATTTTTCTTTCAGTCTGCAGAAGGATGCTCCAACCAACTGGGCCATACCAGCCAGGGCTCAGCTTAGTAGATCTTACCAAACAGTGTTCCAAGGTGGTTGTATGAATTTACACATGTGTGAAGTTCTACATGGTCTGCATCTTTGAAAGGGCAGGCATTTTTGTCTAGTTCACTGCTGTAACCAATCACTTAGATCAATGCCAGGCATATGGTAGGTGCTCGATACTTATTTATTTATTTTTAAAGATTTTATTTTTAGATAGAGGGAAAGGGAGGAAGAAGGGGAGGGAATCATCAATGTGTGGCTGCCTCTCACACACCCCCTACTGGGGACCTGGCCCAGCACCCAGGCCTGTGCCCTGACTGGGAAACAAACCAGTGACCCTTTGGTTCACAGGCCAGTGCTCAATCCACTGAGCCATACCAGACAGGGCTCGATACATAGTTATTGACTGCTTTATGAATGGGGGAACCATCAACCTTACTGGGGTCCTTCTCTCGCCCTGGAACTAATCTGCTGTGTGTCTCTGGGCAAGTGACTCTCCCTCTCTGAGCTATTTCTGTAGCATAAGGCTACTGACACAAAGCGGCTTTGCCTTCCATTGCCAGCTGGGTGCTGTGAAAGCTGGATACCTGTTCGTTCATTCATTCACTCCATTTGTGTTTATTAAGGTCCTACTATGTACCTGGATGGTGAGGATAGAATCTGTGACGTGCCACTTACAGCCTCTCTCAGGTCAGCCAGAACCAGGGTTCACTGCCCATCTCGTCCCCAACTCATCTTCCTGGAGCCTGCCCCACCCTCCTCTTGTCCAGCCCTGACCCCAGGGGGAGGGGGTCTGGACCAAGCCTACGGGTGGAAAATGTGATTAATAATCAAAAAAACATCCAAGAGGAAGAGACCAGGAAAACAACTTGGGGAAGGCTCCTCGCCCAGGGGAGGGGGGCCTTGCCCTGGGCCTCAGGACAGCTCCGGCCGCCCTCCTGCCGCCCTTTCTGGGAAGTTGCCAAAGGAGTGGAGTTTTAGCCAAAAGTGAAAAAAAAAAAGGCACCCTAATTATTTATGAAAAAATATGCCCCCCCATGTAAATCATGCTTCCCCTGGGGGCTGCCCCCCACTCTGTTACTTCCCTCCTAGTGATCCCCCTGCTTGGTCAGGCTGAGGGGCCCTGGAGACACTGGGCTGGGGGCAGTGGAGGAATTTCAACATGAAATGTTTTGTTCATTAACAGAGAACATAGGGGGAAATTCCCTTTTTGCCTGGGCCTCGGCAGCCCAGGCAGATACTCAAAAGCTATTATAAAAAATAGAGGCTGGGCTGCAGAGTGAGGTGGGGGGTTCGGTTGGGGGTGGGCATGGCTGTTCTCTCCCCTTCTCTTAGACTCCTGACTTTCTGGGGTTTCCTGAACCTTAATCCTTCCTCCGTTTGGGGATTTCATTTTCAATGTCTCAGGTTGCCCTCAAACTTCCTTCTTGGCAAAACAGGAGGAACTGGGGTTAGACTAGAGTTAGAACTTCCAAATAAGAAGGAGGGAAGGATGTCAAAGAGAGGAGAGATGGCCTTGGATCTTTCAACTAATTTAGAATTCTGAGAGAATATTTTGGGATCAGTTGGCAGCAGATCTGAGGGAGGTCTGGAGCAGAAGTGAAATCACCTCTTTCTAGCTGGGTGGTTTTAGAGGGCCCGAGTGAGGAGGAAAGAGAAGGCACTTCCAGAGAATTAGGGGCAATTTCAGGCTGAATACTTTCATTCTCCCATTATGGCTTCAAGCCTCTCTTGCTCTCTACCTTTAGGGAATCTTTGCTGTTTTCTGGTGCCAGAGGTTGGAAGGTCAGGGCACACTTAGGCGGAGATCCAGATGGGAATTTGCAGGATGGGGGCGGGGGCGGGGGGTGCTGTGAGTACCGTCCCAGGATGGTGCTGGGAGCTGCTTCAGGATGGAAAGTGAGTCGTCCTGGGGTGGTGTGGCTGGACTCTTAGTGTGTGTGTGAGGGGGGGTGTGCTCTGGGCCCCCCTCCCTTGCTCAGCCTAGGGCTGTGTCAGGATCGGGTTTCTCGGCGCCTGGAGCCTCCGCGAGGCCGAGCTGTTCCCGGGCCTCCGCCAAGCCGCCCGGGGCGCTGGCACTGCGTGAGGAAGCAGGGGGGTTGAGGGGGAGCGAGGGGGGACTGCAAGGGCTTTTACGTAACTGCCTCCCGGAGCCCGCCCTGCCCCGCCAAATCCCAGTGTGGGACTCTGTGTGATTGAGAGAGTGTGTGACTCTGAGTGTGTCTGTGTGACATGCGGTGTGACTGAGTCTAGGTGTGCGTATTGTGTGTAAGTGTGATCCGGGGAGTTCGGCCCTTCTGGGACCTCTAGTTCCCAGTTCTGAGCAGGGGACCCTGACTCCCCACTGGGCCACGTCGAGATTAAATAGAGGCGTTCGACTCTTTGAGACTGGGTGTGTGACTTTACATGATGATGTGTTTGACATTTGTAGGAAAAACACAGCCTGTGTGTGTATGTGTCCAATGGCGGGACTTTTCTGATGGTATAGCAGATTAGAAATAAGCACTGTTTCAAAAGAAGCAATGGAAAAAGTAGACTGCAGGAGGTGGAGTGTGCGGCAGGGGCTCACACATCAGTAGGAATAGGAAAGGGTCCTTGCCAAGCAAAGGCTTGGGATGGCACAGTTGACTCCTGAGGGTCGGGGATGAGGGATGGTCCAGATTTAGGTCACCTGCCAGGGTGAAGGAGGGTGGAGCCAAAAGTCCTGCCTGCCACAGAGCCCCTCTTTTATGGTGGGTATAAAACTCCAGGGACACAAAGTCAAGGAGAACTTCCCCCAATTTCCCCAGACATTTTAGGGTTATCAAATCCGGGATCCTCATTACCTGCAGGACACCAGTGCTCCCAACTGGGGGCGTTATTTCTTGCTGTCTCTTATGGGAGACGCATGGTGAAGATAGGATGGAAATGGCGGGAGGGTGTCAGGGAACCGGGGTTTCGCTTAAGGAGAAGTGCGTCATGAAAGAAGGGGACTGGC
Organism: Artibeus jamaicensis; assembly: GCF_021234435.1. Lineage (NCBI taxonomy): Eukaryota > Metazoa > Chordata > Mammalia > Chiroptera > Phyllostomidae > Artibeus > Artibeus jamaicensis. Next base: position 22,062,510 of record NW_026522030.1, read on the forward strand.
GCAAAGCTTGGGAGACCAGGGATAGGGGCGCCTAAAAAAGCTAGAGAGGAGACAGGATCCTGCCAGGGCCTTTAAGCCCCGTCTAAGAAGCCTGGCTTTGTCCTCGCGGCAGTAAGGTCTGGGAGTGTTCAACACTGAGGCTTAGGAAGCTCAGAAGCTAGTGTGTAGATAACGCGTTGGAGGCGGCAGGAGTGGAAACCCACGTGTAATCTGTCGCCTAGTTCAGGTGGAAGGAGAATTGGTTCTGGGTCAGACGCTGGCAACAGCAGGGAGAGGGGGCCGCACCCGGGATGTTTCGGAGGTGGGCGCTGCCTTGGTGCAGCAGCCGCGGCCAGACGAGGACCGCGCGTCCCGCACTGACCGCCAGGTGTCGCTGCGGCCCCGGGGAAGCGGGCGCCGTTGCAGCCGCCGGGTGAAGCGCCGGGAGGAACTAAGTGCTGCTGGACAGACGCCGGGTTTCCGTCCGACGTGCGCCTCTTGTCCTCGCGAATTCTCTGACACATCTACGTGTCGGGCTTCCAGTCTCTAGTTGCTCCGCGCGGGCCCTGCCCCGGTACCCGCGGATTTAGAAACTGCCGATGGCGGCCCCCCGCGTCCCCAGGCGGAGACAGAACGCGCCACTGCTCTCCACCTGGCAGAAAGAGGCTTTGCCCAGGACGCTGGAGGATCCCGAGGTCAAGTTAGTGAACCAGTGACCACCTGATCGAGACGTCTGCTCTCCCTGCAGAAGAGGAGCAGCCCCCCAGCACACAATCACGCCCCACGCCCAGTTTCGGTGCAGGGGGAGGGGCAATTTCTGACCCCCAAAGATATCTTTGCTCCCGACCCTGGTCCTTCCTGGTACTTACCATCTGGTCCTGGTCTGCAGCCCAGGTACCTGAAGGATGGGACCTCAGAGAGGCCGGCTAGGGGGGCACTTACTGTGGGTGCAGGTGGGCTGCTCTCAGCTGGGCGCCACTCTTTCGCTGTGTCCTTAAACCCCAGCCAGCCCTCTCTTAGCCTCAGCCCCGCTGACCCCTGCTGGTTGCACTGATGGGATTTTGCGGCCAAGGAAGTCAAAGTGAAAAGCCCGGACGTGACGGAAAGGGTTTTCCTCTGCAACGGGCTTCCCTGAGGCATTTGTTGGGAAAGGGCCTGGCGTTCTGGGGAGCCTACTGGGGAAGGGTGTGAGGAAACTGCGAGATATTTCCTTCCCCTCTCCCACCCCCAGCCCAGAAGCAGCTCCCTGGAGGTGCGAGGCGCAGGGATTATGGGTCAGAGGTCAGGTGAAAAAATCCGTGGGGTGGAGATGGGAGTGGGCCACTAGTACTCCACCCCTAGCATTCACCCTTTCTGTTGAATTCTCACGGGACCTCAGAGATTGGTTGGGTTGTCTAACCTTAATATCCCCAATGTTGTAACCAGAGGGCGGGTTGGGGTGGAGGAGCCTGAGCCAGAGAACTGAGCCTACCCTAGGAGGCCCAAGCTGGGAAAGGAAAGCTGAAGGGGTGAACCTCCTGCTTCGAACTCTCCTGTGGGTCCAGGCAGAGGGGGTTCTTCCTCCCAACTCCCTTAATCCCAGTGGAGATTTTTCCCCAGGCCAGGTGTCTAGGGGGTGAGAAAGGAGAGGGGAGTTGTGAAACCAGAAAAGTCGGTGTTCCTGCTGCCTGTCACTAACAGAACCAGTAAATAGAGACAAGGATTGAATTTCTATGGCTGTTTTATTCAGATGGCCAGCAATCTGAGAAGATGGTGGGTTATGTACCCTAGAAGACCATCTTACATTTCATCTCAAGCTGACCTTTTTTTTTTTTTTATGAGAAGAAAAAATATAGGTAAGAGGTTTGGAATTCAGGGAAAAGGTTAATCTCCGAGGCTAAGCAGGGCTGGGCCTGGTTAGTACTTGGATGGGAGATGAAGGATGCAGTTCCCCAACATTCCTAGCATCCTTGCACCGGCTGACCGGTGATTCTTTTTATCTGTGTCCTGGGCAAGGGACATCTCTCCCTGGAGCACAATGGCTCAGATACCAATTTCATTGCTTGTCCTCCTGGGGTGCAAAGGTCAAATTGCATGTAGGTCCTCTGTAGTCAGGGTGGGTCATACCTTCAGTTCCTGGAACAATAGATTTTTTAAGGCATTAATTAGCTTAACTACTAATTAAGCTTAACTATAACTTAAAACTAAAAATATTCCCAACTCCTGAGTTTCTCCATCAGTTGTATTGGTGTCACCAAAGATTTGGTGGGAGGCAAGGACCTGGGCTCCCAGCCTCCTCCATTTGGGAGCAGAAAGCCCCCTTGGTCAAGGGATGTGTGGTACTCCTAGGGGCGGTAAGACTAAGGGAGGGGCCAGAGGGCTGACCTTCTCCGAGGAAAGTGGGGCCTGGGCGCTCTGGCTTGCGCTCCTCTTAAGGAGATGCCGGCAGTAGGACTCCCAGAGTTGGCCCGGGTGTGCCAGGGTGTTTGTACGAGGCAGTTCGGGCCTGAACGTGCGGCAGGGTGTGCAGCAGAGACCTGGCCAAGGTTGAGTGAGAGAGCGAGTGTGAATGAGCGACCCCGGGGGATGGGTGCGCGCCCAGCGGCCCTAGGGGATCTGGCGGAGTGGGTGTGGGTGTGTGTGCGCGCGCGTCTTTGAGACCCGCGGTCGGGGCTGCGCGTGAAGTGCGGGGATCACAGCCGTCTGGAGGGCGTTCCGGAGAAAGGGCGAATGTGAGGGGGCCACGAGTGTCAGTGCGGGCAAGTGTGTCAGTGGCGGGGGGGTGGGGTGGGCGTGTGCCAGCTCAAGGCGACTGGAAGGGGGGCTCACTGGCCTCCGGAGGGTGAGTGTGCCTGAGCGAGCGGGCTGCGCGTGCCAGGCGCGGGAGCGGGCCAAGGCGGGGGTGCGCGGGGGCCGCGGCCAGGAAGGGGGTCCTGACGCGCGGCCGCGAAGGCTCGGGGAGACAAGGCGCGAGGGGGAGGGGAGCGAGGGCGCGCGCGGCCGAGCGGGCGCCCGCGGTCACATGGGCGAGGGAAGGAGGGAGGGAGCGCGCGAGGGAGGGAGGAGGATGGGGGGGTTAAAGCCGCCGAGCGCCGAGGAGCCGGTGCAGAGCGGGCGGCGGCGGCAGCTCCAGCCGGCGAGGCGCAGGGCTCCGCGGCAGGATCTGGGCAGCGGTGCTAGCTTCGCGCTCCCTGCCCGGGGCTATAGAAGCAGGAGGCGCGGATCCCCGGCGGTCCGAGGGTGCGGTGAGTAGCTCGCGGCGGATCTTGCGCGGCCGGACCCTCAAACCCTCCGGCTGACCGACAGACCCGCGGCCCTCGTGCGCGCGTGGGCCCGCAAACGGGTGGGGGACAGGAAAGTTCACGGGAAACTTTGCCCGCAAACTCGGGAGCCGGGGCGCAGGAGAAGCAGCCCCCCCACGTCCAGGCAAGCCGGGGGGTTGGGCGTGGTGGTAGTGGGGGCGGACAATAGGCTTGGGGAGGTGGCCAGGGTAGATTGTCCTAGCATCCTTGTTCTCCCTCTCCCCTCAGCAGTGCGCGCGGGGTATGGGAAAATTCCGGAGCTGGGGGTCGCAGTGACCCCCGCGCGCCCGGAGGCGGCTTCCTTCTCCCGCAGAAATTTGGACTTAAAAGCGCCCAGGGGTGTGAACGGATGCGTTTGCCAGTGTCTCTGTGTCCATGTGAATCCTGTGTGTGTGTGTGTGTGTGTGTGTGTGTGTGTGTGTCTTAGCGTGAGCCTGTCTGTGATTTCCTCGTGAGTATGCCCGATATCTGTCCACACAGTGGGGCTCCTCCAGTGTCTCTTTGTAAGTCCCCAGTGTCCGTGTGGGTACGCTTGTGGTGTATTCCCGTCTCTTTGTGAGAGTCCACCCGTGTGAGTCTCCTCCAGGGCGGCTCTGTGGGAGCCGGTTTGGGTGTCCCTGTGTTGTTCTGAGTAGTGTATCTCCCGCGCGTGGGGGCTGGGCCGCGGGGAGGTCACCAGACGGACAGCTCTCCTCCGGCTCTTCTCCTCTCCAGAGCCTCTCCTGCGTCTAACCCTCTCACTGCTCGCTCCTTGGCCCCCTCCCCCCTCCAGTAGCTTCAGGCGGGCAGGACTATTTCACGCCTTGTTGAAAATTCAGGATTTTCTTTCTCTTTCCGTCTAGTCTCTCTTTGAGAAGCGTCTGTGTGTGTCTTGTGTGGCTGGCAGCTTGTCTGCAACACTGGGTGTGTGTGTCTGCATGCCTCTTTAGGAGTGTGTCTGTAGCATTAGTTGTTTTGCCTGTGATGCGTGCCGTGATTGTGTTTGTGTCACTGGGGTTGTTCGTGTGGCTGTGATCAGTGAGGTGGTGGGAGTCTGAAATGCTGGATGTGTTTGTGCATCTGTGATTGCTGTACGTACGGGGGCTCTGAAACACTGAATGCATTTCCGTGTGTCTAATTCTGGGTGTGATGGTGTACCACTGCATGTGCGGGGTGGGGGCTTCAACAATTGGATAGTCCTATGGCTGCAGATAGGGCAAGCCTGGGCTGGGAGGTGGCGTGAGGGGCCTGTGTGTCTCAAAAAATTATGCCCCATGTCTCCACTGTCAAAACCCACACAAAGCCTCTGGACTGGTTCTTGGGGCTCCTAGTAGGATTGGTGACATAAAACTAAGGTTCGCACTCCATCAGGGCCAATACTTCACCTGGAACACTAGCTTTCTACAGACTAGGAGTTTAAAGTTCACATTCATGACTTCTTGGGGTTCTAGAATTCATACTCAGCTTCACACTGGGACACTTACATTCACATGCACTCACACTCAGAATTACACCAGGACAACGGGACTCACTCAGATTCATGCTTACGTTCTGGGGCTCATATCCAGCTATACACTTCGGTCCTCCAGTTTACACTCAGACCCACGCTGGGACCCTAGGCTCACACTTAGATTCGCATTTCTGTCTTGACTTAGCTCATAGACTTATACTGAGAACTAGAGTCTGTGCTCAGAGCCTCACTGGGGTTCACAAATTGAACTCACACTAAGACCCTGGGGTTTACTCCATTCACACCTATATTTTGGGGCTCACACTCAGAGTCACAGGAAGACTAGGGGCTCAAATGCAGACTCCTGGGGAGCCCGGGGCTCACGTTTGAACTTGAGGACTCACATAGGACACGGTTCACAGGCTCAGGCTTCCATCTTGGAGCTCACACGGAGACTCCAACTAGAACTCTAGTGATCACATGCAGGATTCTCCCTTCCACCCTGGGATCACTCAGAGACCCAGTGCTCACACTCAGACTTACAAAGGAACCCCAGTGCTCAGGTTCAGAATGCCTTTAAGATTAGGGGCTGACGCTTGCACTTGCTCTAGAACTCTAATGCTAATGTATGCTGACCTGTGTGGGAATCATGGAGCCATACTTCAGTCCTGGGGCTTAGAGTCAGATGCACATTCGGACCTGGGTTCACACTCAAACCTTTATTTCCATCTTCAAGTTCATACTCAGACTGATGTCCTTGGTGGTGACATTAAACTTGCCCTTCCATCTTGGGGCTGATGATACTCAGACTTGCACTAGGTTCCTAGTGCTCACACTCAGTCATTGCTTCCACGCTGAGGCTTTCATATTCACATGGGGGCCTTGGGGTTTGCCCAAGTTACACTCTTAACTGGGGCTCAGACATTCAGATGCATGCTAGGACTGTGGTGTTCACACTGTTGGTGGAATTTAGAACTCCTATTCAGATACACCCAGGCTTGCTTTGGGTTTGTGCTGTATATCAGGACATGGGGGTGAGGAACAGAGACCGCTACAAAACCTGTCCCCTCCAAAGGCAGGGCAGGGAGGGGAGGGGAGGGGTACACGTGTGGCCACATCCTCACCCAGTTAAACTGTTCTGCCTTCGCTTCCCCAAGGAGATTAGGTTCTTGGTGGGAAGGTCTGAGTAGCTTTTTGTTACAGGGGTAATATGTGCCCTGAGAGTCTCCCATGTGCCTTGTTTATGCACATTCCCCTGAAACAGTTTTGGTCTATTCCTGCTGTGGTAGAGAGGGTCAGGTGTGGTGAAATAAGACTCATGTCCACCCAAGACATCGCCCCCACCCCAGTGATCCTTCCAGTGGGAGTTTGTGAAGCTGATCTGGTGTGGGGTAGACCTCTGACTCCTTTGGACATTCAGGATGTTGAATCTCTGATTCTAAGGGGGGTTGCGGCCCCTGAGAAGGTAGCTGGAGGAAGAAACTGGATAAGAACCCAGCCTCTCTTTTCCGTCCTGGTTAGAGAGGGGCAGAGGCTAAGTTTTGTTATCAATCGCAGTCTCCTGGAATGCCTGTTGAGCCTTTATCCCATCTCCAGGGAATGCCCTGGGTTCCCCTCTCTACTCCTCAGAAGAACAGTAGACTGGGGGGTGGGAGGGGTGGAGCTGTGTTGGGTGATGTTGCAACCAACCCTAGGACTCCACCTCCTTTGGAGTCACTGTCTGGGCTTTAGATGCCCTCCCACTATGGGACCAGTGGGTGGGGTGCATGAGGTACACTATCAGCCCTTGGGACCCCAGGAAGTCAGGACCTGACCCTTAGGCTCTGGTGACTGAGCTGTAACTGCTTCCTGTCCCTGAAGGGGACACATGCTCTCCAGCCCCCCCTATGGGGGTGGGGGAACTTCGAGGCAAGATGCCCTGCTCTCTGCCTTTGGGGAGTTGAAGTGTAAATGAATCTGAGACATATGGAGTGGATTTTCTTTGAAATGCAGATGGGTTAGGGGGGGACCATGTGTGCCTGGTTTTGGGGGGTCTCAGAGAGCAAATAGGCTGAGAAGAGAGAGCTGACCCCTTCTCCATACGGACCATGGAACTTCAGCTGTGTAAACTCCTGTGGCCCTGAATGACCACACCCACCAGGGCTCCTGGCTTCCTGTGGGGAGGAGCTGAGAAGGCGAGGGTTCCCTCTGGGCCAGGAGCTTTGAGGTCGTCAACCCCTTGCTTCTGTGGAGGGCAGAGAGCCCCCAAAGAGCAGAGCCATGCTGGTTTGGGGGTCACAGAGCCAGGAGCTCTGGGGGGGGCATGGGCAAGGGGTGGAAGGAGGAGCTGAGACAGATGTGAGGACAGAGTTAGACCCTGACTTGTGGGGAAGCAGCTCCTAGAAACTGGGGCCAGAACTGTTGCGGAAGAAACTGAATTAGATTATGGCGGTGATTCTGGCCTGCACAGGGGCTGATCCTGAGGTTTAGGAATGGACTGAAGAGTACTCAGTCCTGCAGGAGGATTGGTTTTTCCAGACGGGGGCAGTCTGTTTGCCCACCATACACTGTGCTTTTCCCTTATAACACTCAGCAAGTTTGCATAGTAATTGCCCATGAACTCTGTGGGAAACCCAGGGACTGGGTCTGCTTTGCTCCCCACGGTACACACTGCCCCTGGCACAGACCTGATGATACACAGTAGGAGGGTGGTGTTGATTAAACAGTACATCTTTTTCTCTCCCATCAGACTGAGTGCCCCTCACGGGCAGAACCATAACCCCAACTCCCAGCATAGTGCCTGGGAGGAGTTAGGTGCTCCATATATGTTAAGGAATGAATCTTTGAGTGGGGACTTCCTGGGGTTTGTGGCTTGAGACCCAACATTTGTATGCCCCTATTTGGCTTGAAGGATCCCTGCGTAGTTTGCAGGCTAGACTAAAGGAAGGACTTCCCTGTACTTAGGGTTGGAGAGCAGAGGGTAGGCAGCTTCTTCCTGGAAAAGTTCTGGACTAGGGGAGACTGAGATAGGGCAATGACCTTGATTCTGTGGCAGAGGTCGGAGGTCACCCCTGTCCTTTCTCCAGCTTCAGGATTTTTCAAAAGGTGGTTAAGTCCTCTCCCCATGCAGTTCTGAAGGTGTCCCTTTGTCTAGGTCTGGTTTTCCTGGACCATAGCTGAGACAATGGACCCCATCTCTGGGCCTCCGAGGCTGGGCTCTGAGGTTGTGAGGCTGTTGTGGGTACCACGGACTGTCTGTATTGGTTATTAATGGAGGCTATCTCAGAACACAGGGTTCGGATCCTAAAAATACCCTGTCCAGCCAGAGCCTAGGAGTTGCCAGTGTTGGCTGCTGTCGCAGTGGCTGCATATTGATCAGAGAGACGCAGAGCCAGGAGAGACTGGGACAGTGTGGGGAAACTGAGGCAGCATGGACAGGAGATGCACAGAAGACAGGGCCTTTGTTTTCTATGGAATAAAAATTTATAAAACTAGTAGTGTCCATTAGTCAAATTATACTATGGCAACATGTAGGGTAATCTGTTACCTTATACTGCAGAGAACTTCCTTCTGAGATGTATCAGGAGATAAGTCTGATATCAGACATAAAATTTAAGTAGTCAGTTCAAGTCCAGCTTCAGGATGTTCCAAAATAAGTGCGTGGTGCTAGACTTTTCTGAGCCACTGCCCACATCCCTTCTTCCCAGAGCCCTTCTTTGGAGTCCAGGTCCCAAGGAGGGTCTTACACACCCACCTGACCTCTGACCTCCCAGGCCTCTGTGTAGCCCCTCTTCCCAAGGAGAAGGGAACTGCACAGTGGTCTCCCGAAGGTAGAAAGAGCCCTGCCTCTGAAGTCAGATGCCATGTGACCTTGGCTTGTGAGCTGACCTACCTGGGCCCCTCTGTGAAATCACGGGATGGGGGCTGCCGGGCCCTGGCCCAGGCTGGAGAAAAGGCGGTTTTGGCACCCATCCAGGCCCCTGACGTCAATGACTCTCCAAATAATGGAATCAATATTGGGTGGGGTGGGGGGGCAAGCGTGAACCAGGCCCCAGCGATTAGAAACAGATCAGCACAAACCCGCAGCTGATTCTGATAGAGCTGCCTTGGAGAGCTAGGGTGGGAGGCCTGGAAGGAGGTGGATCTTCGTGGGGAACAGGGGCTCAGGAATGGGAGGCGCAGCCCCTGAGTGTCCCCCAAGTGTCCAGAGCATGAGGGTACACAAATGGGCAGAGACTCTGGGGCTGCCTGGGTCAGAATGATAGGGTAGGGACCCCTGTCCTAGTCCCTTTCTCCTTTGAGCCTGTGGGGTTCCAAGGCTAGGGGAAGTTTGTGAGTGGAGACTTCATCCAGTCTTTGGGTGATAAAGAGTGGGCAAGGGCAGTTCAGAGTTCATCTCTCTGCGTCCCAGATGGAGGTCCCTAGGCTGGATTGTGCTGAGGGTCACAGGTTGCACTGAGGGGAGAGAGAGAGTTGTGAGTGAGACCTAAGGGAAATGACCTTTTGCTTGGAGGCAGAAGGCATTAATCTAAGATTGGGAGGTGGATATTCCCCCTCAGATTGGGAGTTTGGCCTCCTCTACCAGCTCATGTACTTTCAGTCCCCTAGAAGGCAGCAGGTGAGGATGGAGGGGGCCATGGGGTCTGTAGGGGGCTGGCCTGGCAGCAGCTGACAAAAAACAGGAAGAAGGGCTGGGGGAGAGGCTGTAATTATGGGGCATTTATTATTAATCAGATGAAATTGCTGGAAGCAGCTGGTGTAATCTGCGTGGCGATACAGACTGCACGCCCCCCCCCCAACACGCACACACTACACACACAGCCTGTGCCTTGTTTGCTCTCACAGGTTTTTTTCTTGCAAAGGTCAGATGGCTTCATTTGTGTCTCTGTATCTGTGTGTGTTAGCGTGGCTCTGTCTGTGTTTTTCATGTCCACGTGTCCCCCACTCTCCCTCCGTTGTCTTTTCTGCCAACTCTGTCATTCTTTGGCCTGATGTGTGTCCTTGTCTCTGTCTTCCTCTCTGCCTCCCTCCCTTCGGTTCATCCCTTGGTGTGTCTGTATCCATTACCCCCGGCCGACCTGTCTCTGACACCCTGTTTTAGTTTCCGGCCATCTCTCCCTAGTTGGTGGTTTCCCCGCATTGCTGGGCAGAGTTGGATGACATGGAGTTCCTTTCTCATGGGTATGTGTTTAGGCACCTGATCATACCTTTGGGACCAGTTTTTGGGAAAGAAGGACATGGGGACCCTGAGGATCTCTTAGGGTCTTGTAGAAGGTGGGTGCTCTGTTAAGTAACTGGAGCTCTTAGAAGACTTAGGGGCTTTCACAACAGTCCTGAGTACCACACCAGCTCCCTTAACAACTGAGTTGTGTGACTTTGGGCAAGGCGATTTTGTTTTCTGAGCCTCAGTTTCCTCCTCTGGGAAATGTAAACAGGATTACCTCTGAAGGTTGTTCTGATGATTCGGTGCAAAAATGTATGTTAAGTACTTATCATGGTGTCTGGCTCAGCAAGGGTCCTGCAAAGGTATTAGCTGTTACTGTATTATTTTTGGAAAAGGCACTGCACAGGTAAGAGAGAAATCTGCAGAGACAGATTGGTATAGCAGAAAGGCTTTAGAACTAAGACTCAAATCTGTGTTCTGGAACTAATCAGCCTGTGTGGTTTTGGGCAAGTTACTTAACCTTCCTGAATATCAGTTTTTTTTTCAAGTGTCAAATGTGAGTAGTACTAGAACCTACCTCATGGAGAACTCAAGAAAATTAAGTGGAATGGTGCGTATAAAGTGCCTACCACAGTCCCTGGCACATAACAGATGCTCAATAAATCAGAGTGGCCGTGAGGCAGAGGAAGGGGATGGTCATGTGGTGTGTCTCTGAGTGTGCATGTGAAAATATGTGTGATGTGGAGGTAATTGTGTTCACAACTGTGAACTGGTTGTGTAGAGATTTTGGATCGTCTGTGGGTGAGTATGCAAGTGTGTCCTATGTGGCGTCAGCCACTGGCTTCTGGCCTCCGTTTGTCCCTGTGGTTCAGAACCTGAAGTCGGTCAGGAAGGGGTGCCAGACAGAATTTGGATTATCCTAACTTTTCTTCTTCTAGCTGCTTCTCTGCTGCCTGCCCCTGTCTCTCCTTCTTATGGTTGGGTTGTGAGTGTGGAACGAGCTCTGAGTTGGACTAAGGCCTGTGGCTCCTCTGTGACCTCTGGTTTGTGCCCTTTGCCCTTCTAGAATTCAGCCTTGACACATCATCCGCCCCCTTGGTTTTGGAAGTCTCAGGAAGAGTTTGGTCTGGAGGAGGAGGACGTTGATGTGCTCGGTGTGCGGCCAGTGGTGAAGAGGTATGTGCTGGGGACCCAGGCAAGGCAGGTCCGTCTCAGGGCATCAGGCAGACGTGAGTGAAGGAGGGCCTCGGATCCCTTTCTTCTCCTCCCGTCTTCTTCCTCTTGAGGCTTTTCATGCTCTCATAACAGGCCCATAAAGGGGAAGAGACTCACCCATAGTCACACAGGCAAGAGTGAAACCCGGTCAGAAAACCGGGTTCCGCATGAAGGGACTGAATCCTGGATGTGGGAGTATGTTTCTTTCGCATTGTCTGGCTCCCTCTCTGCCCCCAAAGCATTTCTCTGGCTTGACTGGGGAAGCAGCTGGGTTTGGAGGAGGTGGAATGGGGGGTCAGAAAGTCCAAAATCTTCTGGGGCCAGCCCCAGGGCTGGACCCGACTCTCCCCGCCTTTCATTCAGTCCAGGCAAGGCCCCTGGATTGGCAGCCCGGGGGTGGGGTTGTCCAAGGAATTGAGGCGCTGGAGCGGAACGGAAGGGCTTATTGTCCAAAACCCGCCAGAGGCCCACAAAGGGCAGCCGGGCTTTTCATCTCAGCTCCCAAACAGACTGGCCATTTTCCCGGCCCGGGAGTGGTGGGGAATGACCCTTCAGAACTAGGAGTGGGGTGTTGTTCAGGGTAGGGTGGGGTATCCCAGGCTGACACATGGCCATTAAAGAGACTTAACATGGAGCTGGGGTTCTGAAGGGGAGGAAGGGAGGCTGCAGAGGCTGTAGAGAGTTAAGCTTCCATCTTCACTGTTCCCAGAGGACCAAAGGACATGGAGTGGGGTGTCTGGTAGAAGTTCAGATTTACACAATAATAGATAATAAATATTTATAGGGGGCACACCTGGGAGGGGTCTGAGGGCTTGCTGGGAAAGTGAGCTACCGAGCTATGAGGGTACATAATCCTCCCCCCTCCAAATTGGGAACACCTTAGGGAGCTGGAACAGAAGTTGGAGAAACGCAGGCTAGTGGTCAGACAAGAGAATGGGCCCCCTGCAACAGGAGGGACTGAGGCCAGACAGCAGGAAGGACTTCCTGCCAGTGAACAGTAGCTCAGATGCCCTGACCCTGTCCCCAGGGATCCCAGAGGATAGCAAAGAGCAGGGGAGCTGGAGAGCACCCCCAGGGGGCTAAGGCTGAGGCAGCTTCTGTGAAGGCTGAGGAGGCTGGAAGGAGGACTTGGCAGTTCTGTCCACCCTCTCCCAGCAGCACCTCCAGCTCCACTTTAAAAACAGCTTTTTAATTTAACAAAGTGGATGAAAAACTGTTTTTGGAAGTAAAAGATATCTGCTGTCTCCCAGGCTAGCACTCAGCCCTTGCAGAGAGCCTCTCTTCGGGTTTCTCCCACTGCCAGTGGCTCCTTTCCTCTCTCCGTGTCTCTGTCTCTATTTTTTGCCATTTCTGCTCCCTGGCCCCTGTTTTTCCTCCGGCCTCCCTTCATCACACACCCCCAAATTCCGCCTCTGTGGGAGTCTCATCCCCATTCTCTCATCGCCATATCTCTGCATTTTCTTTTGTCTTTCTCCCAGTCTTTCTTTTCTGGAGCTTCTCTCTCTCTCTCTCTCTCTTGATTCGTCTCTGTCTCCCAGCCTGTCTCAATCTCTGTCTCCCTTCCTCCCCTTCCTTTCTCCCCCAACCCCTGCTCTAAATGGGTCTATTTAAAACACCCGACGCTGCCAAGTTAGAAAAGCGTCTCCTGATAAAGCGCATTAGGCAGAGGGAGGGAGGAGGGGGGAGGAGGGAGCAGCGGTGGAGGGATTGATCCAAGCCCGTAACCCCATTAATCAGGCATTGTGGATCCCCCTCCCTCCCCCAGCTTCAGCCCCTTCAGAGCTAAAAGCCCCTGAAATATTTATCACCCCTCCCCCATGGGGGCGAGGGGAGGGACGTGTGGCCCTTGGTGTGAGCATCCCCAGCTGCTTGTTGCTCCCCCCACTGTGTGTATGTGCACACATGTGCATGTGCTCGTGTCTGCGTGCCTGGGTGTGCACACCTGACATGCCCAGGACCAGCTGCCATCTGGACTTTCTCCCACCCCCCCAACCCCCACCACAGGAGCAGCTTGGTTCCGGGGCAGCTCCTGGACCCTGAGAGTCTGGCTGGGATCCTGCCCTTCCTGAAAGGTTGGGCATGTAGAATAGGGAGGCTTTGGGGTCAGGAAGGGGTCTTCATGCCCCCCCCAAATCACAGTAGTTGGAGGACTGAGTGACAATGAGGGCAGGAAGGTGAGTTGGGGTTCAATGTCCAGATTTCCCGTGGGAGAGATAACTTGGGGAATACAGCTGGGGACTCCATGCTCCTAAATGCAGGAAGGTAACTTGGAAGGCTGGTTGGAGTTCCCCCTTTATCCTCAGAGGGCAGAAATATGAGCTAAGGTGGTTTGGGGGCCACCCATTACCCTCAGAAATCCAGGGAGGTGACCTGGGCTTGGGAGGGGGTCTCCATGACCCCGCACCCAGGGTAGGAAGGTTGCCACTCTCTGTGGGTGGTGTGGGGCTGGGCCCCACTTCTCAGGGCTTACTGATTGCCCCTGGCAGCAGAGGTCAGTCCTGAGACAAGCAGGGGTCTGTCCGAGTGGCCCTCAAGCAACTTCAACCTGGGCGGGGCCCCGTAGGCCCTGGCTGCCCCTGGGTTTGACGAAGGGCTCGGGTCCGCAGCCTAGAGGGTCCCTTCCCCCTCCCCTCTCGTTGCATCAAGTGCCACATCTCCTCCTGACTCAGACAATTAGATTCAAAGGATGACCTCACTGCCTGCCGTCCCTCACTCGCTCTCTCCGCTCGCTGGGCTTGCTGGCTCGCTCGTTCGCTCGCGGCGCGCTCCTTTCTCCCCTCCTCCCAGCCCGCTCACCGCCTCGCTCGCCGCCTCGCTCGCAGCTCGGCGCGGCCCCTCGCCCGCCCACCGGCCGGGACTCTCGGGTGGGGGGGGGGTCCTCTGCCTTCCGGGCTGCTCGGGTCCCAGCCCCGAGCTCCGGGGGCCCGATGCCCGCGAGAGGCCGGGCCGACCCACGGAGCGCCAGAGACACCGACGGGGCGCCTGCTTGGGGACACAGGTCAGTGGCCGCGCGGCCGCAGCCGCACAACTTGTCACCTCCGCTGCCGAGGCCGAGACGCCCCTGCCCGCGCCCGCCAGCCAGCCAGCCCGCCTCAGCGCTTCCCGCTCCTTTCTCGGCCCCCGCCCCCTGTGGCTGCTCTGAGCGCTCCCCCTGCCAAGCTGTCTCTCCTCTTTCTCCCCCCCAAAGTCCCCCTACCTCTGCAGCCGGTGGGAGGGACTGGGACTTCCCGAGGTCTCAGGGATGGGGCAGGGGGCCCAGTGACTGCAGCCAGACCAGGCCTATGACAGAAGAGGGGGCTCTGACCGTGTCCTTTGGCCTGGGGGAGGAGACCACCACCTGGGTGGGAAGGGGGCTACTGGGAGAGAGGCCCAGGGTGTGGGGGTGACATCTAGACAGAGGGATGAGCTCCTGACACTTTCCTTTTCTCACATCCTGTGGGCCTCTTGCCTGGTTTCACTTGTCCCCGTGTCCTAGCCAACTTTAGTCCCCACTGCCTGGTTTCATTTGGTGCACACAGCCTGTGTTCTTTTGGGCTCCGTTACCTGGTTTCCCTAAACCCTACTGCCTGATCTCTTTTGTTCCCACTGCCTGCTTACCACCGGGCTTTATGGGAGTGCCCTACCTATTTTCTGTGGGTCCTGCTGCCTGGGGTTTGCTCCCTTGCCTTACTTCCACGGAGCCCTACCCGGTTCCCTTTAGGATGGGGCATCAGTGTCCAAGCTACACCTGGAGTGGCAAGTGGTGAGGGTGTCAACAGCGTTGCCAGTTGTTCCCTGCTAGGGGCCTGGCCAGCACAGCCTGGATTCCATTCTGCCTGGACAGCAACTTGGTGTCCTTTCTTGTGATTGGGGGGGGGCAGGGTGCAGAGCCCCAGGGTCCAAGGACACTTAAGGATTCTTGTCCTCAGTGTTACTCAGGGGAGTGCCAGCTTGGCAGTGCTGTCCCCACCTCCCTTTGGGCCTGACAGTGATGACAGTGCTTTGGCTGGGGGTTGAGGTTGAGGCCCCGTCTCTTTCCCCTTCCTTCACCTCCTGCAACCAGGCCTGACATTCGGTGCCCTCTAGTCGGTGGTGAGCTCGGAGCTTTCAAAGAGGCCTGAACTCACACAGCAGATGGCTGGGCTGAGGGCTGCTGCTGGTCCTCCTCCCAGAGAAGAGGGGGTGTGGAAGGGTGGCAGTCGGAGCCTGGGGAGTGAGCTGGTTTCTGCAGTTTTCTGGCCCCCGCTCCTACCAGTGCCACCATCTCTTCACCCAGGGGCTTCTTCGCCCCTCCTGTCTGGCCTGGAGCTCCCCTCATTCTCAGATGCTGGTGTCGTGGGCACTAGGGGAGGAAGTAGCTACCTAGGGCAGTGGTTTTCAACGGGCGTGCCGCAAGAATTTGTAAAATGTGCAGTACCTAACTGTTTAGTCAGGGACACTAACCTTTTTTCCTTTACATTGTCAAATAAAAAAATAACAGCCAACACAACAGTACCCGTCTGGTGTGAATGAATCAAAATTACACCTATTTGTTTTTGTCATGTCAGCAAAAATATATATTTTTTGTTGTGCCACAGAATTTTAGTCTTTAGTTTATGTGTGCCATGAGATGAAAAAGGTTGAGAATCACTAGACTAGGGAGTAATTGTCTATTTCCTCATTTCTAGGGACTGTCAAAGTTCCTCTTTCCCTTTTCCTTCCTGCCTTAGGCTACTCTGAGCTTTATCTCCCTCCCCCCAGGCACTGCCTGGGCAACCCGAGGTCCCAGCACTGAGTCACAGTTCTGAGTGTGCGGTATTTCCCACTGCCGGTTAAGGGTGTGAGAGGTTGAGGGTGACGGGGCAGCCCTCAGTTTCTGGAGGTATGATAGTATCTGCGTGGAAGGAAGACTGCCTGTTCCGAATGTGTGATGGTATCCATATGTGAGACCATCGCTGTTCTGAGTGAGCACGTGTGAGAGAGTTTGTGTGTGACCGTAGTGCGTGTGTGCACACACACCAGTGTGTGCGAGGCTGTGCTGCAGGTGTCCATGTGGGAGGCCGTGGTGTGTGGCCGTGACGGTGGACTCTGAGTGTCGGCGGCGTCCGAACGGGGCTTTTGGGTGTGTCTTTAAAGTTCCGGCTGTGTGTTTGTAGAGGTCAGGGCTTTGGGGGAACTCTGCTGGGTGGTTGTAAGAGCCCTAGTGTGTGCTAGGACTCAGGGTGGAGTGAGCACTGGCTGTTGTGTGACTCCGAATCGCTGGTGTGTGTGTGAGCATGTGTGCACGCATACTCATGCCTGTGTTTACCCATCAGGAACAGATTGCTCTGGCTTCCCCACTGTGAGAGGGGAGTAAGGGGGAGGAAGGATGGCTTGCTTTTGCCCAGCAGACCAGAAGCTTCCTCAGAGTGTGTGCAGTGTACGTGCATGTTAGGGGAGTGGGGGGAACAGGACACTTGCATGAAGAAGACAGTTGAAACTTCTGTCCTCCCCTCTACCCCCAGCCCATGTCAGCTCTGTTCTCATGTCAGCTCTGTTCTGTCAGGGAGACCATCTTCAGTTCTTTTTGTCAGAAACCAATGCTTTGCATACACTGCCTCCCAGCCTCCCCGGTGTGTGTGTGTGTGTGTGTGTGTGTGTGTGTGTGTGTGTGTGTGTGTACACAAGCTTAGAAGCATTGGCTTCTGTGTGTGCACTTGAGGGTGTCTCTGCACCACAGCAGTGATGGAGCCAAGGGTGGGGTATAGTGAAAGATGCTGAGGCAAATAGGTCTTTGTCTCAGGCCCCAAATCTGGAAAACTGTTCTGTCCATTCTTCTGTCTCCATGGAAGGCCCTATATCCTCCATCCTGCCCCTGCCTCATCCATGGTGAGCCCTTGAGCCCTTGAGCCCTTGAGCCCTCGCCCCCATCAGCTAAGAGAATTCTCATTCAAACCCATTGCCCCGCCCATCCCCCACCTTTCATGGAGTTCTTCCAGCTCTCTAACCTCCTGTTGCAGCATTTGGTCCCTACAAGAGGAGCAGCCCCTTCTCACGACAGAATTAACCCGACTGGTGTGTGGGCCTTTTCTATATAGAGAGATCCTTCTCATAACCCCAGGACTCTGGACTGGGATTAGGGGATGGGGGATTTGGGGCTTGTGCCTCAGGGTCTGTGAAGCTGTCCAGAGCCCAGGTGCCCAGAGGAAGGACAGGAACTTCGCTGTCCCTTCCTGCTCCCCATTGGAGAGGCAGGGAGCTGGACCAGTTGACTTTGGAGGGAAGAAGCCCAGACCTTTTGCACCTGGAGGGCTGCCCAAGCCCAGGTCACCAGGCAGCCCCCCATCTGGAGTGTGGCTCCACATGTGAGCACGGGCTGGTGGGATGCAGATTCCCGCCTCCTCAGGACAGCTCCAAGTTGCCATCCAGGCTCATCATAGAAGGACCTAGAGTTCCCCCCCACAGCACACCCACACACACGTGCGGCAGGGCATGCACATGCTGATCTCAGGGTCCCTGTGGTGCAAGAGGCTGGGGGTGGGGGGTTTGAGTGCTCAGAATCTAGGCTGCTGCCAAAATCCATCGGAATCTTGTCTTTTCCCCTCCTCTTGTCGCCCCCCCACCCCCATCTCCGGCTGGGCTGCCGAGGTCACAGCAGCAGGTGCGGATACCCCCCCAACTCACTCACATCGGGCTGCCTCCTTTTCCACAACCTCAGCCAAAGGCTGGAGCTGGGGGACCAATCCCCCTGCCTCCCTCCTGCCCCCGCCAGTGGTGCTCAGCTTCTTCTGCCCCCTTCTATGTGAGGGAGAAGGGCGCCTATGTTTGGGTGGGATCCTTTTCTCTGGGCGTTGGAGTTTGCCTCTGGAGTGTGTGGGATTGCGATAGCCCAGGAAGAGATAAGGCTTGAATCCTGAACCCAGGCACGGCTTCCGAGTCCTGTCCCCTTGAAGCAGGGGCACTGACTGCTAAGAGCAGGGCCAGATCTGGACTCAGAAAGGAGAAAGAGCCAGAGACAAGAGACTCAGACAGGAGGGAGAGACGCCACAGGGAGTGGGAGCCTACCCCATGGCCAGCCGCCTCAGCCCAGGAGCTGGCCCCTGACCCGGTCCCACCCCCTCCCTGGTGGGGGGCCTGCGGGCCAGCTGCCAGGGGCTAGACCTCCCTCCTCAGCCTTCCCCCCACCCCCAGCCTCTGGACAGCTCAGGCCTCTGCCCCCGCCCCCACCGCCCACGCTGTCCAGGCTGCCTAGGCCTGGTGGGATCTGGGGGCCTCCTGGCCTCAGCCCCTCCTCCCCGTCCTGGAGCTTCCCGCCAGCCAGGACTGTCTCTCCCAGGCCCCCCCGGGCCAGTTCCTC
This sequence comes from Artibeus jamaicensis, assembly GCF_021234435.1. Classification (NCBI taxonomy): domain Eukaryota; kingdom Metazoa; phylum Chordata; class Mammalia; order Chiroptera; family Phyllostomidae; genus Artibeus; species Artibeus jamaicensis. Next base: position 22,080,851 of record NW_026522030.1, read on the forward strand.
CCTGCCCACCACGTCCTCGTCCCTGTCTCTGCCCTGCTCTCTCATTTTCTCTCCATCTCCCAGTGTAGGTGTCTCTCTCACTCTGCTCTAATTCCTCTGCAGGTCTGGGGCCTTCGAGTCAGTTAGCTCATGCTGTGTCCTATCCGGAGTTCTTGCCTTGTTCCCAGGATGGACCCCCAAGGGCTGCTGTGAGGGGAGGGGGGAATGAGACCCCAGGAGAGAGTGCCTTTTCCTTCACACAGAAGCATTTGGAGTCTGGGGTTGCCAAGGGGGACTGGAAGCTGTGGAGATGTCACCTTGGCTCTGCCGTGGGTGACATCTCCACAGCCATTTGCTCTCCGTCAGATGAATGTTTCTGGCTTCACCCACCCTGGGCCATGGGGGAAGTCCAGGCCAGTGAACTTCGTTGGATCTCAGTTTCTTGAAGGTGCCACAGGGGCCTCCTCGCTCACTCACTGTCCGGGCCAGACCGAGCCTGTCTGACCACCAGCACACCCATACCCACGCCCACGCCACCCTGCAGCTCCGAACACACTGCTTCTGGCACATCAGCACGTACACAGTCAGAGCTGGGCCGAGGTCAGTGGTGCACAGGGCCTCCCATGCGGGTCTTGTGTAAGCTAACTGCCTGCTTCTGCCCGGATGCAAAGAGGCTCTCCCAGCTGGCACTTGCCCTTCCTCAGGTTCTGCCTTCACCTGGGTGGGGGCTGAGGGTGGGGCACGGGGCAACTGCGACCTTGCCAGTCCCTCTGGGGCTGGCAAGAGGGACGTGAGGGGGCCCTGGATCCAAAGCCAGACTCAGAACCTGGGTAACTGGGGTTCCTGATCTGGAGCCTGTCACTTGTATCTGTCATTGTCACTGCTGGTGACTGTCAGCCTCCATGGTGTCAGTATTACTGTAGACTGTTACTACATCTTATTAACATTCCCGTGGTGCTGGGGACATCACTGTCAGTGTTACTCTCTGTGCCTGTCAGTCTTGTTGAATTTTTTATTTCAAGGTTATTGTCACTGTGACTGTCAATGTCAACAGGTATCACTGCCCTGTTGGTGTCACTGTGTGTGGCTGTCACTGCACTATTGTCGGTGTAGTGACTGTCAACATCCGCATGTCACCGTGAGCTGGACAACTGTGTTGTTCATACTTGGTGTTGCCAGCAATGTGTAGTGGTGTCTTTGTGTTACGGTGCTGCAGTGACAGTAAGTTGGGGGCTCGGGATTTGTCTCTTGATGTGTCACCTGTGTGTGTATAACGGTGACACTCGGGTTCTCTTTCAGGTAGAGTGCTGGGCTCCTTGTGCCGACAGGAGTTTGGGCTGCCAGGCACTGGGCTCCTTTGGGCTCCTTTCTTGCTACTGCGGTGCCCTCCGTTCCCTCCTCATTCTGGGCTGGGGCTGGAGGCCAGGCTGGCCCTGGAGGGGTCCCCAGGAGCCTGGGCCAGTTTGAGTGGACCTTATCTGGGACTTTGTGGGATTCATCCTCCAGATCCATCCCAGAGCCATGGGATGTGGATTTGGAAAATTCCCGGAAAAGATGTTCTTTGCCCTGGGATAGGCAACCCGGATGCCTCTGGCCGCAGCTTCTCTACCTGGGACTTCCCTAGCTGGGACTCTGAGAGAAAGGGGAAGTGAAATGGGCTTGGGGCTTTCTGGATTTGGGGGACAGAGACAGGGAGGGGTTTTAACATGCCCTTATCGCCTGAGGACCAGGCTCCTTCATCCCCAAAGGGAAGTCCTAGAGTCCCCAGGAAGGCCCCGCACTCCTTGTCACGCATTGGCCGGACTGCTGCCCCGACACCGTCCCTCACACTGGGGGAGCCGGGCGGGCTCAGCGAGACGCTCTAGGGGTGGCCCAGAGGCCCTGCCAGGGCGTCTGTCATTTATTCTCTCCTGTCTCTCCTGCCCTTGAGTCTCTGCCCACCTCCTGTGCTCCCCATCTCTCTCCCTGCATCTCTTCTTCCATTTCGGTCCCTTCTTGTCTCTCTCGGTTTCCACGCTTGGCTTTCCTTCTCTCCCTGTCTCAGCGCCCCCCTTCCCTGGGTCCCTCTCTTTTCTGGGTGTCCCCAACCGTGCGGTGTCAGTCTGGGCACCCCATCCCCCGCTCTCCGCAGTGCTCTCTCAGCAGCGCCCGTCTCCCATGGCTGCAGCCCCGTTGGCCCAGGGCCCGGCCCTTACAGTAACTCATCGGGCTGATGGAGGCGACTTTGATGAAGAAGCCATCCCCCACTGCGGGGGCCCAAATGTGTGTGTGTTTGCTTGAATGCATGAACACCCATGTCAGGCTGTCTCCTCGCCCCTGCCCTCCCCACCAAACTCGGACCAGGGAGCAGCTGGGAGCGGAGGGCCGCCCGGTGCCCCGCCCCATCCCTCTGCTCCCATTCTGTGATCTAATCTCCATCCACTCCGCCTGCCCAGCTGCCTCCCCGTGCCAAGGTTCCTGCTCCCATGTGGTGGGCAGTGGGTGGCACTGAGGTGGAATATCTTCCTGGCTGTGAGGAGAAAGACGGGCAGATGGCTGAGAGGGTGGGGGAGGGTCTGAGGGCCACCTGCAAGGGTGAGGTGGGAAACCAGCTCTTGTTTCTCTCTCTAGCACCAGCTCTAAATCCAAACAGCCCTGAGTTCATCTCCTGGCCCCACTACTTGCTGACTGTGACTTTGGTCACTGTCTTAACCTCCTGGACCTGAGGAGTAGCTGAAGATGGGGGAGTGGCTGAGGGGCAGGAGCCAGGCCAAGTGGTAGCTGAGGCTCCAGGAACCACTGCCATGAGGGGGAGAGCCAAGGCCACGTGGGGCCTAGAAAGATGAGCCGTGCCAGGGAGGGGCAGTCAGAGCACCTGCAGCTGTGGCTGGAGGAAAACCAGGGCGGAAGGGGCACTCGCCTGGTGAGGGGCAAGCGTAGCCACAGACGGAAGGGGCCTGCTCCCATTAAGGAGCCTCGGAAGTGAAAGTCCCTCGAACGCCCCCACCCACTGGTACAGGCTGACACCCACATTGGTCTGCTCCGGCTCTAGCTGTCTGCAGTGTCTCTGGCTGTCTCTCTGGCAGTGTTTCTGACAGTGGCTCTGGCTGTGTCTGGCAGTGTGTCTGACTGTGTGTCTGAGTGTCTCTGGCAGTGTTTCTAGTGGTGTGGATACTTCCTGACTGAGCATCTGGCTCTGTCTCTGGTTCTCTCTCTCTAGCTGTTTTTCTGGGTGTATTCCTATTTGTGTCTGTCAGTTTCTCTGGGGTTTCTCTGCTTGTGTGTCAGGCAGTTTCTCTGGCATGGTTTCCAACAGTGTCTCCGGCTCTCTGGCTGTGTTACTGATGGTTTCTCTGCCTGTGCTTCTTGTTCTTTCTCTGGTGCCCTGTCGGCTCATGTCTGGTTGAGTCTTTTATACTGTTTCCGGTGGGTCCTTTGGTTGTGTATCAGCTGTTCTCTGGCTTTGCCTGGTTGTACCTCATAGTCCCCCAGCCTAACTCCCACTGTGCGGAGCTGTTTCTGCCGGACGTTTCACTGTTTTGGGCAGTGTCTCTGCTCTGTGTCTGGCCACACCTTTGACAGTGTCTGGTTGGGAGTCTGGCAGTGTTCTTCTCTGGGTCTCTCCTTCTGTCTGGTTGAAGTTCCCTTTCCTCAGACCGGGTTGGGAGAGTCATATTTGGAGCCTTTTCTGAAGGTAATAGTTATCTCCCTGCTCTCAGATACAAGCGTGCGCTGGCATGGGGTCGGGAGGGGACAGCTGGGCCCATTCCAGGTCAGTAAGTGTGGGGGGGGCGGTTGGGTCCATCCTGGGTTCCGGGGACATGTCCCGAGTGTGCTCTGTGTGCCCATGTGGGCCTGCATAAACGCTGAGGCACATCTGCTGGGCTCTGGGCCACAGGCTCCTGGGCATGTGGCTACAGTGAGGGTGGACTGGGATCCTGACAAGGACCTGTGTGTGAAAACCCCTCACTCTTCTCTCCATCATTGGTGCACACTAAAGCAAAAGCCACACCTGACCTCGGTCACCACGGACCCCTGCGCTGGCACCCTGCTGCTCTGCACTCCCCAGAGCCCACTGGCAAGGCTCACTGAGGGGCAGATCTGGGGAGCTCCTGAGCATCCAGGTTTGGGGCTCTCCCCCCAGGGGCACAGCCAGGGACCTTCCATTAAAAGCAAGTTGGAGAAGTATAGACCTCGAACTAAGTTAAAACATTACCCTTTCTTTCTGTGATGTTTATAGCTAGTGAGCCAACCTCACCAGTAAAGTTTTGTGGGTTTTTTTTTTTAAAAGAACAGCCCTAACGTTACCCATGTTCTGTAACTCATCCGTGGTTGACTGCTTCCTGCAGCCCGCAGCCTTATCAAGCAGCAGACCGCTATAGGTTGCCTCCTGCCATCTTAGCAAACCTTTGCCTACAGATGCCAATAATGTTGTTTTCTATGGCCTGAAAGAGGATCCTGAGCCCCATTAAGAATGGCATGTGGGGCCAAGGTGCCGGGCCTTAGGGCTGGGATTTCCCAGTCTTGCCTGAGAAGGGGCTGCTCCTTAGGAGGTTCCTGCCTGGGCTGGTGCTGCCCCTTCACCCCCCTGCACTCTCCCTGTTTCTCCCAACAGATGGCTGTTCCTGTCCCATGGGCCTGCTGTGCTGTGCTTGCTGTCGCTACTGCCATCGTCTACGCCCAGAGACACAGTCCGCAGGGTGAGTGCTGGGGGGCGGGGGTGGCCGTCCCTGCCAACCCCTCCCAGAGATGAACATGGACCTTCTTTGGTATAGCTGTATCCACTGACCCCAGAGCCCACACTGACATGTACCAGCATCACCACCATGAACACCCAGGAGGACGTGAGTCACGGGACACTGATGTACGGGCTGACCTGTGATGTCATCTCATAGGCATTGTCCTCCAGTCCCTCCTGGGTGGTCTCATGCTGATGGCATCTCTGTCTTGGGATGGTCTGTCCCCCTTCCCACTAGGATGGATAAAGGGTAGAGCCAGGTGGGGTGGGAGTTAGGGGTGGCTAGGGCCCTTATACAGCATCTGATGAAATGGGGTTCCCTAGGGTTTTGGGGTGTGTGGTGGGAAGCACTGAAGAGACAGTGGACAAGAATGCTTCTGCCTATTCTAGAGGAAATACGGGGACAGAGATGGTAGACTGAGAACAAGATGGGAACAGGCAGGGTGACAAGTGGGAGAGGGCTGGCCCACTAAAGAAGGGGGCTGGTCACCGAGTCAGCTGGAGCGGAATGGCTGGAGGAGGCAGGGACTTCTCCGGCAAGGCCATTGGCAGCCTCCTGCCCTCCCCCTACCAGTGTCCAGAGAGGGCTCCCCACAGCCCTCTCAGTGCAGGGAGTTGCAACCTGCTGGGAGACAGGTACCCTCGTAACCTGGCCACCAGTCCTTCACTGCATTTGAGGCCGCACATCTCACAACTGCATCAGGATGAGGGCTGACCTCAAAACTCCTCCAACGAGACTGCAGGAGCAGGGAGCTCCCCTTTTGGATGTGTTCTGCCCCCTCCACCCCCACCTCAGCTGGCTGGGCTAGAACTGGAGAAGGTGGGGGCATCTCTGAGCCTCAGACATAGAGCAGACCCTGATGGCTGAGCTCTGCCACCCTCAAGGCTGTGGGTTCAAGGATGACGGTGGGTCAAAGCTCCTGCGGCCTCTTCTTGTGAGTCTAACACTAAGACCCGGAGAGCCCGGCCTGCCTGCATGGCTGCTCCCCAGTGGACAGGGAACAAAGGGAGTGGTATTAGGTCAGCCCATCGACCTCCCACCTCAGTCAGCCTGCCCTGGGCTTCTGTGCCAGCCTGACTTGTCTAGGCCTGCAGTGGTCTCTACCATTGACCTGGCCCCTGCCTTGTGTATAAAGCAGAGCCACATGGGACCAAGGCCACCTCTCTGCAAGTATGTGAGGCTCTTCTGGTGCATTAGGCTGTGTTCTCGTGTGGGTGAGACCATGCCCCCGTCTGAGTGTGCTTTGGTGGTTGCATCCTTACGGGCTGTGCCCCGGTGTGACATTGTCTGTCTCTGTGTGTGTCCTTGTGGTTGAGACTGTACCCCACGCGTCATAGTTTCTCTCTGTTTCTGCGTGTGTGTTTGCATCCCTGTTGAACTGTCTCCTCGTGTGTGAGACTGTGTCCCCATACGTAACTGTGTTCTGAATGACGGTGCCCTTCCTGTGCACCCATGTTACCTTGTATCAGGTGTTACCGTCCCTCAGGTGGGGCAGTGTCCCTAGCATCCCTGTGTGTCTGTGACCCTGTGGATGGTTGTCCTGTGTGTGCTTGCTCCTTGCGGTGATTGTCCTTGTCCTACATGTGTGGCGATGCGAAGCTGCTGAGGACACCGGGGGACTGTTTCCGGCATGTGGTCCCCATGTGAGCCTGTGTGTGCAGGTGCGAGGGAGCCGTCGGCTCTGTCCCTCTGTGCTCTCTGTGTCCATGACCTCATCCCATCTCTGTCCCTCATCCTGGCTTCTAACAACCTTTTCACAGCTGATTCCTTTGGAGCATTTGTCACCGCGTCAGGGCCAAGAACCCCATCCTCCCCCTGCTGCTTGATTTAATTTCTGAAATGGACAGCACATCAGTAGGGGCACCCATGGGGTGAGGGGAGAGCTGTCCAGAAACAAAGGATTAGGTCGCTGCCATCTTTGGAGCTGTTGCATGGCTGTGTGTATTGCCATTGTTGTGTTGCTGTAACGGTGTGACGCTGTGTGATTGTCACATCACGTTGCCCCCTCTGCCTCTGCCTTGTGGCCTGTGGTTGTCTTCTGTCATTGCATTGTCATTTTTTCATCCCTGCCCTGCCCTTACATTGTTGGTTTGTCATTGTCATGGGGCTGTGCTTCCATGTTGTCTGTGAGGTGGGCAGCGGACAGTGGGGAAGAGTTACCGGATTGCTGTTGTGTTTGTTGTGCTGTTGGGTCACTGTTTCCGCACCGTGTGCTTGGACCTGGCCCCTGGACCATCCTGGGTCTGCGCTAGTTCTGAGCTGCTGTTGGTCAGCATTGACGTGTTACTGCTGGGACCATGATGGCCACACCCCCTCCCCAACGGTCAGTTTTCAGCCTCCTCCTCAGGCAGCTGGACGCAGAGTCTCTGCTGGGGGGTGGGGTGCAGAGAGAGGGGCTTGGCATGTTTCCTGGAAGCTCCAGGTTTTTGGAAAGGAGGCTGGAAGGGGGCTCAATGGCTAGGGCTGGTGGATTGTGGGGGCTCTATGGCTTGAGCCGTGGACACTGGGCCTCTGGTCAGGGAGAGGCCCCCACTCAGTCTCTGGTCCAGCCTCACAGCTGTGGCCTCCAAGGCCCCCAGCCACCGCCCTTCCGCCCCGTTCATCCTCTGTTCGGCTGGTCCCAGGCCCCACAGACGAATGGTCAGGGCTGGCTGGGCTTCCTGCTTCCCTCTCCTCTGACAGGGACAGGGAGGCTCAGAGAGGGGCAAGACGGAGACTAGCGGCGGGGGAGAGACACAGAGAGACCCCAGCACAGGGAGACCGACGAGGCCACAAACAGGGACAGATGTCCCGGCACAGAGAGAAGCAGTGCCGGGGAGGGGGCTGCGACGGAGGCGGGTGGCTGGTGACATAGGGGGATCCCTACCCCCTGCTGTCCTGATGGTGTTAACAAGTCTAATTAAGGGGCCACTGGCCCAACTTAATTGGCTCGTTAACAGGAACTGCCTCTGAAAATTCCCCAACTCAGTGGGGTAGCTCTCTGAGGGGAGACTTGAGCGAGTGTTAACGAGGGATCCCACAGCCCCCCCCCACTAACCCCCCTCCCTCTCATTCTTCCCCTTCCATCCTCACTCCACAGATCTGGCTGGGACCAGGGAAGCATCTGTCCCTCCAGCTTGGGGGGCAGGATGCGGAGATTAGATTTGCATCTCCCGGCTCGCATGCCTGTTTCTCTGCTGGTGTCTGTAGATAGGGGTCTGGGACTTTCTCTGTCCCACATGCCTCCCCCACCTAGCGCAGCCTCTCGACAGGTGCTCCCTCCCGCCCTTCCACTCCAGTCTCCAGGGCTCCGTCCATCACGCCTGGGTTGCCGAGGCCAAGGCCGGGGTTTGCTTTTGGCTCTGACAGGCTCCTCCTGGGGGCAGGAGAGGAGAGAGCTCTCTCAGCCCCAGCACTCCCCCACCCCCGGCCAGGCCAACGTAGTTCCTGCCTCTCAGAGTTGACAGCTGCCAGGAGTTCCCTAGGGCTCCAGTCTTCCCACTGGGCCCTTTCTCCCTTCTCCTGCTGCTGCCCAAGCTCTGGATGGCTGGTGGGGGCGGGGGGCGCTTGTCAGGGGGGCCAGAGTGGGAGAGAGGGAGAGAAAGGCAGGACAGAAAGAGATAAGGATGAAGAAGAGAAACAGATGGGGAAAGACAGAGAGAGGAGTCCAGGAATGGGGCCCCTCACTCCAGCTTGCCTGGGTAGCAGATGTCAGTGACTGAGGCTGGGCCTGTTGGTGGTAAGAGGAAAGGGTCATGGGGGTCAGGAAAACTTTTTAAAGGACCTTGGGACTGGAGGTAAGCTGGGTTTTCCCTGAGTTCTGAAATGCCTCCCAGCACTGTAGCTCTGGCCAGGCAGCTCAGTTGTTTAGAGTGCCATCCCAATACACAAGGTTGCGGGTTCAGTTCCCAGTCAGGGCATGTATAAGAAACAACCAGTGAATGCATAAATAAAGTGGAGCAACAAAATGGATGCTTGAAAAAAAATACCTCTTAGTACTCTACACAATCAATCAATCAATCAGTCTTTCTCCTCCCCTCCCTCCATCTCTCTTTTTCACACACACACACACACACACACACACACACACACACACACACGATAGCCCATTCACACACAGTTTTGGAGACACATACTCATACACTTGCACAGCCACAGGGACATTTTGCACACTTATCTTTCCAAGACATTCACACTGTCAGACACGGAGCCTCTTGGCCAGGACTCCCCACTCATCAGAGGGCTGGACATGGCCTCCCCACTCTTCACCTGTGGTTGCTGGACATGGCCGTGACCTGTGACTTTTGCTCTGTGCCCTCTCCACCCCCGCAGAGGCACCCCACGTGCAGTACGAGCGCCTGGGCTCAGACGTGACTCTGCCATGTGGGACAGCCAACTGGGATGCAGCTGTGACGTGGCGGGTAAACGGGACTGACCTGGCCCCTGACCTGCTCAATGGCTCTCAGCTTGTGCTGCGTGGCCTGGAACTGGGCCACAGTGGCCTCTACGCCTGCTTCCACCGTGACTCCTGGCACCCGCGCCACCAAGTCCTCCTACATGTGGGCTGTAAGTGCTGCCCCCACCCCCTCCTTTGACCTCCTACTGCACTCAGAGAGGTTGTCAGTGAGGCCCAGACCCTTAGCCCAGAACCAGGTACCCTCCTGGCGGTGGCGGGAGGAGGGCTGCAGTTACTGGAACCTTGCCCTCTGATTCTGTCCCAGTCTGCTCTTCTGGCCTCTGAGCCCAGCCCAGCCCACCGAGTCCAGAGCCCTGGGCATTCTGTACATGTATCTCTCCCCCAGCCCTTGTGGTCTTTGAGATCCTGAAATCCTGTTCTTAGGACAAGATGGGTAGAGGTGGGGGGCAGGTCATGGACCATCTGGAGCCTGGTGGGGAGTAACCCTGGGGCGACAGCTTGGGGTGGGAGCAGCCACAGTCTCTGTGCTCTCACAGGGACAGGCCATGAGGGCCTCACGGAGCAAAACGGGATCTGTGGTTGTGTAGGTGTGGGTGCGGGCACTCAGGAAGGCCCAGGGGAGAAGGAAGGCTTCCTCGAGTGAGAGGTGTGTGGAGACTTAGAGGGTTTGGAAGGTACATTGGAAAAAGTTATTTCTGGCAGAGAGCCGACTGTAACTATAGGTCTCAGAGGCTGGGAGGGCATGAAATGGGGGAAGGTGGGAACAAGGAGATCAGGATCCTAGAAGCTGGGAAGTGACAAGATCAGGTTAAGTTCCTAAAAGATTCCTTTCATTGTAGCGAAGAGAGCAGATTGGATAGGGTGAAGCCAGGACGGGAGGAGGCTGTCGTTGGGAAGGCGCGGAGAGGATGAGGACCGGGGCCGGGGCGGCGCAGGGTTGGGAGAGTTGGGAGGGGACGGTTGGAGCTCCAGGAGTTGGTGATGGACCTCGAGGAGTTGGGGAGGACAAGGGAGTAGAGAACCAGAGGAGTCAAGACAGCTGGCCGTGCCAGTCAGCGCGACAGAGACACGGCAGGAGGGTCCTTCGGAGGAGAAGACAGAATGTTCCTCTTGGACAGTGTCTTTGGGGTTTTTCTAGAATCAGGTCCCAAGATGAGGATTCATATGGAAGTAGTTTGTTTGGCAGGTGACAGAAACACCATCGGAGAATGGAGAAATGATAGAAAAAGGAAGTTAAGTTCGTCAGTAAACAGTTACCAGCTATTAAGTCTGAGCTGTTGGAGCCTAACCCGAGGGGGCACTCTGGGGACCCAGGCAGAGTGGGGAGGGAGCTTGGGTGCTTATATACCAACGCCTCCACCCACCCTCGGTTGGGGGATTCTCCGGGGTGGGGTGGGGTGTTGTAATTCTCCAGCACTTTTGGCCTGATGCCCCTGCAGGCAGTGCAGCTTTGGTGGCCAAAGAAAGCTCTTAGGGAAATAACTGCAGAAGCAGCAGCGGGTATGGGCAAGGGATCTGTGGCGCCACCCATATCTGCTGCAGACACGTTCGTTGGGGTCCTCGGGCAAGAACAGGGAGTCGGTGGCTGGTAGTCAGTGAGTCTGAGGCTTTGGGGTTCAGCAGAGAGGTCTGTGCTGGAGTTGGGAATCTGGGGACTTGGCAGCATCAAAGCCATGGGTGGGGGCGTAGGCAGGGGGCAGGGGGGCTAGCTAAGGGAGAGATTGTGGGGTGAAGAGAGAAGATGACTCAGAATGAACCCTGAAAACCATCGCTGTATAAGGGGTTGATGGAGAGAAAAGAAGAAGCCAGCAGGAAGGTAGAAGCAAGCCCAGGTGAGTGGGATTTGGAAGAGGGGTTTGGAGAAGTCGGAAGCATGAGGGGATCAGTGTTGCTGAGGGCCAGCTCCCAGATCCCAGCCAGAGGTTCCCACTGACAGAAAAAGTCCTCAGAAGGCAGTTTTATTTATTTTCTGCTTGAGCCTAAAGAGTCAAGCTTCTCTGGCCTCACGCCAGTTGGGTGATGCACTCCCACAGTCTAAAGACAGTTTCTTTACTCTCCCTGGGAGCTACCAAGGGGAGGAGATACTGGAGGGGCCTGGGAGCGGGCCCTTACCCCACAGTCAGGAGACTGGTGGACAGCCGTGGGAAATGTTAGGTTGAAGGTTTGCTCAGGGTCCTCCACGAAGACATTGACCCACCAGCAGGGCTAGAGGAGGGGTGGAAATGTGTGTCAGTGGGGTGTTCCTTTCCCCACAGAAAAACCTTTGACACATTTAAACTCTAGAGATAACATGCCCAGCCAAACTGCTTAGGTGCCAGTCAGGGGTGGCGTGACCCCTGTTGGCCAGGTCTAGAAATGCAGGGCCAGCCTAAAGTCCAAGACACACCAAGCAGAGCGCTCAGCCTTTCCCCAGGAGCCCTAACTGGGGTTGGGGGTTGGGGGTTGGGGAGGCATATACTGAGTGCCATGGGAGAAGGGTGAGGCCGACTTGGCGCTGTTGCTTACACTCCCGACTTCTCAGTTTGATTCCCAGAAGTCTTCAGGATGGACAAGGATGGTAGTGACGGCTGGGCCTTGGTGACCCTGGGCCCCCATTCCCGATGACTTGATCTTGTTTGAGGGGAATTGGGTCTAGAAGGAATGGCTATAGTCCATACCCACAGGACGTGCCCACAGCGGCCCCATAGTGACCAGAGCCCAGACCTTTGTATATGGTGCTGACCACTCCCCAGGCCCCACCTTTCAGAGGAGGGCTGGCCATGAATTGGCTGCAGCATTATCTTATTACCTTCTAAAGAGCTGGTCAGAGGAACAGGGCACATTAATCATGATTGTCTCAGTCACTTTATATTAGTAACGAGAGACTGGGTTGGCAACACTCGATATCAGATTATCCTTCTCGCCAGCACTCAGAGAACAGGACATAGTTACCCCTGATTTGTGAGTCGTTCAAACCAAAAATTATTTAGTGTTTATTCTAGACATATATGATTTTTATGTCTCTTATTTCCCCAGGAACCAGATCATAAAAATACTCTGTTGAAAGTTCTCTGAGTCAGACTAGTCTCCGAATGCTTCCTCATGATCCACCTTCCTGCCCCCGGAGGGGTACTCACAAACAGCTCTGAGGTTCCCCTGCCCAGGATAATGAACGGACCCCCACATTAGACAATAGGATCACAGGGTTCCCTTTAATAGTCTTGTTTACTAGACACAGCTGATACAGTATCATTCTGATTTTAAGCTAAAACAAATCAGGTTAATCGACTACATTTAAATTGAACAGTTCCTCGTCTAGTATTTTAAAATTTGTGTTTGATTGGTCGGGATGGGAACTTGGGACCTCCTGGTTCAGCATCGATTTGCTCTCATCCTTGTTTGGCTGGGAAGGGGGAGCAGCCAGTGGGAGCCGTGGGGGAGCATCGGGAGTCCAGAGGTTGGGGTGTATCGAGGGATGTCACAAGAGGAGACCGGGACAGGCCATGGCCCTTAAGTGCCAGGCAGCAGTAGGCGTGTGAGCAGTGCCTGGGTAGGGCTGGAGCTGGAAGGGTCCTGCCCCGCCCTGCCTGATCTGGCCTAGCCAGGGGCGTGGACAGGCTGCCCCTCCTTTTTTCTGGGCCTGCCGGCAGGCCTCATACATGCTAGGGGCTCAGGCCCAGGCGGGCTGGCGAGATGAGAGGAAAAACATGCGGTTTGGTGGGCTGGACATGGAAAAACAAGCCAATTAGGAGGAAAACAAACAAACCCTGGGCCAGCAAGGGCACATGCACACACGGCCCCACATGGGACCCAGGGACACCCTGCCCCTGGCTTGACAGCACCATTCAGACTGCTCAGGAGTCCCCGCAACAGGCAACTCAGGATGCCTGGGCATTCAGGAACACACGCATGTGCCCAGAGTGTGATATGACCTGTGTGTGCATGTGAGCTTTTTCTAACATGCTCTCACACAGCGTTCAGTTCATATGTGTGAGCACACTTGGAATTCCAGGCACCTTCCCAGATCCAGTTTGAAAAATACATCGAGGCTTAAACTCCACTTGTATACAGTGTCTCCGGTGCATGGTCTTGCTGTCGCCGTGTCCCAGACACAGTGGCAGTTTTACGCGTGCTCCCACCGAGCACCACGGCCACGCAGCCTCGCGCGTATAGACGATCTCGAACGTGGAAGCCTCTCCCCGAGTCACACACAGCCAGTCACATGGCTACACAGCTGCCCAGAGTCTCAGGCACACACACAGCCTCACGGTCGTGCTGCCTCGAGAAGCTGCTGCAGCACACTCGCAGCACATTCACTGTCCCACAGCCTCGCACTTGGTCTCTCACCGCACCCCCACCTCCGCCCACCCGGCCCCTCAGCTGGGCTCCAGCTGCAGCAAGTCACTCCTTTTCTTCCTTTTCTTTGTTTTTCTTTCCTCCTTTTCCCTCTGAGAAACCTGGTCCCTGTCAGGAAACCCAAGCCCTTTCCTACTCAGGGCCCAGGGCCAGGCAGGAGTAGCCAGATGACAGACAAAGCCCTGCCTGGCCCCCCAGCCCTCCATGACCTGCCCAGTTAGGGAGATTGGTTTGAGGGGGAGGCTGGTTTGAGGGGGGAGGACAGTAAGAGGAGTGAAGAGGCCGGTCAGTGGGGTGGCTGGCCGGGGGAGGGGGCCTGTGAGTCCAGTGCTGTGGCCTGCTCTGCCCTCCCAGGAGTCCCAGGCAGCAGGGAGCTGACTCCGCAGGCTTCAGTCCCCCACCCCCACCCCCCAGCGCCCTTCTCCTTTGAAGCTGAGGGTAAGGCGGGGTGGTGGCAGAAGGGAGGAGTGGAAGCTTTTCAGCCGACCTCGGAATGTCCTTTCCTCCTGGGGTGGCTGCCAACTCTGGCCCGGCCCACAGGCCCCCACAAGGCACTTCCTGTGTCCTTGGCCGCCCCCCACCCCACCCCCATGCCTCTGTGCCCCTGGGCAGATAGAGAAGGGATACGAGAGGCACACAGTATGAACATGGAGCAGACACGAGATGGACACGGGGCCAGGAAGGCTTCCCAGGGGAGGCAGGCCGAGAGCAGTGGGCAGAGTGCAGGTTGCCCCTTGTGGGCTCTGGCTCTCCCTTGCAGGCCTGGGGCACACAGCCGCCTCTGCCCACAGCCTTGCCCACTCCACATGAACGACCAGGCTCCTCTGATGCTTCTCAGAGCCCCTCATCTCTCCTGCTGCAGATCCAGATGGGGGCCTAGGGTTCAGCCCAAATGCATGCGTACTTCACACATACTGGACATGTACACAATCACACAGAGCCACTCACAGTCACGTGCACACTGTAGACGAAAGCCCACAGTTCTCCATGTGTCACCATGGCCACTCAGCAAGCACAGACATGCACTCCCCTTCACTGTCCCTGGCTTATTGAACTGCCCCCCTCCTGTTTCCTGTCCACCTGTCAGGCAGGGGGCGGGGAGGGAGGGGGGGCACAGGAGGGAGGTGTCAGTGTCCCTGGAGCCACCACAGACATTCCTTGCCTGGGTCAGATCACAGAAGCTGCCTCCTTCCAGGAACCTGAGCCGGCTGTCCTCACGCCTTACCCAGTGCCTGAGGGTGGGAACAGCTGGACCAAGTGTTCATGGCAGCCAGAGTGTAGTCAGACAGCAGAAAACACTTCCCAAGTGTGTTTGTGTGGTCATGTAGGTGACATCCCCGTCCTTGGGTGTAGTCCCAGCTTGGACTTGCTATGTGACCCCAGGCAGGTACCTGTCCCTCTCTGGGTGTCCCCATTTTGGAGTGAAGGCAGCTGCTGGCCACGTCGAGGTTTCTTGAAGTGTCTGTGATGGAGTGGAGAAGCCGGGGCCGGGGCTGGGGCACACGCGGAGGGAAGAGCGGCTTCCTGTCAGCCGGAATGTGTGCCTCTTGCAATCCTATGTGGACTCTGACAGCCGTGCACACAGCTGCTCCTATGCATGTACCTACATCCCACCATGGGCCACTTGTTCATGCCACACACAGACACACATGTAACATGCATGCCCACACATACAGATACGTACAAATGTGAACTGCCACCCAGTCCTGTTGTTCCCGTGGAACCACCGGGCCTGTTCTCAGTTTCTCACCCTCTGCTGAGGGGAAGCCTGGGGTGTCTCTTCCCCAGGGAGTGCACCCTGGTCATCCCAGCGACCAGACTCCCCTTGGCCTCTATTGCACGGTTTGCGGATGGACACGATGTGGCAGGAGATGTGGGGCTGGGCTGGTTCCCCCAGACATCACCTCCATCCTGTGATTGATGAGCTGAGGCCCGCAGCCCCCTGCTCCCCACAGTTCCCGCCTCCATTGAGCAGGTGGGGGGGGCTCCCTCTCCTTACAGCCCTTGTTTTCCTTTAATTAAACATCTGGCTCTCTGTGGCCTGGGAAGCCTCAGACCCTCGCTGACAGTCCCCCCCCCCTCAACCTCTGGCATTGCTGATGGGTTGGAGGAGGAGAGCTGGGGTTCTGGGGCCCACCTGTCCCCATACTAGCGCAGGGGACTGGGGGCTCCGAGAATGCCCTGACTGTGCAGTTTTCTCCTCGCAGTGCCACCACGGGAGCCCGTGCTCAGCTGCCGCTCCAACACGTACCCCAAGGGCTTCTACTGCAGCTGGCATCTGCCCGCCCCCACCTACATCCCCAACACCTTCAATGTGACTGCGCTGTGAGTAGATCCGCCTGTGCCCGGTCCGGTCCTGACCCCTGACCTCTCTCCTGCCCCCCCACCCCCGCCCCATCCTGTGCCCACAGTCCAGACCCTAGCCCAGCCTTTGGCTTGACCTTCCCCCAACCTCTGCCCTGCCTGACCCTTGGTGTTGGTAACAGTGCCTTGGGCCTCACCCTCACCCCTCCCCAGGCATGGCTCCAAAGTTATGGTCTGTGAGAAGGACCCAGCCCTCAAGAACCGCTGCCACATCCGCTACATACACCTGTTTTCCACCATCAAGTACAAGGTCTCGATAAGTGTCAGCAATGCTCTGGGCCACAATGCCACAGCTATCACCTTCGACGAGTTCACCATTGGTATGTGGGAAGGGGGTCCCTGCTGCTTACTTCAGTGGGAGTGTGTAAGTGGGTGTGTGCCAGAGGCGTTTATGAGTAATGGTGGGATGTTTACATGTGTGCACAGGCATGTGTGGTATGTATGTACGCACATACATGCATGCGTGGCATGTATATACCTGTGAACATTCCAGTGAATGTCTACCTGCAGAGGCCGGGAGACCTCTCCAGCAGCTCTTCCCACCCTCTCTCTGGCTCCCACAGCATACAGGAGGGGGAGGGGGCAGGCTGGGCCAGACCCTTGTGCAGCTGCAGCCTCCACCCCCCGACACTAATAGCTTCCTTACGGCCTGTGATGAATGAGGTGTCAGAACAGGAGACAGGACTGGGACAGATACTGCACTCCCCCCAATCCCCATCCCGGCCAGACCCTCTGCCTGCCCCTGCTCCGTCCCAGCCAGTCCCACACTTGCCTGCCCCGTCCCATGGCCGGGTCCCCAGGCAGACTCTCTCTGCATACACTGGGCCCTTACATGCTCCCGTCACATCTCAGCCTGCTTTAACCCAGGTGTCTGCAACACCTGTGGGCTATCTTTTAACCTTGGCCCATAGAGCAGCTTCCAACCCAACTCTTCCTAGCGAGCCCACATCTCAGTTTGGCAATGGAAACGTTGAGGTGAGAAGCCAGCCTGGGGGGAGTGCGTGGTGCTTGTGCCCGAGGGGACGACCCAGGTGACCATGGGGTGATGGCAGAGGCATCACATAGGCTTGTGGTGGGGATACTGCTCATCACGGGGGCAGGGTTGTGATGGTGGAGTGAAATTTGGGATGTTGATCTCACATGCTAGTGACAGCGACCATAATGGCGGTCATTGGCAATGACAGGAATGTGAGAGTGAAAGTAATAAGACGGTTGTTAATGGCTGTTGCCAGACTCGACAGCGGAAAGGAGGGATGGCAACCCTGGTGATGGGGACAGTTGTTGGTGAGGTGAGATGGCACACGTGGTGACAAAGTGCCCTCCCCAGAGGTCAGTGTGGTAATGAAGCTGTGTCTCCTGAACAGTGAAGCCTGATCCTCCAGAAAACGTGGTGGCCCGGCCGGTGTCCAGCAACCCTCGCCGGCTAGAGGTGACGTGGCAGACCCCCTCCACCTGGCCCGACCCCGAGTCCTTTCCTCTCAAGTTCTTTCTGCGCTACCGACCCCTCATCCTGGACCAGTGGCAGCATGTGAGTGCCCGACCCTGCCCCACCCAGATCCCGAGTGCCGGCAGCCCTGCCACAGGGCCCCAGAGGAACCTGTTGTCCCCACTGGTGGCTGTTCTAGTGTGAAGCCTGCCGGCAGTCAGGGAGGCTTTCAGCGGGGAGAAGGCACCAGGCAGGCCTGGGAGGGTGGAGCTGAGGGAGGTGTCCTGATCTAAGGCCCTTAGGGGTTTGCAGTCACTCCCATTGGATGGGAACACATCTGTCTTTGTGGCTCCCCAGGGTCTAGAGAGAAATGCTGGAAGGGAAGTGGCAGGCAGGGCAGCCTCACTTCTGTTTTCTTACATCTGGCTCTCGGCCCGATCAGGCATCTCCCTCTTACACTTGGGCCCGGCCTGTACGCCTGTGCTAGACCCAAGGGCCAGAGGGTCCTTGTCCTTAAGGACTCACAGATGGGCTCAAGGGGTTAGAATTAGGCAATGGAGTCAAGTTTGGTTCAGGGTGTAAGTGCAAGGCTCCAAAGTCAGTTCTAGCTTAGGGGTCAGCCTAAAGTAATACATCAGAAGGTGGCCCAGGCTGGGAACTAAGCAGTGGACAGGGGGCAGTGTGGGGTCAAGCTGTGGTCTGGGATGTCAATCAAGCTCTGATAGAGAGCTCTGGGGAGCAGACAGGGGTTTGGGGCAAACTTGAGGTTCTCTGTCCTTGAGATCCCTGGGTCCATAGGGTTGTGGGCGCTCTGCGTGGCCGGTGATGTCTGGGCTAGGACTGGGGCTGAGAGGGTGCTTCAAGGGGCAACCCAGGGTGGCACCTGGGGGGTCAGCCTGTCCTCTGACAACATCTACCAGGCTCTAGCTCCATCTCTTCATACCCCCCCAACCCCAGCTAGCCTCTCAAGTGCGTAATTCGATTCTAGGGCGCCTGTCCGGTTTGCAGGCCTGTCCCCCACAAAGGCTGCTCACACGCTTACATGTTCCCTGACAGAGTCCGGAGTCCCTCCCACCTGGCCAGCTGCCGGCGCCTAATGCATTGCTAATAACCAGGGTCTAGTTTCACAAGCCCCCCTCCCCCGCTAACGAGCTACAGGCAGCAGCCCTGCGCGCGTCGCGGCGCACACGCCTTGCAGTGGACCTGGCGCACCGCCCACCACACACACAGGAACATGCGCACACACACGGTTCCCAGGAGGAACCATGCTCCATACATGCATGTGACTAACATGGCAAAACCAGGCTCTGGCCTCCACCATGGGCAGAGCTGACCACCACCCTGAGGCAGGCAGAGCAAAGTATGTGGGGCTCTGCAGCGAGAATGTGCGTGGCCTGTGGCACGTGCTAGCCCTGTTCCATGTCTCATTGGCATTGCAGTCGGCCAGATTTATGGCTCTTTTGAACTTGAGTTTTGCTCTGAACAGATCTGCTCTCCCTGACTCTTCATCGTAAAGAAAGGCAGGTGTATAATTGGGGGTAAGGGGTGGGCTGTGGAGGGGAGAGCACAGAAAAACATCATTTGGATTTTCAGGAGGAAATGAGAGGAACAGGCCGGGAATGACACAAGGAGGGGCACCATGAGGCCTGGCAGGAGCTGTCTGCCCACGGACAAGGGGGAGGCGAATACTGGGACCCGGCCTGGGTTCTCCTTCCCAGTGTCTTTAGCTCTGGCACTAACTCCGCAGGGAGGCCTGGAGAGTGGATGGAGGACTCAGAGGTGAGGCCTAAGCCAGAGACTAGGGAATTCCTGCCGGTTGAGGAGCCATGCTCTCAAGGTGGTGGATTAAGGTGTCAATGAAAACCTAGGAAGGAGGACCCAGGCCTAGAAGGTGGGACTGCCAGAGGGTACTGGGCTTCTGGTACATATTCCTAAATGTAGGGTGCCCACCAGAAGCCCACCAAGGAGGTGGTCATTTTGATCTGCTCCTGTGGCTCTTTCTCTTTGGGGAAAGACAGGAGCAGATGTCTGGGAGACAATCAAAGGGGGGAATCTGGTGGTCAAATCCTGTTAAGAGGGAGAAGGAGCTGAAGGAGTTTGGGCTACTCAGCCAGAGGGAGCTTCGCGAGTGAAAGGGGGCCTGGAACCAGAGGTGGAACTGGAGCCCAGCTCCAGGAGAGGGGGGTCTGTGGGCCGCCAATCTTCCGGGCCTGAGTAGGGCTTACTAAGCCCAGGTCTGGGCCCAAAGTGGCTCTCACCCTGACCCTGACCTTTACCAGTGCTTCTGCCTCAGGGCATAGACTCAGGGGGAATTGGAGGGGCTTCCCACCTCAGGCAGACCCAGTCACGTACACACAAATGCACATGCACACACACGCATATATTCGTAGCCTGTCAGGTCAGGTAGCCCAGTCCCCTGTTTTCTGGGGTGGGTTGCAGGGGGATCAGAACAGGGACCAAAAAAGCCCTGAGGCCAGACATGGCCCAGAGAAGCCCCCTCCTCCGCCACCCCCACTGGCTGCCCCTGTTTATGAGGCGGCTTAATGAGGCAGCGGGTGCCGCTGAGATGAACCAGAGCCCCGCCTGGGCCTGGGAGGGGCGCCGGACAAGCAGGCCAGCCTGGAGTTTGGGGGGAGACCAGCAGGGTAAGGCCTGCGGGGGTGGGGTGGCGATGCCTCCAGGAGGAAATGGAGCAGCTGTTCTGCTGTCCTGCCCCCCATCCCAGAAGCTGCCCCCTACCCCTTTCTGCCTCAGCAGGGCCATAACCACACTGAGGCCTTCTTGCAGGGGAGGCCCAGCGGGGGGCCAAGCTTGGAGGGGCGGGCACTGCGTACCTGGGAACCCAGGCTCTGAGCTGGGACTCCTGATAACGACAAAGCTGGCTGAAATCTGTTCGGTACTTACCACGTGCCCGAGTCCTCATCACACTCCCCTGAGATAGGTTAACACCACACGACAGGTGATGGCCTCAAGGGTTGTGGAAGCGTGATGGTCACCTAGCTAGTAGTGGGTGGAGCCCAGCTCCGGATCTGTGTTTGTCACGTTCCCTCTGAACTGCTTCTGGGTGGCCGAGGGCAGCACAGTGCCATCCTCTCACCCTCTTACTCCTGTCACCTGTAGGCTGGGACTGAGGTCAGGTCTCAGGCTGGGGGTTTTGACAGAGCTGGGATGGCAGCAGAGTCCAAACACTGAGCGAAGTTCTCCTCTTCTCCCCTAGGGGTGCTTTCCATCACCCGAAAGAGTTTCTTACTCTCCTTCGGGACCATCTCCCCTCCCTGGGGGATCTCTTCCCTAAGATGTCTTGACCTTCCTGCAGAATGTTCTCAGAATTCCCTCACCCCCTGGGAAGTCCTCGCTCCCCCCAGGGGTGTCTTCACTCTTCTCTCCCCAGAAGTGTTCTCACTCCCTCTGGGGATGCCTCGCTCTCCTGACTCCCAGGGGGCCCCCCACCCCCGTGGTCTGGCTCTAGGTGGAGCTGTCTGACGGCACGACGCACACCATCACGGATGCCTACCCTGGCAAGGAGTACATCATCCAGGTGGCGGCCAAGGACAATGATATTGGGACATGGAGTGACTGGAGTGTGGCTGCCCACGCCACCCCCTGGACTGAGGAGCCACGACACCTCACCACCGAGGCCCAGGCTCCAGGTGAGCCTGTCCCCGCCCCTGTGCTTTTGGTCAGCCCGAACTGTTGCCCCGCTTTGTCCTGCTCCCTGCACCTCCTCCAGGGAATTGTACCCTCTGCCCCAGGGCTCTCTACACTCCGTGGCTGCCGCACTCCTATTTGTCTGTCTGGCCCCTACCGTTCCTGGTCCTTGCTGCCTGGACATACTTGGCAGAGGCCATTGGGTAGAAGGGTCATCTCTGAGCCTTTGGGGGAACAGGGTCTGCCTGATGGGGGAGGCAGCACTGTCTAAAACAGGGAGCAGGAGCAGTGCTCCTCGTGAACCCCGAGGTCACGGGGGACTTCAGCCCCGGCCCTGCCCTGAGTTCCCCCATGTTCCCCAGAGACCACGACCAGCACCACCAGCTCACTGGTCCCCCCATCCACCACGAAGATCTGTGACCCCATGGAGCTGAGCAGCGGCGGCGAACCCTCGGCACCCTT
Organism: Artibeus jamaicensis; assembly: GCF_021234435.1. Classification (NCBI taxonomy): domain Eukaryota; kingdom Metazoa; phylum Chordata; class Mammalia; order Chiroptera; family Phyllostomidae; genus Artibeus; species Artibeus jamaicensis. The sequence goes on from NW_026522030.1 coordinate 22,102,179, forward strand.
CTCCATCCGAGTCCCTGTCACTCTGGCCCTGGCCGCCGCCGCTGCCACTGCCAGCAGTTTCCTGATCTGGTGAGTCAAGGGAAGATGGGCGGCAGAGGGGAGCCTGTGGGCACCCCTGCCCCACCTCGTCCCTCACCCAGCGCCCTGCCCTGTCTCCCCAGAGCCCGGCATCCCTTGAGGACATGCCAGCGCACCTGCAGAGGAGCAGGAGGCCGGAGCCGAGCCCACAGACCCCGGTTTCTATTTTGCACACGGGCAGGAGGACCTTCTGCATTCTCTTCAGACACAATTTGTAGAGACCCCGGCGGGCCCGGGCCTGCCACCCCCTAGTCCTGCCACACCACACCGGCCCTCCACCCTCCCTAAGGAGAGGAGGACCATGCAGCTAACCCGCCCACCAAAGACCACCCCCCCCACCTGCCCCCTTGGGCTGGACCCTCCAATGCCAGCGACTCCCAGGAGCCCTTGGGGGGGCCTGAGGGGAGCCCCTCACATCCACAGTTTTTCCTCCTGCCTCAGCCTCCTGTCTGTCCCAGGGTCTCTGTTGCCACCATCAGATTATAAGCTCCTGACACTGGGGGGACCCCAGCCATGCCCCTCCCCCCAGCACCCGTACTTTTCAGTCCCCACCTCTGCTCCTGTTTTGTATGACCCCCCTTTCCCTGCTCCTACACCACAGTATTTAATGCCCTGTCAGTCCTTTCTAGTCTGACTCAATGGTAACTTGCTGTATTTGAAATTTTTATAGATGTATATACAGGTGTGGGGAATGGGGGGGTTCTCATTAAACGTCACCATTTCATGAGTCCTGGGAACAGACCTGCTTTGGGAGGGTGTCTCTCCTCCAAGGACCCCTCCTCTTTCAGGCCTGGAGGGGGAAGAAGTTACAGTTGGAGAGAGACAACTCTCCGTACAGGTGGGGAGAGGCAGTTCGACGCTCAGGCCGATGTGTCTGGGGGTGGGCTCCCTGGAGGTCAGGGGCAGACCTGGGGCAGTGAGGGGTGCAGTGAGGCAGGTACCATTTGGGGGTGTCCAGTTGGTCCTGGAGGCTTCTGGACTCAGGCCGGACAGAAGCCTGTCTAGGGTAGTCTCTTGAGCTGCCCTCCAGGTGTGCCTGGGCCCGGGCTTGACCCACCGGGGCAGAAATGCAAGGAGGCGAGGAGGCCAGGCCTCATCCTGGGGCGAGGGGTGTGGTTGTCATCCCTGCCATTCAGGAGACAGTCCAGAGGTTCTAGCAGGTCAGGCTGGGGGCTCAGCCAGGGCACAGGGCTCAGAGCGCAGGGCATCCTGGGCCTGGTCAGTCAGGAGGCTGCCTGAAGGAGGCCACTTGGAATGTGACTAGGGAACGGGCCTGTGCTTCGGGGCTGGAAATGTGGAGGCCAAGGTTTGGCCAAGGGTTAGGCCATAGTGAGGACTCCGTGTGAGCCGGGATGATGCAGCTTTGGTGCTATAGGATGCGCAGTCCATCTCCACCCCCTTCTAGTTCCCACACGGGAACTCCAGGGTCCCTTCGATGTTCTCCTCAGAGGAGGGGCCCCTGGCTGCCACGTGCCTGCTCAGGTCTAGCCCACCTTGTAGAAGCCATCTCACGGCGCGCCCTTAGCTGAGAGTGCCTGAGACTGGGACCAAATTGATGGGTACCTCTGGCTGAGGGTGGGGGAAAGTGTTAGACTGGGCCTTGCTCTGCGTGGCTGGAACAAGAAGAGAAGTAAAGTCAAGGCCACGAGCACACTGAGCTGGGCACGTACTCCCCACAGCAGGTACTGACACCGCTCCACAAAGCCACTCGTCCCATGTCCTTTCCCACAGACCAGGGTCCAAAAACCGACATCCCTTCCTGGTCTCACCAGGCTGGCCTGGGACCATGCTCTGGCGGGAAGACTGCCGCCCTCAGCACTGGTGAGCCGGCCCGGGCAGGATTTGGGGCTGGCTCTCCTGTAGGTCAGGACTAGAGGAGAAGAGTGTTCCAGCGGGGAGACCCCACAGAGAGCAAAGGTCTGATATTGGGGCAGAAAGGCCCATGGCTTTTCCAGCTGAGCAGCCCCAGCTATGGGAGCACATGGCTCCCTGTTCACAGGAAGAGACTTCCGAGGTGGACATCCGATGAGTGGCCATGGACCTGCCTCTGTACCCTGGACTCCCGGTTCTGCCTGTCTGGTCCCTGCCAGGTGTGGCTCCGGCCTGCACAGGGACTACCAACTCTTGCTGAGGGCACTTGGCATTCCTGGGATGGGTCTGAGCCTCCCCCTTCCCTGTCCTTGAGGTAGAGGGGCTGAAGTTAGGGGGTCTCTGGCCCATGCCGCCTTCCTGCCTTGGTCAACCCTGACCCACCAGCCGCCCACCCAGGGCTTGGGCATCAGCAATCTGGCCTCCATTAGCAACATGGGAAAGCAATTATGTGGGGCCTGGGGAGGGGGGAGGGGAGGGGGCCTGCTGGAGCCTTGGAAGCTGATGGAAAGGAGGACTGGGGCATCTCCCTGCCCCCAACCCCGAGAGAGCGACCCAGCCCCTGCCTAAGCCCCGAGGTGGCTGGAAGGGCAGTGTCATGCCTCTAACCAGACTGGGTCTGGGCCCAAGTCTTCCTGCCTTGGGGCTCCTGCTCCTTGACCTCACAGAGGCTGCTCTGCTCGCTTTGGGAAGCATGACTGCTTTCTGCCGCTGCTTCTGAGTGCTGTTCCTCCACATCCATTATTTCCCATGATGGTTCTGGGGAGCTGGGGATAAGTATAGACATCATTTTTTGGAGCTAAGTCAGAACGGGGAGAATTAAAACACTGCTGAGGGGACTGCTAGGGGAAGGTTGGATCCCAGGCCCAACACGCACAGCAGTTTCGCCTCAGCTCACTAGTGTTTTTTGGTGCTCTGCGGATGGGGACCCCCTCTGTGCCTCATTCCCATAGCGCTAACTTGTCTCTGCCCTGCCCTCTTCTCACTGCATCCACCCCATCTCTGCCTCTGTCTCCCACTCCTCTCTGAATATGTCTGTGTCCCCATCCCTGTTCTTGTGTTTCTCCCCTCATGTCTCTGTCTCATCTCTCTCTCTCTCTGTCTTCAGCTCCTCTCTCTGCTGCCCTCTTTGTCTCTCCAGCCTTCTCTGTATCTCCATCCCTGTCTGCCTCTGTCTCTTCTCTCCGTCCCTCAGTCTTCCCTCGTTCTCCCGGTCTCCCGGTCTCCCTGTGTCCATCCCCACCTCAGAGTCTCTTCTCTCAGTGTGTGTAACTCCATCTCCATCTCCGTGCCTCTTCCCCGGCTCTGTCATCCCTGCCTCCCTTTGCCTCCCTCCTTGGGTTCCTGTGCTGGTCCAGAACCCAGCCTGTGGCCGCTGCACCTCTCTGACCTGAGCCAGGGGCTACCCTGGCTTCTGCTGCCCCCTCTCGGCCACCTGCCTGCCCTTCATTCCTGCCGCTGGGCAGGCGGCTGGCCCCACGTGCATTCCACATCTGCCTTCCAGCAGCCAGCCAGGGGAGAGGGAGGTGGCCGGGAGAACACCCCAGAGCTAGTGAGCTCACTCACTCCCTGGGCTGGGACTCCGAGGAAGTTCATTCTCACATGGAGAGAACAGAACGTTTGGCTCCAGTCCACAACTCTGCACCCTGCTCCTGTGTGTCTTTATGTTTTGAAGCCCACATGTTCACTATGCCCACAGCCCCGAGCTACTGAACCTGACCCTCGGATAGTAGCACCTGTCTGTGGGTGCAGGGCTAAAGCTCTGGGGACAAAAACGGCTGGGGTGTAATCTTTACACCCTTTGCTCTCTGGAGAAGGGCAGAGCCAGGAAGGAGATCTGATGAGGGGAATCTAATAGAGCCAGTCAGAAGAGAGAGGCTGGCGGGGACCACATTTGACAGGGCCACCCTGATGGGGAAGACGAATGTGAAGGTGAGTGGGCCTGAGAGGGCCTGCGTGCTGTTTACTCTGAAGGGAGGCCGGTCTGGGACGTGCTGCTGAAGAGGGCGTGTTTGGGAGGGCCAGTCTGAGGGGTGGGCCAGTCCAGAGGCGTCTGAAGGGTCTAGGCTGAGGAGAGACTACTCTGAAGGCACATGGGTTTGACAATAGAACCACCAACTAGTCCTAGCTTGCCTGGGTCTCTCTCAGTTTTAGCACTGAACACCTTGAGTCTTCGGAGACCCCTCAGTCCCAAGCAAACGGGGACAGTTGGTCATCCTATTGGAGAAGGCCTGGCCTAACAGCACCGGTCTGATGGGGAGGCCACTCTGTGAGTAGAGCCAAGGGGGCCTGGTCTGACAATGCAAGTCTGAGGGAAGAGGCTTTGCAGGGGTGGAAGCTTCTTTGGGCAGGAATCAGGCCCAGAAGGGAGGGGGTGGATAGCTAGGGTCCTTCCAGAAGGGCAGGGGCTTAGGAAGTGGCCACCAGGGGGCAGGGCAAGCCCTTGGGAGAATCACAGGCAAGGGCCCCAGAGGAGGAGCCAGACTGGGTGCAAAGCGTGCCTGCAATGGTGTGTCACACTGTGATGCCACGTGCTAGTTTGTGGTGGTGGTATGCAACTGTGTAACTATGTTTTTGAGTGGCTAGGTGACCAGGGGCAGGTCTGTGATGTGTTAGTACGTAGCCTGTGATGGAGAGTATAACCTAATGAGGTCATGCCTGAGGTCACAAGTCATTACCGGTGGCTGTATGGAGGAGAGCAGGAGCACCTTAGGGCACCAGGACAGGAGGGCAGTGCCACTGAGCAGTCAGAGAAGGTTCCCTGGGAAGGGCTGAGGTGGGGAGGCGAGACAGGATCCAGACTTTCCTACCTGTGCCTGCCTCCGGACACAAGAGCTAAGTGCTTGGCTCACACCTAGGGATGGCCCCCAGGCCAGCCCACGCCCCAGGCCCCGCCTTCCCTCCTCTCCAGTGCCCCTCCTGCTCTCTTCAGCCGGCACTCCTCCAGCCAAACACCACCCCTCCCTCCACTCCGCCTGGATCCCCTACCATTGTTCCCCTCACTTCTACCTCCACACCTTGGTTCCCGCTGTGCCCTGCCCTGATGCTCTCCTGTGAATCATCTGAGGTCCCTCCAACATTACCTTCATGAAACATTCCCTGCTCGTTCCCTTTTTACTATGGACTGAACACCCACCATGTGCTGAGGCCTCATCTTGTGGGCCTCTCTCACCCCTGGGATGTGAAAGGGCTGGGGACTGGGGGCTGCTAAGGTCTTACCTAGAGGAGGGTCTGAGGGATCGGCATGGACCAGGCGAGGCCGGGGATCCTCGCTCGGGTGAGGGTAGCAAAGTGAAGGCAACACAGAATCACTCCACCCCATTCTACCCCCCAACCCACTCACAAAATGAACAAAAGCCAAACAAAACAAAGCAAAAATGCTGCTAAAAACTCAAGTCCACCCAAAGAAGGAAATTCTTTTTCATAAACCTTAAAAATGTGATAGCCAAGGAAAGTAACAGAAGATTCTCCTGGTGCAGTGAAGGAGTGATACATTTCCTCACCTTGTGCCCAAAAGTAGAGCTGAGAGAAGGTGAGTCAACAAAATGCCAAAAATTCTCACTACCATGTGAGGGAAGTGGACTGTGTGGTGAATAAGTAGACTTAGGAAAAGTCTGGAAAAAAACTATCGTAAGTAGAAACCCCTGTGTTCCTTCATGAGACCCTGGGAGAGACAAGAAGAGCTGCCATGGCTTGGCATCTTCCAGCACATGGATCTGGGGTGGGGTGGGGGGGACAAGCCAAGCCTGCAGGGTGGGATGTGCCCCTCACCCCAACTGGGACAAGATAGCCAACAGGGCCCCAGAGAAGACACAGAACTCAGGTTCCCAACAAGCCACCCTCAGGCCACAGAAATGGCTGGGGGGGGGGGTGTTGAAAGTAATAGCCAACTTTCAAACCACAGCTCCTAGGGAAAGATAAACAGGACCAGAGGATATGAGGAGCTCAAGGACTACATGTCAGAGCAAGAAGAGGTTTGCCAAAGTGAGCCATGGTGGACAGCGGTAAGAGGAAAGGAAAGGCCACGGCCTTTAGCCATACAAACCACAGCCACAGTATAAGGGTGAGAAGGAGGAAAAGAGGGAAAGTGTGAAGGGAAGGAAGGAGGGGAAAAGAATTGAAGGGAGGGAGTGGGGAGAGAGGGAGGGAGGAAAAAGGAACAAGGAAGACTGAATAAAAAAAAAAATAGGTCTCCCTGGCTGGTGTGGCTCAGCGCACTGAGTGCTGGCTGGTGAACCACAAGGTCGCTGCTCTGATTCCAGTCAGGGCACATGCCTGGGTTGCGGGCCAGGTCCCCAGCAACCAATTCATGTAACTTGCACACATTGATGTTTCTCTCCCTCCCTCCCTTCTCCTCTCTCTAAAAATAAATAAAACATTTATTTAAAAAAAGATGAAAAACCCAATCTAGAAGAAAACTCACCAAAGGAATAAAAGCAGATTCCTGGAAACTTCCTGTTATAAAGGGCTTTAATGATACTATGAAATCAATAGAATAAGAACTCAAAGACAAGATGATAAAAGAGGATGAGGTAAAAAGAGAGATGATAGAACCATGGAAAAATAATAAAGGACAAAAACAACACCATTACAGATGTAACAAAGTAAAAAGAGCCAAAACACAGGTATGGCTGAACATCGAGCTCATGAATGTGGTGCAGGAAAGGTCTGTGGCACTGAAAGTAAATGTGATTAGCAAGGTAACAGCATTAAAGCAACCAGAGTGAAGTTAATGGGACAAAGACAAGCTGCCATAAGCATAATTACTGGCAACCCTAAAGTAGAGATTCCAAAAATGGAACGGAAAAAGGTATTAAGGTATGAAATACAGAAAAGCTTTCCCTGAAATGAAGAACTGAATAATCAGGTTGAAAGTGCATGCCACGTACTAAAAAAAATTAATGCAGTGTAATTGGCATTAAGACACACTGATTTAGTTAGCAGACTTTGAGGATAAAATAGGAACACTTTAAGAACCTAGTCATAAGAAGCAAGTCACATTCCAGGGCAAATTCAGTCTGATCTCAGATTTTTCCAAGGTAACATTCCACAAAGACAATGAAGAATATCTTTCTATTTATTTATCCATCTATTTCTTTTGGTTTAAGGTGAATCACTTTACCCCCTGAGCCTCAGATTCCTAATCTTCATTCTGGGGATAACAAGATGTACATTTAGAGGACGTTTTTCAGATGGTGAGATAATACGCTATCCCCCGTTGTGGTAGGCTAAATAATGACCCCAAAATATGTCAGCATCTTAATTCCCAGAACCTGTGAATGTTAATTTAAAATGGCAAAAGGATCTTGCAGCTCGATTCAGTTAAGGATCTCGACATGGGAAGATTAGCCTGAATTATCAGGTGATCCCAATGTAATCAGTCATCCTAATAGAAACAAAGCGGGAGGAGGTGATGGGTTGATGGAAGCAGAGATTGGAAGGTGGAGGAAGGGGTCAACAAGCCAAGGAATACAGGCAGCTGCTAGAAGCTGAAAAGGCAAGGAAATTGACTCTCGACCCCGAGCCCCCAGAAGAAACCAGCCTTGCCCGCACTTTGACTCTTGAGCCCAATGAAACTGATTTCAGACCTTTGATGTTCAGACTGTAAGAGGAGAAATCTGTGGTGTCTGAAGCCATTAAATGTAGGCTAACCTGTTAGAACAGCAACAGCAAACTGATATCACAGCTTCCTACATACTGTTGCTGTTCCCTTGGCCCAAGTCGACCTCCCCATCCATCTCTTGCATCCCAGTTCCTACTTGTTCAATATCTGTTTCTAGTTTCCCTGACATCACCTGCCTTCCACGGCTGCCCAGAGGCAGTGCGTCCCCATCACAGCACTCACCATTCTGTGTTACAGCTGCTTATAGATAGGTCTCCTTCTGTCTGCCCACCCAGCCCAGCAGAGGACCCAGCTTATTGACTAGTAAATAAGTAGATGAATAAATGAGGGCTCAGTGAGCAGCTGAAATAACCATTACTCTCTTTCCTTGTTGTCAGGCTCTCTCCCTTCCCCATTCCTACCTGGCTCGCTCTCTCTCCGGCCTGTCCTTCACATGTACACACTCCTCCAATCTCAGAAAACTGACCTGCGTCTTTACCTCTGACTTCTTTTTTCAGTCATCGGGTCAAACCATCTGCTGCTGTGTGTCTGTCAGCAGGTTTACATGTATGTGTTATGGAGACCTGTGAACTTTGTGTGCATTTTCCTGGAGTCTGAGACACGTGTATCTCCGTTTGGGTGTGTTTTCATGTGCATGCCTATGTCCGTGGGTAGGCTTGTTGTTCCCGTGTACGTGTGTCTTTGTTTGTATATATGCGTGTCTCTGTTTTGTGGCGTGTGTGTCTGTGTGGTCGTGTGTGTCTCTATATTCAGGGAAGGATACATTTTGATTTCTGCCCCCAAGGGATCTGACTGCCTGAGGCAGGAGTTGGCGTGCCGGAATAACTTCCTGCCACAGCGCTCCCTTTCCTGTCTCAGGCAGGGGGCTGGGCCTTTTTTCCTCCCTGTCTCTTGGGATGAGGATCTCAAGCCCAAGGCAGAGTCAACCACAGACATATTCCTGACTCTGGCCTCACAGAAGCCTAAGCTTTTTGAGGTGATTATGCTAAGGAGAGAGGACCCCCAAATGAAGAGAGGGTCTGTGTTTGCACGGACAGGTGAGGCAGACAGACACCTCCTACCCATGCCCTAGGAGTGGGAGCAGCGTGGGCTTGGGAAGGAAGGATCCTGGACACTGAACTCCCAAACTGAGCATCTCGGCAAAGGCCATGTGAATCACAGCATAAAACAACCAGGACCTCTGCACCGTTGGGGAGGGTGGGGAGCCCGCAAAATGACCTTCCTACTGGCTGCAGGAGCTGGGACCTGGGAGAGGAATTACTCTTAATTTTGTTTTCCTTTCCTATGTTAACTATTTTTAAGTGTACAGTTCTACGGTATTAGGTATATTCAATTGTTGTACAATATATACTTATTTAGCATCTATGTTTAGTTTTTATAAAATAGGGAAACATTACCAATTTTTCTCACTTCAGCACACCCACCACTGGGCTCCATGTCACAGGAAAAACACATACCAGGGGTTGGGGGGACCACTGTGGAGAGACAGAGACACCTGCTGCCCCTGGGGGGCAGAGCAGCGGCAGGATGGGAGGGAAAAGCAGGAATGGTGAGGCCTTTCCTATGGTCTGTCCGGTAGAGGGGCTGCAGAGGAGGTGGGGCCAGGCAGTTTGGGCTTTGAAAGCCAGAGGCTTCTGCCAAGTGTCGGGGGCCCCTGGTTGCTGGGGCCACAGGGTCAGGTTTGTGTTTGGGAACGACTTTTCTGGGGGCCATGAAGAGGAGGGTAAGGGGGGAAGAGAATGCAGAACTCTTGCTGGCTGACCGCATGAGCAGGCCTGAGTGAGGTGCTTTGAATGAGTGGCGTGGGGGGCCTGAGAGCAGGTAGGAGAACCAGGGCTGGAGCAGGGAAATGGTGCTTTTTCAAGCACATAGTCACCAAGTCACCGAGTCACTAAGTCACCAAGTCTTAATGAACGTGGGGTGGGAAGGGGAGGGAGAGAGAAGAGACTCGTACAAGCCCTGTTGATTGAGAGATGGTAGGACTGTTTATTGATCTGGTTAGCACAGGAGATGGACAGGCTTTGACAATAACTATGGCTCAGACATCCAATCACTTGCCTACAGTCACAGAACAAGTAAGGGGCAGACGCTCTCAGAGGTGACATGTCAAGGGCAAGGCTTGGGGGACCTCTTGGTGGAAGGCGTCTGGTCAGTAGTTAAAAGAATGGACACTGGGGTCAGACATACCTGGCTCCTGTTGACCTTGGACAAGTTGATTAATCTGAGGTTTAGTTTCCTTAAGTGAAAAATGGGAAGACAGTCCCTAACTCATGGGGTTGTTGTAAGGATTTAATGAAATGATGTACATAAAGAAATTAGCACAGTGCCTGCTATGTTGTAAATGCACCATACATCTTAGCTCTTTTAATAACCATAGCAGCAGCAGCAGCAAAAACGAATACCAGTCTGGGACTTGGGAGTGAGATCTGGGTTGGTGTTACAGAACTGTCAGCACAAAAGTGGGCACTGCAGCCCCAGTGCAGAGGAGATCACTTAAGGAGCAGAGAGAAGAGAGTGGGTGCAGAGAGCACAGTCACCAAAGAAGCTGAGGAGGGACCAGAGAGGCAAGGGAGACAGACAGCGTGCTTCGGTTAAGGGCTATGCAGCAAATTTGGGTTTAAACCCAGACTGCGTTGTGGCTGCTATGGGCACTGTGGAAAAATGCCTTGATTGCCTGGAGCTCAGACTCCTTCTTCTGTTCCATGGACCTTTCTTACAGGCAAGTGAGGGATATCTATGATGATATAAAGCTCTGGCAGAGCCTACGCAGTTAATAAACAATAGTTGTTTTAGGAGAAATAATGTTCCCAGAGAGGGTGAAAAACAAGGGAAGATAGAGTTTCAAAAGGGATCAACAGCTTCAATGCTGCCAATAAGTCAACAAAGATAAGGACTAGCAAGTATTTATTGGATGGGAGTAGGAGGTGGACATGACCTTGTTGATCCAGCTTCAGGGACTGTGAGAGCAGAAGGTGGGGACAGTGGCTGGGGAGCAAAGGAAGGTGAGGAATCTCAGCTGAGAAAGGAGGTGACGGTAAAAAAAAATTCAAAAATACAAAAATTTAAAATAAAAAAAAAAGATTAAAACAGCGAGGAACAAAAAAAGGAGGTGACCGCTTGGCAGGGCTGACGAGGAGTAAGTAAGTGGGTCCCAGTCAGGGACAGGCCCAGCTTTGAGACGGGGAAATCGAAGCACATGGCCAGTTTGCTGGTGCCAGATGTAGCTGCTTTGTGTCCACCTGCCCCCACCTGCGAAGACTGGCTGCAGTCCTGGGTCTCTTTGTTCTCCACACAAGGCCTTTCTGTCTAGGTAGAGACCACGATGCAGTCCCAGAGCCCCGGATCACCCAGGCACCTTTTCTCTCTGCCCTACTTTCCAGTGTGGCCTGGGCGAAGCTGAAATGGTTCATACCTTCTGCCAGGGCCTTAGTTTTCATCCCTGTCCTGCCTGCCTACATCTCCACAGACCAGGGGAGATGGACTGTAATAATAAAAAAAAACTATCAATTATATTCTTCCTCCTGGTGCCTTCCCCCCAGTATTTAAATTCCTCACCCACATGTAAAACAGGCCCAGAACTGATGGGTTCCTTCCCACTAGTACTTAAACATGCCCACATGAGAAACACAAGAAATTTTTAGAAATGAAGAAAAACTTCCTGACTCCGCATCCTTGTGATCCATGTCTATTCTCCTTCCTCCTAATTTTTATAGTCGCTCGTCTTGAAAGAATTATTTATACTGCATCTACTTCTTACTCTTGAAACCACTAAAATCTTGCATCTGCCACATACCCATCTCCACTGCCCACTGGAACTACTTCCCAAGATAATCAACAACCTCTGTTCTTAAGTCCAGTGGTCTCTTTTATAGAAACTACTGGAACTCTCTTCAACATGTCCGACTGCTGACTCCTCCCTCCCTGAACCTCTGTCCTTTGGCTGTCCTGAAATTATGTTCCCTCCTGCTTTTCCTTCGACCTCTCTGACAGCTCCTTCCTTATTTTCTTCGCGGGTCTATCTTTTCCCCTGCATCCATGTTTTGTTTGAATTGCCCTCCCTTCTGGTAGGAACTACTTTTCATTCACGCGGTTATCACGGGAGCCACCAGCTTATGACCCTTCCTCCCAACACGAATCATTGGTGCAGGGAATGACATCTGACCAGAGTCAGGCTGATGAACACAAGTCCCTAGGAATTTTGGAACTGGAACTGAGGATAAGACAGAACTAGAACCTAAAGAGATGAGCCAACAGCTTTTTGGGTACTTGGATTTAAGCTGTAAAGTTCAGAATTGTCAGAAACTGGGGTTATTAATTGATGGACTGGAGAAGCATAGGAAGCTTGTCTGGAGAGAAAAAAAAAAAGAAGAGAAAGGAGGCAGGGAAGGGGCAACAAGCAGAGCTTCCCAATTCCTCTGACCCTTCCAGCTTATCTTCATCCTTATTGCTAGAGCGTCTCAGCTTTCTAATCAGGCCAGCAGCGTTAGAGAACGGCCAGTAATATACTCAGCTTCTGCAATTCAGCAGGACATCTAGCAGTCTGAGGTCAAAACTGAAACACATTTCCTTATCCAAGTTAAATACTTACTCTATTGTCCCCTAACTGCTTGCAGATCACCCATTTGGATGTCCTTACCCTACCAGGCAAATGTGATGGTGCCTCCCTTCATAGAGTGAGTTGACTGAAACTCGAGGGAGGCAAGGTCATCATTCTGAGGCAGGCTGAAGAAAAGCTTCCAGCCTTGTCACTCCAGTCAATCATTCCCCCTGAAGCCAGAAGGCATAGTCAGAGGGATTGAAAGAACCCCTAGACACAGTGCTAAAAAAGAGAAATCATTCCTCCACAACCTCGGGCAGGCCCTGTATCTTCTTGGCACACCTGGATATTCAGAGAGCATGGTTCTAAAAATTCTAGTATTGATTATGGTAGTAGAAATATGTTGTATTCATGGATGTCCTGCATCTTTTAAATTCTCATTTTAAAATCCAGCCTCTTCAGTACAAAAGTCAAAACTAAAATTTCCAGCATCCCTTGCAGCTTGTTTGCTGGCATGCTCCTTTCCCCATGTGAAACTTGGATGCGTGAGGAATATGAGTGAGGTCAATGTCACCAAAGTTCACCAGTGTTTCTGGTTCTTCTGTCCTTCTGAGCACCAGGAGAACTACACTTCTTTGTCCCTTCATGTTAGATGTGGCCACAAGATTTTTGATCAATGCAATGTAAGCAGAAGCCAGTTTTTCCTTCCTCTCTTCTGCCCCAGCAAACTCTGAGGGTTTATAGTAAGGAGATGGGATCATCATAAGATGGTGGAGTCTCCAACAGCCAATATCCCTCAGTGACCACAGTGAGCAAGACACCTCTTCCCCACTTCATTCTGCTGGAACTATAGCATGAGCAAGAAATATGTCTTTGTTGTTTTAAACCAGTGAGGTCTGTAACTGCTGTGTTACCTAGATAATCCTGACTGATACAGGGTGGAAGCAGGTTAGACATAGGGCTTTGATTTCCGCTCTTGCTGGTAAGTACCACAAGTGTCCAGCTGTTGGGTATGGTAATTAGTGGTAACAGCGGTGGACTCCCAGTGGTTGCGATATTGAGTTCCTACCACAGAAGTGCCATAGAGCTTGTAAAGTTGGCAAATTGAAATCCTGGTGCTTAGTATTTGGAATGGCAGTGGTGTGGTTTGGGCATTGTTCCTAGGAACACCCTCAAGCCCATTTCCCCAGCCCTCCTAATAATTCTGAACTAAATACTATCTTTTAAGCAAATTCCTTTTAGGCTTCAACTATCCAGAGTGGATTCTATTATTTGTGGAGAAGGACTCTGACTGACAAAATTACTATATTTAATAAATGTAATGTTCTATCAGATATAAGAGGCAAGTTATTTTATGAACTACTAAGAAAAAACAGGCTGAAAAACTATTACATGTCATTAACTGAAAGACATATTCTGATTTCAGAGTTGTTTAAACTAGAAAAACATGTGCTTTAGGATCAATGAGATACGTTTTTAGCAAAAGGAATTCTCCCCCAGATGAAACTGACAGACAGCTGATTGTGGTTGTAAAAAGAACTGTATCATATGGGAGGAAAAATAAAACCGCGCCCAACCCTCATAAATGCAAAATCTATGTTTGCTCAGTCCCAGAACAGCCCCTAAGACACCACCAGGAAGTGTAGTAGTAGTACTAGTCAGCATGGTGCCCCACAGAGAAATCCTTCATAATGGAGCTCTCAGAACACTGGATAAGGATCTCATCCTTGTGGGCAATACCTTGGGGCAGCCTATCAGGAAACCCGTAGCCAAAGAAGTATGTCAGCAAACAGATGCTGTGAGATTTCCTAGTCCCATCATTTTCATTGTTACTTGTGGCCAAAAATATGTAGATGATGCTTAGGATTACTGACCACCATACAGTGCTTTCTTTTTACTTCATTTTATTCTCTATTTTTTCCATCTCTAAGTATTAGGAAGTTTGAGGCTTCTGCAGGGGGTGTTAAAGATAGTTCAAAGGCAGTTGAAGCAAAGGTCATAGGATTATTAGAAAACAAGTTTGCATCTTAGAGAGACCTGCTGATAACTAAAGCACAAAGGGACATTACCCAGAGAACCTATATTTGAAGAACAGTGGTCCTATAAGATAAACTCCAGAAACAATAGCTAAATGACTGTCACTGAGCTTCCCTCCTTCTGAAATGAGGTGAACCTACTGGCATACGCATGTGAGATGGTTGGGTTATGTAGGTGAGAGCGTTTTTGGAATCATATATAGGAAAACAATATGTTGGGCAAAGGGTGAACTACAGTGAACACCTGCCATTCTGCTTTTTCAGGATCTCTCTTCTCCTGGGAACCCCACCCATATCCCCATGTCCACGGGTTATCTTGTGGACCATGTTGGACAATTTGATCCTCATTCATTCCTTGACCACAGTTGATTGGTCCCAAGTTAAGCATCTTATTAAGCTGAGCCAATCAGAGTACTTTCTGAGAATTTGCAAACTGCAACCATGAAAAGCCAGTGTCGGGTTGGCTACCCCAACAAGAAGATTTTAAGTGTTGGGATCATCTGAAGTCAACATTTCCAGCATGTGGACCAGAAGAGCACTGGAAGCCAGTGTGGGGGCAGGGATACAGGGCCTGGAGTTGGGGAAGGAAATGAAAAACACAGAAAATAATAGAGATGGCAAGTGGAGAGAAAACCTAATGTCTTTTGAGTCTATTAGTTCCAGTTGTTCCTGAGGCATCCCTGCCTTTAGGTTTCATTATCTGATTATAAATGTATCTTTTTTTGCTTAAACCAGTTCTTGCTTTTCCTGGGTGAGCTCATCCTTTTTTCTGGTTTGACTACTGTTTAATGTTAACTCACAAAATGTTATTTGCAGCCTGGACCTCCCTCCTAAATTTCAGAGCTGTTTATTCAAGTGTCTATTGGATATCCCAATTTGGATGCCCCGTGGTACATCAAATTCATCATATCCAAAACTGAACTCATCTTCCCCCCAACTCCAGCCCCCTGATGAAACTCACCCCTTCTCACATGTTACCTATCTCAGTAAAAGGCATCACAGTACTCCTACTCATCAATCTGGGAGTTATCCAAAATTTTCTCTTCCTCCTACCCCCATATCCGGCAGGTTTAGCTAAGTCCCACCAATTGTAGCTCCCAAATGTCCTCAGTGCTCTCCTGTTCCGTCCACTCCTGCTCCCCTACATCATTTCAGTCCCTGTCACTACTCCTTGTGCGCCATTACTCTTCACTCAAATGCTTTCAATCCCTCCTTCCCCGCAGCAGCTCAAATTATTCTTCTAATTTTTTGATATTATCACATTATTCCTCTGCTCAAAATTCTTCAGTGGCTCCCCACTGTTTCCAGGATAAAATCTGAGCTCCTGCAACTAGGTCGCAAACTCACTCACAGTGCACTCAGATGTACAGTGATACAAGTCTCCTCTGTTTCCTAGAACTGATTTGATGTTGCTCACAATGGCTCCACCCTGCTGGGTAACAGGGGCAAGGGAACTAAAATTAATCCACTCTGGTGAACTCAGTAGGGTCCAAAAGTTTTTTTTAGACAGTATCTAAGTAACTCAGAAGGTTTGGATGACTCTGGGTTTTTAATTATTATTTTACCCTTCCCTTTCTCATTTTCCAGACAGCATTTGAAGTTATAAAGATCTCATGCGAATTTCATGGCATTGAGGGGAAGGGGTCCCTTAGCCATGTAGTCCTTGGGGTTGTGTCAGTTGGCATTTACTGAAATGTGGTTGGTCTGGTGTAAGTGAATTAGTGAATTAAACCCTGAGAGGTAGCTGTTAGTATAACCATTTTACAGATCAGGAAGCTAGAAGAGATGAATAACTTGCCCAAAGTCACAAAGTTAGGTAAGTGGCAGAACCAGGAATCAAAGCCACTCTGAATCTGGTAGGCACTTGGATCTTAGCTTAGAATTCCAAAGATAAGTTAAGGCTGGGTCCTGACTGGTGTGGCTCTGGAGGGTTGCTGGTTCCTGTTAGGGCTCAAGCCTGGGTTTCGGGCCAAGTTCCCAGGTGGGGGCATGGGAGAAGTAACCAACCCATGTTTCCCTCACACACCGATGCGTCTCTCCTTTTCCTCACTCTCTTCCTCTCTCTCTAAATATAAATAAAATCTTTAAATATAAAGGTAAGGCTGGATTTGGGAGCATTGTCTTCATGGTACAGCTTCAGGGATGTGCGTGTCCATGGAAAACATGGAGAATGTGATGAGAAGAGGGTCCATTTGAAAACACTTAAGAATATGAGGTAGGGTAGGAAGGCCTACCTGATGGCCCCTGCCCAAGCTAATCTTCCCCTTGGGAGAGCTTCTAGGATGGAGTCATGCCTATTCTAGCCAGGGCTGAGCCATCCTTCAGGGTACCCTATTCCTCCATGGCTCCCACATGGCAGCATAAAGCACAAACCTTGACCAATAACCACTGGGTGGGAATTCAGTGACTATCTCCAAAGGACTTGTGTTGGCAGAGCTGCTCACACCTCCTGAGGCCAGGGAATGTAGAGCCAACTACAGACCCTCTCTAGGGAAGAAGCAGACTCCACAACCAGGTGGGAGTGGACGTCAGGGAGTATACGGAATTTTCAAGATGAAGAGGTTGTCTATTCCCAAATGTAGGGATGCAGAGACCGCTATCAAATGTGGAGAAGCTGCCCCTCAGATATGGGGGTATAAGGGCTTTGGCCTTTCTCAGATGCTGAGTGTACAGCTCTCCCAGGTGTGAAAGGTTTGAGAAAGCCGGGCAAGTAGGTAGCCCTCGCTGCCCCGCCCCCTTCCCCTTGGGCAAGCATCAAAACAGAATAGCCCCTTCAGCTCTCCTGCCACCCCCACCCCACGCCAGCACAAGGGGCGGGTCAGTCCCCACCCAGCACACGACCAATGGCACGTGAGCCTGGAACAACCAGCCAATTGAATGGCGGTAGCGGCGTGGGGAATGGCTCCGCCCCTCACTGGCCGCAGGCAGCCGACTGCCGGGGAGGCGGGATTATTGGCTGTTTTTGCCATCCGCCGAACCTGGCCGAGTCCAGCCGAACGCCTCCGAGCCCAGCCGAACTGCGCGCCCCGGCAGTCGCGGCTGCGGCTGCCGCTGCCGCTGCGGCCCGAGCGCCGCCTAGCAAGTGAGCGAGCGGCCGCGGCGGCGGAGGAGGCGCCGCCCCAGGGAGAGGAGGTGCCCGCTCGCTGCAGACCGCCCGCGGCAGAGGCCGCCCCGGTCGCGCCGCGGCGGGAGCGGCCGGCGGAGGCTGCGCGGCTGAGGGGGGAGGGCCGGGGGAGGGGACGTCGCCCCGGCCCGCCTCCCGCGCCCCCCGCCCGCAGGCTTCCGAGCCTCAGTAGGCGCCCAGCATCTCGCTGCCCTGGACCCTCTGGCGGGAGTGCACCGGGCTCAACTCAGGTAAGGGGGCCCTTCTCCCACGGACACGGGGGCCGGGAATCAGCGAGACCCAGAGACGGAGATAAAAAGACCAACACGGAGACACCACTGGGAGAAAGACACAAAGACGGACACAAAAGAGACCCACAGAACCAGAGACAGACCCCACGGAGAAAGGAAGAGAGACACGTCTATGGGGACAGAGGGATACAGCCATGAAGAAGGAGCGAGAGATAGACCCATATGCACAGAGACAGAAAGACAGAGACTGATACAGAGATATACAAAGAGACAGACTGGGAGAGAAAGGAGACATACAACCACTCACACTCAGAGATGGGGGACACAGACAGCTACACAAACATAGAGAGTGTATTGAGGCAGATGCACACATCAGTCAAGGAAACTGAGAGACACGCAGACATGCACCTGACCTGGAGAGACAGTCCCACAGAGAGGTCACGCCTAGGTGCACGGCGGTGGATACACAGACCCACACATGCCTGCCAGGGCCTCCACAAAGTTTCCTCTGTGTGAGCTGGCCTCGCTGGAGGTCTCCTGGGCTGGCTGGCTGGCTGGAGTCGGGAGAGTGGGGAGGTGCCCAGGTCACATTGAAGCTGGTCACAATCCCATCCTCCAGGGTTTGGGCTCCCTGGGTCCCACCCACTCCCTGAGTGCTGGAGAGGGCTGGAAGCTGGGCAGGCAGGGCCAGAACATGCCCACCTGTTCTAAGGAGAATGAAATATAGGCTGCCTACTCGAGCTTCCCCACTGTGGCTCTAGACCCACTCCAGGTGCCCAGAGCCAGGCCCGAGCATGGGGTGTGGGCTCTCTTCTCTCCTTCTCTCCTCCTAGGCCTTACCCTATCCCTTCTCCTCACCACCCTTTCCTTTACTCTGTACCCCCTACAGGCTCAGGACTGCAGCTGGACATCTCTACTGCCCAGGAATCACTGAGTGTGCAGACAGGACAGCCTCCTTGGAAGGCCGGCTATACCAGAGTCCCGCCTCGGCATGGGCCTTGCCATTGAGGCAGCCCCGCTGTGGACCCCGCTGCCTGTGCTGGTCTGAGGGTGCGGCCTGTCATGGGGGCAGCCATCTCCCAAGGCGCCCTCATCGCCATCGTCTGCAACGGCCTAGTAGGCTTCTTGCTGCTACTGCTCTGGGTCATTCTCTGCTGGGCCTGCCACTCCCGCTCTGCCGACATTGACTCGCTCTCTGAATCCAGTCCCAACTCCAGCCCTGGCCCCTGTCCTGAGAAGGCACCCCCGCCCCAGAAGCCCAGCCATGAAGGCAGCTACCTACTGCAGCCTTGAAGGCCCCTGGCCTAGCCTGGAGTCTGGGACTTAAGCCCACTTCATCCAGAGCCTGGGCTGCAGAACTCAGAATCCAGCCTGTCTGGAGCCAGACCCAGCAGGCCAGAGTCTAGCCAGCCTGGCTCCAGGAGGGGCTGTGGTGGCCCTGGGTAGTCAGGCCCAGGGTGGGGGTTTATGAGTTGGTGCTAGGGCCTGGGCCTTCTGGACTCTGTTCCATCCCAAGGGCCAGGGGCTGGGTCCACCCTCTCCCTAGGCCGAGCGCCTCTAGGCCCTCTCAGTTGGGGAAGCAAACTGGAATCCTTGGCAATAATGGGAGGGTGTCCAGGCTGGGCCCCTCCTCGGGTCCTCCCACTGTTTGCTGGATAATAAATGGAAGTATGGCTATACCCTGAGATTTTCTCCTCTTCCTGAGGGCCCTGCAATAGCAAAATTCAAGGCGGTGGTGGGCTTTTAGACACAGGTTTATTTGTGCAAAGTAGGATTGGATAGTGGTGATGCAAGACCAAGTCCTGGGATGAGGTGCTGGGACCAGGGCTGGAGCAGGTGTTGAGGGCAAATGCTGGGACGTGATCAGGGACAGGGTCATATATTAGGTGCTAAGGATGGGCTTGGTACCAGGGTCAGAGGCTACAAGGGCAGGGTTCAATAAATAGGACAGGGACCGAGGCCAGGCCCTTAGATCTTGGGTTTTACTTCCCTCACCAGATTCAGCAGTTTGTCCAATTTTGCAATCTCTACAGCTGGACCCTTCTGCACTTCCTGTCCCTTCTTTTCCTGGGGAGAAGGGAAGGACAAAGGGAGGAATAGTGAGGGATGGGCCACTTCTCTGGGTCCCAGGACCTCCTCTGTGCAGCCAGCCCCAGCTGTACTCTGCCCTGTCAGATTCTAGGTCCCTGCCTCCCCCACTCCTACCTGACCCTTCCCCCAACTCAGGACAGGTGACACGGTCCTGATTGAGGCTTGCAAGGAGCATCCAGATCTGGCTCTGAACCTCAAATGGACATAGGGTATTGATGCTGAGAGGAACGAGGGAGGGTTCCCCGCCCTCCACTGACCCGCAGAGGAACAAGCCTTTCAAGCCAGGGGGACTGTAGCCCTGGGAGAGGTGGAGCCTCTGACTGTTGGGACCACTCTTCCCGCAGGAAGTTTCCTGGCTGAGTTCTAACAAGGAGCTAAGAGGTAAGTGTTGTGAGGGAGGGGGTGTGAAAAAAACACAAGTGCCTTCACCTGGTACTCTAATACTTTTAGGTCAGGTTGGTAGCAGTGTGCCAGTTAGAGCCAGGCCTGCTGTGTCAGACACACCCACGGTTGGGGGAGGGTGTCAGAAGAGCCAGGAGGGCAGGTGGGATATTCCTACGTGATTCTACAGGTCCTTGGCTGGGCCCGTTCCTTCCAGGAGCAGATCCTGAGTTCGTGGCCCCTCACTCCCTCCTACAGAGCACTCTAATGTTTTAGCTCATAGGCCAGGCCCTGAGATACAGTTGGAACACTGTTGTGTGTGTCACTCACAGGCCCCGAGAGCTCCTTGGCAGACCGGCACCAGTCCTGTCCCCCCTTCTGCCCAGGCACTGGGGTGTGGGCTAGGTTGGTGCAGCTGCCACTTCCTGCCTTCCCTCTGCTCCTGCCCTCTCAGCCACCTGTGCCCACTGCTCACTGGCACTGCCCCAGCCTTGCCTGCTGAGAGCCCAGCCTGGATCTGGCTTGGGCCATGAGGTGGGAGAGAGTGCAAGGCCAGCAGCCCCCTTCCTGGCCCCATTGCAGCTGCTGACATCATGCAGAGCTATTATTTCCTCCTGGTGTGACCCCTGCACCTGCTCCCAAATGTGTCTCCCCTCCCCTTGCGGGCCAGTGCCTTTCCCACTGCCCAGTTTACCTCTATACTCTAGAGGCAGAGGACAATGATGCCTCTTTTTCTATCCCTCCCAAATTAAGTTCATGTTCTCTTCTTGGCCTCATCCCATCCCCTGGGAGGTAGCGGACTTGGCTTTTAATTCCAGCTTTGTCATTAACCCCCTATACAACTCTGGGCAAGTCCCTTGCTTTTCTGAGCTTCAACGTCCCACGTACATATACAGTAGTTAGGGTTAAATAGTCCTTGATCTTTGATAAACTTCCCAGGGAAGCCCTGGGCTGGGAGTTAGGCCTGTGTGGCTGAGCCCACTTGGGAAGGCCAGGAGGGGATGACCAGGGACTTCTGTTTGCACCAAGCACTCGGCTGCTGATAGGGTCAGATGGCAATTTCACTGGAACCTCCCAGCCACCCAAGTATCATCTCTCAGCTGTCACTTGCTCAGGTCCTCTAATCCCAAGGTGCCCATGTCCTCAGGTCCTCAGTGACATAGGTTACCAGATACACAGAGCCCAGCTCTCCCAGCCATGACTGACCTTGGCTCTGAGAGGATAATAAATGAAACTGACTGTGGGAGATCCTTGCCTGCCTGGGTCAGGGTGGGCAGGGCATGTCCCACCGAGACCTATTGCCCCCACATCACGAGGGCTGTGCTCCTGCCCCAAGAGGTGACCGTTATGCCTCCTGCCGGGCTGTCCAGCTCTGCCAGCTCAGGCCTCGGCCTCTCTCTCACTAAATTAAGAGCAGATTTTATCTGTTCCACTCTTTGTGCTGCCTCTTTCCCCCTCCCCGAGGCCAACTAGCTGGGCTCAGCAAAGAACTTAAGACCACACCCGACCACCCCACCCTACCCCCAGCCCCAGTCCCAGCCCACCACAGCCTCTGGGCCACAGCTGCAGGCGCTTAGCAGCCTTCTGAGTATTTATAGCCAAGTCCACCCCCTCCCCCAGCTGGCTACAATCACGGACCCCGCCAAACTCCTATCCCTTGCCTCCCTGGCCATGTAAGCCAGCACCAGAGGGATGGTGCAGTGGCTCCTTTCTTGCCAGGGGTGCAGCAGGGTGGGTGTCAGTTGTTGAGAAGGGCTCTTGATTCAAACTGCAGTAAATACCTCAAATTGCCAACTACGAGGTACAGTCTTTAGGGCAACTTGACCCAGCCCTGGCCCAGCTCCAATCCTGGCCCGGGATTTGGCAGAAAGTAAGTTCCATTTCCTCTCTTACCAACCAAGTGGACAGAAACTGAATCTGGGCTCCTGGACTCTGGACTTCTAAGTTGGGCCCTTGGCCTCTGGATTTTAAGGCCTGGGTTCTTAAGTCTGAATCTAAACTCTGAGGACTGGAATTTGAGATCATGACTCTGGATCATGTGGCCTGTATCTGGGGCCCTTGGGCTCTGTGCAGAGTCTCCTGATCATTAGAGATCTCAGAAAAGAACCAGAGCTCAAAAGGAGGACTGCCTGGCTGCTGACCCAGTTCTCCACCTCATGGCTCAGGCTCATTTCCTTCTTCCCCGTGTGGACCCACAGTTCCCAGCTGAGGGACCATTGAGCTGAAGCCCTGTGTAAAACCAGCCAGTGAAGCAGTGACTAAGCCCCATGCGCCCTGCTGGGGTGACCTGGTCTGTACCAAATAAGCCAATGCTGCCTGCGTGCTTCCCCCAGCCTTCAGACCCATATGGTCACCTTACTCACCGAGTACCTTCACCTAGGGGGGTCCCATAGGGACTCAGATTCAGCATATACAATCTGATCTCATTGTCCCCCCACAAACCTGCTTCTCCTTGGCTCCTCATTTGGGCTATGATGTCACTCTTAGCCTGGGTTTCTCAAGCCACAAACCTAGGGGCCACCCCCTGGCCCCTCCCATTTCTCCCAGACCCCACTACCGTGGAGACTATTTCTTCTGGTAGCCCAAACTCCCCAAGCATACCTTCGGCATCTTGCGTAAGTTGGGTGAGAGTTTGAGGCAGGTGACATGCCCACGGTCATCGCCCACAATGATGATGGGGTGGATGGGATTGAACTTCACGTGGGTGATCTTGTTCTTCTTTTTGGCCACCACAGGCTGACTGCAGATAGCCTCGTACTTGTTGATGGACAAGTCAAACACGTGGGTCTGTGAAGAGGTGCGGGGTCAGCACACTTGGGGCTAAGGAGGCTTCAGAGGAGCTGCCCCCAGGCTTTTGGGGGGAATACAGTAGGAGCCTGGCACACTGTAAGTGGAGGCAGTAGAGAGGGGGTTTATGTCTCTGTTTATGTTTTTCCTGTGGTTGAGAAAATGCAAATAAAAAGTTTGGGAGAAAATTTAAGTCTATGCATAATTAACAATAATAGCAGCTACCATTTATTGAGCACTTAACTATGTACTAGACTCTGGGCGAGCAAGGTATATGGTTGTATTATTTAATTATAATCCTCACAGCCACCCTATTAAGTAGGTTCTGTTATTATCTCCATTTTATAAATAAGGAGCTAGAGGATCTTAAAGCTACCTTGCTAGTAAGTGTCAGAGTCAGGGTTTGTTCCAGTTAATATGTGTAATGTATTCCAATAGCACTTGTCACATGAGTGCTCGGCGGATGTTTGTTCTTCTTTTCACCATGCCGTAGGTCCAGACCATTAGCAACTTTTGCCTGGACAACTGTGTCAGTGTCCAAACTAGACCTCCTGCTCCCATGCTTGCCCTTCTGCTACAATCCATCCTCCACGTAGCTGCCAGACTTTCCTTAAGTCCTCCAACAGTGCCCTTCGGCACTATCCCTAAAATCCAAATTCCTTGCTCTAGCTTCTCCACTCTCATCTCATACTCTCTTCCCTTTATTCGCCAGACCCCAGCCACACCCACCTGACTATCCCTCAGACATCTCATACTCATTCTCCCCTCCGGGCACCTGTAGTGGCTGTCCCATGGGCGGAACACCGCTGACTCCCGTCTTCCCGTGGCTGGCTCTTTCTTCTCCTTCAGCTCTCAGCCTGAATATCACCTCTCTGAGGAAGCTTTTTCTGACAACTCACTCTAAGAGACCACCCAGTCCTTTTCTTTTACATCAGTCTCTTTCTCTCTTTCAAAAATGAAACTGCTTTATTGAGATATAAAGTACACAATTCTTGGTTTTTAGTATATCCAGTTATGCAACCATCACCACGACTGATCTTGGAACATGCTCATCACCCTGAAAAGAACCCTTGTGTCCACGAGCAGTCATTCCGTTTTCTCCCACTGCCCCTCTAGTCCTGGACAATCACACATCTACTTCTGTCTCTACAGATTTCCCTACTTAGACAAATATAAATAGAATCATATAACGTGATCTTCTCTGACTAGATCCTTACACTAAGCACGTTTTCACAGCTCATCCACATTGTATCAGGTATCAGTACTTTATTCCTTGTTATTGCTGGATAATAATCCTTTTGGACATACATTTTGTTTATCTATTCATTAACTGATGGACATTCGGGTTCCTTCCACCTTCTGATCACCATCAGAAATAATGCAACTATGAACACTGGTATGTACCTATTCGTTTTTTATTTTTTAAGATTTATGTATTTATTTTTAGAGAGAGGGGAAAGGAGAGAAAAAGTGAGGGAGAAAAACATCGATCAGTTGCCTCTCATACACCCTCAACTGGAGACCTGGCCTGCAACCCAGGCCTGTGCCCTGACCAGGAATCTAAGTAGCAACCTTTTGATTTGCAGGATGACACCCAACCCACTAAGCCACATCTGTCAGGGCTGTATGCACATCATTCTCTTTTCATTTACGTCCAAACTTAATACTGCGAATTTTATTGTTGCCTTTTGTCCCTTTCCCTTCCCTAGAATATCAGCTCCGTGAGAGCAGGGACCCTAATCACCAGGCCCTAGCCTGGAGCTGGATGCCATAGTTCACCCTCAGTAAGCATCTGTTCAGCAGGTAGATCACTGACTGACTTTAGTGGGATGTGTTAATCACTGTAGTCTTTCCTCGGGTAAGTGCCTCACATTTTATATCAAAGCCCACAAGGAAAATGGGTTCGCAACTCAGAATTTTCTTACAAATATTTTTTGCTGAGCTTTTACCAATTCTCAATGTTGAACAGGCCACGCCCACCTCCCCTTCTCAGACTCAACTTGCACACTTCCGGGGAAGGGGACTTCACCAGCTTTTAGACACTCTTTTAATTACAGATCAACTCTGACTCGTAAGTTTTTCCTTAGGTCAGGCTGGTGCTGCCACCCTGTAGCTCCCACCCCAGGTGCCTCAGAGAAGATAACTGCTCCTCGAGGCATCTCATCCCCCAGAGTGCTCTCTCCTTCCAGAGGAACTGCCCCATTCTCTCCTCAGGGGCTCATGGGATGAATAGTTCAGCTTTGACAGGGCCCTGGGTGGCCTGGCCCTTGAAAACACAGACAGTCGTCACCTCCTGTCTTCCCCAGCCTGGCCCGTGCTCTCCAGGAGGAAGACCCCGGGAAACCGCATTCTTCGCTCTAGCAGCGGCTTGGCAGCGTAGGAAGAGGACGCTCACCTTTCCATTGATGGTGACTGCTGCAAACACAGTGGAGGAGTAGGGCGCCCAGGCCACGTCGCCCACCGCCGAGTTCAGGTCGTAGATGAACATTGGGGTCCTGCGGTGGTGGAGGGGTGGAAAGTTCAGGACATAGAGAGTTCACAGTGCCAGAGCCCACAGGCCCACCCCAGGGTGGGGCCTGAAGGAGGGCAGGGCCAAGGGTGGGCCCCTTACTTGATGGTGTGGTCCCAGATCTTCACCGTCCAGTCGGAGCTGCAGGACATGAAGACCTTTGAGTGGTACGGGTTCCAGGTCACAGCATCCACTGCCATGTTGTGGGCATCATAGGTATCCAGGAACTGACTGGAGTAGGATTTGGAGCACTGGGCGTCGGGTAAGGGATAAGAGGTCAGGAGTGAAAGAGGTCAACAGCCACCACTTCCTTGGGGGCCCTGGAGGATCAGAAGCTGAGACTTTTCTGTTCTCATTCCACCTCACTGTCACAGGGAAGTTGGGGCCAGGCTGCTAGCTGCTCTTCTCCCCCACAGCACATGGGAGAGAAAGGAGGGGCTTAGGGGCCTGGGAGTTAGGGCGGGAAGGGGAGCCTTCCTGGAGGGTGAGAAAAAGTGCTGTAGTTTGCCTAGAGGATTCCATGCCAGAGAGAAAAGGGCTGTACTTTCTGAGCCAAAGCAGAGTAGGTCTTGGGGTCCTGGGTGAGATGTGGTTAGCCTGTGTCCAGGCCAAGGCCAATGGACAGACAGACAGAGCCCTGGGTCCATCCATAGCCCACAGACAGAATCCTGGCAACACTGCTAAATCTCTCACCTCGCCCAGGTAAATAAAGAGCAGGTGCAGAGACGGGAGCAAATCCCAATCTCATAATTTGCCATTCCGTTTCTGGCCCTGACCAGCACGCCCCTACAGCCTCCCTCCAGGAGACACTGTGACTGACTAATTTTATTCCCTGCAGCCTCTCCTGGGCCACCACTGGGAGGGGTGGAGAGGAGGTGGGAACCTCTTTTGCATTCAGACCAGCTCTAGCTGGGCCTCAGGGGCTCCCAGGAGGCCGCCTGTAATTAACATTCTGTGTCTCTGAGCCTAGGAAAAGCTTGCAGTAGAGCTATTTCTGGGTGGATGGAGAGGTTCAGAAGGACGTTCACCCACTGACACTGAGACCTTGCAGAAAGCGACCATGAAGTTCCAGCCTGCCAGCTGGGATGTGCCCGATATTCAGAGATAAATTTTTCTTGTTTCTTGGCCTTCAACGCGCACCTCAAGTTCCTGTCTCCTCCAGGAAATTTTCCTGGACTGTTCCAACTCCCCCAACTCCCACGCCCACCTCTATCTCCTCCACTCCCAGGAAGGGAGGGAAGGTCCTGAGGGAAAGATGCTGGGCTAAACCAGGGATCCCCAACCTCTGGGCCGAGGATCAGTACCATTAGGGCCTGTTAGGAACCGGACCCCACAGCGGGAGGTGAACTTGAATGTAATGTGCTTGAATCATCCTGAGACCATCTCTCTCTGCTCCCACCCACCCTGTCCATGGAAAAACAGTCCATGAAACTGGTCCCTGGTACCAAAAAGGCTGGGGACCACTGCTCTAGATTCTTCCTTCCCTTTCCTGCAGTTAGTCCCTCTTTCTGCTACCCAGTAAGTTCAAGAAATACTCTCTTCCCCTAAGAAGCCTTCTAGAACTGATGAGCAGCTAAGGTTTGTCAGAACAGGGTCTGTTGAGAACAATAAGCTCCCAGGGTACTCAAGCTTAAGCCACCCTGTAAGGAGCTGGCACGGGGCCTCACCTTGTAGATCTTTCCCTCCTCTGTGCCCACTAGGAACATGTAGTCGATCTCTTTGTGGAAGTCAAAAGCAGTGCCACAGCCTTGGGAGAAGAGGGAGAAATCTTAGCAGGGTCCTGGGCAGGAGGCTCGCAGCACCTCCCCTCCGTAGCAGGCCCTGGGGGAAAGCCTGAGACCAGCCCTTGAGAAGGCTGTGTGGCCAGCCAAGCAAACAGAAACCAGCCCTCCAGCCTGCTGCTGGTCCCAGGCAACTGGGACTCTGCAAACGGCCAGGGCTTCTGCAGACAGGAATGGGGGCCTGGGTAAACAAGGCTGGGATTGAGTTTAACAGGGTCAGGGTCAGGGTAAACAGGGACAGGGTCTACAAACAGGGATGTGGTCTGTGCAAACAGGGATGTAGTCTGCATAAACAAGGTAGGGATTGAGTACACAGAGACAGAATCTGGGTAAACAGGGGCCTGATCTACATAAACAGGGTTGGATCTGCATAACAGCACTTGATCTGCATAAACAGGAACAGGGTCTGCAAACAGGGATGGAACCTGCATGAAAAGGGAGGGTCTGCAAAGGGCCAAAGCCTAGGCAGCCAGGGCCAGGCTTTCCCATTACCTCCAGCCCTGGGCCCAGCACAAGTGGAGGAGGGAATACTCAGTACTGGGAAGGGCCACCATCTCTGACCCTCGTGAAGCGCGAGTGCCGTAGCAAGGCCTGGATGAGAGTGAGCTGAGGTTCCTACCCACTGTGTGCAGCTGTAGCCCCTCTAGACCTTCTGTGGTGCTGCCTTCCACCTTCAGCTTGATGATATCTGTGTGGACCAGCTCACTCTGCAGTCATAGAGGGGATGGGGAGGGCACATGGACTGGGCTGAATCAGCAAGGTTTGGGGGGTCCCTTTTCCCTTCAGCCTCCCCAGCTCCCCATCCACCCCTGCATGACCCTTTGTGGCAAACAGGCACCTTCACAAGCGTCCAAGACACGATCCTGCCATCAGATGACACAGAGAAGAAGTTAAGGTTGTTGTCCATGTCATCCTTCTGCCACTTGACCTGAAACATTCCAAACCGCGAGCTCCAGGACTCTGCTGTGGTGTTGCATTAGGCCTGTAAGCTGAGCATGGCTCCCTCCAGAACCCATCTGAGGTTCAGAAGCAAGTTCTGGAAGCCCATTTCCCAGAGTCCCTTGACTGACCCTTCCTCTCTCCCTCCCTCCGTCTGTCCCCCTCCCCCACTTTCTCCCTACTTCTATCCAATTCTGTCTCTCCTATCCCTCTGGCCCTGACTATCCTGGGACAACAGTACCAAGTCAGGTCACTGCCCTAATCCACTGGCTTGTCAGTGGAGGTGCCCAACTCCTCCCTGGGTTGGGTTCAGCATCTTTACATAGATGGAGTCTGGAAAGGACGGGGCCCATAGACCAGCTTCCTCATTTATAGAACAGGAACCATAACGGCACAGGTTTGTTGTAAAAAAAAAAAAGGAGATAATAAATGTGAAGCCCGTAGGTCAGAATACTGCATACATTAAGTGTTCAATAAATGTTAGCTAATGTCCTCATTATCACTACCACCCTAGGAACTGGGGTACACATGTTCTGCAGCTGGCTTTTCCCCGCTCACTCCCTCCTCAGTCTCCTCTTCCAAGCTTAGCCTTTTCCTAGGCAACCTTTCCTCTGTTCCCACCTTCACTTTACCACTAGTTCCTGCTCCCGGGATCTTCCTCTGAAATCTCAGAATTTGAGCTGCGTTTCTCCATCTACAAATTGGGGTTAATAATCCTGCCCCACCCATCTTCCTAGGGCCAGGCACAAACATATGGGAAAGTGTTTTAGAGACAGAGCTGTTGTCTTATGAAGATGACACGCTTGAGGCTCAAATTTCTGTTGCCAGATGTGGAGGCCGGGCCAAGCATGCCCCAGAGAGCTGGGGAGGGGCTGGGTGCCTGGAGCACTGCATCCTCCTGCTCCCTCCAGACTTCCATGCTAGGACCACAGTCCCTTTCCGTCACGAGCAGGGGCCCAGTGAGGGAGGACGACGGAAACCCAGTGCCACTGCCTGTAACCACAGCTGTCACCGTGGCTGTTGAAAGCCCAGAAGAAGGAAAGGGTGGCCCCTCCCCAGCGACCACCCAGGCCCGCTGAATCAGAGCTGCTTTCACTGAGGAGGCCTAGACCACCACAGAGCCTGTGAGACACGAGTCAGAACTGGCCCCGATGCTGAGACCGCTTCCCCTTCTGTGTAAAAGTAGTCCCTTTAAAGGGGGGAGGGGACAGGGGTGTCAAAGGCCAGGCTGTAAGAGGCGCTAGGGAACTGCTAAGGGAAGTGTTTAATGAGCAGCCACCAGCATGCATGGAAATTGTATTTCACACCCCACTTAGCAGCCTGATGCCCAATGGGGGGTGGTGTGTGCATCTGCAAGTCAGTGTGCATGTGTGTGCGTGCAAGTCACACACATGCTCCTGGGGTAGAGGTGGGAGGGTAGAAATAAAGTGGGGGGGGGTGCAGGTGGTAAGTGGGGTTGGGAGAATGAATAATGCCCAGGTAGCAGGAGGGAGGGAGGAGATGAAGGCTGTCCAACAGATTCCTTCTCTTCTGCTTTATCTGATTAGAGCAGACCTGCTCGACCCAGTTTGTGCTCACGGGTCTTTCTTGCCACCTCCCGGTGTGGCACAGAACACACAAACACACACGCATCCATCAAAGTGTTGCTGGTTGAGGCTTCACGGTGGGGCCTGAGCAGGGTGGGGCTACTCAGGCAGGCTCCCTGGGGAAGCAGCCTGTGTCACGAGATAGGAACTGGTCCTCTTTGAACAGAATTTGCTCCCTGGCTCCAAAACCTTCCATAGCTTTCTGCTGCCAACAGAACAATATCTACCCACCCCAGCCTGGCACGTGGGATCCAAAAGAACCTCCTTAGTCCCCCCGAGACACCGTCTCTTTGAGAAGGACCTAGACTCTGCTGTCTCTTACATTGCATCCACCAGCCTGGTGCTCTTTCGAGCTCCTCCAACTGCTTATAGGACACCTCCGCTGGCATCCCATGTTAACCTCTGGCCGAACCTGTTCCTCTTCTGCGCTTCCCACTTCCGCGGATGCCCTACTGGGTGCCCCAAATCAGAGTCCCAGGAAGCATCACCAATTCTTCCTTTTTC
This sequence comes from Artibeus jamaicensis, assembly GCF_021234435.1. Classification (NCBI taxonomy): domain Eukaryota; kingdom Metazoa; phylum Chordata; class Mammalia; order Chiroptera; family Phyllostomidae; genus Artibeus; species Artibeus jamaicensis. The sequence continues at coordinate 22,132,254 of NW_026522030.1, forward strand.
CGTATGAAATCAGTCATTTCCTTCTGTCGGTTTTACTGCTTCGACAGCTCTGGGCCCTGTCTTCTCACCTCTCTCTCCACTGCCTCTGCCCTAGCTCAGGCTTCAAGATTTCTCATGCTGCAGCCAGAGGAACATGGCACTCTCCGAGACACAAACATGACTGTGTTACTCCTCTGTCCCAGACTCTCTGATGGCTGGGCAGTGATTTTCAAACTATGCCAGGGGAAAATCTTAGGAGCCTGGGGAAAGTATCTCAGGGGACACAGGGAGTGATAATAGGGGACCCTCAAACAAGCAGGACACTGATACTCCAGCACAATTCCACTTTCATCTTTTTGACACATCAGTCTTCCATACGAACACTTCATTTGAAGCCACCGACCTACAAAGTCCAAGCTTCCTACGTCCCAGAGAAGCACAGGACTGTGTACAGGACTTCCTATGTCCCAAAAAAGCTCAGGACTGGGGGCCTGTGCTTTTTCCAGGCCCCGCTCCCTCTCCCGATCTCTCACACTGAGCTCCCAATGGTGTGCTGTTTTCTCAGTGGGCCACTCTGCTTGATGCCCCTGTCATTATCCCTGGGGCCCCTCTGTATCCTTCTTTATCTAACTCAAACTTTCTCATCCCTTGCAATTCAGCTCAAGTATTGCTTCCTCTAGAAAGACCTCCCTGACCCTCTTGGCCCTGCTCCCCATCCCAGACAATCTGAGTGCCCCTCCTCAGTGACCCCATGAGCCCACAGCATGAGCTCCACCCATGACTGTGGTCATCTCCCCACAAGGAACTCCAGAGCCCAAGCCCTTAGGCATCCTCAGCTCCCAGAGGAACAAACAGGGAGGAGTTATCAAATGGATGAATGAGGAAGAGGGGGTCAGGAAATATGGGAAAGCAGGGAACAGGAAGTGAGTAAATGAGTAAGAGACAGGCAGGCAAGCCCCTCCCATGTCCCAAGCCACGATTTCAGCCAAGAACTCTGAGTCTTCGGTTCTGCAAAGGCAACAGCTCTGTTTTCCTGACAGGATGGTGGGAGAGCAGAAGGCCACCCATCTCCAGATGGGTTCCAGTCTCCCTGGCACCTGCCCAGTGAGAGGGACAGTGTGGCCTCTGCATGCCCCATTTCTTTTCCCAACCTGCTATTTGATTTAGAGAACATAGCAGAGTAGGAGCAGGGCGGTAGCCTTGGTCTCTTGCCTTTTTCTGGGCTTGAGGAGGGTGGTCAGGCCAATGGGAGATGCTCCATCCTTAGCCCTTGACTCTCTGAGAGCAGGGGTTAAGGGCTAATTCTAGTTCAGGCCTGTCAAAGCAGCTCTTTTCTCCTCTTCCTGCGCTTTACAATCCCTGACATCTGTGGATGGAGGCAGTGAACTGGGAGGGGTGCTTTCATTAGAGAGAACTCCGAGGCTGCGAACTCTGGCCCCGCTTTGGTGGAGAGTAGTGGGGAGGGTATCTTGTGGGTGGGGTATTTCCTCCCTCTGTCTGCCCTTGCTCTGGGTAAAGGATGAAGCTGAAAGAGTACCATGTCCCCTGTGTCTGTGGAGTCCTCTCTCTGCTGAGGCCTCTCTGAGAGCTGAGAGCCAGCACCTGGGGCCAGTGTCCACCTGCCTGAGGGGCCTCAGGGCCAGAAGAGATGGGTGCAGACTGTGTCAGGCCAGGGGGCCACGAAGATGAGGAGACAGCTGTCTGATGAGCCCAGAGGCCTTGGGCAACTTGAGGCAAAAATCAATCGTGAGATTCTCCCAGACCTGCCCATGAGGTAAGGGTACATGGACTCAGAAGAAAGGGACCTTTGGAACATAGTGAGGAAGGACCTGCAACGCCAGGGCCACTGAGAGTAAAACCATGAAACAAAATGCACTCCCAGTGCAGTAAGATGGAAGACAGGGTGAAATCTAAACCCGACGTCCAGGTAATGGTCCCATTCTATGTCTGTCTGGGAAAAGGGTGCTACAAAGAAGCCTCAGGGCCAGACCTTGCCAGCCAGGACTTACAGTCCCACTCAGAGGGTGGAAAATGGGCAGCAACTACACCTGTCTGCAAGTTCCCCCAAGTCTAGCCCAGATGGCAGAGGACAGCCTTGTGGGGAGTTAAGGAAGCCCACAGACAGGGAACCGGAGCCCTTGACATACTCAGAAGAGGCCTCTCAGGCCTTGGAGGCTTCTAACCACAGGCTCTGGGTCACTAATCACCACATCTAAGAGAACATTATCAGACAGATGGGCCGTTTGATGGAGTTCTGGGGCAGCAGACCCAGCTCTTACTGCTGACCCCCTTACCTCTGGATTCTCACCTTCTGCCCTTCTCTGCCCCTTCTCAATCCAGCCCCTTGGCTTTTACACTGGTACCTGTGATCCCCACCCCCTTGCTTATGGCCCTCTCCTCCCCAAAGCCCCTTGTCCAGTGGCGCCCAAGTTCACACACTATTCATCCATACCCACACCTCCCCTCCTGGTTCGAGGCTGACCTGCCATACGGGGTCCGTGTGCTTGCCAGACTTGGCTGAGCTGCGGAAGGCCGGCTGCGAGTGGGGCCTCTTGAGGTTGTAAATGGCCACATTGCCATCATAGTGGCCCACCACCACCAGATATGGGTGGTCCACGTGTATGTCGAGACACATGATGCCGCTGTCACTGCTGAAGATGTACTCAGGGAAGCTGGGGTTCTTCATGCTGTAGAGCAGCAGCATGCCTCGGCTCTGCTTCATGAAGTCATCTGCCCCAGGGAATACGGGCCTCAGTGGCTGGAAATCCAGCTGCCTTGCCAGGAAGCCCCCGTGCCCCTTCTCCGATGGATGCACAAGCCCTGCCCTGCTCCGCCTCTGCCAAAGAGTGTGGGCTTCCTCTCTAAGCTTCATCTTCTCTGTCTGTGAAATGGGATCAGAAAACTTGGGCTACCCTTTCATGGGAGGATCCAACAACCAGTAAAGGTGACCAGGCTTATCTGAGGGACTGACCATCATTCTCCTTATTCTCCCTGGGGTGAATAAAGCCCTCCCTGAGGTATGCAGACTCTCAAAAAGTGGCTACATGAAGAATGTGCATGGGCTTAGGAAGGAGCAGTATCCTCAGAGAGGGTTCAGATGCTCAGACCAGGGACAAGCTGCTATCCTCATATGCCTTCATAATGCCTATGTGCCTCCCAGCCACTGAGCCAAGCACAGGGGTTCAGCTTGGGCTAACATGAAATTGTCTACAGGAGTCCCAAACTAGCTACCTCTGGGCATTTTCCTATACCCGCTGACCCCACAATCCCCAGTTGCAGCCTGAACCCTAAGTCTAGGCATGCTCCCAGAATCCAGAAGTCGCAGGCCAGCTAGTCAGGCTTCCGAAGAACCCTGTGCCATCTTTCTGGCCTGGGTATGGTTTTGGTGATCAACCACAAACCAGTGGCAGGGTTTCTCCTCCCTGCCTGTCCCATGTGAGGGGTGTACCTCCCACTCTTTCATTCTCTGCACATTCAGTGCCCATCCCGATAATGCAGTCACTGAACAGAATCCAGTTCCAAGCCCTTACGTCTAGCACTCCTGCCACAAGCCCAGGACCTTTCTAAAGTCAGAGGAGCCAGAACTGAACAGGTAAAAGGCCGGAGTCACCCTCCATCTTGGTGGCCCTATGCTGATATCTCAAAGCCTGGTGATACCTCAAAGCTAGTAAGGAGTTGGCCTTGAGGTGGGGGTGGGGGGAGGGCTGGCAGCACCTCCTTCATGGGGCTCCAGTGTAGGACCTAAGGTCTGACTTTATAAGGGAGAGATCTGCAGCTGGCTGAGGGAGTCTCTTTCCCACTCAGATCATGAAGGACTTGAAGTTGGCATTGTGACAGTCACTTGTAGCTCCTTTTGTTCATCACGAAAATCCTGAGCACTTGGTCAGGGCTTCCCCCTAAGCTGGACCCTGGCGGGGACAGAGAGCCTCCACTCAAGACAGGAGCTTGAGTCATGAGCCAGAGCCTGCAGCGGAGTGAGGCAAGTGCTTGCTGAAGAATCACAGTCAACCACCCAGCCAGAGGAGAGCTGCTGATGCCCTGAATGTCCATCCAATCTGCCCTTAATGCTGGCAAGACTGACAGAGGGTGCATGGGTAGGCACGCAGGTAAGTGAATGAAAGAGTGGGTAGGTGAATGACTGATGCTCAGTTGAGGACCCAGATGGGACAAAGTGGGCATGACCTTCACACTTGCTGTTACAGGACCTCGTCCCTTGGGGGAAAGCAGTGATGACCTATTTGCTCTGGACAAACTGCAAGCACTCCCTGCCCCTGTAGGCGTGCAGAGTCTTCCTGACCAGTGAAACCATGAAAGGAGGGTCAGAAACTGTAAGTTGGCTTCATACCTGTAGTAAGGACATCTCTGACCCATTTACTGGGACTGGGAGCTGGCCTTACGGCCCCCTAATTTTACAGATGGGGGGAAACAGGGTCCCCAGGTGTATCAGACCCTTCACATGGTGCTCATCACACCCAATATTCTGTTTATGGCTGAAATAAGGTTGCCCAGAATAATGGCACTAATCTGGTTTTTACATGGAGGTAAAGAAGGGGAAGGGGCACAAGACCTAATAGAGTGGTGGTGACTGGCAAAGTCAGAGAGAATGTGTAAGGGACAGGGTGGTCAAACAGGGTAAGAGGAAGCTTCTGGCAGAGAGAAGCATAGATTTCATGAGAGAGGGACCTCAGATCCTGCCTTAGTTCCCCAGCTACACGCATCCTGACAGTGAGCCTCCCTTTCCTAACCTGGGGTTAGCGGTCTCTGTTACTTGTAACCAGATGAGCCGTCTTGTGATAATGATCACCTTTTCTAATCATGGCTAGACCGTGTGTTTCCTGAATTCCAGTTCAGAGCTCTAGCTGTCAAACTACACCAGGGAGGCAAAGGAAACTCTCATTTAACTGGAACTTCCTCTCCATGTCTTATTTCTATAATAATCTCATCTCTGACTCCAGTGAGCCCTATGAGACCTCACTGTTCCACTCTCCAAGTATACAACATGTGAAATCACAGCCCAAACCTCCTGCCGTCCCAGTATATTATCATCTTGTCCTCTAAAAGTCCTAAAACAGCATCACTACTCAGACCACCGGTGGCCCCCATGTGATATCATCACTCAGGCTCCAAGCAGTCCTACGGACACCACCGCCCAGCCCCCCAACATTCCTGGTATGATGCCACCAGCCAGGTCACCAGCAGTCCCACTATAACACTGGCACAGAGGTCACCTGCAGTGTGTCATTTCCCAGTGAGGGCTAGAATTCCATTAGGCTCAAGGCTACAGAGCCTGGGGCCCTGGGCCCTGGGGCACTTTGTCCAGAATCTCACCAACTCTGGCTCCTCAGAGTAGGGCTGGAGAATCCAGTGACCTTGATACACTCTGTTGTATCAAGAGGCAAAAACTTGGGTGGTGAACACACAATACAATATAGAGATCACGTATTATAGAATTGCACACTTGAGACCTATTCAATAAATTCAATACTTTTTTTAAAGAGGCAGAGACTGAAGTCTAGTGCCAAAGAAGGAATCTAGTTTCCTCCAGGCAACAGGATTTTAGTATGTGTGGCTAGGCAGAAGAGAAGGAGGAATAGAGGAAGGAAAAAAGGGAGAAGAAGAGGAAGGGAGGGAAGGAAGGCGATGAGAAAGAAAACCTGGTCTATGACCCTGAGACAGGGAAAGTGCTCCTGGCCTGGCCTTAGGGCTCCTCCACTTCGTACTTTTACCCTCTTCCAGGAAGCCTTCCAGATTGTTCAGCTTCTCCCCCTGAGAGTCCCCCGCCTTGAGGAGCTCCTCTGTGTATAGCTCATTATTACAGAAGAGCAGGTCTTTCACTTTGCCTTCTACCAAAGGAAGGAGTAAGCATGGCGCAGTGTGGCCCTGCAGGCTTGCCCTCTTGGGTGGGAGGGTTGCCTCCTGCTAACCCTGCTCTGCTGGATAATCTCTAAGGCCTCTCTGACTTGATCTTCAGTGATCCACAAGATTTGGAAGAGAAGAATCAACCACCTCCTACAGCCTGATCTGGCAGTCCTCAGAAAGCCATGGTCCTGGGGGAGGGATGTCTTAATTCTACCATAGACCTCTCGCTGCCCTCAGTTCCCTTTGCTTGGGCCCAGGCAGAGTGGCGCCCAGTGAGGAGCATGGATGAATGTTTTCTTCAACTGGCAATCACCAGCAGGGCCCTCAACACCCCCAGCTCTACCCCTGCCCTGCAAGTAACAGCTCTAGATTGTGGGAGGCCACTTTTGAGAGTTCTGGCTGCCAGCAGAAGCCTGGGCTCCTGCTCAGGATTCAGGGAAGGCAAGGCAGGCAGAAGGCATGTTTGAGCATCAGGCTAAAGCCAGGTCAGTGGGAAAAGGGAAGTGGATGACAAGCTGCCAAGACAAGGACACCATGCCAACCCTGGACAGCAGGCCCCCTCCTTTCTCACTGTGGCATCCCAAATTAGTCCAGTTCAGGGCTGACTCTGAGGCAGCAGCTGTTTAATGACTCCCTTTATTAAGTCATACGAGAAGCACATGGAAGGGGGTTGTGGTGGGCTGAATAATGCCCCCCCAAAGATATCCATGTCCTAATCCCCAGAACCCATAAACATGTTACTTTGCACAGCAAAAGGGATTTCGAGGATGTGATTAATTTAGAGACCTTGAGATGGGGAGATTATCCTGGATTATCTGGCTGGACCCAATGTAACACAAGGGTTCTTATAAGGGAAAGAGGGAGACTGGAGAGTCAGAGAAGAAGATGTAACAACAGAAGCAAATGTCAGAATGATGTAATCACTAGCTGGAAGGGAGCCACAGCCATGGAATGCGGGCAACCTCTAGAAGCAAGGAGAGGCGAGGAGATGGATGTTCCCCTAGAGCCTCCAAAAGGAACGAAGCCCAGACAATCCCTGATTCTTGTTCAGTGAAATGCATTTTAGACTCATGACCTCCAGAACTATAAGATAATAAATTTGTATTGTTTTAAGCCATTTTGTTTGTGGTCATTTGTTATAATGGGAATAGGACACTAATTCTGTAGGCTTTCAGGGAAGGTTGACTCAAACGTCACTTTAGGTATCAGAGGGAGATGCCCCCACAGATGGCACCTGTTCCTGGGATGGTTTGGAAGCAGTCCCTCTAGAAGTCAGGGGGATGGACGCAATGATCCCCGGCACTTCTGACGACCACAGTGAAATCCTCTCTCCGTTTCCCACACCCCAGCCCTACCGTCTTGGACTCTAGGAACAGAAATACCTCTTGGATTAAAATTTTTACAGTCCCCCAAAGCAGGGGACCACTCCAAGGCTGCCCCAAAAAAGGCTATCAGTGCTATAGGGTTCTAAACCTCCAGCATGGCCCAGCCTCCCAGGAAGCTGGCTTTTCCAAGTACTGTCATCCAATTAGAATTCATATTTAAACGGCGTGGGAAGTTAAGGGCAAAGCCTTGGAGACAGACTACATCAAGTGGGACATTTAATTTGATTTAGGGAAAATGAGGCAAACATTTGAGAACCTAAATAACTAACCAGTAATTAAACTAACAACGGGACTGCCCTTGCACTACAACCCAGCGAGCACAGTGGCCTTTATGGACTGTATTTACAAAGAGACTTGACAACATAATTAGTCCTGTAAATTTCACGCAGCCTGCAGCCGAGGAGTGATGGATTTTGTGTGTGGAGGATGAACCGGGAGAAATGAGGTAGATGAATTTCCATTTTCAGTAAATGAAATTAACACTGCTTAATTAGTGAAGCTGACAAATAAATGATCAGGAAAGATTTAAATCCCTACAAGTGTATCTGTGGCCTGGGCAGGCTCAGAACAGGCCAGGATGTGGTGTGAGTGAGCAGGAATGGGTTTAGTGCTGGGGCCCAGGGCCTGACCTTGGCTCCTTTTGATGGTGTGGCCCCCAAGGGATGCTGGGCTAGGAGACAGCTGAGAAGCTTCCTCTTGATCTGTGTGATAGCCAGGCAGGACCACACAGAGTTTCTAAGATCTGTTCCACCATCCCTGCCTGACAGACCACAGGGAGTCCCCTTTCCCATGCTATGAACTGGCTAATGAGCGAGCTGGAAAGGACCCCATCAGTGCGGCAGGCCGACATAATTGCAATCCAGCTTTGCCCCTTTCCTGGACCAGCTACCTCTGCCCTCCAACATTCCTCCATCTGCTTTTGCCTACTGATGGCCTCTTTCTCTGCTCTGCTGGGAACATGGAGCCTGGCTCCAGGGGGCACCCAGGTTGCCCTGCATGCAACCTGGGAGGCAGAGAGGTGGCAGGTGTGAATGCTTCCGTGCTGCTGCAGGCAATGGCCCGGACTCCCTTTTTTCCACCAGGTTGCTCCTGGACTGGCTCTAGGCAACCTGCCCTGTCCCCCAAAATGGGGGATTTTGGCCTCCATCCTCCCAAGGGTAAATAGCTACCCCTACCAAAGTCTTATTTGGCTGCGTCAGAAAATAAACTTATGGGAATTGCAGGCAAAAGGAGGTCTGGGCTGAGCTTATCAGGGTCAAACCGAACAGCAAACCCAAATGCTCACTTCAGTGTTTGTTCGCATGAAGCAAAGTCTGATGATGGAAGGCTAGCAGCTGGGAGCTTCCAAGGACAGTGTGATGGATGCTGGTGAGCCAGCTGCTCCTCACAATAACCCTGACCGGTAACTGGAGTGCCTTTGGCCTGCCTCAGCTTTTCTGTTCTTTTTCCAGGGAGGCACCTGGGCACTCAAGAGCATAGGACTTCCAGAGGCAACCTTAGGATGCAGGGGCCCTTTTGAGTCCCAGCCTTGCTGGGCTCTGCTCAGGCCCCTGCAGGGATGTACTGAGGCAGGCAGGGCTCTGGGGAGGAGACGGCTGTCTGAAAGCCAGTCAGCAACTCCCATGTGAGTGACATCAACAGCAAATGCCACCACTGCCACCAGGCGCTGCTTTCTAAAACAGTAGGTAGGGGCCTCATCTGATCCCCCTCTGCCCCCATAGCCTCCTGTCCCCTGAGGTCCTACAGGAAAGCTACGGGAAGGACTGATAGCCAAATCAACAGTGATTGTCCAGCTCAGAGGGCACATTTGCAACACGCCCCCCCAGCTTTTTAAAGTAAGTGTGCCTCACAGCCTCTCCCTGTCACCAATGAGGAAATCAAGGCTCAGAAAGGCTTCCGGTCCTAGGTCACACCACTAGAAAGTGGCCCTCCAGCCAGAAGATTTGCCCCTGGCTAACACCTCTAAGGAATGTAGATATGGCTGAAAGGACCGACAAAGGACAAAGAGACCTTCACTAGCTAGGCAAGTGCCTGTCCAAAGGAGGCTGCTAGGCCTGTTGGACTTGAGGTCATCTATTCCTGAGGGTGGGTTACATTTCCCCATTGCTCCTGTCAAAGGCTGGCTCCCTGGACAGTCTCTACGTGACTCCAATCAGCCGACCCTGATTCTGACCCTCTGTGGGAGGAAGATGGGGCTAGAGCCTAAGCAGTTTCTCCTCCCACCTGCTGGGGAGCTCCCTACACCCCACCTCAGGCCTGGACAGAGAGCCTGGGCTGAGAGCAGCCTCATACCCATTCATGTCCACACCCACTCCTGGGAGGGCCTGCCCAGCCCCCAGGCCCTGTTCCAGGCCCAGTAGCTGCAACAGAGGGGGAGGAATGTGCTAGTTCCCTGCCAGAGGGGGAGGGCGCTTCCAGTTTGGCAGCAGCCCACCTTCAGGAGTAGGGACACAAAGCGGGCATTTAGGGCATCCTCAAAGGCAGCCCAAACCACGAGACTGGGAGCAGCTCCAAGATCTCCTCCCTGAGAGGAATGACAAACACCAACTCCTCCTTGCCCTCCCCTTCCACTGACTCTCCATCCTGGTCAAAGAATGGGCAGACAGGCGGTCTGAGGGGCAGAGACCAGGAGTTTGTAAGCCTGCCAGCCAGCAGCAGCTTGGAGCATGGAGAGGTTTTCCTGTTTGCAGAAGCTGATCCTCCCAGCTAGAGAATAAGCTGTTAGCCTAGGGAGCTGCGGCTAATGCGAAGTGTGGGGCCCTCTCCTGTTAGGAAGGGGGAACGTCCAGCCGGGGAAGGAGGTAGGGGGCTTCTGTGGGGACCCAGAAACATGAAGGGAAAGCAAACTGGCACACAGTTACCATAGTGCTGTCTCCTGCTGCAGTGGGAGAGAAAGGGGCAGTTGTCTCCCAGGGCTCAGGGGCCAAGGCTGCACTTGCCCCGCCCCTGCCTGCTCCAGAGCCTGGTCAGGAACACTGACCTCCTCAGCCCCCACCATCCCGTCCTTCCCCAGGTCTTGCCCACTCTATCTTCTCATGCTTCTCAAACCCACTTCTCCACCCTCATTCCACAGTCATGGGTCAGATCCTCCTTAGCATCCCTCCTTGGAATGCCTGCACCAGTCTCCTAACTGGTCTTCCAAATCCAGTCTCTTGCCTGCAATTCCACCTCCACTGGTCGTGTCCCTGTCCCTCAGTAGTTCCCCCTTAGGAGAAGGTCAGAAGACTGTCTGCAGGACCAGGGCCATGCCTCTTGTAACGGCTTACCAAGCCCTGTGGGGGCTGACCCTGGCCCCTCATATTTCCTGCCATATCTCTTGTGCCTCCAGCCCTTTGCCTATGCTGATCTCTCTGCCAGAAGTGACCTCCCCTTCCTTCTTCTCCGTAATAACCCCTTCAAGGCTCATTTTGGCATATTTCTTCACCTAGCAGCACTAGTTGCTGGTGTGATTATTGGTCTCCTCACAATTGGCTGTGAGCTCCAAGGGCAGTGGCTGCATCCTAGTCAGTCGTCTCTGTATCTCTCACACATGGCCAAGAACTCTGCACTGAATAGGCACTTAGTGTTTGCTGGCTAAGTGAGCAAAAAAATAAATCGGCAGATTACTTACAGGAGCCATGTCCCACTGCAAACAGATCATTGTATTTTGGATTCCTGTAAAAGAAATATGAACCCATTGGCCCAGGAAATGGATATGGCTCGCCCATGGACTTGAGACTTCCCATGAACACTGGTGCCTATCTACATTGCAGACATCTGTTGAGCTTAGAGACATGGGCTTATCCTACAATCCTCTAAGAATCCCCATCTCATTTTTTCTCATAATACTCCATGTCACCCTCAAGGTGGCTAAGTCCTGTAGAAGTGCCCTGCTTAGGGCTTGGCAACAGCAGGCACTCAGGGTCTCTAGGTTTGCTACACTCAATGCCTATACTCACCAGCAGAGGGCGGTGACAGCCAGGCGCTTGGCTTTGTCGTTTTGGAACTTCCAGAGAGGCAGCAGCGTACCCTCCTGGTCCCGGTATTCGTCAGCAGCATCCTCATAGTACTTAAAATCTTAAACACACACAGGCTGTCAGCCCTGGGACTGCCACTTTATGGCTAATCCATGTCTGCCACCTTCTGTCTGTACCTCCTGGCCAAAACAATTAACCTTTCTGTATTTCATCTCAAACGACTCTTGTGAGGATGAACAGAGTTAATGTATGTAAAATAGTGAGAAAAATACCAGGCACATAAGCAGCTCTCTCTACATGTTATTATTACTGTTGTCATTGTTGTTGAAAGTAAATTACAATAAAGTGGCCATGTCTACACAGATAAATCTCAGGTCTGCTCATTTTAATAGCCATTGCCCAGCCCCACTATAGTGAAACTGCCTGGATCCCTCATGGGTTCTCTGAACTCAAGCTCATCTCCTGCTCTAAATTATCCTCCCTCCCATTTCCTCTGACTTAAGTGGAAGCCCCATCCATCCTGCTACTAGTCTAAGCCAGAAACCTGGGTAACCCTTGACTCATCTCTCTCCATCATCTCATATTTTGCTTCCAATTATCTTTTCAACCCATTCACATCTCTCCAAACTCTTAGCCACTGCCCAGGTTCAGGGCCCAACAGCCATCACCTGGATCATCACACTATTTTCCTAACTGGTCTCCTTACCTCCCGTAACTCCTCCTCCAGCCCATGTCCCACAGAGCTACCAGAGTGAGAACAAATGAATCACCTCACCATATACCTCCCTGACCCCACTGAGAACCCCTCCATGGCTCCCCTGCACAGGGTCTCCCTTGTCAAACCAAGGCTCCAGGCCACTACTTCCCTGTCATTTTGGCCAGCTGTTCACACGCCCTCTAAAATGTCCTACTCCTCCGTCTTCCTGGCATATTTCTACTCGTTCCAGATCCACATCAAATTGCTCCTCCTCCAAGAGGACTTCACATTCTTGAGGAGAGTTCATTTCTTCCTCCGTTCCAGCCCTGCGCCTCTCCTGTACTGAAACGTCTGCCACACTGTGTTGCCTCTATCTATTCTTTGCTCGTCTCCCCCACCAGACAGCTTCCAGAGAGCAGGAAGCACATGCTATCATCTCTGGACCCACAGTGTCTAGCACAGGGTCAGCCACAGAGCAAACAACCAATGTCTACTCAAAGAATGCAATGAAATCAATCGGCAGAAGTGAGTGACTCTCAATCTTCTTCCCAACCAAGGGTGATCTATGAGAAAATTAATCCTTTCATCCCACATGGTGAAGGACATGTCCAGGCATGGCCCCAACCTCTCTTACGATGTCCACACCTGGAGACTGTGGGGCCACATTCAAACCTCGAAAATTGTCTTAAAAGAAAAAAAATTAGAGTGGTCAGAGGCATGAGCCTTGATCCCATCAGAGGTCCCCGAGCTCAGCTGTCTTTGAAAGTGCCACGTTTCAGAGAGACTAATCGGTAACACTTCTCTGTTTTCACTTCTCCTTTGTGATTACACTTTCCCAGAGGGAAGAGAGTATGCAATTTAAAAAAAATGAAAGTTCAATGAATTTTTATGTGACTGTGTTCTTATAAATGAAAAGGGTTCACCAAGGCCAATTTCTCCATGGATATTAATCATGTTTGCCACCCTTTGGGGGGCTGGTTGCAGAGGCTGGGTTTCAGGAAGCCAAGCTGTGTGAGTGACAAATTCATTCAGAGCTGCTGTGTACTTTTGACAGCTTTGAGAAGCACTCAAGGTCGTTTTCCAGCCTGAATGATAACAAGGGGGCTTGTTTAGGCTTCTGGTCTTGGCAGCCCCAGTCTCTATGTTCCATGGGTGAGCAATGAACATCAAGTCACCAAGAAGAGCCCTAGGCTGTCAGCAGAGGAGACCAGCCAGCAGTGAGGAGCTGCCAACTCTGGGGACGCAGCTGCTCCAAATAAATGCACAACCTCTTAGGGAAATACAAGCCACTTGGGAATGTACTGTTCATGCCCTGGGAAGGATTTCGTTTTCTTGGCTCTGTCAAAGAATTTCCCAGGCCCCCAGGATTGAAGTGTTTCTGAATCAGTCTTTTTCTTCACCTCATCACTAATTAATCACCAGCATAGACCTATTGAATGTTTATTTGAAATGCCTCTTCCAGCTCAGTGGCTCTGCAACCTCGTGCTCAAGTGCTCAGGCTATGGATCCAAGGGGCCTATGTTTGAGTCCTGATTGCACCACTCACACCTCACAGTAGCTGTGGTTTTGAACAAGTAGCAATAATACAGCCTGAATTTCTCACCTATGAAATGGAAAAAATAATAGTGTTTACCTGAGACTGTGGCTGTCAGGATTAAATAAAATGACATATGTAAACAGCATGGCATAATGCCTGGTACATAGGCCATTCCCAGGGAATGCTGGAACTGGTTTCTCATTATAATGACTGCTCCTTTTCTCTGTGCCCTTGACACAGTCTGGGCAAGGTGTGGTGAGGCCCACTCCACCGTGCACCAGAAACTCACTTTCACCCCCGTTTCTGCATCCTGCCCAGTCACATTCTCTTCCATTCCTGCTCTCACTGGGCTGTGTTCCAGCCCGGATAGTGCCTTTGATCTGTCTTCAGAGAAAGCTCAGATCTCCTGTGTGACATTCAAGTCCCTCCTTTAACTGGCTTCAACCACCTCTCCAGACTGAACTCTTATCACATTCCAACAAAGCCCCTGTTTGGGTCACTGAGTCTGCTGCCACTTGTCCCCACAGTCCACTGGAGTTCATTTTCACCACTAGATCACTGCTCATGCTGTCCCCTGCCCAGAACACCCATTCTCCTGCTAATCTCCTACTCAAACTCTGCTTATCCCTTGGCATCAAGCTCAACCCTCCCTGAAGCCTTCCTTGACTGCTGCTACTCATCCCGCATTTCCCTTCCTCCATTCTCTAGCATCTCCAGAGAAGTTTCTGTCTGCATCCTAGCATTTATATGGTCCCCAAGCAGGACAGAGTAGAGAACAGAGCACAGAATTAGGAAGCTCAAGACCTAGTTTTGGATACTCTCTGCCATTCACTAATTAGGTGGCCTTGGCCTGAGCTTCCTCATGAATGAAGTAGGGTTAATAATCTCAGCTCTGCCTGCCTCCCAGGATTCTTGGAAGATGACATTAGTTCACTAATGTGCAGGTGTTTTTTCTTTTCTTTTCTTTTTTTTTTTTTTTGCGGCACCATTGTCAGATCTCATTACTACACACATTTCTTCTTATGCCATTGCTAATGGTTGACCTGTATAAGACTTGTCTCCATAGTGATATCCAGAGGAAGGAGGCATTTTTTTGTTCTCCCCTTGCACCTATGGGACCTACATGGGACACTCAAATACTAATTTGTATAAGGGATTTTTAATGCAATAATAGTAGTTTAATGTAATAATAGTAGTTGCCAGAATTTCAAATCTTACCCTGAGCAACATCATCATATGTGTTCTGGTTGACCATCCTCTCCACAATTTTAGCAGCCTGTGTCACTTTGGTGATGTCATCACTCTGTGGAGGTGCAGAGGTGACAGTTTCTCTTATAAGCCATCACATGAAAGATCACGTCCCAAGCTACAGCCCAGCCTTGTAACTGGTTCAGCAACGCTTCTCTGATACCATCCACCCCAGGGAGTTCAGTAAAGGTACCTCTTCATGCCTCCAGGCCCAGCTTACTCCATCACACCCTACTGGGAATGCCTAGCTCACAAATACCACAAGGAGTCTACACTGCCATGCATAGCTCCTGGGCAGAGCCTGATTTCTGTTCTTTCATTCTGAGCTTATTCTGGAAAAGGCATGTCTTAGAGCACAAGATGGTATTAAAGACAGGAAGGGTACCAGAGCGGAAAGCAGACAAGGGCAGGTAGGAGGCTTCTTAGGTGGGAACCTGAGATTTCACCAGCACAGGCAATAACGAAGAATCCCATTAAGGGCCTCAGAGATTTAGTTAAAAGTTGAAGAAGACAGAGAGGGAGAGACCTGCTTATACATAGGGAGTAACAGGCAGACCTGACTCCCAATCCAGGGCCCTGCATACTGGCCAGACCAAAGAGAAAGTACGAAGTTTCATGTCAGAGAAAAATGACTCAGTTTGAACAAAAAAATCATCATTCTGAAAATTCCATAAGTCCACAAGATGAACCACTTAGCAGGTTATTAGAGGAGCAAAAATGTTAGGGGCTGGCAAGAAAAGCCCACAAATTTAGGGTGGGTGGCAGGAGTGAACCAGCTGAGTGGACAGCCATCCAAGGGGGCTCTAGAGAGTCAGGCTCATGTCTCTCAAGAATGAGATTTCCCAGGAGTGGCAATGTCAGAAAGTGGTTATTATAAGAATGGGTTCTGGAGCCACTCAGACCTGCATTCCCATCACATTCCATGGATTAGAAGCCAGGTGGCAACTCTGGGCAAGCTACTTACTTCTCTGAGTCTTAGAGTATTTGTAATACAGTGGGGATGAATAACACCACCGGCATCATAGGGCCATTGTAGGAATAAATGTAGTAACACACATGGTATTGTTAACTTGGTACCTGCTTGGTGATGGTGGTGGTGGTGTCAGAGGAAACACGCACACCAGTGTGGTGGGGGCTTATAAAGTCACATATGGGGAACTGCCCTTTGAGAGCCTTTTGTCAGGTCTCAAACTAACTCCAGGTTTATCTCAGAAAAGTGACCAAAGACATTTCTTGGAATCCTACAATCATAGTCCTTAAAGTTCACCTAGTTTCAGCTACTGCTGCCACTACCTGGCTCAAAGCAGTAATTCTTCCCCCTCAACAGCCTCCTGGCAAATGACCTCCCTATGTCAGGCAGCATCTTCTGTGGTCAGACAGCCTATCTACTGAAACCTGCCTCCCTGGGTCTTTTACCCATGGTCTTAACTCTGTCCTCTGGCCACAGAGAATTTTGTGTCTAGTAATAGCTCCTCTGATGTAGGGGACAAGGACTCATCCCCTGAGTAAGCACTTCTTCAAGTGAACCCTCTCAGCTCTATCAGCTGTAGTATGGCACCGCCTACCAATCAATACCAAGAAAATACTATGTTAGGGGCTGTGCATACATTATCTTGGGTTCTCATGATAATCTGGCAAAGTAGATACATTAGATGTCTTTACAAATGAGGAAACATGTTTTAGAAAAACCCAGCTAATAAGTGGCAAAGCCAGGATGTAAATTCAAGTCTGTGGACTCCAGGGCCCATACTCCCAGCCCCACACAGACAGCCACTTCCTCTCCAATCTGACCACCTTCCGGTAAGGGTTCTGTAACAGCGGTCTCAGCACAGAGCCCATAGCCAAACTCCTGATAATAGATCTTCAAGTGAATCCTGACCCAGGTCGACAGCCCCTGTGAAGCCCCTAACCTCTAAGGAAATGGTGCGGCAAAAGTCAAGGGTCTGGACAAGGCCACATGCAGTGCAGGGACTTCATCTTTCACTCCAGGGTTCCAATATCCAGTATGGTCATGACCACCAAAAGCTTGGTCTATGGCTGAATGAAACCGAATTGAGAGAGGGGAGCTCTGGCCAAGATGGAGGCATAGGTAGAAACCCTTCGCTCTCTTGCATAACTAAAAGGAGGATAACAAACAATCTAAAATCAATAAACAACCAAAAATGCCAGGAAATCAAACTTCATGGAACTCCAACAACCATGGAATTAAAGAAACAGTCAAACAGAATGAGGAGAACATAGGGCAGTGGATGGAGAGAACCAGAGGAGAGGCGGCAGACATTGTGGGCAAGGTTGGCAGCAGAGAGTCTGTGGGCTGCGTGGGTGGGGCTGACTTAGGGGAAACTGAGACTCAGAGCTGGCTGCAGACTATGGTGGTTGCCACAGTGGGAGAAACTCCCAGTCTCACAGGAGAGTTCCTTGGAAAGTGGGCTAGAGAAGAGCAGGGGAGCTGCATTGTTCCTTCTCTGGCCCCTCCCCCACAAGCAGCACTGCTGCACAGTAAGGAGGGTTGCCCTGCCCTGGTGAATACCTAAGGCCCCGCCCCCTTACCACTTAACAGGTGTTCTGAAATAGGGTCAAAGAAATAGGGCCAAAATGAAAGAACAGAGCAAAACTTCAGAAAGAGAGCTAAGCAATCAGGAGATAGCTAACCTATCTGATGGAGAATTTAAAGCCTTGGTAATCAAAATGCTCACAGAATTGATTGAGCTTGGTCAATAAATGAAAGAACAAATGAAAGATATCCTAAATGAAAGAAAAGCAAAATATTCAGGGAACCAACAGTGACAGGAAGGAAACCAGGACTCAAATCAATGATTTGGAACAAAAGGAAGAAATAAACATCCAACCAGAACAAAATGAAGAAACAAGAATTCAAAAAAATGAAGAGAGACTTTTGAAACTCTGGGACAATTTGAAACATTCCAATATTTGAATCATAGGGGTGCCAGAAGAAGAACAACAGCAAGAAATTGAAAACTTATTTGAACAAATAATGAAAGGAAAACTTCCCCAATCTGGTGAAGAAAATAGACTTCCAGGAAGCCCAGAGGGTCCCAAAGAAGTTAGACCCAAAGAGGAACACACCAAGACATATCATCATTATGTTACCCAAGATTAAAGACAAAAAGATCTTAAAAGCAGCAAGAGGAAAAGAAAGAGTTACCTACAAAAGAGTGTCCATAAGGCTATCAGTGATTTCTTAAAAGAAACCTTGCAGGCGAGAAGGGGCTGGAAAGAAGTATGATCAAATACTTCTTGAGGTCATGAGAGGCAAGGACCTACATCCGAGATTACTCTATCCAGCAAAGCTATCATTTAAAATGGAAGGGCAGATAAAATGCTTCCTAGATAAGGTCAAGTTCAAGGGGTTCATCATCACCAAGGCCTTATTACATGAAGTGTTAAAGGGACTTATCTAAGAAAAAGAAGATAAAAAATACAAACAGTAAAATGACAACAAACTCACAACTATCAACAAATGAACCTAAAAAAAGAAAAACAACGAAAACAAAAGCTAAGCAAACAATTAGAACAGGAACATAATCAGAGAAATGGACATCATATGGAGGGTTTTCAGTGGGGAAGAGGAAATGAGGAATAGGGGAAAAAGGTACAGGGGAGAAGAGGCATAATTAGTAGGCATTAAATAGACAGGGAGAGGTCAAAAATGGAATAGGAAATAAAGAACTCAAAGAACTTATATTACAACCCCTGGGCATGAACTAAGCAGGGGATGCTAGAGGGTTGGGTGGTGCAGGGTGGAGGGAAGATAAAGGGGGGGATAGGGAAAACTGTAATAGCATAAACAATAAAATATAGTTTAAAAAAAAGAACTTGAACCCAGGCAGAAAAAAAAGAAACGGAATTGGGGTAGTATCTATTACACTAAAGCAAGGAATCCTTAAACTGGTCCTAAAATGTGATTTTATCAGGGACGTAATAAAATCACATTTGAGTGGAAGCAGGCATACCTCAGCAAAGGAAGCAAAACTTCTTTAGCCCACTTGGCTTCTATTCTAGGGTGGAGCAGAACCACTTTCCTGAAAGCTTTTTGGGAGCTCTCCAAGGTGCTGAACCCAGACCCTGGCTTCCTATGGACCTCTTTCTTCCCACACTATTGCAGGTAAAACTCATCCTGATTTCCATATTGAGATTCTGACTCCTGACCCATTCTCTATACTGAAGGGACAAATGTGGCCCTTCAACATCTCCCTGTGGTGAACCTCCCTGCTGTGACATCTCACTGTCATGATTGATTCTATGATTATGGCCAAACCTATGTGGCTACATCAACATTGAGCCCCCTAACCTTGACCTCTATAACAACTCCTAGGTGGTTCCTCATAGTAAATCCATCACAGAGTGGCCACACTCATTGGCCTGGATTTGCTGCCACCTGTGATCAGCTCTGACTTGGCTTTTGGCCCTCAAGACTCACCTAAAAAATTGAGTTCAAGTAAACCCAAGGACTAAAGAACAAATCACTCTCCCAAACCGCATGAGCCCCTGTCTATGGAGGGGGTGCCCTATTCTCACATCCCACCCCAGCCTGAGAAGACTCCCCAGATCTTTCAGGGTGTACATCAGGCTTTCAATATCATTCCTGTCTTCTCTTGCCTACTAACCCAGCAATACTCAATCTCCACTAGCCTCCAGACTTATATAAAATTTGGGGGAGGTGTGGAATTCCAGAGGCAGTTGTAGCTCTTCTCACATTTTCCCACAAGGAAAGAACTATTCATACTTCAACTTGAGCCCCCAACCCTTTGCGTGTCTGTGAAGCCCAGATAGCCAGGCTTATGTCTACCCAGGGACCAAAGTCTAATTCAGTCATCCTCTGTGACAGAGCCATGGTAACCCTCACCAAACCTGGGACTCCATAGATGTCATCTTCCTCATGGCCATCTTTCCCATTTTTTTAGTCACTGGTGTCTTTGTCTTCTCCTTCTCTTTGGTCTTTTCCTGCTTCTCAAGTTCCTCTACATAGGCATCATAGATCTCCCACTAGACAAGGGTGAAATCAGAAGGATCAATACAGGGCAAAATCTTCAGCCAGCCAGCTTCCCTTCAGCCTTTAGGTCTTAAAGAGTTGATCATGCCAACCCCTGTCACAGGCCGTCACATCATCTTGTACTTGGTCTACTGTAATTACATATTCAATATCTATCTTCCCTGCTAGCCATGGGATGAAAGACCTTTCAGGGCACCTCTGGGCTGGTCTTTCCACTCTGCAGCCCAGGGGCTTGGTTGTCAGCTGGAGATCAGTATTATTTCAGCCTACAATTTCCACCAGGCAAAACAAATGGGCAAACATGAGCCCAGCTCACTTTTTTCTTGGTGACTTACACAACTCTGAACCAGGAAATTAAAAAAAAAAAATACTTCCCCCATGGAGACAGGATAAAATTATTGGCTCAAGCTGGCTGTTTACAGCACTGAGCACACATTCTCAGTATAAAAAGATAAACAAAAAGTTAGGAAAACTCTACTAACTAGATCTAACAGCAAGAGAAGCCCAAGATAGCAGCATAGGAAGCAGCAAGGATCTGAGACTGGACAAAAGCCCCAGATCACACTATGTGCTCTCCAGAGCTGGGCAGTCACTGCCACCTGGAGGCCAGATAGGCAGACCTTACATTTAATAATGCACCTACGGACCAGTACTCCACATCCAGAGCCCTCCAATAACCCTGTTGGGCTACTTGTTGTCCTCATTTGACAGAAAAAAGAAACAGTCATTCAGGGTAACATGGATTGGCCAGGATCTTACAGTATGAGCAGCAGAGCTGGGGCCTGAATTCACATATTCTACTCAAATCAGCATGCCTATCCAGTAGGACTTGGGAAAGAAGGAAGGTCAGCAGGAACACTGAGTTTGTTGAAAGAGCAGCGTTAGAGTGTTAATACTTCAGAGTCAGCCACAGAATGCCACCATTGTCCCCCCACTCCCCTGCCAGAAGTCACACCTCTCTCTTCCTTGATCAGCCTTGCTCTGAAGGCAGGGCATGTGGCTGATCCAGAGCTCACTGGGTGAGGACTTACTGCCTGATTCAGAGCTCACTGGGTGGAACCTAGTGTCTCACATGCCTGCTGTTCAGAGCCTGAACAAGGAGTAGGGAGGTGGATGGATAAGGAGGGCAGACTGTCAGAGGCCTCTTTGACCACACCAGTCTCCCCTGTTGCCAAGTCAGACAAGGAGGAATGGGGTAGGGGTAGCTGATGGTTTTTAGACTGGCTCACCTGATTGGCTGTGGCTGAAAAGTTTGTCCTGGGCGGAGGCTCCATCTGGCATTCTCGGTCCTAGAGAAAAATGACAACAGGCAACCTACAGAAAGCCCTTAGCTCTGTCTCACTGAACCCAATAATAATGTTGCTGAAGCATTTCCGTTGGAGCTGAGGGGTGGGGGGTGGAACATAGAACTGGGGAAGTAAAGAGGACCAGGGCCAGAGCCAGGGCAGTAAAATGACCAAATGATGCAGTGAAAGCCTACGTTTTCCAGAAAAAGCTTCTTCAGAAAAAGCCTAAGCTAGAGAGCAGGGGTTGTGAAGCCTGATTGTGCCAATTTCAACCAAGAAAAAATCCATGGTGGGGCTGGACAAATCTGCTGGAAATCAATCAGTCTCTAGACTGATTGGCCAGCCTCTAGACACAGGACCCAGAGGTCAGCCTCTGACAGGCCATTGGGCTAATTAATATCCCTCACCGTGAGAAGTCTTCTCTCTCATACTGGGGTTTCTGACTTCAGGAAAAGTTACTCCCTTCCCAGTGTGTATCACTCAGATTACCAAACGTTAACATAGGGACTGCAGAAGGCGATAAAGAGCTGTCAAAAACCCACCCTGTAGACCTCTGCCATCCACTCACAGATTCGTTTCTGTAGAATATGGCCTTAGACATGTGAGTCTCTCACCTGAAATTCTGAGAGGGTCTTTCTGCCCCGTACTCATGGTCCTTCATACTTAAGTGAAGCCAGGGAACTATTCTAGCCTTTTCCAGCTAGTCTATCACAGAGACTATCACCTTTGGTCAAACTAGCTCCTAGCCCCACCTCCCCAGCATATTCTGGCCTCCCTTCTCTTCCCTAGATCCTGACCTCCTCTTCAACACCAACTCAAGTTTCATTGTCTCGGTGGAGGGCTTGGTTCTCCTTGTTACTCGCTCTGAGCTCCTGCCTGGATGGCGCACAGGGACCTGAATACATGCTCCCAGCTCTCCATGGAGAGAGTAACCATGGCATCTACCCTGTCGCCCAGCCAGGCTCAGGGCTGCTGGGGCTGGGGTCGGGCCTGCTTCTTCCCTCCCACACACAGTGCAGAGTCGGGAGACAAAAGGGCCGGGGCAGGGGCTGCTCTACCCGGAGAGGGTTGTTGAAGGTCTGTGAGGCTCTCTCACTGAAGTTGAACTGGTTGGTGAGCATTCGCTCCTTGGGCTGCTTAGGAGTCATCAGTTCTTCTTCAGTCACTTTTTCAGCTGCCTGGTGAGAAGAAAAAGACCCACAGGACCAGGACTCAGCCATGAGGAAAATGTAGTAGAGAACTGGGAATGTAGGGAAAAGACATGTCTTGGAATAAGATGGCCGTGGGAGAAAGCCACGATGCCAGAGACACTGCTACCCAAAGCCTCTAACTTCTCACTTTGAGCCCCATCCACAGTGAGTCAGCCCCAAAGCCCCCTTCCCCCCACTCTCAGCCTGCCATCTACAGCTGGAAAGAGGGGGCAGGCAGGCTGGAGAGCAGTACTACACTGTACCGCTGCTGTAGGTATATTCATTTGACTTCCAGCTTCAGCTTCTGTTTCTGCTTCCTTGGGCTCTTCTTCTTCTTCAAGGATTTCTGTTTCTGAAAACACCACCTTGGCAGACTCCTGTGAACCTTGGTAGGACATTGCTGATGAGCTCAAAGTCCAGGCTCACTTCCCCATGCCCTGGCAGGGCAGGGCTTTTGGGTTCCTGACTTTTAGGCACACCCCCACCCCAGGGTTCTTCTTGGCCTGAGCCTCATGGGCTAGCTCCCAGATCTATCCGTGACAGCCAGCTGTTGGATTTTACCTAAGTAGATACTCTGCAACTCCCTAGAGCAACCAGAGAAAGGGGACCAGAGTGCAGCCTCAAGCTGGCCCACAGGCCTACCTGCCGCTAACTCATCACGGTAGTGCTGCCGCCGACCTTCATCCGAGTCTTTGGGGATCAGGTTCCCAACCTGGCTGTAGTGAACTGCCAATTGGTTCACAAAGCCAATAAGCTTATATGTGCCTTCCTAAGAAGAGAAAGGGCTGAGTCAGACCAGGGTTCCTCAAAAGGGCTGGAGTCAAAATGTAGCCTGTCTTAACTCTCTAGGACCTAAGACAGCCTATCTGTTAACAGAAACATAACTCACCAAATCCTCTGTTAGCCTGAAATTTTCACTGCATGCCAGTTTAAAAAAGAGGGGGGAAATGGAATAAAGCTTTATTAAAGTTCTCATTAAAGACATATTTTTAAATATCTTCTGCTTCCAACTTTGAGTTACCTATCACTGGCTCCTACATTTATGCCAAGGGATCCTGGCTCACCTCTTTCACCTCAGGTCACACACAGTCACCACAACAGGGCAGGTCTTATACTTAGTGGATGTCAGGGCTGGATAGATCCTTAGAGACACCAAATGCCCAATCCCCCTGTTCCATACAGGAGGACCACAGAAATCTAGAAAAGGTTGGCGTTTGGCACTTATTTAGGTCACATAGCAAATGAAAAGCAGGGATGACTTACTTTAAAGCTGTACCTGACGATGTTCTGGGGTGCATGTGGGTTGTTGGCTGTCAGAATTCGGGTGAACTCCTCTTTTAGCTCCTAAGGAAAAGAAATACTAAGAGGGTTATACATGGAGTTCCTCCATCCCACTCTGAGGCTTGGGAGGACCCCCCCACCCAGAGTGTCAGCAGACATCTGACACCCAGGTTCTTGCAAGCCGTATCAGTACTACGGAAGAACACATTCTGAGGCTGGAGGAGGTAGAAGGAGCAAGAATAAGATGCTGCTAACTCACCGCATCAGTCAGCTCCAGCTGGTCAGGGGGTCTGACCGTGGCTTTGGACTGGGCCCATTCATCTGCCCCTTCTCCCACTTCAGTCCCTGAATCTTCATCCTGGACAAAAACTTCATGTGAGAATCAGGAGTGCCTGATCTGCTTGGATAAGTAAGAATGCTGCAGGAAGCCCCTTCATTCAGAAAACTCAGAAGCCAAGCTCTGTCATGATACACAGAATACAAAATATACAAGAGAGCACTCAGGAAAGAGTCCAAAGGAACTGCTCAGGCCAGAGTTCTCATTGCCTGAAAGATCATGGCCATCTCAGACCTGGGGGTCAGGCCTTAGCCCTGGGGTCTGGCTTTAACATTGTGGTGGGCCTTGGGCCCAAGTAGTGGACAAGAAGAACTGGTGCTCCTCCCTAGTGCTTCCCACACAGCCCAGAAGCTGATGGCCAGGATCAGCTGTCAAAGACAGGGCTTTATGCAATATGAAAGGATACCCAGCTATTCTTTACGCTGCTTCAGCTTGAATTCATATTTTACCTTCCAATTTGCCACCCTGACTTAACTCTCACAGCAGTACTTTCAGTGCTTGGTAACTTTAAGCCCCACAGTCCCATCAGATCCTTGGAGCAAAAAAATCACGAAAAGTTTTTCCTTTGCCTGATAGTTAAACACCTTGCCAGCGTGGCCCATGGCACAGAAAAAAATACTCACCATCACAAGCAATTAAAGATGTACAAAATAAAACAATGCAGTTTTTCACTTTAAAATTAGTAAAAACTAAAACAACAACAATAAATGAAAATAAAACCAAACGAACAAAACTAATATCCAGTGTTGGTGAGGTTGTGAGAAAATAAGCACTCAAAAATCAGTACTACTTTTCTGAAGAGCAATTTGGAAATATTTGTCAAAGCCTAATAAGCATTTATCCTCTTTGACTCAGATATCTATGTGTGGACATTTATATTAAAGAAATAACCACAGATATGCCTAAGGATTTTTTTTAAACAAGCAATTCTTTTTTTTTATTATTTATTTATCTTTAGAAGGGAAGGGGGGAAGGAGGGAGGGAGAGAAACATCAATGTATGGTTGCCTTTTGTGTGTCCCCTGCTGGGAACTGGCCTGCAGGGAACCGGCCTGCAACCCAGGCATGTGCCCTGACTGGGAATTGAACCGCGATCGTGTGGTTCACAGGCCCACGCTCAATCCACCGAGCTACACCAGCCAGGGCTGCCTAAGGATTTAAATGCATGAAAGTTTGTTAGAGGATTGAGTGTGAAAAATAGTGAAAGAGAGGAAATATCTAAATGTCTAACAATAGGGCATGGTTGAACTGATTATGGGATGGCCTTAAACATATGGTAAAATACCATGCACTAATTATTAATGAGGCTATAGAAGTATTTATTGGTAATAAAAGGAACTCTAAATATATCATACAAAAGGGAGATTATAAAATAACATACAGTTTGAAATTCCATTAAAAATAAATACATGTAATTTTTATAGTATGCATAAAAGCATCAGGGATGATATAATATCCCATATTAACTAAGAGGTTTCTAGGGGTAGTAGGTTTAAGGGTGATTTTAATATTCTTTTTGCTCACTTAAATTTTCCAAAAAATAGATAGCTAATAATTTTAAAAGAAGAAGTGTTATTAGCTTCTAGCTGAGAGATGGTGGTAGTTCCAGCACTTACTCTCTTCCTGGCTCCTCTGCCCGCAGGGACGCTCTGAAAGAACAGAAACGAAGGTAAGTCATAAGCAAATCTCCATGAGGATATCAGAGACTGTACCACAGGGAGGCTTCTGCTCAGGGACCTTGCCTCTCATAAATGCCCCAAATGGGCACTGAACCCACAACCAAGGCATGTGCCTGACTGGGGAGCAAACCTGTGACCCTTTGGTTTATAGGATAATGCCCCCACCGAGCCATACCAACTGGGACAACATGTGCTTCTTACCCCAGCCAGGGAGGTCCTGTGTCTGAGGCAACCCCCAGGCTACCATCAGTGGGACTGACCCATGGAGAACAACCAGGCAGCGTAGCACTGGGCACGTCTTATCTGCAACTAGTTCAACAAACATTTTTTAAACAGCTTATTTTAAATGCTCAGCTCTGTATGGGGCATTAATGGAATTTTAAAGGGCAGATTACATTCCTAAACACTTGTTTAAATGAATGTAAGTTCTTTACAAGCAGGAACTTTGTTTCGTACACTCTGTCTCATAATATAGTAGGTGTTCAAAAACACTTGTTGGAAAAACGAATGAATGCCATCAAACTCATTAGTAGTCATGACCCTGGGAAAAATGGTTTTCCTCTTTGAGACTCAGTTTCCTTGTCAGTAAAATGCATGGGACTGGATATGATGAATTTCTAGTCCTAACATGCTCCATTTTATGTTCTTAAGAGCAGCATGCTCGAATTGACCTGATAAACATTTATCGAGCATCTATTATTTATGTGTCAGGTGCTAACCTGAGCGGTGGTACAAAGACAGAGAGAGATGATGTCCCTATCCTAGTTTGTTCAGGGTCCATAGAGGACAGAAGAGTATGATCATTTACTCACTTGCTCACTCCCTCACTCCTTCAGCATATGTGCCTTTGAAAGCCTGCTGTGGGTTAGCAATAGAGACATGTATGCACAGGGTGTGGCAGGAAAGCATGGAGGCACCTACCCAACCTGAGGTGCACAAGAAAGGCTCCCAGAGGTGGCAATTTCTTATCTGGCTATCAAAAGACAAGTAGGGTTGTCTAGGTGGAGAAATGTTTTTCCGAAGGGCTTTTCAGAACACAGCATGTGGGAAGTCTAGATGAGAACAGTGACAGGGACAGTCACATTTTCACCAAACAAAAGAAAACCCTGCAGTAGCTATACAGAACAATAGATGTTCCAGATGATCAAACAAGAGGAAGATCAATGAAGGCTGGAAAGATGAGGGAGACGCTCTTGGAAAAAGCCAGCCTGGAGCACTGGGGGAGGGGCAAGGCAGCAGAGAAGCCAAAGGGCACATGTTGGTGTCAGCATGGCACATGGGAAAGAGACCTCTGCTCCCAGTTCTTGCTGACTATGACCTGTGTGATCTTTGGGAAGTCTCTGGGCCCCAGTCTCCCAAATGCAAAGCAAGGGAGTTCGACTAGATGGGCTCTCACAGCCCTTACATGATAGGGTCTATGGGAGAGGTTTTGGCAGTGGGTGGGGCGGCGTGGGGGGAGGAGAAAAGGGACTCCAGGGGGAGAGTAAAGTGTGTCTCTGCTTGAGCTGGGATTGTTGCTGGCAGGGCAGGCAGCAGGATTCAAATTTCTGCCGGGTTACCAAGGTTTCCAGTGATGAGAACCCTTCTCTGAGGCTAAGCCACATGAGCCAGAAAGCTGCTTTCCTTTAAAGGGCCTCTGATCCCTAAGGTAACGAGATGGAAGCGCCACAATGCCCAACAGCTTTCTGGTCCACATCAGAGTATTGCAGGGCCAATCCCAACCCAAACTGCCAGCCTTAAATAGAAAATGAGATCCAGTTACCACTGCCCCCATAAATGTCTGTAAAACATTTATCTGGCAATAAAAGAACTGACAAGGCAATTTGAGTGTAATTGTTTTTGGCAGTTGGAAATATTTCAATTAACACACTATAAAAGCCACACTATAATAAATGCAAAACAGGCCAATGAAATCAGCTACAGCCCTGAATTCCCAACCATGGCAAAGGAGATTGAATGTCAGGCTGCCACTATGGGCCCTTGGTCTTCCAGAAGGAGAAGCCTGAGACACACAAGCCTGAATTCCTGAAAAGCTTTTGATGATTCCAGCCAGAATCCGTCAAACCACAGAAGAAGAAAGCCCAAACTCCCTGCCCTGGCCCTCGGAACTCTACCATCTGGCCACAGTCTCCATTCCAGCCTGCTCTCCCCCCTTCATGTGCTGGGACTTTGAGGTACAGCTCAGGGAGGCTAATGGCATTGCCTGAGTCTGGCTTGTGCTTTCCCACCTCTACACTTTTGTTTGTACTGTCCCTCCTTTGAAGGAACACCATCTTGCCCTTCCTCCAACCTGTTCCCACTGTCTACGCCTAACAAAACCCACCCAATTAGCCTCTGCTAGTCCTTCATCTAAGTCTGACACATTATCTAACCTTTCTCCTACCTCCCTCCCTCTATTCTTCCTTTTCTCACTTTGAGCAAAGCTCCGTACCACCTTCCATCACCACAAGAACTGGTCAAATAGACACTCTGTTGTCTCTAAGTTTTTACCTGAAAACAGGGGCAGTATTACAAAAAGAAACACAATACTGCAGTATACATAGGAGGCAACTTGGAGATTCCAGCAAGGGAGGTCCACCATTCTTATACTATTTAGTGAAGAAGATCCTCTTCTCTTGGAGAGGTTATTCTGTTTGACCAAGGAGTGTTGCAGGAAGAGGAATCTCCCCTATCTCCCCAACCACCATGACAGTCAAAGTAACCCAGGTATCAATGGGATAACATGTTCCAGCCAGAACTCCTTCACAGGAGAGCATATTTCTATTCTTATTATTACAGATTTTAGTGTGAGCACCCTAAGGGCAGCGACTGGTAATAACACAGCTGTCTAGTGGTCACTTCTCAGTTCTCTTATGGGACCTAACATTGCTGAAGGCTCACTTGCTCTTTCTGGAAACTTTTTTAAAGGATTTTATTTATTTACTTTTAGAAAGAGGGAAAGGGAGAGACAAAGGGAACGAAACATCAATGTGCGAGAGATACATCAATTGGTTGCCCCCAGCATGCTCCCAGCCGGGGACCGGGCGACAACTCAGGCACATGCCCTGAATGGGAATCAAACCACCGATCTTTTGTCTCACAGGCCTGCACTCAGTCCACTGAGCCACACCAACCAGGGCTGAAATTTCTTCTCCAATTTCATTTCCATATCACCAACCTCTTTGATAGTTCCTTTCAATATCCTTGACCCCTCCAGAAATATATGTGACCCCACAGTTTTCTTCTCCTCCTCCATAGTATTCTACATACTCCTCCCTTGGGGCGTGTGTAAAATATTCCCACCCATAGCTTCATCTTATACTTTATGATGAAGCTCAAATCTATTTCTATAGCTTAGACCCTCCAGAATCTCACATTTAAACTGATGACAGAGTATTCAAACTCAATATCTTAGAAAATGACCTCATTATGTTCTTTTTCCACATCAATCATTATATTTTTCCACCCCAAACTTCCTTTTTTCTCTAGTACTTCCTATCTCATTCAGTGCACCACCATCCATTCAGTCACCCAGGTTAGAAATTGAGAGCTACCAAAGGCACCTGCCTTTTCCTCACCCTCCCATTAGTCATATTTCAAAGCCTAACAAAGCCTTTGATATCTTTCCTAACTATCCTCTCCAGTTATATCCCCTCTTAATTCAGGTCCTTAGTATCTCTTGCTTAACTACATTTGATTTCCCTGGTTCCAATTTCTTTCTACTCCAATAATTATGTCTTATCATTTTCAGCTATTGAGTACTTATTCTGGACCAGTCACTTACTAGGTAATTTATCTTTTTTAATTATCTCATTTAATCTTCACAAACATTATGGAAAACAGTATGGAATTTTCTCAGAAAAATAAAAATCGACCTGCCTTTTGACCCAGCAATTCCACTGCTAGGATTATATCCTAAGAATCCTAAAACATCAATTTCAAAGAACCTATGCACCACAATGTTCATAGCAGCACAATTTACAATAGCCAAGAGTTGGAAGCAACTTAGGTGCCTGTCAGTAAATGAATGGATCAAAAAATTATGGTACATATACACAATGGAATTCTATGCAGCAGAGAGAAAGAAGGAGCTACTACCCTTTGCAACAACCTGGATGGAACTGGAAAGCATTATGCTGAGTGAAATAGGCCAGGCATTGAAAGACAAATACCATATGATCTCACCTTTAACAGGAAGCTAAACAACAAAACAAACAAGCAAACAGAATAAAAACAAAGACACTGAAATAGAGAACAAGTGGGCAGCGACCAGAGGGGAGAGGGAAGGGAATTTAAGGGGAAAAATGGGGAGGGATTTTGAGGAGCAAGTATGAGGGACACAGGGATGAGGACTGGGGGGTGGGGAATGGGAGGGAGGTGGGGAGAGGGGGCAGGGGGGGCTGGGATGGGAGAAATAGACAAGAAACTGTACTTGAAAAATAACTAAATAAAATTAAAAAAAAAATCTTCGCCAACACCCTATAGGTCAAGTGCTACCATTATTCACATTTTACAGATGAGGAAACTGAGGCATAGAGATATCAGGTAACTTGACCCAATAATAACCAGGATTTGACTCCAAACCTATTACTATCTGTAAGTGGTCTTTCTAAACCAAATCTGATCATGCCACTCTCCTGATTTAAAACCTCCAAAGGCTCCCCATCAGCCATGAGATGAATCCCAAGCTACCTAACACAACATCCACCTCATCTCTGACTCTTTTTCTCCCACAGTTGTTTGAAGGGTGCTATAAAAATAAAAATTCTGGTCAGTGTAACAGATAATTTTTATTGCCACCTATTGGGCATTCACCTGCACTTAGAGCTGTTTTGGTATATGACCCATAAAATAATATAAAAAATCCATTTGTCTCTGAGCATGTTTTAGGGATAAGGAGATAAAAAATTCTTAAGCTGTTCCTAATTGTGAAGATATGATTATACATACACATATATACATACATATACACACAATTTTTTTTAAGTATGAGATCAGACGTACCCATGAAGCCCAAATGTGGGCTTCAAAGTCAACCACACCTGGGTTGGAGATCCCACTCTGTTAGTTCTACGACTCTAGGTAAGTTACTTGTATTCTCTGAATCTCAGTATTCTTACCTTTAAAATAGGCATCATAACAACATCCTCTCAGATAACCATGGACTTGTTAGCAGGATTTAAATGAGTTAATGCACATAAAGTTCACAGAGTGGTGGCTGGCCAGAGTTTATGCCCAATACATGGTAATTGGCAGCATCCTGTTCCCTCTTATAGACCTGCTCTGCCCTCAGCCACACAGGCTCTATGTTGCCCTGTGCCTACTAGGAAGCACCTGCCATAGGGATGACGAGGCCTTTCAACAGATCACATCTCCCCCAAAGAGTTCAATGTTGAGACATGACTGTTCCTGGAAAGAGGGGCTCTTCGAAGCATGTAAACCCACAGCCACTACATCCTCCTGCCTGAGGCCCAGGGGACTTTGTTTACCATTTTAGTTGTCTTGGTCCTTATTTTAAAACTCACTAACAGGTTTCCATTAAGCTAAATTGAAACTAAATACCTCACCAGCTTGCAGTTTCCTGTTTCTAAAAGGGTAAAAGCTCTTAGTCCCAAAGGGGCAGTAATTTACCAACAAATCTTCCTCTAACTACACAGACTGCACTTGAAATCCCCAAGCCTAGTGTGATGTCTAAAACACACAGAAGGTACTCAATAAGTACAATTGAAATGGATCTCTAAATTTTGAAACACTTGATGAAGGGTAACAGACACCATCATACACTGTTTTGGAAGTACCAACTGCTGCAAACTTTTTATACCATTATTTCAATACCCACCAAACTCTTAAATGCAGATACCCCTCAATTCAGTAATTCTACCTTTTTGAATTTTTCCTATGGGAATATTTATACACATGCATAGATATATATACATAATTGCTTGCTGCATCATTATTTGTAATATTTTCTAATGTAAAGGCTCAAATAATTATTGGTCAAAGTCTAGTTAAATAAATTATGATACGGAATGGGATTATTATGCATCTTATTAAAAGAATGACATAAACTTGCATGTATTGTTATGAAAAGCTCTCCCAGGTGCATTATTAAATTTTTTTTAAAGTGACAGAAATAGATGACCCATCTGCTTACTTTAAAAATATGTGCGTATGCCTGTCAGAATGGTTATTATCAATACATCAACTAACAGCAAGTGTTGGTGAGGATGTGGAAAAAAGAGAACCCTTGTGCATTGTTGATGGGAATGCAGATTGGTATAGCCACTGTGAAAAGCAGTAAGGAGTTTCCTCAGTTAATTATAAATGAAAACTGCCTTATGACCCAGCAATTCCACTTCTGGGAATAGATCCAAAAGAATCCAAAACACTAATTTGAAAGAATATATGCACCCCTATGTCATGGCAGTGTTATTTACATAGCCAAACTATGGAAGCAACCCAAGTGCCTATCAACAGATGAGTGGATAAAAAAGTTATGGTACATGAATACAATGGAATAATACTTGGCCATTAAAAAGAACAGTCTTACCATTTGCAACAGCATGGGTGCACCTAGAGGGTATTATGTTAAGTGAAATAAGTCAGTCAGAGAAAGACAAATACCACATGATTTCAGTTATATGTAAAATCTAAAGAATAATATAAATGAACAAACAAAACAGAAATAGATTCATAGCGACAGAGAACAGACTGATGATTGCCAAAGGGGGGTGGAGGGTTGAGGGACTAGGTGAAAAAGATGAAGGTATTGAGAAGTACAGATTTGTAGTTACAAAACAGTCATGGGGATGTAAAGTACAGCATAGGAAATATAGTCAATAATATTGTAATAACTATGTATAGTGGCAGTTGGGTACTGGAAATATCAGGAGGAACACTTTGTCAAGTATATGATTGGCTAATCACTATGCTGTTCCTGTGAACCTAATACAAAATAATAATGAATGTAAACTGTAATTCAAATTTTTTAAATAAAAAAGGATATGTGTGTATGAACAACTTTGTATGGTATCACATGGATACCAGACTTACTGGGGTGATCTCTTTATAAGTTATATAAATGTCTAATTACTATGTTGTACACCTGAAACTAATATAATATTGTGTGTCAACTGTAATTGCAATTTTTAAAAATAAGTAAATTAAAAGAAAAAATATGGGTGTATGTGTATTTGCATATACACACAAAATTTCTGAGAGAATATAGAAAATCTGTTGACAATGATTTGGTCCAGAAAATGTGATTGGGGAACAATGAAATGTGGGGAAGGGGAACAATGCTGTTCACTTTATACTAATTCTCATGGTTTTAATATTTTTTAATGTGAATGTGCATTACTTTTTATTTTTAAAAGATTTTATTTATTTATTTTTAGAGAAGGGGAAGGAGGGAGAAAGAGAGGAAGAGAAACATCAATGTGTGGTTGCCTTTCATAGGCCCCCTACTGGAGACTCAGCCTGCAACCTAGGCATGTGCCCTAGACAGGGAATCAAACCAGTGACCCTTTGGTTTGCAGGCCAGCACTCAATCCACTGAACCATACCAGCCAGGGCATGCATTATTTTTATAATTTAAAATGCTGGCTGAGAATTTAAAAAATCAACAAAATACATTTAAAGAGGTTCTTTTTTCCTTATTAATGTAGTGTTAGCACAGTGCTCAGAATGCAGAAAAAGGGAGCAGGAGAGCAGGTTTGTGCCTTCCTGGAAGCACAGGACAGCAGAAGCCAACTGTATCTGGGACCTTTCCCAGATAAACTATAAAAGGCAAGGCATGGAAGGGTTTAAAAGCTGAAGCTCGAGTAAGCCTTGGCTGGATTCTTGACTCTGCCATGAGTTATATGTGAGACCTTGGGCAAGGTACTTATTCTCTAATCCTAATTCTCTCATCTATAAGGTAGAGAAAATATTAGTACACTCCTCAGTGTTGCTGTAAAGATAAAATACAATAGTGCATGAAGTACACCTAACTCAAGGCCTAGTATTCAGTAAGCCCTCAAATAACAGTGGCAGTGTATACTGTGTGGTTCTCATTATTTTATTATTCTATCATAGTCTGCTATGCATCGCATTGAGTCTTATTCTGAGGGTAGTTATTAAATAGTTGAAAAGTGTATTGTCCAAAATGGACTTTGGAACAAAGTCTATGGTAAGACACAAAGGACATCATGTGATGACAAAGAGAGCAATCCAACAAGAGGATATGCCCCTTGTAAATATTTATACGCCCAACACAGGAGCACCTAAATGTATAAAGCAAATCTTGATGAACATAAAGGGAGAGAACAACAGTAAGTAGTCATAGTAGGAGGTTTTGATGCCTCATTGACATCAATGGATAGATCTTCCAGACAGAAAACCAACAAGGCAAGAGTGTCCTTACATGACACTCTAGATCAGATGGATTTCATTGATATCTTCAAAGCATTTCAACCTGAAGCAGCAGAATATACATTCTTTTTAAGTGCACATGGAACATTTTCTAGGATAGACCACATGTTAGGCCACAAAACTAGTCTCAAGACATTTAAGAAGACTGAAATCATATCAAGCATATTCTCTGACCACAATGGTATCAAACTAGAAATTAATCACAAGGAAAAAAAAGAAAAACACACAAAGACATGGAAGCCAAATAACATCTTACTAAACAATGAATGAATGGACAATGAGATCAAAAAAGAAATCAAAAGATACTTTGAAACAAATGAAAATGAAAACACAACCCAAAATCTATGGGACACAGTGAAAGCAGTCCTAAGAGGGAAATTCATAGCATTGCAGGCCTACCTCAAGAAACGAGAAAAATGTCAAATAAACAATCTAACTGTACACTTAAAGGAACTAGTAAAAGAAAAATAAACAAAACCTAAAGTGAGTAAAAAAAGGGTAATAATAAAAATCAGAGCAGAAATAAACAAAATATGTCTAAAAAATACAAAAGATCAATGAAACCAAAACTTGTTCTTTGAAAAGATAAAGAAGATTGACAAACCTTTAACTGGACTCATCAAGAAAATAAAAAAGAGGACCCAAATAAATAAAAAATCAGAAATGAAAGAGAAGTAACAACTGACACCAAAGAAATACAAAAAAATTGTAAGAAAATATTGTGAACAATTATATGCCAGAGAACTGGATAATCTGGAGAAAATGGATAAATTCCTAGAAACACAGTGTTCCAAAACTGAATCAAAAAGACTCAGAAGATCTGAATAGACAAATTACAAATAATAAAACTGAAGTAGTAATAAAAAACTCCCAACAAACAAAAGTTCTGGACCAGATTACATCATATGTAAATTTTACTAAATATTCAAAGAAGAACACCTATCCTTTTCAAGCTATTCCAAAAAATTCAAGAAGAAGGAAGACTCCCAAGCTCATTTTACATGGCCAACATTACCCTAATTCTAAAACTGGATAAAGACACTACAAAGAAGGAAAATTATAGGCCAATATCCCTAATGAACACAGATGTTAAAATCCTCAACAAAACATTAGCAAACCAGATCCAGCAATACATTAAAAAAATCAGACACTATAATCAAGTGGGATTTATTCCAGGGATGAAAGTTTAGTAAAATATCAATAAATGTGATATATCACATAAACAAAATTAAGAGTAAAAATCACATGATCATATCAATAGATACAGAAAAAGCATCTGATAAAATTCAGCATCAATTTACAATAAAAACTCTCAGCAAAGAGGGAATAAAGGGAGCCTATCTCAGTGTAATAAAGGCCATATATGTGACAAACTTATAGCCAACATCATACTCAGTGGGCAAAACTAAAAGCTTTTCCCTTAAAATTGGGAATAAGACAGGTATGTCCACTTTCACCATTCTTATTCAATATAGCACTGGAAGTCCTAGCCACAGCAATCAGACAAGAAGAAGCAAAGGACATCCAGTAGGAGGATGACAATAAAAATGCTTTCCATTTATATAGCATCTTTCAGTTTACTAAATACTAACAAGTATATCATGTTATTTGACTCTAATACTAATCTTTTGTATATGAATGTTGAATTTGTCAAGTTTATTTCTGAATCTATTGAAATTTCATCAAATTTTCTCCTTTTTTTCCTGTTAATGTGAAAAAGTACCTTGACTGCTTTTTTTAACTTTGAGTTAACTTTGTGTTACTTGGATAAATCCCACTTAGTCTGATATATGATTTTTTATATATTGCTGCAACAGATTTGCTAATATTTCATTGGATTTTTTGCATCTATGTATATGAGGAATATTAGCCTGTAATTTTCTCTTCTAAAGAGCTTTGATTTTTATATAACGGCTTTTGAGTTTAGCATTGTCAAATGAGGTAGGCATTCTTTAGTTCTCCTCCATTATCTGTAAGACTTTTTGTAAGACTGATGTTTTTTATTTCTTACATATTTGAAAGAAGAAAACCATTTGGGACTGGAATTTCTTTGAGGGAAGGTTTTAAATTATGAATTCAATTTATTTAAATAGATATAGAGTCTTCATATTTCCCACTTACATTCTTTTTTAAATATATTTCATTATGCTATTACAGTTGTCCCAATTCCCCCCCCCTTGTCCTCTTCCACCCAGTACCCCACTTCTCTCCAGCAATTCCTCCCCTTAGTTCAAGTCCATGGGTTGTGCATATAAATTATTTGGCTTTTCCATTTCTTATACTATTCTTGACATCCCCCTATTTTGTACCTACCAATTATGCTTCTTAATCCCTGCACTTTTCCCCCCATTCTCCTCTTTCCCCCTTGCCACTGAAAACCCTCCAAATGATCTCCACATCTATGATTCTGTTCTTGTTCTGGTTGTTTGCTTAGTTTGCTGTTTTAGATTCAGTTTTTGATAGCTGTGAATTTGTTACCATTTTAATGTTCATAGTTTTGATGTTCTTCTTTTGCTTAAATAAGTCCCTTTAACATTCCACGTAATAATGGCTTGGTGATGATAAACTCCTTTAGTTTCACCTTGTCTGAGAAGCACTTTATCTACCCTTCCATTCTAAATGATAGCTTTGCTGGATAGAGTAAGCTAGGTTGTAGGTCCTTGCTTTTCATGACTTTGAATACTTCTTTGTATTCAAAGAAGTATTTGAATATACTTCCAGCCCCTTCTTACCTGCAAGATTTCTTTTGAGAAATCAGCTGATAGTCTTATGGGAACTTTTTTGTAAGTAATGTCTCCTTTTCTCTTGCTGCTTTTAAGATTCTCTCTTTATCTTTAACCTTTGGTATTTTAGTTACGATGTATCTTGGTGTGATCATTTTGGGGTCCAACATGTGTAAGACTCTTACAAAGGAGTACCCATAAAGCTATCAGCTGATTTCTCAAAAGAAACCTTACCGGCAAGAAGAGGCTGGAAACAATTATTTAAAGTCACAAAAGGCAAGGACCTACATCCAAGATTACTCTATCCAGCAAAGCTGTCATTTAGTTAGAATAGGAGGGCAGATAAAGTGCTTCCCAGATAAGGGCAAGTTAAAGGAGTTTATAATCACCAAGCCCTTATTATATGAAATATTAAAGGGACTTATCTAAGAAAAAGAAGATGATCAAAACTATGAACAGTAAAATGAAAACAAACTCACAACTATCAACAACTGAACCTAAAAAACAAAAACAAAAACAAAGTAATCAAACAACTACAACAGAAACAGAATCACAGAAATGTAGATCACATGGAGGGTTATTTGCAGGGAGAGGGCAGGGGGAGAATGGGGGAAAAGATACAGGGAATAAGAAGCATAAATGGTAGGTACAAAATACACAGGTGGTGGTTAAGATAAGTTTGGGAAATGCAGAAGCCAAAAAACTTATATGTACAATCCACGGACATGAGTTAAAGTGGGGAAATGCTGGTGGGAGTGGGGCTGCAGGGCAGAGGGAAATAAAGGGGAGAAAAAATGGGACAACCATAATAGCATAATCAATAAAATATATTAAAAGTAAAAAGACAAAGTTTACATTTCCATTAAGCACATTTGCAGCTCGTAACAATTTGTGATGTTGTATTTTCAATACCATTCAATTAAAAATGTTTTCTAATTTTTCTTGTGCTCTTTGACATGCATTATTTAAAAGCATGTTCTTTAATTTACAAATATTTGTGGATTTAAAGCATTGCTATTTACTTTTTTTAAAATATTTTCTTTATTTATTTTTAGAGAGAGGGGAAGGGAAGGAGAAAGAGTGGGAGAGAAACATCAATGTGTGGTTGCCTCTCATGCGTCCCCTGCCAGGAACTGGCCTGCAACCCAGGCATGTGCCCTGACTGGGAATCGAACTGCGATACTCTGGTTCGCAGGCCCGCGCTCGATCCACTGAGCTACGCCAGCCAGGGCGCATTGCTATTTACTTTTAATTTAATCCTATTTTAGTCAAACTATTCCTGCTATGCTGAGGTTCTTTCATGGAGGGATGTTTGAATTGAGTTAAAATCTGTCAGATTTTAATCTTTTCAAATGTACTGAGACTTATTTTATGTCCTAGTATGTGGCCTAGTTTTATGACCATTCTGTAGTTCTTGGGTGTAATTTTCATTCTACAGTTCTTGGGTGTAGTGTTCTATAAATGTCAAGTAGGTCAAGACAGTTAACAGATCTTCTGTATCTTTCAACTACTAAAAAAGGACTGTCAAAATCCCCAAGCAGAAATTATACTTGTGTATTTTCTATTTCTCCCTTTTCCTCTGTCAGTTTTTGATTCAGATATTTTGAAGTTCTATTAATAGGTGTATACACATTTGTGATTATGTCTCCTCTTGAATTGACCTTTTATCATTATAAAATATCCTTATTTATCTTTGGGAATATTTATTGTTTTGAAGCCTAATTAGTTCACTTTTTAAAAAAATATTTTATTTATTTATAGAGAGAAGGGAAGGGAGGGAGAAAGAGAGAGAGAAACATCAGTGTGTGGTTGCCTTTCATGCACCCGCTGGTGGGGACCTGGCCTGCAACCCAGGCATGTGCCCTGACTGGGAATTAAACCAGCGACCCTTTAGTTCTCAGGCCTGCATTCAATCCACTGAGCTACAGTAGCCAGGGCTGAAGCCTACTTAGTTCTGATAATACTATACCCACACAGCTTTCTTAAACTTGCCATTTGCATTTTATATTTTTTCCACTTATATTTTTAACATTTCTATGTCTTTACATTTAAACTCTATCTCTTATAGGCAGCGTGTAGTTGAGTCTTGCTTTTTTTCTTTCCTTGCCTGATACTCTGCCTTTTAATTGCAAGTATTGGTCTTTACTATGTTGCTCTTTGTTTTCTATTTTTCCACGTGCTTTTGTTCCTCTCTTCATCTTCTGCCTTCTTTTGCATTAAGTGAGGATTTTTTTAAAAGTATTTTACTTTATTTTCTCTATTGGCTTTTTAACTGTGCCTTTCAGTGGTTGCTCTAAGGTTTATAACATGCATCCTAAATTTACCATAGTCTACTAAGAATAGATACCATACAACTTCCTATTTTACAACTTCCTATTTCACTACTTACAACAGTTGAATTCCATTCACCACCACCACTTCACACCTTGTACTATTGTTGTTATGTATTTTATTTCCATGTACAGTATAAGCTCTACCTTACAATGGTATTATTTATGTTTTAAACTGTCATATGTCTTTTAAGAAAAGTACAGAAGAAAAAAAAGCTAGTCTTTTGTCTTTAGCCATATATTTACCATTTCTAGTACTCTTTGGTCCTTACTATAGATAGAGCTTCCATCAGGTATTGTTTTTCTTCATCCTAAAGAACTTTCTTCAGTACTTTTTAAAGATTTTATTTATTTTTAGATAGAGGGGAAGGGAGGGAGAAAGAAAGACAGGGAGAGAAACATCAATGTGTGGTTGCCTCTTGTGCACTACTGGGGACCTGGCCTGCAACCCAGGCATGTGCCCTGACTGGGAATTGAACCTGCAACCCTTTGGTTTGCAGGCTGGTGCTCAATCAACTGAGCCACACAAACCAGGGCTCTTTAGTAAACCTTATAGTAAAGGTTTACTGATGACAAATTCAGCTTTAGTTTATCTGAACACATATTTATTATATCCTTCTTTTTTTAAGGGCATTTTTGCTGGATATAAAATTTGGGGTTGACAATAATTTTCTTTCAATGCTTTAAATATGCCATTTCATCATCTTCTGATCTCTATTGCTTATGGTGAGAAGTCAGCCATAATCATATTATTATTCTCCTGTATGAAATGTGTCATTTTTCTCTGGCTATTTTCAAGGTTTTATTTTTGTCTTTGGTTTCCAATATTTTGACCATGAGGGTCCTAGGTGTAGTGTTTTGGGTCTTCGTTTTTGTTTTTTGTATTTCTCCTCCTTGGGGCTTACTGAACTTCTGATAATACTGTATGTTTTCCATCAAATTTAAGATATTTTTTGTCATTATATCTTCAAATATTTTTCCCTTCTCTCTTTCCTCCTGGGATTCCAACTATATACAGGTCCCAGATCCATATATAACATATTCCCACAAGTCACTAAGGTCCTTTTTTGTTTTCTAATCTTGTTTCTTACTGCTTTTCATATTGGATAATTTCAATGGATCCACCTTCACATTCAGCTGTTAGGCCCATCCTATACATTTTTCATTTCCAATATATATTTTTTCATTGTTTCCATTTTTCTGCTTAGATTCCCCATCCATTAACTCAGTATTTTCTTTAAGTCTATAGATACATTTATAACAGCTGCTTTAAAGTCACTGTCTACTAATTCCAACATCTGGGTTATCTCACTGGTGTCATCAAGCTCTCCTTTGGATCTGTTGCCCTGAACTACAATTGTCCCAGGCAGAAAGGAAGGATAAACACACAACTCATGTTGGGTGTTTTCCTTCCTTCAGGAATCACTGTTGAGAAGGAATGCCTCAAACAGTTGCTTTATACATTGTGTCCAGGATTAGAGTTGTTTACAGTGGGATGTCAAGTTCAGCAGGAATGGCTCCAGCATGGCCAGAATATAAGTCCCATATGTCAAGTTCTTTAAAAGTTATGTATAAAGTGTGTTGCATTTTAAAATTCATTGCAGAAATGTGCTATTTTAAAAAAATACCCTAAAGTCTTGTGTAAAGGACAGAACCTTTTGTAATGTAAATATCAGCCCTGAAAGAATATATTGGGCTGGAAAAAATCTGAGGCCCTTCGTGCACAATGTATTAAAAAGAGATTTATCAGAAACAGTGTAGAAGTTACTTTGGAATAAAGCAGGTTATACCTTGACCTGAAGGAACCAAGGAAAAATCACACCTCTTTCTAAGGAAAACTGCCTTGCTCACAGCTTTGGCTGTTAAGAGAGGTACAGGATCTTGTTCCTCTTGGATGCAGCCTAGAATAAACAGATGAGCTGGGGTCAATCAGATTTCTTCTCCAAGAGTATGAACTGGGACTACAGAGAGTACCGGCGGTTGGATGGGGATACTGATGGAAATCCGTGTGAGTTACAGAGAGGCCAGTGTAGCCATGATAAGCTAGAAACATACTAAAGGATGTTTATTAAAAACCATAGAAAACTTGGCTGGTTGGAAAATAAAAATAGGAAATGAAACATAATTGCTAGGAGAAGTAGAGAGGCTATGAGAGATATGGAGAAAGTAATTACTACTTACATCTGTTTTAGAACCAGTCGTTTTCCAATTCCATTTCTAGGCTATCTATGTATTTATAATACCCACCCACAACCTCCGACATACACACCTTCCCTCTTCATCCACCTTCTCTCCTTATTTGAGGTAACTTGAGTGAACCGCTGTTCTTTGCAACATAGATTGCTTATCTAATATATATGTGTCCTAAGAGTTTTCCAGGCCCATGAAGGGCAGAAGAAGTACAAAAGACATGGATATTTTAGGCAGAGGGAACAAAATCATTAACAAAGATATAGAGGCTTGAAACCACATGTCATCTAGGGATCAGTAGACTTTTTTACCCACTTGTATTCCCACTTGTCCCAAAGCAAGATTTGAGGCTGAATTATGTGACACGTGGAAATAAGTAAATGAGAAAATGAATGAAAGGTAAAAAGAAAATAAAAGGAATGTAAGATAAAAGGAAAATAAGCTTAGCATCAGGAGTAGGATCCTCACATAATTAAGAGGATTAGGTTGCTTCAACAGGATGCAGGAAGCCTGAACTGCTTCTCCTGAAAGCCTAGAAAACGTTAGTATTCAGAATATTGCAGTATGTACCTTTTCATTATTCATTTATTTACACATCAATGAATTCATTGTCATTATTCATTCACCCACTATTTTTTAAGCATTTGCTATGTGCTAGATCCTAGGATAATAACTAAAGAAGAACCAAGGTTGAATTGGTTCCACTTCAAGGGTTCTCGACCTAGGAGGTGACGTAAATGGAGCACATAAACCCACCATACAGAATCCAGTGACTCCATTATCAGGGCATAGTGTTGTGAGGCACAAAGCAGTGGAACCAACATTCGATCAATAGCCGTGTCCTATGCTTGCTTCTTCCATTCACCTCTGTTTCGGCAGTTGGGGAGACTGAATACTTTCTACTAACTGACAGAAAACAATTTCTCGTGGCTTGCTCACAGCTGGAGCCAGAGAATGAAAATTACTCTTCAGCATCAGCTTGCTGGCTGCAAAGCCCAGGGATAAGCACAAGAGCTCCCTGCCTTTATTA
This sequence comes from Artibeus jamaicensis, assembly GCF_021234435.1. NCBI lineage: Eukaryota > Metazoa > Chordata > Mammalia > Chiroptera > Phyllostomidae > Artibeus > Artibeus jamaicensis. Next base: position 22,174,365 of record NW_026522030.1, read on the forward strand.
TTTGAGTACCTGACATGTACTGAGTACTAACAATGCGTTAGGCTCCAGAGCAAACAGGGGAGGAGACCAAGCTCTGGAGTCAAATGTTCACAGCTGTTTTGTAATCTGATAATTGTGCATGACAAACCTCAGACTGTAACTCTGAAAATAGCATGGCTGTAATCATAACAAAATGGAACAGCCATTGGCAAAATTTGTTTTCTAGTTATCACTTCCATAAGGAATTTCATAACACTCCTAGGGAAAGAGAAGAGAAAACTCTCTCAACTTTCTGCCACTAAACCTCTGAATTCCCATCATCCTGCATTCATCCAGTCCTCTCCTCCTTTCTCTCTCCTGCTACAAAGTATTCCACCTTCTGTCCATAACTCATCCATTCTCACCTCCTCAGAGACTTGGTTCTACCCATTAGTTTATCTTTCTCTTCATCTTCACTTTCTTCTATCTATGCCAGGGTCCCTTCCCTTGGCATTTAACATGTTTGAATTTTCTTTCCTCTCAAAAAATCCTGTTTACGTGGTCTTTACTGCCTTCTTAGCACAATTCAGTCTGGCTTTTACATTTGAAATTATTCTTCCCAAGGTGCCCAGTGACTTACTTATTATTCTATGTCTAGTTCCTATCTTCAGTGACCTCTTAACGGCATTCAACATGACTGACCACATACTCTATAAACCCTCTAAACTAATTATAAACATGCTCTTCCTTAGGCTTCTAGGAAGCCTTAGGCTCCTAGGCTCCTATTCTTTTTTTTAACTTTTTTTATTGATTATGCCATTACATTTGTTCTATTCCCCCCCCCCGTTCCCCTCCACCCTGCATACCCCTCCCCCACCATCCCCCCCTTTAGTTCATGAACACGTGTCTCAAATTCTTTCTATTCTGTATTTCCCATACTATTCTTACCCTCCCCCTATTTTCTATTTCTAAGACAGACAGTCTATGCTACTTATTTTCTGTACCTTCTCCCCCCTTCCCCTTCTCCCACTCCCCTGTTGCTAATCCTCCACGTGATCTTCATTTTTATGGTTCACTCCTGATCTAGCTGTAGGACACTATTCTTGCTTATTGTCTTCTAACTTCTCTGCCTCCTACTTTATCCTACATTTTAGACTCTTTCCTCTTTCCAAATCTTCTATCATAGTGTTCCTCCTACAATTGTTCCCTAATTAAATCAGTGTTAGGACATCCTACCACATGCTTCCATAGCACCCCATGCTACTTCCCAACAACAGCCCATCACACATTCAATAATAATTTGTTAAAAGCTTCTAATATGATGGCCCTTGTGTTAGGAACTGAGAACACAATTGTGAGCAAAAACATCCACAGGCCCCACTCTCAAGGAGCTCCAATTTAATAGGAGATACAATAAAACCAAATAATTACACAGATGTATAATTACATACTGTGATGCATGCAATAGGAGAAAGGATCAAGAGTAATGAGGCCATATAATAGAGGAAACCTAACACTACTTTCATTGACAAGGCAGGAGGCACTGGGGCGGGTTGTAGGGATTGACATTTGGGCTGAAATCCTAGGAGTAAGCACATGTGTGAAGTGTTTCAGAAAGAGGGGGCAGCACATATAACTGAAGTACAGCAATAACAGGGAGGAAAGTAGTATAAGACAAGGCTTAGAGACCCAAGTAGGCCTGAGCCCATACAAGTAACTGAAGGGTACTCTAAAAATTTGGTCCCTATCCTAAGAGCAATGGGAAGATACTGAAGGGTTCTAAGTGGAGGATAACATAATAAGATTGCAAGTTTAAAAATATCACTTGATGCAGTGTAGAGAATGGATTGGAAGGGGCATGAATGAGAGAGGGCAATACCACTTCTGAGGCTTTAACAGCAACTCTGTAGGTTGTGCTGGGGGGGGCGGTGGCAGCAAGTATGAAAAGAGTGGTTTAAATTGAGAGATATTTAGGAGGTACAGGGGCAAAGGGTTATATTTAGGACTTAAGGAAGGTAAGAGGTATAAGGATGGCACTCACTACGGAGGTTCACAAGAGTGAGGATACCTCACTTTGGACATATAGAAACATATCAATTTCCCCTGCATTCTGCTCACCCTCTCCTGTCCTTTCTTCTATGGATCTGAAGCCCAGTCACTAGAGTCAAAATCTCTGAATTATCTGAGGCCTTATTTTGGCCTTGTACACAATCTTGCCCTCTCACTCCTACCCCAGTCGCTGTCATCAAGATCAATATTTACTATATTGTCTCAGAGGGGCCTCTGGAGAGACCACAAAATGATACAAAAATGCAAGTCTTTTCTTTTGCTCTTAAAGGCAAGAGATGTAAAATTCCAGACTTTCTTATTTTTTATGGTAACCAACTGAGTTATAAAGGAGTACTAAAATTTGTTAGTCATGAACTAAAGTTAGCTTTTAACTGGAGTTCACAGAAGATTTTAATTCAGTTCTCTACTAAGAAGTCTGGCTGCCAGGCAATATTTGGCAATGTTGCAAAGCTCCTCCCACACATTTACCCGTCTAGCCAGTTAGAATTCTCGCAATTTTCAGGAAGAGCACTTTGTTATTGGGGCATTACCAGTGAGGTTTTGGGCTGGTCATGGTTTATGATGCCTGACATTCATTTTAATGACACATTGTGATTCATGGAGCTTCATTATGATCAATTTAACACGCAACGGGTTATTTGATTAACCCTCTGGGGTAGAGGGATGCACCTCTCTGATCTTATTTCTTGCCACTTCTCCCCTCCCGCTTTCTTGCTGATCCAGAACATGTATAGCAAGCCCCCATCCTCCTTTACACTTGCTAGGCCCTTGGCCTGTACTCCCTGCCCCCCAGATACCACACAGCTAACTCTTTTGCTTCCTTCAATCTTTCTCAAATGTCACCTGTGAGAGGCCTTCCCTGACCACTATATTTAAATCATATTCTTCTGATTCCCTGAACTTCCTCGCCTATTTCCCTGTTTTATTTTTCTTCTTGACACCTACCACATCTGATAAACTATACATTTCACTTATTTGTTTATTGACAATTTAGCTCCCACTAAAAGTTAAGCTCTGTAAGTGCAGGGGGTTTTGATTCTTTTGTTTGTTGTCCTATCACTGATACCTAAACCAGTACCTGGCACATAGTAGGTTCTCAACAAATAATTGTTAAATGAAAGTGACTCTCATCAGAATTTTTGATCTCTTAATCTCTAACACCCAGCTTTTCAGCATGGGTATATGTGGTTTAAATATGAATCATTCGTAGCCCTATTACCAAAGCAGGTATTAACATGAACCCAGAAAAACATGCTTCTACTGTTTTTCATTGTTATCCCTTCCCATTTTTCTCCCTATCCTTTCCTGTCCTTCAAACACACTCAGAGTAAAATTTCCAAACAGCTTGAGGCATTTAGAATTCATATTCAACTCATTGTCAGAAGTTAATATATTCCAGCCATTGTGTTAGGTCAAGGGAACCAACAATGAACAAGGCAGACATAATCCTTGCCATCACAGTTTATATTCTAGTGAGGATATCACCTGGTCCTGACTCCTGAAAGAGTACTTAATCCTGTGTAGGAGGATATGGCAGCAAACTTGAGGCGTGATATTTGAAGAGGGGATAAAGGAGAGGTTGGGGCAGGGTGGCATGGAACAGGTAGCAACAGACAGAAGAGGTTGCATTAGGCATGCAGGTAGGCAGAGAAAACAGCATTTTCAAAGCCTAGAGGAGAGAGTGTGGATGTCAGTTTCCAGGAAGTGAGGGCAGTTCAGTGTGCTGTGGCTGTGAAATTGTCACAGAGCAATGGTGAGATCTGAAGTAGGGTGGGTAGCGAAGGCTAAACCCTGCAAGACTTTGCAGGCCGTACAAAGCAAGTTGGACTTTTGGTACTATATCCTAAGAGCAAGAGAGAGCAACTGAAAGGTCGGAGCAGTGGAACAACACGAACAGTGCAGTTGAAACTCTTCTCTGTCCTTTAACAATCCCAACGCTGATTTTCCCTCTCCATTGTAGGCATCTGAGTTGCAGCTGCCCTTCCTAAAGCTCTTCTGCTGCTGCAATCTGCATGTCTGCCTCCTCAGCTCCAGAGAGCCCATTCTCCCTTATCTTTGTATGCCTGTGTTCTGTCTCCTCCCACTGGACTGATTTCCTAGATGACAGGGACAACTCCTCGAACCCCTCTAAGTTGTCCCACAATCAGCTCATCACTGACTCAGACTGGGCTTTACTAAGACAAGATGGTAATGAATAACACAACCTAGCACAGCCCAGCCTTTTCTTGCACCCCACACACCAATATTCATATTGTGCTAAAACAACCCTTCCCTGTGGGAGGGTGTGTGCAGGGCCAAAAGACCCAGGTTTCTCTGCTTCCTGTCTGCTGCCACTTGTCTCTGATGTCAGTCTAAATAGCCTCTAATGCCTCCCATAACTGGCTGGAAAAACTTACCCCTAAGCTTGTTCAAGCTGTAAATGCTAGAAGAGAAAAATCTAATCTGTAGTGACAGTAGATCAGTGGTTACCTGGGGTTGGGGGGTTCATGAGAACTCACTGGGATGAGGCACAAGGGACCATTTCAGGGAAGAGGAAGTATCCTATATCTTTATTGTAGTGATGGTTCACAAATGTACAAATTTTTAAAGAAGATTTTATTTATTTATTTCTGGAGACAGGGAAAAGGAGGGAGAAAGAGAGGAAAAGAAACATTGAGGTGAGAGAGAAACATCCATCAGTTGCTTCTTGTACACACTTCAACCAGGGACTGACCCCACAACTCAGGCATGAGTCCTGACCTGGAATTGAACTAGCATCTTTTCACTTTGCTGGATGATGTCCAACCTACTGAGCCACAGAGGTCAAGGCCACAAATGTACATATTTTTCAAACCTTGTCAACATGGACAACTAAAATGATCCATTTTGTTGTATGTAAACCAGACTTCAGCAATGCCGAATTTAAAACAAACTGTATGTAAGTTAAAAGTCAGTAGGCTCAAGCACAGTACACACATGACCTTGAAAATGAAGTTTGACCCCATCATAGCACTAGGGCATGGACATACGGGAAAAGCAGCCTCCCCATAGTTGCAGAGATCTTAGATGGGTCCACTTGTTATGGAAGGCCAGGTTAAAGAAGCAAAGGAACAAAAACTAGTACAGAGAAGATCAGACCAAAATATGTAAAGTTGCAACCACACGGACATAGATTTGCTCTCCACACTTCAAACTACCTAAGTGAGGGAATTTTAGAACAAATAAATAGAAGTCTTGCCTCACAGAGCCAGAAACTGCATATTAGCCCCAGGGTATTAATTCACAAAAAGGTTTAGAAAAAAGTGATTCTTGAAGGACTACATGGCTTCACCACAGAGAGCTCCTCAAGAAGCTGGGCCCTCACCTTCCAGGGTGAGGCTGGGGAGGAAAACTCTCTGTGCTGAGTGGGTAAGGGGGTGATTTTGGGGTTTCCTGTGAGAAGGGACAGCATCTGGCTAGGTGACAAGAACACAATGCTCACATGACTGACTGAGTCACAGGAGTGGACCAGGGGCTCACAAGGAAGAGAGACATATGAGGCTTCAGAAATATTTGGGGGAAAGTGTTTTGGGTGTGCAGTGTGTGAGTGGGGGCAGGGATGGGAAAGGGACCTCTCTCCTCTTCCTCTTTACCTGACCTGTCTCTTCTCACAGGTCTTCAGGCATAGAAAATCTAAACTACTCCGGCACATAATCTGTCCTGTGTCTCACTTCTCTTGTACTCCCTCTGTGTCCATACTTACCCCAGCACCAGTCACATAGCAAAGTGCTGGAAAAATAATTTCTTTGGGCCCTGGCTGGTGTAGCTCAGTGGATTGAGCATGGGCTGCGAACCACAGGATCACCAGTTCAATTCCCAGTCAGGGCACATTCCTGGTTTGCAGGCCAGGTCCCCAGTATGGGGCACGTCAGAGGGAACCACAAGTCGATATTTCTCCCCTTTTCTAAAAGTGAATAAATAAATCTTTTTCTTGGGACAAGAATGTGAGGGCAATAGTTGCACATGTTGATCTATCAATGGGGGTAGGGAGTTAAGGAGGATGGGTGTGTAGAGGGAGTGAAGTGAGGTAATGGAATAGTAAGGGGAGGACAAATTAAAAAGAGGTAGGAAACGGTGGGTCAGGGGCATTGTGGGAGAGATGGCTAGGATTAGTGGGAGAAAGCAGGAAGTCAGTGGGAACACAGGCCAGGGGTCACAAGGAGAGAGGAGGTTACAGGTCAAGAGGGAAAGGAAGGTGAAGGACCAGTAGGAAAGGTATGATCAGTAGTCATTGGCGGTGAAGGTCAGAGTTCATCGCAAGAGGGCAAGTTGGAGGGTTACCTGCTTACGTGTCTGCAGTTTCTGGGGCATCTTCAAAGAAGCAGGAAGCACCTTAATACTTGGAGGGTCTACAAAACACCCCTTCGCCTGAAGACAAGAAATTTGTCCGTCCCCTAGATCACTCACAAGAAACTCGGATTCTCTTTCACTTCAATTCCCAGTCGTAGGGGTTCTTTGGGGACAGCTGTCGTTAAGGGTCTTGACGAGTCTGCCGGAGGGAATCGGCTCCGCCCCCACGCGGTTACCCAGCAACCAACCGGCATCCAGGGCGCAAGCGCTACCGACGCCCAGTCTTTGCTCAAGGGGGAGGCGGGGCTGGGCGAGTGGGAAAGATTGGTTTCACTAAGTTCCGCCCCCTCAGGAATAATTCGATCGGCGGCAGCGCGGGTTTGTAACTCAGGCATGTGGGAGGGGCTGTGGGGCAAGGCACCGCCCCCTCATGAATAATGCACATTCAGGCGGTGTCCCGGACCCGGAAGTGGAGTTGCAGAGTCACCGCAGTGGCTGAGCTGCTGACAGGAGGCGGCGGCGGAGGAGGAGGCGAGGCCAGACCTGCGGCTCAGCCCCGCCACAGCCGCGTACTGCTAGACAAGCCCACGGAGCCACGCGGGCCTTAGCCTGCCAGCGAACCTCCCGCCCCACTCCCACCGTCGATCTGCTCAATCGCCTGCCCTCCCGATTCGTCCGGGGCGGCCTAGTCTGCACCACCCACCCGGCTCCTGGGGCCGCCGCCCCACGCGGTCCAGTTGGCGTCCCTGGCCGCGCCCGGCCCCGGGCCCGCTCACTCGCCGGCACCATGATGGAGGAGATCGACCGGTTCCAGGTGCCCACCGCGCACTCGGAGATGCAGCCGCTGGTGAGGGGGCGGGCAGGCCTGGGCCGGGAGGGGGCGGAGGGAATCAGGCCTAAGAGACTGTACAAAGCAGGAGCGTTTGGATGGGGCAAAGAGAGTCATGAAAACACATCGCTGGGGAGAGGGACCTGCAGGACTTGAAAACCGTGGGAGAATCCGCGAGGTCACAGCAAAGGGGCCTGTACAGGCGGAGGGCATGGTCTGAGGAGGTAGGCCGAGGGAACTACTGGGAGCACCGTCAGATGGAATTGAGCCGGGCACAATGGTGTACGCCAACGGAGGCCCATACCTGGGAAAGGAAGGGAACTGTCATGGGGCACCGCGGGCGGCAGGCCCAGTGGGCTGGCATGAGAGATGGGGAGGCGTTTAGCGCTGGAGGCCTGGGTGATGCTCAGGGCGGGGGAGGGGGTCGGAGAGCATTCAGGCTAAGAAGGACTGGAATAGGCTTGTAGAGGAGGAGGGCCTGCCCGCCAGTTTGCTGGATTTGGATAGGAACGCGGGGGCAGGGGCTGGTAAGGGCAGGGGGTCGGTGCAGGATCTGGGAATTCCCTTCTTCTCCGGGGGAGAGCGCAGGTAGTCTGAACTGGCGGTACGGGAGCCGAAGAGGAGAGAGTGCAGCAGAGAGATGGAGAATCAGAGACGCGGATGAGAGAACTCGGGAACCTACAGGAGAGGGGGCGGGGCTGCGCTGGAGCGCCAGTGCCCACTGTTTGGAAGAGTCCCCATCATTCTAGGCCTTCGTGCTTGGAGCCCTTGCTGGGCGCCTATCCTACCGCCTGTGAGCGGTCAGGGTGTCAGGGAGGAATGATGTCATCGATGCCGGCTCAGAGGGGATAGAAGGGGGAGGGCGACATGGTCGCATCGAAGCCAGGCCTAGGGCAGACGGTGCCCGCTGCCCACCGCCCCGAGGAGGGGGGAGGGGCGGGACACCCGACTGGCTTGTCCGCCACCAGGTGGAAGACACCAAGGCCCAGCCTGCCCGTGTAGGGAGAGCGGGGAGCAAGGGAGTGCCTGGGCTCTGTTCTCTGTTAGCTTTTCCTTCTTTGCCCCTTGGAACCTTAGGGGGAACTGGAAGGAGGCAGAGCAGGCCAGAAATCTGAAGGTTGGGTGCCTTATTCTCTGTGCTCTGCTGTAATCTAATAGAGTTCTTCAAGCCTTGGAGATGTTGGGCTCTCTAAGCCTCTTCCCTGTGTTAGGCCTGGAGGTGAGGAACTGGTTCTACTCTTGGGCCCCCAGGTCCCTGGCTTGCAAATGTGCTTGTGGCTTCCTGAGCAAGTAACCTGCCTATTACATCAACCAGGACAGACCTTGGCAGGAACCCATGATCTACTCTAAGCCACACCTTTTGGAAGGCGATAGAATCATTAGAAGCTACCCAACAGAAGATTCAAGGCATTTACCCCTTTTGTGACTACTTAGTTCCAGAAGCCAAAAAAGAAGCTTTATAAAAGTGTACCATATTAAATGGGGAGAGAAATGCTAGCCTGATGGCATCATTGGATTATTTGGAGGGCCAGAAAATCTTGGTGAGAAGTCTTTCTCATAAACTTGAAGAACTTTGGGCTGGGTTAAGACAACTTTCCTTTATAGATTATTTTTCAACCAATCTGGATTGTCAAATTAGATTGCTCTTACAGTTCTAAGCATCTAATTAAGAACCAAAGAAAGGGTGGATGAAGGAAGAGGAGCAGGAGGAGGTCCAAGTGAGTCAGGGGAAGAAAGCAATGAGTTGGTTCTTGCCTCCCATCTGGGGATCCTAAAAAAGGGAGGCAATAACTGTGTAGGGAAAGGGGGAAAGGGATTGAGTCACCAGGCTCTCTCAGTTGTCTTTGGTGCCTCTATCATTGCCTGAAGTTCTCAATGGTGATTTGATTGAGCTGTGGCCCCAGAAGACTCCTGAGCTGCTTCTGGTCTATGTGGCTCTGGAGTAGAAATGCAAGGAGACATTTATCAGAAAGACTGTAATTGCCTTCAGACTTTTTTTTTAAAGCTAAAAAAAAGGGTCTGTTAAGGTCTGCTTTGTTGTGGTTGAGTGAGAGCCTTACAGAAGTAGCAACACAGTCATCTCCCATTTGAGGGTCACAGACATTGCCCTGCAGATTTCTGCTTCTTGACCCTTGTTCCCAGGTTGAAGCCTAGAGGATTTCCAAAACTCCTTAAGTGCTCTGTGTATGATTGAGATCAGTAGAATCTTGTGTGGCATTTACCCAAGAATCTTCCTTTGAGGGCATAAGGAACCAAGATGATATACCACAAAAGAAAGGCAAAGTGGCTCTTTAGGTTATTTGGGTATGCCATAAAACTAGGCTCCCAGGCTTGAATTCAGCTGTGACCTATTTAATTTCTTGCCACTATTTATTGAGACCTCCAGGAAGTCCCTCCTCTTCTCTGGACTTAGTTTCCCCATTTATGAAATGAAGACTGTCTCTTTCAAGTTTAAACAATAGCTCCTCATTCTGTCTTCCAAAGGATATCATATCATTTCATATCATTTGCTGATATCATTGATCCAGCAAATTCATTCACCTAATACCTATTGAGCATCTGCTCTGTTCTAGATACTATACTAGGTGTTGGGGACACAGTGGTTAGCAACACAGACACAAATATGGCCCGCCCTCCTGAAGCTCACAGTTCAACACAAGTTTATTGTTCTTGCTCACTCTCTCAGCATGAGCTCCTCTGAGGGCAGAATGGGGGCTGTCCCCATAAACCCTATAGGCAACAGGTGATGCTGGTGTCAGCGTCATTTACCCTTTCTGGACTAAGCTGTACACATACAGGCTCTTCACATGCTCCATCATCAAGTAACCCTCCCTTATTCATAGTGGTGGGAAGAATCCAGAGGCCATTTCTCACTTAGAAAAATTAGCTCTAGGAGGAGAGCATCTTTATCTTTTTATTACTTACTTGAAAGAGAAACCCAAGCTTAAAAAGGCGCCCCAGAAGAGTGGGAGGAGCTGGAGAAGAAGGCACAGCCAACAGATCTGGGTGTTTCCAAGGTGTTAATTTAAACAATAGTTCTCAGCTTAGTGGAAGAAAGAGATCCCTGCCCTGTTGATGCTGCTGCTGTTGCAACAACTGGGAGGAGCCTTCTGTCTGAGGTGGGAGTTGGCCTGAGGGCGTGGCCTCCCTCCTTTCCCCATCACACTAATTATTTCATTGGCACGCCTGCATCTCAGTAGCTGAACCAGGTCTAGGCTTATCCCTGGGAGCTTCCCAGGGTCTCTTCCTGTCTCCTTATAAAAGGAATGAGAGCTCCTCTTGGTGACCTAGTCCCTGGGCTCCATTCCTGCTGTGTCTATCTCCTAGATAATCTTTAGTGTTTTCTAGCACAGATTTTTCCAAAGAAATCACTAGGGATAGGCACATCTTCTATGTCAGTTCTGTGTCCAAGCCACACACCTCACTGATCTAGGGAAGCACCTATCTGTCCAAGGCTTTCTACTGAGCACTTCAGTTGAATTTGGGCTACGGTTTGGGTGAACAGCAGTGGTAGGCTCTCTGGCCCTATTGTCAATTTGCGCAACTGGTTGGTACAGCTTCACAGTCTATGTCTTCTTCTTGTCTACAACTGGAGAGAAAGAGATTTCTTGAAGGGGAAAAAAGGAGCTTTTAAGCACTTAATTGTGTCAGGCAAAGCCCTGCTTCCTATGCTTTCAATGACCAAAAAGAAAAAAAATGGCATGTGGCACCAGGCAGGGTCTCTGTGAACTTGACAGAAATGCTAGTTTGGCCTCCCTGAAGCCCAGGTTGTGTGTTAACTCATCTGTTTAGGTCCAGGTACCTTAAGGACAGAGACAAGTGAGAGCTCTCCTGATCAGGCCAGGAGAAGGATGGGCTCACATGGCTACAGGAAGGTTTTAGGTACATGTTAGGAAAGAGTAGAGTCAATGGAGGGTGCTCCTGAGAGAGGGTGACACCTACCTCCCTTGGGAGAAGATGAGAAATGCTGAGGTTCTGACCCTTTGACCACCCGAGCTTAGAAAGTAGCTTCAGACTCCTCCAGCCTCCTGACACTCAGGGATGGGGATGGTCAGGACATTAATTCAGTGGGTGGGCCACAGCAGCTCCTGGAAGTGGTGGAGAGAACATTGTGAAGATAGCAAGAGCCACTGTGGAAAATTGACCCACACATTTTCTTTGGTCAGGGACTTTTAAGTTGCTTTCTTGTGGTCATATGACTTTTCAATTTAATGGTGGGTTCTCTTAGTCGGTCCATGTGGCTTATGACCTAGGAGTACTTCTTAGGTTCTGGGATGAGGCCCACCCTTTTCTCTTTTCCTATATTGTAAAATGAGGATCAGGTTTACTCAGGTCTTTGTCTCATCCTTTACTACTTATCACCTCAGTCAACAAATACTAAGAACCTACTTTCTGCTAGATGTACCAACTGACCTCCATAAAACAGAATTTTGCTCTAGGGATGTATATGCACAGTCAAGATGGATTGAGGTACCACAGGATAGTGAGCACTGCAAAAAGGAAGACAAGTCCATCAGGGCCAAAGGAAAACTGGAAGGGCTCCCATCAAGTGGTTAGGGAAGGCTTCACAGAGGAGTCATTGCTGACCTGGCTTTTTTTTTTCTTTTTTTAAGATTTTACTTATTTATAGAGAGAGGGGAAGGGAAAGAGAAAGAAAGGGAGAGAGAAGCATCAGTGTGTGGTTGCTGCTCACGCACCCCCTACTGGGGACCTGGCCAGCAACCCAGGCCTGTGTCTTGATTGGGAGTCAAACGAGCAACCCTTTGGTTTGCCGGCTGGCGCTCAATCCACTGAGCCACACCAGCCAGGGCATGAACTGGCTTTTAAAAGGGGAATGGAAGCTTGGCAGACTGATAAGATGAGATGAAAGGCATGGAGGAAGAAATAAAAGGGTGCACTTGAATGATTGAAGTGTTTTATTTTTATTTTATTTTTTTAATCCTCGCCCAAGGATATGTATCTTGATTTTTTTTTAATTCATACTTTATTCAAATTCCCTTAGTTTTTATCTATTGTCATTTTCCTGCTCTGGAATCACATCTAAGATATCACATTGCACATATTTGTCACTTTCTTTTTTTTTTAATTTTATTTATTTATCTTAAGAGGGGAAGGGAAGGAGAGAATGAGAGAAACATCAATGTATGGTTGCCTTTCATGTGTCCCCTGCTGGGAATTGGCCTGCAGGGAACTGGCCTGCAACCCAGGCATGTGCCCTGACTGGGAATCGAACCGTGATTGTCTGGTTCACAGACCCGCGCTCAATCCACTGAGCTACACCAGCCAGGGCTTGTATCTTGATTTTTGTAGAGAGAGGGGAAGTGTGAAAGAGAGAGAGGGAAACGTGAGAGAGAAGCATCGATTGGTTGTTTCCAGAATACACCCTGACTGGGGATTGAACCTGCAACCTAGGTATGTGCCCCAATCAAGAATCGAACCTGCAGTCTTTTGGTGTGTGGGATGATGCTCCAACCAAATGAGCCACCCAGTCAGGGCCGAAGGGTTCTCATTAAGGGAGTAACATCGTCAAATTTGAGTGCAGGATTGACACTGCAGTAGCAGATAAGAGATTAGAGAAGGTAAGATGGAGATCAGAAAACTAATATGAGGGTCGGTGCATTAATAATCCAGAAAGAGATGATTTCAGCCTAGAGCTGAAAGAGAGGAGGGACCTATACAGATATTAATAAAGTGGAATAGACAGGATGTGGTACCTTTTTGGAGGTGGGGTGGAGAGGTAGGGAGTCAAGGATGCATCCCAGGTTTCTGGCAAGATAGCTGGATGTCAAGAGGCACCATCACCACCCCCAGAAAACTCAGGGGACTGTGTATCTCTTGGCTTCAGGGACTGCTTATATGGAAGAAGGCTGCTGTTTTCCTTTGCTCTGCTGTTGAAGCTGCATTCTTGGGGTTATGGGGAACTCAGAGTCCTAGAAAACTTAAGAGCAGAGTGACACTGGCCCCGCAGCCTCAAAAAAGATACTGAGAAATGCCTGCCAATGAGCACTTTTCCCCTGCAACATGCTTCGATGAATGCAAGTGAATTGGGATGGCAAAGAGCCACAGTGTTTTGTTTTCATTTCTGTTTTGTTTTGTTTTGTTTTTCTGGCAGCACTTTGGTAAAGAAAAATAAAGTTATTGGCTGAGAGAGTGTTTTATCTCACAGTTTCTAGCCTGGTCATTTACCATCATTCTCTTCAAACCTATGGTTTTCTGACTGATTAGCTGAGCTGGGCCTTTCACTTCTAGGATGGATGTGTGGGTTACTACTTCACTTGAGAGAGTCAGAATAGAAAAGGACACATATCTTCTTTCTCTGAGACCAACCTGGAAAGCTGCATTTGGGGTAGAAGCAGCACCCAAGCTGCTATATTCCAGGCAAGGTACGCCAAGGGAGCAGACTTCTGGGATGAGATTGTTCAGAGGTGACCTGGCTTCTTAAAGGCCCCACGACTGGCCTCTGCAGGCAGGCACTCCCGTGGTAGCTGGGAGTCAGGCTGAGTCATTTCCATCCCTGAGCTGCCTGCTGCCTGCTGCCTGACTGACTACCCAGAGTGAACAGAAATGGAAATCAGAGCCTTCTTTACTTGAGCCTGATTAGCTTCAGGGGCCCTGTCCCCTCCTTGAAAGGGCAGATGGAGCCTTGTGTCTGGAAAGAGGACATGGGACACTCAGCTTCTTGGGTTTAGCTGCTTCATGATGTCCAGTAAACCCCGGAAAACTGGGGCAGGGAGCCCCACAAAGGGCGGGAAGGGGAGAGTCAGGCTAAGAGCAGATACCCAGAGGTGCTGACTGAAGGAAGCAAGAGCCTGGCCCGGCAGGCTCTCAAGGCATTGTTTTCCAAGAAGACGCTGGTGGGAATTTGGCCATCTGGGTGGGAGAAAGGAAGGAAGGAAGCAGGCGGAGTTGGGACCAGCTCTGAATCTGACTCTGGCCTGGAGTTCGAAGTTGGCACATGACCCAAAGACCTCGCAGTGGGTCAGCTGAGTGAACTGCTGGGCTTTAGGGAGGGACTCTGGAGTATGGAAGTAAGCTAGGAAGGAGGCCCAGAAGGTCTGGCCTGGGGGAAGGGTAGATGGGGATATGTAGGAGTGCCCCCTGCACATTCTTAGGAGCCATTTCAAGAAGATATGTACCTGCAGTTGTTGCTGTTATTCAGAGATGTAAAATTGAGGATCAGATGGTTGTACTTTTTGAGGATCATTTTTAAATTTCTGTGGTGATGATGATGTATGAGAGTGTGGACACAAATAAGAAGGCAATAATGGCCACAAAGGGTGTCCTCTGAATGACCATTCTGGCCCTGAGAAGTGTAAATATGATAAGGGGCCACACCCAGGCAGATATGAGGCCAGCTATTGTGGTTCCTGCTCTGATTTTGTCCATTTTTATCACCAGACTCTTGGCTGTCATAAGCAGAGTCCACCCCATCTATTATTTAGAACAATACCTGAAGGCATACTTTAACTAAGATTTATGGGATTAAGTATACCCAAACTGTGGAATGGGAGCCATATATATTTTACTATGTAGTTAACTTAAACATAATTATGTACAAGCTATAAATTATTTATAGTTCCCATATTAATTTCCAGTTTTATCCTTATAAAGGAATTGGTGAAGCCCTCAGCCAAGCATGGTTTAGACTAGCATTTCCTTAATATATCTTTAGGAATATTGGCCCTTTGAGATAACTTTATGGGGAAAAAGTATCTATAGACAAATTCCTTTGGGAAAAGCTACACACTATCCCATCACTATGTTCATCAGCATTTTCAAGGCTCTGAGAAGTTCTGCAATGAAGAAATCTTTCCAGCTTTGTTTAACCCAATGTCTCTCAAGATTATGTAACCATGGAAACTTTACATATTACATCTATTAACATCTTGCAGAACCAATGTGTTTCATGAAATACTCTTTGGGAAACTCTGGCTTAGAAATTCATATGTCTTCTGATTCAGTCTGAATTTATAGTCTTCTCAGTTCTTTTGAGCCTCTTTTATTACATACCATTTCCCCCCATGCTAGTTTCTAATGGGATATTGCTGCTTTATGTCAGGGTGTGAATTTATTGCCATCAGTAGGAAGATTTTAGTGAACTTATGTGCAGAAGCAAATACTAAGTACCTAGTTTTTCTCAAGATATTGTTAGGGGGGTGTTTATTTCCCTTCAA
Source organism: Artibeus jamaicensis (assembly GCF_021234435.1). Taxonomy (NCBI): domain Eukaryota; kingdom Metazoa; phylum Chordata; class Mammalia; order Chiroptera; family Phyllostomidae; genus Artibeus; species Artibeus jamaicensis. Next base: position 22,189,704 of record NW_026522030.1, read on the forward strand.
GTTCCTCTACTAAATGATGATCTGGCAAAACCAGCATTTTTACCATTAACTTTTTTTGACAGCTTGATTGAGGTGTAATTCATAGATTGTACACTTAACCCATTTAGTACTTTAGTTTTAATTCTGATGTGGCCACCGCATGCCTCAGTTCTGTTTCTCCTTTTTACCTTGGGCTGTGCTCTGCTCTTTTGTGTTCTGCTAAACAGGAAAGAATATAAAGATTACAGTTCAAATCTCTCATCAGGAAGAATCCTATCTCATTTGGGATTTAAACTGAAAAACTGGTTCCCTGAGTAGGGTTCCTCAGTACTTCGTCTGCAGTACCATTAAATGTCCCTGCTGATAACAGCAGCTCAAGAGACATTCCTGCATATTCATTTTATATAAATGAAATGTGACCTACTTCACTACATAAAGCATAGGTGATAAGCAGATTTCACCTTTTATGCCAAAGCCTATAGATCAATAGTGGCTGCCTGGAGCATGTGTTAAGGTGGATTCTGAGGCAGAGACCTTGTTTAGTGGGAAAGAATGACATGGTTGGTTTTCTCTGTCTCCCATGGTCTCCAGCAGGGGAAGCATCAGCTCTAGTCCTCTGTTGCCACCTGATAGCCTTGAACCGTTATAGTTATCCTAGGCAAAGAATACAGGAAAGGAAGGTTCTTGGAGATGTCAGCTAACTCAGCAATCTGCTTCACTGAGGGGCTACACTCTTATGATACGGCTCTTTAAGAAATTAATGGAGATCCAGAAGCTTATTCTACTCAAAGAAAGGAAGGAAGGAAGGAAGGAAGGAAGGAAGGAAGGAAGGAAGGAAGGAAGGAAGGAAGGAAAGAAGGAAGGAAGGAAGAAATAGAGAAAAATAATCTTCTCTACTCTGATATTAAGCATGGGTTTTTGAAGTATTGACATGATATAAAGTTAATAATCCTTTGTAAATACATAGGCCAGGTGAGAGGGAGTATCCTTGACTCTACTGAGAAGATCAGAGGGAGAAAGAGGCAGATTCAGGAAGAGATCTCATAAATATCACATAAGTGGTTGGCCAAACTTAAGGTGAAAATATAAGCCCTGACCAAAGGACCAAGAAGAAGAAGGCTAATAGAGGAGACGCTTAAGCCAGCAGCTACTGTCAGGAGAGGCCCTAAGGTGAGATATACAGCCTTAGCACTCTTCGCCCCAGGCCCCACCTGCAACCCCACCCCCAGGCTAACTAGCCCCTGTTTTTTTCTCCACCATTTCTCCAAAGCCCCAATCACCCTGCCTGCTCTAGTGGATACTTTTGAATTTCTCACTTGTGGAACTAGACACAGGCCTTTCCACGTGACCTGATCAGCCCAGATTACTGAGCTGCTGCCACTCCTCATTATATTGGTATTGTACTTCTATTATTGTTAGTTGAGGTTCATGATCATATTTAATAGCTGTACCTGTTGTTATATTGAACTCAGAACATAGCTGAAATAGGGTAGCCCTTAGCAATGTAAAATCAAGGCAAGAACCTGGAAGGACGTCTTGGGCTAGGCTGGCAGCTGATATAGGTAAGGGTCATCTGGGGCTAGTGAGATAGTGAACTCATACCTGTTAGAAACTATACCACATGTGTGTGTTTTCACTCCTTTTATTTATTTTATTTTTTATTATTTATTCTACTACAGTTGTCCCAATTGTTTTCCCTTTTTCCCCCCTCTACCCAGCCTACCACTCTCTCCCGCAGTCAATCCCCTCCATTGTCCATGTCCATGAGTCATTCATACATGTTCTTTGACTAGTCCCTTCTCCTTCCTTTCACCATCCCCCCTCCCTTCTCCCCTTCTACAGCTATCAGTCTGTTCCATGTTTCCATGTCTGTGGCTCTATCTTTCTTGTTACTTTATTATGACTTATAACTGTATATTGACTTATAACTGTATATTGACTCTTATTTTCAAAGTGGTAGCTGGCTGAATTCAGCATTGGAATTTATTTATTTTAAAATATTTTATTTATTTATCTTTAGAGGGGAAGGGAAGGAGAGAGGGAGAGAAATATCAGTGTATGGTTGCCTCTCGTGCATCCCCTGCTGGGAACTGGCCTGCAACCCAGGCATGTGCCCTGACTGAGAATCGAACCACAGTTGTTTCGTTCACAGGCCCTCGCTCAATCCACTGAGCTACACACCAGTCAGGGCTCAAGCGTTGGAATTTAAATAAGAATCTAGGTGAGGCTGTGTGATTGGGTAGCCTAGGGTAGACCATCCAAGAGAGCTAGTGCTTCTCTGGATAGAAAACTTCATGTGAGTCTAGTATATGACATAGCCATCAGAAAAGCTAATGTGCTATTGGGCTGCATTAATAAAAGTATGGAGTTCAGATCCTAGAAGGTGATAGTCTTACTCTGTGCTGGTCAGGGCTATCTGAAGTCCTGCATTCTACGGTGATGTCATTATTCAAGAAAGGGAGTGATTGGAATAATGAGAGGAATCAAAACCATATCATGTGAGAACAGTTGGAAAAACTGAGACTGTTTGGTTTAGTAATAAAACAGTCTCAGGGAAAGCATTTTATGATTTTTCAAATGCCTAAAAAGGACCGGAGTTAAGAAAGTAAACATGGTCAGACTTCATATTACTTGTGTCTTCGCAGGGAGGAACCAGGGCCATTGGATGGGAGTGTGAACATGCTTTTACCTCTGGATTCTATTGCCTCCTGTTCCCTGTCATGGCGGTTCTTAAACTGAGCCAGAGGCCAGGGCACCTAGAAGACATGTTGCTCTTTGTAAAGTGCCACACTTCCTAAAGTAGGAGCTAGGAACAACATTTTAGGAATAAATATAGCTTATTATGTACGTGCAATGTAAACATGTCAAAATAGCTTTCTGTTAATGTGTGTTTGCTAATCTTTTCTGTCTTTCAAAGCCCATCACAAAAGTGCCAGCTTCTTCTTGCATCCTTTTTCTTTCCCTTCGATAAGGAGTGACCTTTCCTCCATTCTACCTGTCTTTTGTCCCCAGTACATTGTCTTTGTATGAAGTTTATGGATGCAGTTGTCTTATTCTTATCTTAAATTCCTTTTTAAGGTAAATGAAAGATGTTTTCAAGACACCTAAACCTCCTCGTGAAGGGGGTTGGAAAAATCATTTTTGCCAATTTTAAAGACATGTAAGCAGCATCCCAGAAAGATAAATAGGCTTGGCCACTACCCAGATGGAGGTTGGCATGGCCGAGACTAGAACCCAGGTATTCTGACTCCCAGGCCCATGATATTTCCTTCGCTTTGGGCCCAGTTAAGTTCTTATGCATGAACTTAAATTTCTCCGCTGGCTTTTAAGGCATCTACACTAGCTGTTTTTCTCTCCCAGCTGGCAATACTTTCTGCCATTCATGCCAGCTCTCTAAAACATCCAGCCAGGCCCTTCCCCTCCTCTCATCTATTGGTATCCTAATGCCTCCTCTCCTCTTAATAATTCTCTCCACTCTCCTTCTCTTCCTGTTCTACTTCTACCCGTTCTTTGGAGGTCCATATAAATTTCCCTTCTCCAGGAAGCCTTCCCTGACTATATCTAGTGAGTTCCCAACCAATCCTAAAAGCCTCTATAACCTCTAGCACATAACTTGATGCATATGATAACCTGATTTGCATTGTCCACTTTGATGTGTTCTGAGTCTCGCCATCCCAATTCCCCTCTTTGACTCCTTGGCAGACAGCTTTCGCACCCAGAGCTTACAGTCTGGCAAAGAAGAGACTTGCTCTTGTGAAACAGCTACAGAAGAAAACAACCATTTCCTTTAAGGATCAGTAAGAGTGGATAGGAAGTTGAGAAGTTATTCTAAGGAGGGAGAGCACCAGTAGAAACCCAAAGGGGGATGAATACATAGAAATTAGTGAGTGGAGTAGAAGGCACATGTGGGCAATTGTGGGAGATTCAGAGGAATACATGGATTGGGGCACTTGTTCATTATTCAGAAACAATGAATTTTGAGCATCTGCTATATGTAAGCCTGTGTACCAGACACAAGGAATAATATGATGAATAAAGAAAACATGACCCCCGCCTTAACAAGCTGGCAATCCAGTGAGAGAGACAGATATGAAACAAATAAAGTACACAAACAAAATTACAGTTACAAAGTACAAGTGATAGAAAAGACGAACAAGGTAGCATTAGAGAAAATAACAAAGCCTCCCACATTAGACTAGTGATGTCAGGTCAGGCTCCTGTGAGTAAATGATGTTGGAGCTCAGACCACAAGATGAAAGGGACCTTGAATGCTCTGACAAGGAGTGACTTGTGTCTTGCTCCTGGGTGGGGTGAGGTCCCCCAGCTGAGCTGGTAGTCTGAATCCCTTACAAATTAGCCTTTCTTCCTTTTGCAAGCTTACAGGACTGAGGGACATAGGAAAACCCTGGAGAGGGTGACCCAGCCTCTCTCCCACTGGTAGCACTGCCAGTGGGATGCCTATGCTGCCAGCTTTATTGTGAGGCTGGAGAAGGTATTGATTGAGTTGTGATGTATAACATTTAGTGAGCTCTGCTGATGAAGAGCTCCTACCTATCCTCTAACGTTGTATGACTTGCACATGTCCTCCTGCAGATGGGAAAAAAATATCTGTAGCTCTTGGAGGGAAAGATGGACGCCAGCCTGGATGTCCTACTCTTTGTGTCAAGCATGGGGTTCACATTCTCTTTACCACAAAACCCAAATGCTACAAGCAGTTCTGTTCAGGGGCCGGCCTGCCTCTGGTAGGAAAGCTGGGGGCCATATTGGCGTGCAGATTGTAGCAGCCGGTGAGAGTGGCTTCCAGGCTTCCACTGGGCCTCCTGCAGATCCTGAAGGTGTTCCCAAGGATTTCAGCTTCCAGCCCCCTCTGCTCTCAGCTGGCCTGCTGATTCCAGCCCTGGCTCAGAGTCACTCATAAGCTCAGAGAAAGGCCAACTGGGAATAATGATGTAGGGAGGTGGTAGCGGGTAGTGGTTTGGGGAAGAGGGGGAAGATTATGTGGAGTTAAGGAGAGAGACCAAATTTGGGGATGATGTTCAAGGTAGCAAACATTGGCAAAGGGAACCAGTCAGGAACCAAGGTTTGGAATCTATTAGCCTCCCTTTCAACTTCCTGATGGGACTTCATGTTTCAGCTCCTTCAGTGAGTCAGAAGTTGAACTGCAGGACTGAGGAAACCTCTGGGAATTCCCATGAGAGGAATTGGTTTGAGTATCCTTGAGGGGGTATGGAGTTCAGGGTGAACTAGTGAGGGGCATGGGCCTCAGGGCAGGCACTGTGCACAGTGGTTGCAGGAAGTTGGCTGAGTGCATTCTAGCTCTACCACTTTTGTTAGGACCTTCAGCTAGGTTCCCAACCACTTTCAGATTATTTATAAAATAAGTGAGATCATGTAAGTGAAAATGGACTGTAAATTACTATATCATTCTGATCTAAGGGTTGATGGTGATTAAGGGGATAGTGATTTCCATTTTTTATATTTCCCAATGGAGCTTTTGTGGGGTGAGGGTAAAGAGACAGTTTATTCTTCTCATCACAAAATGGGAAGAATCTTTGGCCTATTTGACAGGATCTCTAGCCCAACAGGATGAGGCTGGGCTAGAGATCAAAGTGCTCTGTGCTCCCACTGACTCCCAGAGGGGGTCCATTGAGTGGACTGGACTGAAGGAGGCCTTGTCCCTGCCACTCCCTGCCATGGCTGTTGCAGAGTCCTGTTGGAGTGGGGTCTTCCTGGAGTGCCCCACTGCTGATGCTGGGGGGATGTCATTCTGCTGTTTCAGCTCCCGCGGGCCAACTCTTAGGGCTTAAGAAACATTTGAAAAAGTCCACATTCCTACCATTGCTACTGCTCTCCCCACAGAATAGTAGACTAGAGAAGGAGGCAGTTTCCAGTCTGCAGACCTGCAAAGTTTCAAAACATTTCTTTCATGGAAAGTTTCTAATGTATACAATATAGAGGAAAGGTGAAATGAACCCCCTAGTATCCATCATCCAGATTAAACAATCATCAACCCAGGACTAACCTTGTTTCACCTATACTCACCTACAAGATTACTGTGAATAATTACTTCATCTGTAGTCCTCAGTGTACTGTATTGCTGCATATTGTTAATTAGATCTCAGGGTTTGATCAGTTTAGATTCATTGTTTTTGTAAAGAATACTTCTGAGTATGTTCTGTGTACTTCCTATTGCATCACATCAGGAGACAAGACATGGTTGTGATGTTCAGATTGATTAGTGGTGTACTTAGTCTGATATGTTCATCACAAAGGTTCACCTTCGGCTTTTTGCCTAATATTTTTAGCAGCTGTTAATAGTCATTTCCTCAGTCCATTATTTCATCAGGAGTTCCCTTCACATTTAGACAACAAAGAAGCCCTGTCAATTCTCTTGTCTTCATCCCCCACAGGTATCACTGATATCTCTAGCCCTTTCTCCTTTCTAAAAAAAAAATTATTTATTTTTAGAGAGATGGAAAGGGAAGGAGAAAGCAAGGAAGAGAAACATCAATGTCTGGTTGCCTCTCACACCCCCCTACTGGGGACCTGGCCTGCAACCCAGGCATGTGCCCAGACTGGGAATCCAACCTGTGACCCTTTGGTTCGCCCTTTCTCCTTTAGGTCTAATTTTCTATCATTTCCCTTATCTTATACCATCATTTCCTTACTTATTAATCCAAAGTGGCCCTGGGAGATCTTCAGGCTACTGGTACCCATCCTGCTTCGCTGCAGACCTATGTTTCTGAGGGGAGGGTCTTTACTTGGAGTCTGTTGTCACACCGCTCTCCTCTCCCACCCCCACCTACCAGGAAGCTCCTGGTTCTGCTCTGTAATCCCACTAGGGCCACACTCGACCATGCTGGGGAATAGTGGCAGCTCTAGTCTTTTCCTCCTATGGGAGGGAGTGTAGCAAGGGCTGGGCTTATTTTACCTTCCCAGGGATTTCTGAGCAGCCTTTTTCTATGCTGAAGAGGGTCTTTCTCACTTGTTTCCTGAGCTTCCTGCCCCAGTCTGAGCGCTGGCAGGTAGCCAAGCCTAGTTTCCTGTTTAGCTGGTCCGTGGTCTGGGAGAGGTTGGAGGAGGGGTGGGATGGGCAGCTCTAGCACTCTTAGGTCCTTTTCTCCTTCCAGCCAAGTTAAAAAACCTATGAGGACTAGAAAACAGCTACCACCTTCTGGTACTTTAGCATTCCTGTGCTGCCAGGATCTCCTACTAGTTTCTCTCCTCATGTAGGAGAGACTGTGAAGACTATGCACTCATGTGTGTGCATGCATACGCCATGGGTACTGTGACCCAGCTAACCAGGAAGGAACACACAGGTTGAGTGCTGGTTCCTGCAAACCTGAACCCACCTTTGGATCCTGTGTCTGCCCACAGGAGTGCTGCAATTCTACCACCCCAGCCTATTAGCTGTTAGTCCCTTAGTTCTAATGTCCGATGCATTGGAGCATCGGAAGGGACAAGAAGTCTGAGAGGCAGAGGACTGACTAGGAACTGGTGCAACAGCTAAAAAACAGGAGTTTTATAGTGATGGCCCATCACCCAGTACAGGATTTCTGATCAGAGCTCACAGCCCTGGATACCTCACTCACATCCCTCTCAAATGTCTAGTTCTTTGTGTGATGAGGATAGAGAAGGACTCATTCTGTTTTGGAAAGAGACCTGCTATAGATTACTTCTTTGCCCCTCTCCCTTGGATGGCCACAGCAGGAATCGTGTAAAGCCTTGTCCCTTTCCTTCCTATGAAAGGAGAAAACAGAGAAAAGTGCTGCCAAGTAGCAAGGATGCACAGTGCAGCCCCTTGCGTTTCAACAGCTTCCCCCTTGCTCTTATTCTAAAGACTCTAATCCTTTTTTAAAAAATATTTTTTAAATTTATTTTTAGAGAGGGGAGGGGAGGGAGAAAGAGAGGGAGAGAAACATCAGTGTGTAGTTGCCTCTCGTGCACCCCACACTGAGCACCTGGCCCACAGCCCAGGCATGTGCCCTGACTGGGAATCAAACCAGTGACCCTTTGGTTCACAGGTCCGTGCTCAGTCCACTGAGCCACACCAGCCAGGGCTAAAGACTCTAATCCTTAACATGACCTGCAAGGCTTAATATGGTCTAGCTCCTGCTTGCCTCTCCAACTCATCTCATACCACCTTAACCCCCATCACTGCATCCAACCTTACTGGCTTTTCCTCCATTTCTCTGATGTCCCAGGTTTCCTTCTGCCTGGAATAGTCCCGCTGTACCTTCTACCTTTTTTCCAGTTGACTCTTAATCATCTTTCAAATATTAGCTTAGCTCTAATTTCATCACAGAGGGCTTCCCTGAAAATCTAGACTTGGCCGTGGCCTAATTCCTATTGCACTGTTTATATTTATAATCTTACATATGAGTATGTTTGTATGATTTTTCTATTCACATGGGTACTTCTGAAAGCCAAGTTTCATGAAGACAGAGACCATATCTATTTTTACTTCCTGTTATGTCTCTTATGCCATGTAAGGTGCCTTACACATAATAAACATTCACTAGATTTCTGTTGAATGAGTGAATGAATGAACTGAATAAATTCAATCTTTTGTCTCCTTTACTTGGTAACTCCATGTCCTATCTGACTATCATATTCAACCTATACTCTGCAGATGTGTGTCCTGCTGTTTATGAGCACATACTGTGTATCTGCCAGCAGACTCACATTTCATTTAATTTTTTCAACAATATGAAGGAAGGTATACCCTTTTTCTACAGAGAAGGCAAGTGACACCCCAAGTCATACAGTTAGCTAATAACTGGCAAAGCCCAGTTTCAGGCCCAGCTATATGGAGTCTAAGCTTATGCTCTTAAGCATAACACTGCACTGCCCCCTTTTGGCAGTTTGAAGAGTTGTCACTGGGAGCCTTCTGTCACTGGGCCCTGGTTAATTTGAACCCTAAATCAATACTTTTCGGAATGTAAAGCGGCAAGAAGCCATGGTTCAGTTCCAGTTCTCCTGGGAGAGACTGTGGAAGGACATGGAAAGGGAATTCAACAGGGACTTCCCAATGTCCCAAGGTGCATGTGTCTCAGGGGCTGCCTCCCTTTTCCATGGCCCCTTTGTAGCCTTCAGGACTTAATGAAATATCTTGTTTTATTTTTATTTTTTTTAATTTATTTTTAGAGAGATGAGAAAGAGAGGGAGAGAAACATTGATATGTGAGAGAAACATTAATCAGTTGCCTCTCTCATGTCCCCAACTGGGGGCCTTGCCCACAACCCAGACATGAGCCACACCAGCCAGGATAAAATGTCCTGTTTTAAAGACCAGAGGGTCAGCTGTTGAAATGGCTTGATTATCCATGTCATGGAGAATAAGAATGGTCTGATTAAGATCCTAAGAAAAATCATTGAGAGTGGAAGAGTTTGTCTCTTTGTGACTTAGTCACTAAAGATAAAGCTCTGAAAATTGGCTTCAGTGCTTTCCTGGGAAACTCACACTCAATAAGAGGGTAATATCTTTTGCTGCTGATTTAAAAAATCTCAAGTTAATCAGTATACCAGGCTTCTTTTGGTGGTCAGAGAAATTGGGGCTGATGAATACTTTAGACCTGATGGAAACAAATGAGGAGAGAGCAACATAAAACCAAAAAAACAGCTACCATCTTCTTATATGTGTTAGGCATGCTGCAAAGCATTTTACATACATTTCGTTGAATTCTAACACTGGCCCTGCAAAGTAGGTAATGTTACACCCATGGAAAGGCAAGGGACACTTGCCTGCAGGTTAACAAAGGTAACCTGCTAAATGTGAGACAACCATCTGGCTTTAGAACTAATCCAGGTCTTTCTGACTTCAAATTCCAAGTAGCCTCTGCCCCTCCCAATTTTTGAGAAATACACATCGTCACAGCCTCTCTGGAAAGAAAAAAGGGAATGTAATATATGCATGCCTATTGACCCCTTCAGCAATTCCACTTCTAGGAATTTATTAATCTAAACAAATAGACAATCCTGGCTGGTGTGGCTCAGTGGATTTGGTGCAGGCCTGCGAACCAAAGGATCGCAGTTTGATTTCCAGTCAGGGCACATGCCTGGGTGGCAGGCCAGTTCCCAGCTGGGGACACACAGGAAGCAACCATACATTGGTGTTTCTCTCCCTCTCTCCTTCCCTTCCCCTCTAGAGATAAATAAATTAAATCTTTTTAAAAAAGAAATGGACAAGTGTATGCAGACTTTTTATAAGGTGTAATAGTTATAAGTAAATGTAAAATACCATTATAATAGTTGTACATAATTATTATGAGGGGGGAAGCAAACAACATAAATCTCCATCAGTGGGGACTGATGAAATAAATCATAGTACATCCATTCCACAGCATACATATAAGAAGCCTTCTAAAAGGAAGAGGTAAGATCTCATACGGATTGACATGAAAAGATGTTCAAGATATATATTTCTTAATTGTGGTAAAACGCATGTCACATAAAAGTTACCATTTTTGTGTATATTTTGAATATGGATGATCTGATTCATCTATGCCTAAATTTGCATATATGAATACATATTTTAAAAGTCTGAGGAGATATAATAAACTGGTTCTGACTTACAGGAGAACTTTCATGTTCTTTTATGTCTTTGAATTTGTTTACCTTAAAGTATTTGAATTTGTTACGACAAACCAATATCATGTTTTTTCTCTTCATTTTTTTTTCCATTTTAGGAAACAAATGGTCAAAAATCATGTTCCTTCTACTGTATTATGCCTGCCCAGGAGATATAGCTTTTGCCTCATAATTCCCATATTTTTCAATCAGGTATGCACACCAACAAATTGGCGAGATGAATGGGTTATGGAAATACTGCCAGATACTTGTATGCCACTGGTCTGGCCAATCGTATTCCTTCTGGGCCCTGCCAGCTCTGACTGGCCACATAGGACTCAGCTCTGTTAACTTCCTTCTCAAGTTCTGCAAAACCCTGTAGCTTTTGGGGGGGGGGGGCAGAACATTTCTTTGGAAATAGAAAGCCATGTACTTTGATCAGTTATATTCCTGCCTCTTATTTCTTGTTTAGAGATCTCCTGCAGTCTCACCTTCAGCATAAAAGAGAAGCACAGGGACAAAATTATTCTCACATTCCCCAAGGGAAAGCCATGATCACTGATGAGTCAACAGTCTGAGTGATTGTCTTTGGCTCTGGCTTCCCTCCCATAATGTTGCTTTAGTGTTGTGGTTTTCAGTACGGCCTTTTAATGTGGTAAAGTAGGAAAGGGGTCAGGAAACTTGGAACCAAGCCCTGGCTAGGTGATTTCAGAGGAGCTGCTCTGCTTTATACGATGTTAGCTTTTTACTCTGTAAAATTGGAATAAATAATAGATGTTGGATTTTTAGGGCAGTGAAAATACTCTCTGTGGTACCGTAGTGATGGATACATGTTTTACAATTGCCCAAACCCATAGAATGTACTACAAACACAAAGGCTGAACCATAATGTAAACTGTGGACTTTGGGTGATTATAATGTCTCACTAGGTTCACCAGTTGTAACAAATGTACCACACTGGTGGGGAATATTAATAACAGGCAAGGCTGCCTATGCCTATGTGGGTGCAGGGGTATTATGGAAAATCTCTGTACCTTCCCCCCAGTTTTGCTGGGAACCTAAGACTGCTCTGAAAAAAGTTTTAATTAAAAAAAAAGATGCAATTTCTCTCAGGATTGTCAGAGATTAAATGAGATAATAATAAGGAAAAGGCTTTGAAAGCATAGGTTATGATACAAACCAAGATCTGTTTTTTCTGAACTTAACCTTTTATGATTTGTATCATAAACTCTTACATCAAGAAGATGTCTCTAAGTCTGTTTGCTATGATGAAGCAACATAATGGGAAGTTAGGAAAGACACTGAACAGTCTAGAAAGCTCACTTCATTCTTAAAACCAACTTGAGGAAAGGGGAGGGGAAAGGAGAGGCAGGGGAAGCTGAGTGAAGGGTGTACAAGGACTCTCTGCCCTGTCCTTGTAACTCTTCTCTAAATATACAATTATTTCAAAATAAAAAGTTTCTATTTTAACCGCTTTTATATTATTTTTAAATTTTTAAAGATTTTATTTATTTATCTTTAGAGGGGAAGGGAAGGAGAGAGGGAGAAAAATATCAGTGTATGGTTGCCTCTTATGCATCCCTCCCTGGGAACTGTCCTTCAACCCAGACATGTTCCCTGGCTGGGAATGGAACCACAATCCTTTGGTTCGTAGGCCCACACTCAATCCACTGAGCTACACCAGCCAGGACTGTATTGTTTTAATTTACCCCATCAAACATGTATTACTTTTGTAAGTTAAAGAAACCAATGAAGATTTTTAAAATTGTGATAATAGTTAACATCAGAGATAGAAATTGGAAGTCATTTGCATATAGGGCTGAAAGCTGGAGCAGAGAACAAAGGTTTTAGAAAGATAAGCAATTGAAAAAGCAGCCTGATTGGCAAATTAGAGACATGTTATTAAAACTATTGAATGTCAAATTGAGGAGTTTTTAAGCAGTGGGAGCAATTAAAGCATCTAGAGCAAGGGATACTATATCAGAAGAGTGTTTAATTCCCAGAAGAGTAATAAAAGAATGATGCACAGGATGAGTTGAAGGAAGAAGAGGCAGGTTGGGTAGATGAGTGAGCTACCACTGCAGTGGTCCTGATGTCCTGGAATAAGTTGGTAAGGGTATGGAGCAAGATGCTGGCAGAGAGTTTGTTAAAAAAAAATAATTTAATTCAATTATAAAAAGATGAATATCAGGTATTTTGAAGAAAGTGCTACCATAGGTTCATGATTAGTTTACCAGAGGGATAAAAGGGAAAGAGGTGGGTCAAAATGACCCCTGGGCAGGCCAAAAAGAGACAGGAGCCAACTCGAAAGGGGTCCCAGAGGCCAAAGCTGGAACAATTTGAGCAACAAAATAAATAATGATAGATTGGATTATAACCACAAAAGAAAATAAATATACATTAGTCCATACTGATATAATTAAATGATTGAATAAATGAATAAATAAACTGGGAAAAAGGAACACATTATTTTTTAATTATAATTTTTATGTATTAAAAAGTTACTTATTAAAATTTATTCAAAAGTTTTATTTGTAGAAAGAATGAGAAAAATTTTAAATACCTTTAGAATATCATAGTAATGATTGCTGGTGACAGGATCCACTAATTGCTAAAACTCATGAGTAAAACTTTAAAGAGAAACATGATATTTGCATATCCTATAAGAATCTCAACCAAAATAGGTATTAATTACTATAGTTGCTTTAACGTGTGTCCACAAATTCTCTGATACTCCTCCCTCTAGGTAATGGAACTTAATTCCCTTCCCAATGATTGTGGCCTGTGACTTGCTCCTGACTAACGAAATGTGGTCAGAACAAGAGAAAAACAATAACTTTACAGTGAAGAAACCTGGCAAATACCTAAATGAGTATTAACTATATATAACCTAAATGAGTAAAGTTAACAGCATCAATAATTAGTCATATACCACCCCCTGGTATGCTGTGATGCAATAGACATATCACCTGTATGGTATTCTCCCCCTACACCCATAACCTCCATCTAATCATGAGAAAACATCAGGCAAATCCAAATAGGAGGGATATTCTAGAATATGTCTGCCCTTCAAAAGTCAAGGTCATGAAAGTCAAGAAAAGACTAAGAAACTAAGGCAACTATGGAGACATGTTGATGAAATGCAGTATAGATCCTAGAAAAGAAAAAGGGATATTAATAGAAAAACTGGAGAAATTTGCATACGCCATGTAGTTTAGACAATGGTGTAGATTTGAGCAATGTAAAATGTGAAGATTAGGGGAAGCTGAGTGAAGGGTGTACAAGGACTCTCCACACTGTCCTTGTAACTCTTCTATAAATATAAAATTATCTCAAAATAAAAAAGGTTTTAAAATGGCCCTCAATTTTTTAAGTTAACTGGGGAAATGGTTGTGCCATTAACAAGATAGAGGTAGTTAAAAGGAAGAAGTAGGTCGGAGAGGGGTATGATATCAATGGAAGTAGTAGGCAGTTGGAAATGTGGGTCTGGAGCTGAACAGAGAGGTCAGAGCTAGAGACATAGATCTGGGAGTACAACCCAAAAAGATATTACTCGACATAATTTTATACTATCATTAAATTATATTTCCACACATAAGAAGAGAGCATGTGAAAGAAGCCAGTGACTGAGGAAAGGATCTATATCTAGAGCATGACTGGAGGAACAGTAGGGAGGATGGTCAAAACAGAAAGAGGGTGTTTCCAAAAAAGCCAAGGAACGTCTGTGCCGCCTGCTGGAGCCTGCCCTTCTGTGTGGGTCTCCGGCAGCCCTGGCTTAGCCAGCACCATGTGGGAATCTTGTGATGACCGGTGCTGTGCTCAATCCATGCACTGAGTTCTCAGCCAGAGAACTGGCTGAGAACTGACAGGCACATGGACAAGTACCAGGGCTTCATGTGCATCATCACCAATGTGGTCCTGCAATGAGACAAAATAGACACAAACTACACTCAAGTAGCCAATATGCTGAGTGTGGTTTACGGATCCTGGCTTTCCCTTGCAACCAGCTCAAGAGCCAGGCACTAATGCCGAGATCAAAGAGTTCACCGCTGGCTATAATGTCAAATTCAATATGTATAGCAAGATCTGTGTGAATGGGGATGACACCCACCCACTGTGGAAGTGGACAAAAGTTCAGTCTAAGGGAAGAGGCATCCTGGGAAATGCCATCAAATGGAACTTCACCAAGTTCCTCATTGACAAGAACAGCTGGCATGGTGAAGCAGTATAGTCCCAAGGAAGAGCCCCTGATCATAGAGAAGTACCTGCCTTGTTACTTATAGCTCCACAAGTGTGTATCCCCCATCCAAACCCACTGCCCACACCCCTCAGAGCCTTCCACCCAGGACCCATGACAGCCTGTTGGAAAACCAGCCCACTGGTGGGACAGACCTGAGAACCCCACATGCCACCCTGTGGGAGAAAGGCCCTGGGCCTAGCCTGGCTTGCAGCTGGCATTCCCACCCCTGGCTACCATGTGATAATAAAGTATACAAATTGGCCCCCCAAAAAAGCCAAGGGAAAATAGAATTTCTAGAAAGATCTGGTCGGTACTGTCTAATGATACTGAAAGGTGATGGAAAATCACCTGAGAAAAGACCACTGCATTTTAAGTAGGAGCTCAGTGCTGACCTCAAAGAGAATAGTATTAGTAGAGTAGGTATGGAGAGATTGGGTGGAAAAACATAGAAATCAAGTGGCCAGGACTCAGGGGAAACAGGCTTGCTCAAGCCAAGCAAATGGACTTGTGTGGGTGCCAAGGGGAAGGAGCACCTGGAGGTGTGACGTTCCTGGGCAGAGAGGCAGAAAGTGCTGGTGAGAGCAGGTGGGTAAAAGGGCTGGGGCTCAAAGCTAAAAGAGCAGAGAGAACCTCGACCAAAAGAAAGGCACTGCCATTTTCTGCCGCAGGACTCAGGCTGAAAGCTAGAAGCCCTGGGCCAAGGATTGCTTTTTCCCCCCACCTGAGCTAAGAAGTCATTCTGTTTCCCATGTCCTAGTTTACCCTACTGTGGCCTAGGAAGTTATGCCATACAGGAAAGGAAGTAAGATGAAGTAATAAACTTAATTCATCCTGTCTCCAACTTTTATCTGAGATGGAGAATAATTTGTGTATTAAAGTTAGGCATTAAACAGCATGAAAGCATGATTTCTATGGGTATATGTGTGTATAATAAAAGCTACCCTTTACTGACTACTTACTATGTGTCAGGGACGGTGGTAAGAACTTTATATGTGTACATTATCCCATTTAATCCTCCCAACAACACTGTGAGATGAGTATGTTATTTTCCCCAGTTAAAGATGAAAAACAGATCCGTACAGATTAGAAATTTGATCAAGACTACACAGATAAGTAAATGACAGAGTTAGGACTTACTCTACAATGCACTTAACCACTGCTCTATACTGCCTCTTACTGATGCCCATGTGCTGTGTGTGCACAGACACATAAGGAGCCAGGCTGCATGCCAAGAGGTTAACATAGAATATAAGTCTGGGTGTTGTGACTAAGGGTGTTTTTTAAAATATTCTTTTGTCCTGATCTCATACAGTGACTACATATTCCTCTTGAATTCAGAAAAAAATCAGTATTTTATATAAGTTTTAAGTTTGAGTGCTCTTTGCCAAAATTTTGGAATATCCATGACATGAATGAAGCAGGTACATTCTGTCCAGCTGCAGGCAAAAGAGACTATACCTTCTCTGTAGCAGTACAACCTCTGCAGTGACAGGACAGAGGATCTGGCATGTGTGTCCACATGTGTGTACGAACACGTGAGTGCAACGGCTGCAGAGGGGAGGGGAGGAGTTATCCAAGAATGTGCCAGATGGAGAACTCTCTCCCTCACCTACAGCCACCTTGTCCTTGAGCCAGGCCCATTTAGTCCTGAGCATCCAGAGGTACTTGAGACATTTTTCACACATACCAAGATCCTCAACTTTACACCTTGTTGTAAATCTGGCCAGGGAGCCAGGCTGCTGGCATGAAGCCCAGGCTACAGCCATAGCGAGTGATTGGAGTTATTCTGGAGCTACTTCAGGCCATGCAGGACACGGTCCAAACAAGCAGTTGGTATTAAGGATGGGCAGAGAGGGGCCAACAGCATTTAAGTACGGCATTAACAGACAGGCAGGGCTCTTGTCCTAAGCTGCCCAGGTCTTTGGGTGGAGGCGGTTCAGGACCCTGGATAGCTCCAGAGGGGGGCCCTGTCCTTGCCAGTTCTGAAAAGCCTAGGTGACTGAGTCCTTACTGCCCTTGCATATTTAATTTTAAACAGCCTTCCCCCACATGTCTCTAGCTGTGAGAGGGGCTGCCCTCTTCTCCTTTGAAGATAGGTCCGATGGATCCAAGGACTTCCCCTTATCCCCTGCCCCACCTCCCCCCACAAACATCTAGCTTGATTGAGCTCTCTGCTGTGGTCACCATCACTCTGAAGATGAAATAAGCTTTCAAGACAACCATGTAAACTTCTGAGGTGTCCTTAGCCAGGGCCTGATACCCTGATACCTCAAAGCTGTAGGAATCTGGGGGGAGCATAAGAGTAGTGGAACAAAGGAATGTGAAATGGGCCTTTGTCTCCAATACCTCTGCACTTCCCTCTTCAATCTGAGAATGAGGAGTAAGGGGCAGAGGAAATACTGAGCAAGTTTCAACCTGAACCTGCAGCCTTATATCACTATACCTTTAGCCTGGCATTGGGAATACACTTGATTTAAAGACATCACTTTTAGGGGAAGGGCATTGACATAAGGTGAAAGGTCACAGATATAGCAAGTAGAAACCACAGAAATGAAACTAGCAAGTCTGGAGCTTCACAGCCTGCCACCCCTACCCTAGGCAGAGGAGAGTTAAATTACCACTGTAGAGGGGTTTTCTTCCTAGTTTCCCCAAATCATCCAGAGGTGGACTGTGTGTGAGGAGTCTAAAAGAACAGAATCATAATCATCTACTAGGGATTTGATTTTCTAGTTGAAATTTCTTCCTCTACCTCCAGGCCTCTTCCATGGCTAAATGAATCGGAACAAGCAAATGAAATTACTATGCTCTCACTTTGACTGTCTAGGCTAGTGAGTGAGGAAGAAGGTAAGTCTGCCTAAATTGAATATGAGTAAAACCACTCAGGATCCCATCTCTACCAAGCAGCCCTGCTCTGGGCCTTGTGCAAGTCTCTCCTCCATTGCTTCCTTCACCTCTTTTAGGCTCCTGGATCCCTTATTAAAGGCAGTCTCTGGGCCTGAAGGCCATTTAACATGTCTTATATAAGAGAACTCCCTGCCCTGGCTGGTGTGGCTTAGTGAATTGAGTGCCAGCTTGCAAACCAAAGGGCTGCCAGTTCAATTCCCAGTCATGGCACATGCCTTCATTGCAGGCTAGGTTCCCAGTGTGGGGCACATGAGAGGCAACCACACATTAATGTTTCTCTCCCTCTCTTTCTCCCCCTCTTCCCCTCTAAAAATAAACTTTAAAAAATCTTTTTTAAAAAAGAACTTCCTGGTCAAAGAAATAGATGGTAAGACCATACTGAAGCCACCAGAGAACGGCTGCAGGCTCCCTCTCTTAGCCAGCCAGTCAGTGGGATAGGGAAGGGCAGGGAGGAGAAAAGAATATTGGGTGTTTCCTAAACCATGAATGGACCTATCAGAGTTTGGGCTGGAAGGACTAGGGCTGCTGCCACCCCTTGCACTCCTGGAGATGGGAGCATTAACAATGTAGCAACTAATTTATTGATGGGAAGATGCTCAGAGGATTTGGATCCAAACTGTCTCTCTGCCTGGCCCCTCTCTTGCCTTTAGAAATAGTGTAATCCAGCTTCCAGGAGAGGCCCTTACTGTGAGATTAAGCACAGGCTTTTGACACACAAGGAAGCTGGGAGAAGAAAGGACAGATGAGGACTCTGCCAGACTCCAAGAGAGTTGTTTATGTTTGTTGTTGTTAGAGTAGAACAGGTCTAACCTCATCCAAAGCTTGCTTTTGGCCTGTTCTCTTAGGAGCAAAGGTGCCCACCCCTCATGTTTGCCTTCCTTACAGTGAATGACCTGCAGTCATTGTTTTATTTAGGAGCAGTGATTATGTGACCACAAAGCTTACTAAATTGAATACAATTCTGAGCATTCAGAAGAAAAAAACAGCTCAGGACTCAGGGGAGGGAGCAGCTGGCTGGAAAGAAGGGCCCATGAATTCTAATCCCAGGACTGCCATCTGGCACTGACCTGGGACAACTCATTTACTTTCTGCCCTGGAGGCTCTTTCTAGAATCTCAGGGTCTGAATAAAAACAGACCTGTGAGTGAATCGACCTGTCTAGACTGTCAAAGTCAGTGCAGTTCACAGGCAAAACTGGAATCCACAGACCCTATTATCCAGCCGGAGGTTTTGTTTACTGTTCAGGGAGGTTTCTTGTATTTTCCTATGCTGTCTCCTTGCCCTTAAGTCTGGGCAAGGGCTCCCCAAGAGCTCCCCTGCCTTGGGCACTGCACTGCCTAGTAAACACCGTTGCAAGCCCCACATTATCAAAAAACTCTTTGAACAGACAGGATCAGAGCAGCCCCACCCCTATATCCCTCCAAGGGGTTTTCTGAAGGTTTAGAGAGTTGAGCCTTACTCAAGTAAAGGCCCAAGTTGGAGTCTATATCTGATCTGAAAGCAAAATTGGAGCCTGGCCCTTGAGTCTCAGAGAAAGCTCTGTCTGCTTAGCTGGTGATCAGTCCCATGAAAAGCTGACCTAGGGTTGAGCTGCTGCTTTGACCATGGATCTTAAGTGGGATTTTAACTAGGCCAAGTTTTAATGAAGCAAGTGAGGAAAGGTTCTGGGGACTCCTACTTTGGTTGTTTTCCAAAACAACTTCCCAGAAGGTAATCTTTTAGCCCTCTACCAGGGGCTTACATAGATGAAGTGGTACTACAAGAAGTACACAATGCAACATGTCTGCTACACCATTAGATAAGCCCTGGCACAGCCTGGCAGGCCACTAGCTCTTTGCCACCCCTCTGTTTCTGAAATATCTTTGCTGTGGCCTCAAACTAAGTAAAGGAAATCTATTATCAGACTGTGGCCCTTTGTTCTCTTTGCTAGGCACTGGGAAGACACATTGGAGAAAGGGATGATCTCTGCCTTTATGAACATTTATTAAACAGATAAATTACACAAATAATCATCTAAGTAAAATTTGATAAGTGCATGAAAGAAATGTATGGAAAGGAGGGACTGGGAGAGTATATTACAGAGGGGCCTAACCCAGCCTGGTATTGATGAGAAGCTTAAGGGATGATGTGTCAGCCAAGGCCTGAGGGACAAGTAAGATCTAGCCATGAGGTGGGAAGGATTTTGGTGCCCCACCAGAAGCAAAGAAGACTGGCAATACAAAGTTTAGTGAGGTGGGGCAAGAGTATAGGAGACAAGGTTGGGGAAATGGAAAGGAAGGTGAGTAATTGCTTCTTTACCACCATTCTTAGCTCAGTTTGAATGACTCCTTTGCAAAAAAGGGGTAGTTAAGACCCACCCAAAGTGCCACGGCTTGCCCCTGGGGAAAGCTGGTACTTGTTCCATCTCCACAGCACAGGGGACTCTCACAGGAATGCTCATGAGAGACACTTCTGCCCTCAGCCTGGGATTCGCACAAATGGAGTCGGTCCTCACCTGGTAGCACAGCTCAGGGGAGGAAGGAGGGAGGAGGCAAGAAGACTGGGTACTTATTTTTCCTACAAATCCTCTCTGTATGTTTTTCCATTGCTTTGAACTGTTTATTAATACATGACAGAAGCCATTTCCCTATTTAGATGGTTCCACTGGGAATTCCACACCATCACCCCCCTCCTGAGGTAGATAAAAAACATCAGCTTTCAAGATTTTATACTTGGATTTCAGAAACTAAATTACATTACTACGTCCGGTGAGACGGCGCCATTGCCGTTCCTATCTGCGTGCTCCAGGCACTGTGAGGCCGATAACATCAGCATGTGGAAGCAGCTCAATCCAGACAATTTGCAGCTGGCTGGAGCCTGATGGTGGCAGGCAGGGGGGCCAATGGTAGCAAAATTCTCTCAGAATCCAGAACAGCCCAGGGTTGACTGTAGCCTGGGATCCAGGATTTTCAGTTTCTTTCCATAGACCTTTAGTTCTCTCCTGTCTGCAGAGAGACAACTCATCTTAGTCCTACCTAGATGTAACAAGGAGTTGAAAATTACTCGCCTGAACATTGGAATAAGGTAAAATCACTGAGGATCTGATCCTCAGGTTTTCATTGAAGTGAAAGATAGAAGGGAGTGGAGTGTGGGTGAGGGCAGTGGAAGTCATCACATGAACAAGGCAGGACGCATATGAAATTAGGTGTCTATATAAAAGCAAAAATATGCCTGGAAATGGTTATTCTGTGCTTCTCTGAAGCCCAGATGTGAGGCCTTATAACTAACCTTCTAACTACTACAAGGTTGTGGAGTGAAGAGAAAGCATTGTTCCCCTGCCAGGAAACAGGAATTTTTGAGGTTTCCTCTCTAATTGTAACCAAGATCTAGCACAACAGAATAGCATCCTTGTAAAATCCACGGGGAAAAAATCAGCTAATTTCAAACGCATTAAATAGCATAAAACATTCAACTCTGGTAGCATTTTTAGACCAGTTTTTGAAAATAGTCAACAGTCTGTCCATCCCCAAAATATGATTTTTTTTTCTCAAAAAGCAATAGGCCCCAAGGTCAAGATTTTGGGAGAAGTCAGTCTAACCTCATTGAGGTTTCCAGTCCTCTGCCCTAATGCAAGCCTGGCTTTCCTAGACCTCAGTGCCCTTTCCACTCACCCACAGGTTCTAGTGTTTGGATACAAGAGACAGAAGAACTAGGATCCGCCCTAACTCTAACTACATAGTTCTTAATTTTCCTCACAGTGGAAGCATACAATTACTGACTCTATTACTATACCTGAGGGGTGGATTAATAATGAAGTCAAGTGATTCTTCATTTTTACTTTGTTTTTATAGAAAAACACTACTGATGTTTTTTTTTAAGTGAGAAGTCATAACCATCACATAATCATAATATCACTCATAGTGTAAGTTCCAAGGTTGAGCCTCCGCTGGATGTTCATAGGTGGTGAAAGTGATTCAGCATTCTAGAAAAATCTCAACACAGTCTTCTCTACTCTGTCTTGGATTTTCAGGGTGTTCCTGTTAGGTCTGTGGAGGCCTCCTGCCCCAAGAACTAGAAAACCATGGTCTTTGCTGCTTTTTACCACCTCCTAAGGCTAAGTCAGGGGTATGTGGTACAGCCCCAATTTGGAGTACCCACTCACCTCTCTACTTGCAGTTATTTCAAAGTTGGTCAGGCCTTGGTTGCCCTCCCTTGCCTTCAGCACACCCTTGCACACACTTCATTTTTTAAATTACTCTTACTCTATTTTATTTTTAATATGTTTTATTGATTATGCTATTATCATTATCCCAATTTTTTCCCTTTGCCCCCCCTCGACCTGGTACCACCCTTCCCTCCAATAATTTCCTCCTTAGTTCATGTCCATGTGTCATGCTTATAAGTTCTTTGGCTTCTCCATTTCCTATACTATTCTTGACATCCCCCTGTTTATTTTTGTACCTACTAATCATGCTTCTTAATCCCTGCACTTTTCCCCCCATTCTCCTCTTTCCCCCTTGCCACTGAAAACCCTCCAAATGATCTCCACATCTATGATTCTGTTCTTGTTCTGGTTGTTTGCTTAGTTTGTTGTTTTAGATTCAGTTGTTGATAGTTGTGAATTTGTTTCCATTTTAACGTTCATAGTTTGGATCTTCTTTTTCTTAAATAAGTCCCTTTAACATTTCATGTAATAATGGCTTGGTGATGATGAACTCTTTTAGCTTCACCTTGTCTGAGAAGCACTTTATCCGCCCTTTTATTCTAAATGATAGCTTTGCTGGATAGAGTAATCTAGGTTGTAGATCCTTGCTTTTCATCACTTTGAATACTTCTTGCTAGTCCCTTTTGCCTGCAAAGTTCCTTTTGAGAAATCAGCTGACAGCCTTATGGGAACTTCTTTGCAGGTAACTGTCTCCTTTTCTCTTGCTATTTTTAAGATCCTCTCATTATCTTTAATCTTGGCATTTTAATTATGATGTGTCTTGGTGTGGTCCTCGTTGGGTCCAACTTGTTTGGGACTCTGTGCTTTCTGAATTTGTACATCTATTTTCCTCACCAAATTATGGAAGTTTTCTTTCATTATTTTTTCAAATAAGTTTTCAATTTCTTGCTCTTCTCCTTTCTGGCATCCCTATGATTTGGATGTTGGTATGTTTGGAGATGTCCCAGAGGCTTTTTATACTATCATGGGTTTTTTTTTTAATCTTGTTTCTTCTTGATGTTTTGGTTGAATGCTTATTTCTTCCTTATGCTCCAAATCATTGATTTGAATCCCAGCTTCCTCCCCTTCACTGTTGGTTTCCTGTATACTTTTCTTCATTTCACTTAGTGTAACCTTAATTCCTTCCTTTATGTTGTTGTCATACTCAGAGTTCTTTGAGCATCCTGATCACCAGTGTCTTGAACTCTGCATCTGCTAGGTTGGTCATCTCCATTTCATTTAGGATTTTTTTTTCTGGCCTTTTGTTCTTTTCTTTCATTTACACCATAGTTTTTTGTCTCCTCAATTTGGCAGCCTCCCTATGTTTGTTTCTGTGTATCAGGTAGAGCCGCTTTGACTTCTTGTCTTAGTACTGTGGTCTACAGTAGAAAAGGCACCTGTAAATTGTGCAGGGTAGAGCCTTAGGTGATCACCAGGGTGAGGCAAACTGCTTTACTGCTTTGTGGTTCTGTGTGGGGGGTGGGTTTGGAGAGGGGACAGTGATGCTTCCTGACTTCTAGAGGTTTTCCTGGCACTTGCCCCATGTCCAGTCACTCCACCCACTCCCTGTATGCAACTGGCACCCTTCCAGTTGTTGCCCTGGTGCTAAATCCCAGAGTGGGTGGGTTTGCGTATGTTCTAAGATTGTTCTGAGACTCCTTCAAGTGGAGTCTCCTGAAAATCTGGCCAAATCTTCCATCACCCCAAACTCCACTGCTTTTTATAGCCAGAAGTTATGGGGATTTATCTTCCCAATGCTGGAATGCTGGGCTGTGCAGTCTGGACTTGGGCTGGGATCACTGGCTCCCAAGGTAACCCTCCTGATTTTTATTCACCACACATAGTTGTGGGACTGTCCATTCTGCTGCCACCATCTTTCCACACCACAGTTCATCTCTGTGCATACCTCTCTGTTTGGCTCCACGTCTCCACCCCTCCTACCCATCTGGATGAATGTGGCTTCTTTAAATCTTTGATTGTCATGCTTCCATATAGTTTGATTTTCTGACAGGTTTTGTTATTTATTTTGAGGTTTAGTTGTAATTCTCTCTGTAGTTGCACAAAGAGGCACAGCATGTCTACCGACACTTCTATCTTGACCGGAAGTCCACCCACACTTCTTGAGAAATATCAGAACTGCCATGATCTCTGGACAATGCCTGGAATTCCCTAATGGATGGCTTCTCTCTGTGGAGAATCTCAAGCCTCCCAAGAGTTAGATTCGTAATTGCTGAGAACAAAATAAAATTGTTGTGGAAATATCAGGAAACCAGAAAACAAACAGTATGTCTTGAGTTCTCTTAGTTCATGTTAAAAAAAAAACTCGTCCTTCTCTGCTAGCTCTTTCCCCTACCCTCAGCCATCTAGTCTCTCCCATCATACAAATACTACTCCAGGACTGTAGTTCTGGTTCCCTCTTCTCTTACATTATTCTTCTCAAAAACTTGTCCTTCCAAGACAACCATGACACCAGCCTCTCATTGGTCCCCTGTCTCTTTGACCACAGCTGTTAATCTTCTTCTGCTACCCCTTCACTGTTGGTGTTCCCCGTGTTCTTTCATAACTATAGACATACACATACCCCTGCACAAAACAATATCATTAGAACTTGCTCTTATTTCTGTTTTTCTGTCTTGTTTGGTGGCACCACAATTCACCCAGTCACCTGAGCCAGGATAAAACCTGGGAGTCATCTTTGCCTAGGTCTTTTCCCTCAAACCCAAATCCAATCAGCCACTGAGCCCTGGTGGTTTAACCTCAGTGTGTTTTTCTTCTCCATCCCCCTTCTTTATCCCCACTGACTCTTCCTTTTTTCAGGCTTTTATCACCTCTCGCAGTGCCTCTTATCTGGTCTCCCTGACTACAGTTTAATTGTTCCTTCCCATTTTTCTCTCTACATTACTCTCAGAGTGATGTGTCTGTATAAATCTGACAATGAGCTGAAAATCCTTCAATAGCTTCCCATTATTTCCAGTTAAAGTCCAAAGCCCTGAACATGACTTATAAAGCCCTCCACAATATTAAGCCTTCCTCCCATTCTAGTCTCATCACCTGCCACTTTACCTCCTATAATGTAACATTCCAAGGAAATTGAGCCATTTCTTTTGCCTGCTATATATATACTCATATATGTCTTCCTCCCTGCTTCTTTTTCCCCCCTTATTTCTTTCTTCTTCATCTGGTTCACTTCTACTTTCTACTCATCCTTCATGCCTCAGTTTTCTTTGAAGAAGTCTCCCTAATTTCCCAAGGTAGGATAGGTATTTTTGTCCTATGTACCTACAACACTCTATACAAACCTCTGTTCTAGCACTCGGCATACAATTAAAATTATCTGCTTATTCTTTTGCCCTACTCACTGGTCTGTGAGCTCTTCATGGGCAGATATCATATTATCTTTGTATCCACACCACCCATTATAGTGCCTAAAATATAAGTGCCCCTATAATGTGGGACCAGAGCTGAATTTTGGTGGCTGAGGCTTTCCATCTTCTTTTCTTGTACTCACCTCTGCTTTTCTCTCCTGGGCTCAGCATTCATAGTTCCCAATGTTTTTTCTTGCTTGCAGCTTCCTGCCAGTCTCTCTCTCTCTCTTTTTGCTTCTTGAGTTATTGACTATTTAAGTGGCTCCAGTATTTCCTTCCTATGGAGACTCATTGAGCAGGAAGTCGGTGATCAGAAAGCATCCATGTCATTTTCTAAACAGAAGCTCCAAGTGTGTGCTGAGCATTGAAGACATAATTAGACTAGTACCAGCCTTCAAGTGCCTGCTTTACAAGACAGCAGTCCCACAGCTGTGTGGTTCTGATATGATGTTAATCTCATGACTTTATCTGATGTCTCTGAGGAGGGGCTGGGTTACAAGAAATGAGCAAATTAGATTAAAATCTTAGTGCTACTACCTTTAAGGTGTGACTTTGAATATATTACTTTATACAACTTGGTTCTTAACTTTCAAAGTGGAATATTTACCATATTCTTTTAGGTAAACTAAAAGCCAATATTACCTTGGTCCTTTAGGAGAGCTGAATGAGATAATATATATAAAGCTCCCAGTACCATGGCTGTACATATAGCAGGTATTCAAGGAATATTATCTAAATGATTTGATGGATTCCAGAAGAACCACACCTGGGCTAAGCTGTTTTAAACAACTCCCTTCCTGGGCCCAGCCAGAGCTCTTAGCAGAGCTGCCTCATGAACTTTCGGTAGTCCTCCTTTACCTTCCCCCACCAAACTATTGTTCTTTTTTCACACTAAGAATATAGCCAGGTTAAGGCTGGGGAAGAGAGCTCTTTGAGGGGTTTGTCTGGAGTTGATGTGTGTGTAGAGGGGCTGGCCTAGAGCCCTGGTATTTAAAGTGTGGGCCCTATACTGAAGCACTGGTATTACCTGGGAGCTTGTATGAAACTCAAACACTCAGGCTTCATTCCAGACTTACTGAATTAAAATCGGCATTTAAACAGTATTTCCAGATGACTTGTATGCACACTAATGTTTAAAAAGTACTATCCTACAGATACATAGATAGGCTTAAGAGGGATGTGGGCTGTGTAGGTGTGTCAGAGCTGTTTGGTGAAGGCCGCACAGGTGGGGAGGAGCTGGGTGTGGGGGTTGTAGTTAAGAGCAAAGGAGGTGTTCCTCAGAGATGTAGGGGAACTCTTTGGGTGAATGAGATGTAGGAGAGCTCTTTGGGTGAATGTTGGTTATTGGTTGTTTCAGGGACCCTTCCTATAGGTTCCTCAATAATGAAGCTGTACCCTTGAGTTAGCCAGTCAGTGTCACCACACCAGCCAGAGTGACAGGTGGGCAGGGAAAAAGACTCTCTATCCTCCTTAGCCAGGGACCACAGAATGATTTAGTTTAAAATGAATATTGTATACCTGGAGAGATGTATAACCAGCAACTGGATAAACTTGCCTTGAGCTTGTGCTAGGCTAGAATCTCCCTTCCCACTACTCTTCTACCACCAACTGGTGCCTCTGCCCCCCCCCCCCCACACACACACACACAAACTGACTTCTTGGTCGTCCCTCTCCAACCTCCTTTCCTTTTGGACTGGGCCCTGGGCCTCCAGGGTCTCTTAGCATTGGCCTCCGTGCTGAGCAAAGCAGGCCTGGTGAGAGTGACTGCTGGCCCGAAGCTACGCTGGAGGTAGTGAGGGTTTGTTTTGCCCAGAGCACAGATTTCTCTCTTAAGCACTCTTAGGACTGAATCCCTGTTTGCCTTCCCAATAAAAATACTTCCTCAGCCACCCACCTAGAGCCTCTTAACAACTCTCTGTGGGAGACTTGTTTTTGTATCTCAGTGGTTAAAGGAAAGCCCCTGCTGTACTCAGCCCACCCCTGTGGCAAAGTAGGGGTTGTAGCAGCAGCAGCAGCAGCAACTAAAAGTAGTAAAAATAGAGACTGAGCCCCAGAGATGAGCCAGTTATTGTTCTAAATCCTCTTGCCAAACTACCCAGTTACCTAATATCCAGACTTCTTGTTCACCCAGGCTTCTGCCCAGGACTGACCACCCTTCATGCCTTTCTGCCTTTCACCCTCTTTTCTCCACCTTAAAAATACATTTGTGTTCCTCTCATCTCCCCTCCTTAAACTGAAGTTTCCTTGTCAAGAATCATGTCTTAATGTTTTTCTTTTCCCAACATACATTGTGCCATGCCTGCCCCTTGTGTGTTCAGTGAATATCAAGCTTTTTTTAACCTCTAGTGAGCTTACCCATGTTTAATTTCCTGTAAAAAACAGGAAAAGCACAGGAGACTGCTGTGGCTAGAGAGCTGAGCTTTAGAGATGTCTTTGTGGACAAGAAATGGGGCTTGCTAGGTGTAATGGAGGTTAGAAAGTTAGAACAGGCTGAAAAGGAGAGGAAGGGCAGGAGCAGGAAATGCCACAGAGGGGAGAAGCTGTTTAATATCAGCCTTCCTAGTCCATGGTTCATTGCTGACAAGTAGCTCTTTACTCTTCAAAGGCCAAAAGAAAGGGATCAGAGATGACAGCTCTGTGAAAGCATCCCACAGACTGCCAGACTATTACTTTGCTTTCTTGGAAAACCAACAAGTCCACAAGATTCATGGACCAGTGCAGGCCAGGCAGAGTTACTTAATTGAAATTACCAAAATCCTCAAGTGAGGTTCGAGGCCAAGATCTAGAAGAGGATTTACAAGTCAGTCTGGCCCAGACTAAACATCAGTGACCACTGACATTTTTCCTTCTTTGGGTTTCTACCATGCTCAGAGCAGGGGACCAGTCTCAAGGTCTGTCCAACCAAATGACCTTTACTGATTCCTGGGCAGCATCTCTCCTCAGTATCCTATGCTTCCTTTCTTACCTCAAGGAACTGGAATCCACACTCTGGAAGGAAATGGAAAGATATTCTGGACCACACTCCCTAAAGCTCCGTTAGCTCTGAATATTTGATTCCCTTCTTTCCCTTCTCTGGGCCCTGCCTGAGGAGCACCCCAGGTCAAAGGAAACTCAACCCAGAACCCCCAGCCCCTCCAGCTCCCTGGATTTTATAATCATTTCCCCTCTCCTATGAAAGGCCTCATCTCCAAAATCTGTGTTGTCTGAAACCGAATTAAAAAAGAAGAGAAGAGAGTTCTTCTTCTCCACTACCCACTCTCACACCATTTTCTCCTACCTCGGGCCCTGCCAACCAGTCTTTCTTTACCGTTAGGGTAAAATGTACACAACATAAAATTTACCATTTTAACCATTGTTTATCTATTTTTAAAGAAGTTTACACCTTTATCCTTTGTTCATTAATTGAAATGGTGTTTTCCTAAAGAGGTTGAAATGGGAGGAGCGGGTTGAGTGCAAGATGTGGGGCTCAAAAACCTTTTAGGTCACAAGACTTTATAGGTAACACCTGTGTCTTTAGCTGGTTCAAGATGAGGCAGGAGCCTCCTCAACATCTGGCTCAGGGGATGAGCTTAAGGGTGGGAATGAAGGGGCCAGGCCAAGCCAGGTCTCCCAGAGGAACTTCTGGCTATGGCTTCTGCCACCTGGGTCATAAGGCTTGTTCCCTAGGCCTTTATACACAGGCTTTCCTCAAGCCACAGCTGCTACAGTAGGTGTCCCTGAGTTGAAGTATTTGTCCTATATCCCAAACAAAGGCTTCTTGGTTATAGGGATTCCCTATGAGTGGGAACATGAATAATAGTAGAACATCAATCTAGAAAAACAGTTCTACCCATGAAAAAAGCAGGATTCTAAATCTTTTTAAAAATTCACTGGTCTCTTTTCTCCCCGTTTCAAAAATGAATCCAGTTCTTTGCCATCCTAGTACTAGCTGTATACCCTTTATTATTCTTTTCTCTTTGTGTTTCTAAGTAGCTATTTTTGAAAAAATAAATAATGGGAAAGGTAGTAGGAGCTGCCTCCCTGCGCCCATAGGATAACTTTGGAGCCATTTTGGCTAATTCTCCCACCCTATGTCTGAAAGCAAGGGAGACTCACTCTGTAAACTTTGCCTCCTGGCTCTGTAATTACAGTCACGGTTCCTATGGCTGACATGCTGGCACAGGCCAAGGACCAGCTGAAGCATGGTGGCCAGCTGCCTGGCAGTACTAATGCTCCATTTAGAGCCTTTTCCAAGCCTCGGTATAACAGTCTTCTCTCCTTTCATTTTTACTTGGTGGCCTCAAGTCAGGAGTATTTTATCTGGTAGGTGACACCCAGAGGAAACTATATTCTTTGAAAGAAGATTCCCCAGAGGGAACTAGGTAAATAAGGACTGGAGCAGAGCTCTCTTGGAAGATAATGGATAGATATGATGACCTGAAATTCCCTGACACACAGTGAAAAATAAAATATTAAAGATCAGCTATAGTTCTCAGTCATGACTTGAGGCATTGTGAATAAGAACAATCCTTTGGGAAAGCAGTTTGGCAATGTATATCAAGGATCTTAAAAAATGGTCATGTTTTTGACTTAGAAATTCTGCTTAATGTAGGAAATGATCCTAAATGCAAATGTATGTGGATTTCAGTGTAGCACTTTTTATTATTGTGAAATTTGCAAACAACCTAAATGTCCCAGATAAGTGAATGGTTAAAAAGTTATTGAATATCATTTCTATGGATATTATACAGCCATTAAATTGGTGGTTACAAAACTATGTAAAAATATGGAGAGTTGATTATTTTCTAATACTAATTTTTAAAAAGACAGACTATAAGATACAGTGTATTGTTTTAAAATGTTGTTCCATGTGCTTGTATTACTTTGTACTTTCTGGTTACAGGAACAAAATCCAATTCAAGCTGGTTAAAGCTACAAAGGAAACTGAACTTTAAGGACACTAGGGTTTCTTATAGTGTCTAGGGTCAGGCATGTAAGGCAAGTCTTAGAAGAGTAAGGTAAGCTCTACCAGAGCCTAAAACCTAGGGAACACTTTTCTCTATCTCTTGTGTTTGCTTCTTTCTGAACATCAGCTTTATTCTCATCTCCAAGCCCAGTGGCTTTCTCTGCTATCTAATCCACAGTCTTCAGCTTCATATCTCCCTTCAGTCCCACTTCCCAATTCTGGGGAGACTCTGATTGGCTCCACCTGGTCCAATCAGGGTTGGGACCGCATAGAACCAACATGGTACCTGGAGGCCTACTGCTGACCATGAGGACAGGAGTAGCACTAACTCCCAGAGAGAGGAAATTCCAGAGTGTTGCTACATTAGTATACACACAAGACAGAAATACACTAGAGTATGAACAGATGTCTCAACATGATGAAACTTTTAAGGTGAATTTTAAAATTTTAGCATGTATTACATTATAATAGACCTATTAAACTTACTGTTGGTTGTTACTAAGGCCAGGGGTCAGCAGCACCCTCCTCCATTTTGGTTTTCCCAATAAGAGCCATCACAAAGATTCTAAAGCTTGGCGGTGCTTGTTTTTAGTGGTGAATTCTCTCCTAGGAACTGCTTAAGGGTATCCTCAGCTTCTTACAGGGCAATCTGAGTTCTTAAACTGTAGCATGAGCATAAGAATCCTCTTCACTTCTTTTTGGCAAACTTTGTCCCAAATGCTCTTCAGAAATGTGTTGTGCATAAAGAAAGAGTGCTTTCCTCCTTTGCATTCTGCTGTCAGCACTCAGTCCAGGACTTGAAAGAGAGTGGACACTCAGTGTGTTGACTTTATTTGAATTGAGTCATCTTTTATTTATTTATTTTTTAATTTTATTTATCTTTAGAGTGGAAGGGAAGGAGAGAGGGAGAGAAATATCAATATATGGTTGCTTCTCGTGCATCCCCTGCTAGGAACAGGCCTGCAGCCCAACTATGTGCCTTGACTGGGAATCGAACTGCGATACTCTGGTTTGCAGGCCCGTGCTCAATCCACTGAGCTACACCAGCCAGGGCCTGAATTGAGTCATCTTTTAAAGAAAAACCTAGAAGGTTGAGGAGATTTAGACTGGTGAAAGAGGCCTCCCTGAGCTAGACAGCATCCTCTGCTCCATCTCCTAAATTCAGGCTTCACAAATTTTTCTCCAACTTTTCTGTTCTTCCCCTCCTTGTAAGAGCCATTAAACATTTGGAGAGACTATCTCCCTTATGTTTCCATGACTCTCCTCTAGGTCTTCCCCCAAAGACTTTAGCTCTGTAAGAAGTCTTTGTTCTTTCCTATAAGTGGTATCTCTAGGGTCTTAATATGTCCCAAAAGGATGTAAGTCCTGGCCAATTGCCTGGCACTGCAGGCAGTTCCTGGAGAGATCCTGAAGGAGAGATGGGGAAATAAAAGTGGTAGCTGGTTAACAAGTGCACTCAGGAAATGGGACTCAAGACTTTGGGTCATACCACAAAGCTGTTACTGTCCTAATGATTTTCATGTTGAGGTGTGGAGTCAGAAACAGATGGCAATGTCTTAAAAGATGAGTGAAAAGCCATCTACAGGAAAGTAGAGAGGTCTAACCAATGCCTGGATTGCTACTGAATATTTTTGGACAGGAGATTAAGTTCTGTCCAGCTATGGACATTGGACATAAAGACATTGTATATCGACTTCTGGCCAAGATGGAGGCATAGGTGGGAACACTGTGAGTCCTCACACAACCATATTTTTTTAAATATATTATATTGATTATGCCATTACAGTTGTCCCATTTCCCCCCCTTTATTCCCCTCCACCCTGCAAACCCCCTCCTCCACCATTCCCCCCCTTTAGTTTATGACCATGTGTCTCAAGTTCTTTAGATTCTATATTTCCCCTACTATTCTTGCCCTCCCCCCATCTATTTTCTACCTATCATCTATGCTACTTATTTTCTGTACCTTCTCCCCTCTTCCCCTCCTCCCACTCCCCTGTTGCTAACCCTCCATGTGATCTTCATTTCTATGGTTCTGCTCCAGATCTAGCTGTCCTCTTAGTTTGCTTTTGTTTTAGGTGTGGTTGTTAATAACTGAGTTTGCTCTCCTTTCACTGTTCATATTTTTTATCTTCTTTTTCTTGGATAAGTCCCTTTAACATTTCATATAATAAGGGCTTGGTGATGATGAACTCCTTGAACTTGACCTTATCTGAGAAGCACTTTATCTGCCCTTCCATTCTAAATGAAAGCTTTGCTGGATAGAGCAATCTTGGTTGTAGGTCTTTGGATTCCATGACTTGGAATACCTCTTTCCAGCACCTTCTTGCCTGTAAGGTCTCTTTTGAGAAATCCGCTGACAGTCTGATGGGAACTCCTTTGTAGGTGACTGTCCCCTTATCTCTTGCTGCTTCTAGGATTCTCTCCTTCATTTTAATCTTGGCTAATGTAATTTTGATGTGCCTTGGTGTGTTCCTTCTTGGGTCCACCTTCTTTGGAGCTCTCTGAGCTTCCTGGACTTCCTGGAATTCTATTTCCTTTGCCAGATTGGGGAAGTTCTCCTTTATTATTTGTTCAAATAAGTGTTCCACTCATGGGTGTTCCTCTTCCCCTTCTGGTACCCCTATAATTCGGATGTTGGAATGTTTAAACATGTCCTGGAGGTTCTTAAGCCTCTCCTCATTTTTTTGAATTCTTGTTTATTCTTATTTTTCTGTTTGGTCATTTTGTTCTTCCTTCTGGTCCACTCCCTTGATTTGAGTACCAGTTTCCTTTCCATCACTATTGGTTTCCTGTGCATTCCTCTTAATTTCAATTAGTTTAGCCTTCATTTGTTCCTCTAATTTGTGGCTAAAATCAACCAGTTCTGTGAGCATCCTGGTCACCAGTGTTTTGAACTGTGCATCTCAGAGTTTGGCTATTTCTTTGTCACTTACAATTATGGGCTCTGGGGCTTTGAGTTCTTCTTGAGTCATATTTTGGGCTGTTCACGCCTGTTACGCATGAGGGGCAGAGCCTTAGGTGTTAGCCAGGGCAGGGCCACCCAGGTTGCTGGTTTGTGATGCTGTATGTGGGGGCGGGGTCAAAGGGAGGCAATAGCAGTTCCCTCTGCTACTTCCCGCCGCTGGGGCCTGCGAGGTCTGTCTCACTGCTTCCTCCTTTGCTTGTTTATCTGCACGTGCAAATGTATGATCTTGGTCAGCCTGCCGCCTTGTGCCCTCAGTGGGTCCACCCGTTGCTACTCCACACCTGAGATCTGCCCATGGCTGCTTGCGCACCTGGGTCGTGCACCTGGGTCAGTCCAGTGGCTCTTTCCTGCCCACCCTCGCTCCCCTGCTGGCTCTGCCCCTCTTACCAGTCTGGCTGAAGGGTTCATTGTTGTCGGACCTCTGTATAGTTCAATTTTCTGTGTTTTGGCTGCATTTTTTGTTACTAAAACTTTGTTGTCTTTAAACTTGGTTGTGCGAGAAGGCACAATGTTTCCACCTACGCCTCCATCTTGTCGGAAGTCCTCTCATACAACCAAATTTAAGGACAATGAAGATTTAGAAACAAAAACACAACCAGAATAGACAGAAAATTGAATTGTACCAAAGTCCAACAACAACAAACCATTCATCCAGACTGGTAAGAGGGGCAGAGTTGGCAGCCAGTGGAGAGGGGTCGTGGCAGGAAAAAGTGGTGGTTGGCAGACCCAGGCATGGGGAGGAAACAAGCAAACCCAGTGAGGTTCACAAGGCAGTTGGCCGACCTCGGAAACACATTCACGTGCAGATAAACCAGGCAAAAAAAGGGGCAGTGAGACAGACCGCAAAACCCAGGGCCCCAGTGATGGGAAATAAAGCCTAAAAGCACCAATTGAAAAAACTTGGAGGGTTGAGGTGCCTGCCAGGAGAGATTCCCAGCCTCACAGGAGAGTTCGTTGGAGAGACCCATGGGGTACTAGAACATACACAAGCCCACCCACCCAGGAACCAGCACCAGAAGGGCCGAGTTTGCTTGTGGGAAGTGGCAGAGGGGACTGAAATCCAGGGGACAGTGGAGCAAGCACCATTGTTCTCTTTCTGACCCCACCCCCCACATACAGCATTATAACCCAGTGAGTAAGTTACCCTGCCCTGGTGAACACCTAAGGCTCCGCCCCTCATACATAACAGCCATGACCAGACCAAAAAAATATGGCTCAAACAAAAGAACAAATCAAAGCCCCAGAGCCAATACTTTTAAGCGACCAAGAGATAGCCAACTTATCAGATGCAAAGTTCAAAACACTGGTGATCAGGATGCTCACAGAACTGGTT
The DNA here is from genome assembly GCF_021234435.1 of Artibeus jamaicensis. Classification (NCBI taxonomy): domain Eukaryota; kingdom Metazoa; phylum Chordata; class Mammalia; order Chiroptera; family Phyllostomidae; genus Artibeus; species Artibeus jamaicensis. The sequence continues at coordinate 22,224,185 of NW_026522030.1, forward strand.
GATTTTAGTCACAAATTAGATGAAAAAATGAAGGCTACACTAAGTGAAATGAAGGAAAATGCACAGAGAACCAATAGTGATGGAAAGAAAACTGGGACTCATATCAATGGAGTGGACCAGAAGGAAGAAAGAAACAACCAAACAGAAAAGAATGAAGAAACGAGAACTCAAAAAAATGAGGAGAGGCTTAGGAACCTCCAGGACATCTTTAAATGTTCCAACATCCAAATTATAGGGGTACCAGAAGGGGAAGAGGAACACCCATGAGTGGAACACTTATTTGAACAAATAATAAAGGAGAACTTCCCCAATCTGGCAAAGGAAATAGACTTCCAGGAAGTCCAGGAAGCTCAGAGAGTCCCAAAGGAGTTGGACCCAAGGAGGAACACACCGAGGCACATCAAAATTACATTAGCCAAGATAACAATGAAGGAGAGAATCCTAGAAGCAGCAAGAGATAAGGGGACAGTCACCTACAAAGGAGTTCCCATCAGACTGTCAGCGGATTTCTCAAAAGAGACCTTACAGGCAAGAAGGTGCTGGAAAGAAGTATTCCAAGTCATGAAAGGCAAGGACCTACATCCAAGATTGCTCTATCCAGCAAAGCTTTCATTTAGAATGGAAGGGCAGATAAAGTGCTTCTCAGATAAGGTCAAGTTCAAGGAGTTCATCATCACCAAGCCCTTATTATATGAAATGTTAAAGGGACTTATCCAAGAAAAAGAAAATAAAAAATATGAACAGTGAAAGGAGAGCAAACTCAGTTATTAACAACCACACCTAAAACAAAAGCAAACCAAGCAGACAGCTAGATAAGGGGCAGATCCACAGAAATGGAGATCACATGGAGGGTTAGCAACAGGGGAGTGGGAGGAGGAGAAGGGGGGAGAAGGTACAGAGAATAAGTAGCATAGACGGTGAGGAGTAAATAGACAGGGGGAGGGCAAGAGTAGTGTGGGAAATGTAGGAGCTAAAGAACTTATGACACATGGACATGAACTAAAGGGGGGAATGGGGGGAGGGTATGTGCAGGGTGGAGGGGAATGAAGGGGGGGAATGGGACAACTGTAATGGTATAATTAATAAAATGTATTTTTTTAAAAGACATTGTATATTCCCCTAAAATATGATATCTAAACATGCTTATCTCCTGCTGAAAGATGTTTTGAGAGAGTGGCATTACCCTGAACAGGGGGACCACAGCCCCAGATAGTTTCTGAGTTCACTTCTGGACAATTTGTAACAGATAGAGTTGGTCTTTGATACTGTATCATGCTGCACTCACCTGTCAGAGAGTGGTCTCAGGTCCAGGTCTTCCCTGCTTTTCTGTTTCCTTATCAGCACTGTCTTCCTGGCCCTGTTCCTGCACTAAGTCTGTTGTGCTCCTGGCTTTTATCCAGGGAAACTGAACAGGGTATAGACAGGACTCTATTCTAGAAGTAGCCTTCCAGCATTTCACAGCTCAGAACTGCCTCTGCCAACTCCCTCCTAAAACCAGAGGAAATTCATGTGTGTTCAGCAAAGAAAGGTTAGATAATGTTTGTATAAGCACTGTGCATCTTTATAGTTCATTCTAAATCTACTTGAATTTTTATAATCATGGGAATTAGTGCCTGGAGGCTAGGACACAGGTTGCTTTTCTTGTGGGGAAAACATTAAAATTGAATCATGTCTTTCTCCTGTCTCATCCATACTCAGTCCACAAGACAAAGGCAGAAGTGTTCAGCACCACGGAGAGCACCTTCCCTTCTGGAGATGAGATCAAGGGTGGGTGAAAGATCAGAATTTGTAGCTGGGAGCTCTGATGTCCTTCCACTCCTGTCCAGCTACCAAGTATCCCTCTTTTCCCATCTGTAGTATTCAACCCCTTCCTTTACCTAACTGGAATTTTAGGAATGAATTCCTTTAACTTTCCACTCATCTTTCTGCCTCCATGATATCTGCATACCCCACCCATATTTACCTCCTTTGCATTTTGGTAAGAAACCTTCATCCTCTGGCCCAAGGTTCTGGTTCTATCTCCTCTGGACTCCTCAAAGACCATTTCTCATCGATCCTCTTTTCTACCCAGATTCCTTCCCCTCAGTCTAGTACAGTGGTGTTCCCTAGCTCCAAAAAATGCTACAACTCCAAATCATCCTCTGGCTGTTATTCATTCTCATTTCTTCACTTCTGAGTCTAGCTCCTTGAAAGAATAACCTGTGTTCCATTTCTACTTCCTTATCTCCTATTTCCTTCTAAATCCTCTGTAATCTAGGCTCTGTTTCCTACAGACCCTAGGAATTAAAATTGAGTTTGCTGAGGCCACCTATGACTTCCTTATTTCTATATATTGTTTTTATTTAATGGATCCATCTGTTTAACACTGTTTTTCTTCCACCTTGAAACTATGAAAATGGCTTTCTAGATCTTTTCCTACATTTCATCTTTCTGCTTCTACTCAGCCTCCTTTTTACATCATGCCCTAAACTTGGATATGTCCCAGGGTCCCATCCTTGGTTCTTGACTTTTAAAACTCTCCTCAGTCTGAGATGACTTACTATCCTCTGTGGCTTCCATCACCACCAGCCCATACCTCTTTCCTAAGATCCAAAACTTAAAATGCTACTAATGATGTCAAGCAGGTGTCCAAAAGACACTTCAAAACACAACATGTCTCAAACTGAACTCATCTGGCTTTTCCTGGCAGTGTAGCTGTGCCCTCTCCTTCATTATCTGTCTTACTATGTAGTATCCTTTTCCTAATTAATACAGACAACAAACTAGGAATTTCTAGACTCCTCCTCTTTCATTTTGTCTCTAGAGCCTTCCAATTCTACTCTTTTTAACATCCTCCTTTCTTTCATTTTATCTTCTGCTTCTGCTTAGTGCTGTCTTTTGCTGGCACCGTTGCAATAGTTTCCTAATTATCCTTTCCTCCAGTCTAATTCTCCTGTCATCCATCTTCTACATGGCCCTCAGAGGGTCCTTACACACCTCAAATCTGATCATGTTACTCTCCTGCTTAAGGCTTCATTGATTCCCCATTGTCTTCTGAGCAAAGAACAAAATCAAGGCCCATCTTCTGCCACCATCTGAGTCCTCCTGATCCTATGACTTTATTTCCTGCAACTTTTCATCATACCTTCTAGGTTTCAACTATAACAAAATACTGACTTATCCTTGAATGTGCAATGTTAGTTTTACACTTCTGAGCCTTTGCAGATTTTTCCTGAATGTGGTTTCTCCTTCCTCTTAAGCCAACTGGTGAACTAATGTTTTGAGATTTTTTAAGGTGGCTTCCTCTGTGAAGTTTTCTGATCATCTTCCCTTCATCACTTCCCCCTCTACTTTTCTATGGCACTTGTTACCTTTAATTACTGGAAGCTCCTTAAGTATGGGCCTATTTTCTGTTTTTCTTTATGATCCCCAGGCTTGCCATTGTTACATAAGTGAGGGAAAATTGAAGCATAGTGGAGTAAGGAGAGAGAGGAGTCAGAATGTCTCAGTGGTCAGGTCCCCCTCACCCTGTGGAGAGAACACCTTTTCACAGATACCTCCCCACATAAGCGAGGCCCCAACCTGTGTGGTGCCAGGGCTACAGCTGTGAGCCGGTCACTCACAGGGCATACTATCTGTGATTGTGCAGGCCTCAGAGAACCTGTACTAGTAATAACTTCATAGCTAGCACGTATATAGTGCTCAGTATATGCTATACTAAGTACTATATTACCTGCTTCCATATATTAACTCATGTTAGTCTCGCAAGAACCTGTGACATGGGTATTAGTATTAGTCCCATTTTAAAGCTGAGGAAACTGAAGCCAAGATCACACAGCTAGTAAATGGAAGAGCTGGGATTTATAAAGGGAACGGGTTGATAAGTTGACGATTGTGGAAGCTTCTGATAGTTACCCTGGATTTCACTATATTGGTTTCTCTACTTTTTGTGTAAGTTTAATAATTTCTATAATAAAACATTTTTTAAAGTCCAGATTGGATTAAATTGGATTGAAGCCAGATTTTTTTAAAAGCAACAGAACCCTTTCTCCAACTGAAAATATTTCGGAAAGGCTGATATGTAAATGAAATAAAAGTAGTTCTACTGTGGTTTCAGAGAAGCCAGACTCCCTCCTATGCTCCCTTCTTGTTCTCAACCCCTCCCAAGGCTCAGGGTTCAGGGAACACAGTTTAATGAAAATCAGTGGACCGAACTAAGTTTAAGGATTCTTCTGGCACTTTTGCCTTCCTCTCATTATGTTGGCTCTGCACTGGCCATTAGCCTATATATCCTGTCCCAGAAACAGTAAGACAGGGCTATTAATCATTTCTGTAGCCAGTGGAGAATTTAAAGGGTTGCAGAAACATGGGCTGCTATTAGAGATGAATTTCAATGTCTGTCTCTGCTGAGTGTTTATTAATAATCTTGCTAATCCCCACTCTAGTTCCCGGATCTAACTCCTATCAGATGTCCTTGGGGGCATTTTAAATTCTCCCTGATTTCTTGGAGCCAGATGCTTCCTTCTGCCTGGATTCCTCTCTGATACTTATATTCATGAATATTTCACATTTAAGCTCCCTGATTACATTTCCATGTGATGATCATAGTGCATTGGCTGCGTTTCTCAGGAAAGACATACAGGAAGTCCACAGTAAAGGCTTGAGTTTTCAGGCACAGTGCCAGAGATCTTTGTTCTTGCCATTGAGATGGCCTTTTATCACGGACAGTGACGGGGAGATGCTGAATGGTTGGCTTTGCATGTGACCTCTTAGTCTAGGGTTTTGCACCCTGACTCATGACCCAAAAGGACTGGCAGTTTCACTCAGGGATCAGATGACACCAGGACCTTCCCAGTGCCTTTAAGGACCACATGTGGGTCCCTGTGACCAGAGTTGCTCAACAGCTTCCCAGCCCCCAGGCAGGCCCCATCCTTCCTGCACAGCCTCCCTCCAATGTTACCATTGCAGCCAAGTACCTCCAGCCTGAGAGAAGAAACTGATGAACTCATCTGTACTGAGAGGGAAAAAGTTAGCCCCAAATGCCGGAGGGCTTGTGTTTAAAAGTCAGCCCAGGGAAAGGACAGCGAGGCTTAGAACTCTCATGGGATGGATGGGGTGGAGAGTTATGCAGGAGATGCGTGATTGGAAGGCCGTAGACTTCGAAGTCACCAGTGTAAAAGTGTTAATCCAAAGTGTAGGACATATCAGGGTTCCCCAAAGGGAGCGAGGGGGGCTGAGGTGAGGACCCTGTAAAGGAAACAGGGCTGTGGGATAGGACTGTGGGATGAGACAGAAATGAGTGTTCCCAAAGCCAGTGAAGGAAACCATTCCTAAATGGGTGTGGTACGTATGACATGTGACAAATGCTGCAGAAAAAGCAATGTGACTGAGGAAATTGGGAAGGTGGTAATGCTTCCCTGGTAGGGTCCCACAGTTACTTTTCTGGGATTTACCCTTCGGAAGCCTCAGGCTGCTTTTGGAGTGAGCCCTCCCTGTGGCCTAAGGGGAAAGCCAGAGCCCAGCTCTCAGGTCTCCATGTCTCCTACAGGTAGCACTTATGAAGCTGTTTTGGCTCCAGAGAACCATGTAAGGCCCACTGGAGGCCTGCTTCTGCAAGGCTTCAAGGGACAGGTACTGTCAGTAAGGAGTCTCCCAAGGAGGAGCTAATCCAAAGAGGCAGAGGATAAAGGATTGGAAAGGTTTATGGCATGGGAAGTTACCACTGCAGCACCCAACCCTTTTAAGCAGAGCCTCCTACTGTTTGCCATTAACCACAGCTAAGGGTTGGGGATCAGAGCAGAGGACAGAAGCCTGGGTTCTACCCTCTGGAACTTATAAACAACTTTGGCAACACAGCTCCCTACCCAGGGCCTTGCACTCTGGGTGGCCTGAGAGAACACAAATAAGGCCAGTATTTTCCTCCCAAACATTCTAGACTTTTCCCTTTCCCTTTAGTAACAAGCCTGTTTTCATTTCTGCTGCCTCATTCTAAAGGGAACAAAAGCCACCATAATTGTTATACATCTTTCCCTTGCTGAGTCACCAGCCGCCACTCAGATCTCTGAGCCTATCTCTGTGGGACCAGTCCTGGAGCATTCTACCTGCTTGTCTGCTCTCTGCATCCCCAGAGGCAGAACAGGCACAGCCTTGGATCCACCCTGCAGCACCTGACCCTTTCTGAGCAGAGCAGTCCTCAAACTCTGGTCCTAGGTAGACACTTTGGATGGCAGCACTCATATCAATGGGTCATCAGTTTCTCGTGGAGAATGTGAATAACTCCAGCCCTTTCCAGCTGACTGAAGCTGGGTAGTCCAGGGCCCTGGATCTTGTAGCATAGGTTTATGGTATTTTGAAGGGATAATCTAATGAGGCTAGATTAAGGAGCAAGCAGCACAGGACTAACTGGCCACTGGCTGATTTGTCATTATTTGTCTTCTTACCAACCATATTCAGTCAAACTTTCAGGCCTTACCAAAAGACACTTTTTAGAACTCATCTGTGAAGTAAAGGAGTCCATGAGAACTCTTTTTTGTCCAGTATCCGCAGCTGTGAAGTATGACCTGGCTTGGCCAGTCAGTTCTCTGGATCTTGTGAAGGGACCTGTCCAGTGCTAGTGGAAACAAAGAGAAGGCCTATCTTAGGAGCACCAACTCTGACCTAATGCAGACTTAAACTCACAGGAACCTAGAAAGACCTTTCCAAACAAGAGCACGGGAAGGGCCCAGAGGAGCAGGAAACGTGAATGGGAGGTTGGAGAAGGAGGTCCTGTGTGGGTTTAAAGAATTGCAATGGGCTTTCTAGGGGAGGCTGAATTACACAAGGCTCTGAAGGCAGACACCTAGGTGAGTGCAAGTGAGGCCACAATCCTTGCCTCTTCTACCCAGTGCAGAGTCTTCCTCTCAAGGTGGATGGATCTGCCTCTCCCTCCCTGAATCTCCCTCCCTGAATCTCCCGCCTGCTGCCAGGAGCAATTGCCCTCAGACGCCCAGGGTATATATAAGTGGGAAGGCCAGTTTCAGGGACGAGAGCAGCCCCCTGTGTTCACTTCCTAACAACTCCCTATCTCTCTGCTTTCTCCCTGCCAGGACCCAGCTGCCAGCTCCATCTCAGACGGGGACTGTGATGGCCGGGAGGGTGAGTCAGTAGCCATGAATTACAAACCATCCCCGCTCCAAGTAAAGCTGGGTGAGTGGGTCTGGCGGGTAAGAGAGATGTGGGGAGTGGACAAGGTACTCTGGGCTGGGTCTGCAGTGAGGTGCCACAGATAAACCAACTCAGGCTTACTGATTTCAAGACTCAAGCCACCAAGTCATTGGCACTGCCAGGTACCTTGTCTCCTGAAAGGCAACAAAGGAACTTACAGTTCTCTGCAGGACCCAAAACTCCAGGAGGCATCTCTGAGACCAAGACGGCTCCAGTTATTCCAGGGGATAGCTGCAGAGATAAAAGCATGGAACCCCAGAGAGAGGGTTGGAAGTCCCATTAAATACTGAACCAGGCTGAGAAGAAGTTTCCTTAGAGGTGGGGTGTCAGTTGCTATGTCTGAGGGTCAGAAAGAAATGAGGATTCCAAAGCCCAGAAGCTGAGCCCTCTCCACATTCCTTCCTCAGCTCATCTGGAGATCGCAGGGACTGACTGGCTCCTGTTTGGGGGGATTTTTCCTTCCTTGTTGTTTATTTAGTAAACTCAAATAGTTTCCCCCTTTCCAGGGTCACTTTTCCCTTGGGGTTTTTCTCATGTCCACTCTGAAGTCAGTTTACGCTACATCCTTCTCTTTGAAGTCACTCAGCTCCCAGCCACCGCCCATAGCTCCTGCAGCTGCTGTTCCCACTTCACCCTAGACCGAACGCCACCCCTCTCTCATCGGGGACTAGAGTTTCACTCATCCAGGCCATGTCGTATAATAGGCTTTTACCAAAGATTTGGTTTTGTGAAGAGGAATTACAACACAGTACATCCAGGAAAGAGTTTATAATTAAATACAAGTCACTGCTATCCTTCGAAACTCCTCCACCATCCCTTTCTCCTCAGGCTCTAGCTGCCCCCCATGGCGGACCCCTCAGCAGAGCCCTTACCCATCTGTGCTAAAACCTTCTCCCACTGCCAGTGCCAGGACTCCTTTTCACGTAGTTTTGTTCTTTAAATTTTTTTAACCTTGCTTCTCTCGTTTCAGACCCTACATAGAGAACCCCTCAGACTGTTTTTCTAAACAAGAGTGCAGTTCTCTCAGTGGAATTTGTTCATTTTCCAAAGACACCAAACTCACACTGCAGCGAGTTTTATATATTGTTTAATTTAAGAATATAGGTATTTTAACAAGTATAACTTCTTTTACTCTCTCCATCACGTTCTCCTCCCAAGATAATCATTCCAAGCTTTTTAAAGTTTCTTTTTTAGTTCTATTTTGTATTTTAACATTATCTGAAACTTTTTTGTTTTTGTTTTTCAATTAATGTCCTGGAGCCCCTTCCAATGTCAGTAATAATTATTTCATATAATAATTATTTCAATAATTATTTCATTCTTTTAAATGGCTGCATAGTAGACTGTAGTTTGGTTTTGCCAGTATATTGTTTTCATTTTTTGCTTCTAAACAATTCCAACATGCTTTTAAAATAACACCTTTTTCCCCCTTTGCATCAGATTACCACCAAAGCTCCTCATTTAAATTCACCACCTTGTCCGAAAAATCACCACCATTTTAAGGCAAATTGCACCCCCTAGAGGATTGGAGTGGTAATGGTAGCGGCTGCCTGAGGAAAAGAGGCAAGGGGGAAAAGCTGGAGTCTGATGAGCAGTGGCAAAGAAAGAGGGTCGGTGACTGAGAGATGGGAGACTAAAAGACACAGCAGTCAGGGGAAACTCCAGAGTCACAGCAGCTGGAAACGCCCAGCCATCCTTCCTCTGTGGAGCCTGTGCTTATCTTACAACAGCTTTCCCCTGGCATCCCTCTCTGCCAAATAGCCCCTTATCCTCCATTTGAGCTTTGCTTGAGATGAGTAGGAAAGGGTCGACAGGCCTCCTCCAGAGCCCACGCAGCTACTGGTAACTGTGCCACACACCAGACAGTAGGCCACTGGGTGGCCAGCCCCAGAATCTGGTAGGCACCGGAGCCTCGGAGAACAGAGAGGCCGGCGGAGGAGTCAGGCTCCCATGGCCTCTTGCCCCTGACCCTGCCAGCCCCAGCCTGCCTCTCCCACTCCACAACCTTCGGTGGCTCTCTTTCATTCCGCATTAATCCCAAACTCCTCTGTCTGGCATTTAAGGTCATGCCCTGGGTTTGTAATCAGAGCTAGTGCCCAGTCCCTTAGCACAGGACCTGGGACTGGTGAGACAGATGTTAATAAATAAATGTATCCTACTTTTTCAACTTATCTTCCTTCCATCTGCACCCCTCTACCCCATCCAGATCCACACTTACTATGCTCACTTCTAAATGCATTTTTTGTATATTCTATCCCACCTTCTTAGAATGCCCTGTTCTCTCTACCTCTCAAGGTACCATCTGCAGGAAGGCCTGACTATTCCATCCTTCTGCTGCATCCTTCTCTGCCTCTATCCTTTCTCTGGCATCAAGCACACACTTACTGATGCTCCACATGGGAGTACAGCTCCTGGAGGACAGGGGTCAGCCTCCTTCCGTTGTCCTCCACTGTCTGTCTTGGGTTGTACAGGACCAAGTACTCTTTCCACCAAACAGTAGGGCCTGGAATTGGGATCCCTGCCACAGTTCCTAGAGAAGCAAAGGGTTTCCCAGTGGAGGCCCAGCCCAGGCTGTCCCAAGCAGTAAGGTAGGGTGGCCCTGGAGGCAGGACACAGCTTCCTTCCATTGTTCCCCTGCAGAGAAGCAACGGGAGCTGGCCCGGAAGGGCTCCCTGAAGAATGGCAGTATGGGTAGCCCCGTCATGCAGCAACCCAAGAAGAACAATGTCATGGCCCGGACAAGGTAGAGGCCCCACCCCACCCAAACCGTGACAGCTAGCATGTATCTCTCCTGGTCCTGAGCCTTCCCCCCTTCCCTCCTTCCTCAGGCCTAGCTCCTCTCTGAGAGGAGAGAATCTCAACAGGGTCCAAGGGGGTGGGGGTGGGGAAGTGGTGGGGCAGGGCCCAAACCAGTCCCTTGCCAGGCTTGTGTGATCCAGTTGCCAATCCAGTCCCCCTAATTCTCCACCCAGGCTGGTCGTTCCCAATAAAGGCTATTCTTCACTTGACCAGAGCCCAGATGAGAAGCCACTGGTAGCCCTTGACACTGACAGGTGTGTACAGGGATGTTGGGGCAGCTGGGCAAGCCACAGGAATCTGTATGAACATGGAGTAGACTGTGCAGGCCACAACTGTTGTATCGTCAGAATTGAGATGTTCTTTGGACAGCCAGGAGTTCTCCCAGGGAGTGGAATTTTTTACCTGGAGATGGGGAAGGGCAGAGAGAGGGAAAAGGGACTGGCACAGTCTGCCATGGTCTGGGACAATTGATCCAATGGCTGTCCTGAGAATGGGCCCTGATTCGATGCTTACTGCCCTGTCCCCTGCAAGGGAACAGCCTCACCACTGGGAACATACCTGGCTGACCAGGACTCTGGGAAACCCAACAAGCCAGGGTAATTTGAGCCTAGATGAAAAGGGGGAGGGTTGGGGGAAAGGCATAGCATCTCTATTTAGGAGGTTAAAGGTAACAGTTTATTTAGAAAGGTGGGGCTAGGGAACCTGACTTAAAACTGCATTTGCACAGCAAGCACAGTTTTTATTTAGACCATGCTGTTTATTTTGAAGTGTGGGAGAGGGGTCGGTATTGACTGATGGGGATGGGGGTGCAGGGAGTTTTCTACTTAATTTCTGGAAATCACTTCCCCTCTGTCCTCTTTCCTACATGGCTAGCGATGATGACTTTGACATGTCCAGATATTCCTCCTCTGGCTACTCCTCTGCTGAGGTGAGGCCCCACCCATCCCATCCTAGACACACCCTCCCGGGAGAAGGGATAAGACTTATGCCAAGTCACAGCCGAGGGAAGCTATGAGCAAAGCTAGGCAGAGCCCTTGTGGGAGCAGCAGGGACTTAACGGGTGCAGCCTGGGATGGCAGAGTCGGGAAAAAGGTGAGGTGGCCAGACTCTGGCCTCAAGTCAGTGGATGCTGGGGTTAGGGGTGGGACTTCAGCCTAGGGTTGAAATAGAATGCAGCATGAAAAACAGGCAACACCTTATGAAGATGGGCTTGAAATAGGGGCAGGGCCCTAATAGAGGCACGACCTGAGGTGGGAAGTTGCCCTAATTAGAATGGGATGGGGTGTGTCACAAGGAAGTGTCTGTAAAGAAAGCCAGGCCAGAACTGAATTAGTGGTGAAGCCAGGAATTTCAGAGAGGCCTGGGATGGGATGGCTCTGGGGGTTGAAGGCCTGGGAATGCCACCAGGCTGTGGTTGCTGCCTCTGGGTCACCCTGAGCCTGACCTCCCTCCCCTTTGTCTACAGCAGATCAACCAAGATTTGAACATCCAGCTGCTGAAGGATGGCTACCGGTTAGACGAGATCCCCGATGACGAGGACCTGGACCTCATTCCCCCCAAGTCCGTGAACCCCACCTGCATGTGCTGCCAGGCCACGTCCTCCACTGCCTGCCACATTCAGTAGCGGGTGGGGCTGCCACAGTCAATGGAGCCGGGCCACTGTGGGCCAGGATAGACAGGGCAGGGGCCGACCCCTCCCCAGCTCCTCTGCCTGCCCCCCGGCCCTGCGTCCCCTACAGCCACCAACCTCGTAAAAGTCATTGCTTCCTCCTATGGTAGGACGTGTACCTCTGTGTGTTCATGGAGCCGGAGAAACCAAAACCGGGTCTCTCTCCACCCCAGGGGCTGAGGAGGGAAAGGGGCTGTTTGTTCAGTTACTTGGGGGCCCAGCGCCTTGTCCACCTCCCCAAAGCTGCAGTCCAGTGGGGGAGTGGGGGGCTGGACATCAGGGAGGCCAACAGTAGTCAAGGGGGAAGAGGGATTGAAGCCAGGGGCTTGGCCCCACTCCAGTGAAGCCATGAATCCTCCGGCCTAGTAAGGAAAAGGGCTTTGAGGGAGAAAGGCCCAGGGCAGTGGGGCAGGGCCCAGTACCTTACGGCCCCCTCTAGCACCCCTGCCAGCCCGTGTACCTATTGCATTTCTCCCCTCATCCCCAGATGGGAAGCCTGGCAAAGTTGCCCAGTGGAATATTGTCCCTCACCTATCAGATCACTGCCTTCTTTCTCCACTTTGCTCTATTCACCCCTTCCTCCCTTGTTCTCTTAGTTGAAGGTAAAGTGGGTCTTAGAGACAGGCCAGAATTTGGGATGGTTGGGATGATATGATCTGTTCTCACCGGCCCCTAACCAGTTCATCTCTCTGCCAATACAGCCTCCCCCGTTCCACTCCCGCACGTCCACACACAGTTTCTATTCATTGGCCTCTGTCCCAGGCTGGAAGCAGGAAGCAAGGCAGGCCTCGAATGCCTCATTCGCATCTCAATCTAGCCTACGATTTCAGATCCTTGTCCCCAGTAGGAATTTTCAAGGAAGCAAGCTTAGGAGAACACTGTGGCCGCATGTGTGTGGTAGGGAGAGCTTGGCAGGTGTGTGTGCCTGGATCTTTCAGGGTGTGTTTCTGCCTTTCTAAATGCCTGTTTCTGTCAGAGATGGTAAGGAAGTGACTGTGTGGTCTGCTGACCATGTGAGAGGCTGTGAGTAGCGCAGGGGACTGAGAGCCCTGCACGGGGGGGTCAGAAGTCTGGGTTCTAGTCCCAGCTCTGGCACTGTCCCTGTGGTCTTCAGCAAGCCACTTGTGTTCACTGGGCTTCAACAGTAAAATGAGCAGCGTCTGAAATTATTAATGTTCTGGAGGAATTTTTCATAGGTGTATCTGTGGAGGTGTAGAGGGAGCTCTCTGTGTGTCTTTGAGTACACCTAGGGGGGCATCCTGAGTTGTATGTCCATGTGAAAGGAGAGGGGGAAGGTCTGTGGGACCTGCGTATGTCTGAGTGCATGCAGAGTTACTTGAGAATGCAGGTGTGTGTCTATGAATGTGTGTGGGGGGGTGGTATATAGTATGTATGTGGATATATATAGCGTATGTAGCTATATGAGTCAGAATGTGTGTATTACTGCTTCTGCTGCCATTGCTGGAGTGGGGAAGATGCCAGAAAAGCTGATGCTAAAAGTCGAGATGGAAGAGGATCAAGGCCCTCCCTTGGGACTGGGCAATATAGACCCGCCCCCATATGAAGAAAAATGAAAGCACAGTTAGCCTAAGACCTTTCAGGTCTGTGCCCCACAAACCACATATCCCAGGGCCAGGGTGTATACCCACCATTCTTCAATGCTGTCATCCCACAGCCCCTTCCCTGGATGCCATTCCTGGGAGGTGGGACCGGGAAGGGAGAGAGGGTAATGAGAGGAAAGAGTAAGGCTGCTAGCTTAGGAAGGGTAGCAGCGCTCCCTGCACCACCCCCAGGGGCTACCAGCTTCAAAGTGCTGAGATGCAGCTCTCCACCCTCAATTCCTCCAACCCACCCCTACCTCCTCTAGTACAGTGGCCCTGGTTACATGATGAGAAAATGCCAAAGGGAGGCAAGGACAGAGACAGTACCTGTGGGGCCCACAAGGCCCGTACCAACCCCCATCTGTGCCCATCTCTCCCACTCTGGTCAGATCCCTACGCCCTGTCATCTGGGCCCTAGAGCCAAGCCTCCTACTACTGTCACCACCACCTGGGCTCCTTGACTCACCCTTCGAGAACATGGGTGCCTCCTCTTTTCCAGACAGGACCGCCTCCGGGGCTCATTTAGACTGCTATCTTTGCCGCTGATTTCCTGACTATGGCCCTCTGGCCCTGAGGAATCAGGGAAAAGCTCCCTTTTCACAGGACATGCCTAGTTTCCTGGCAGGCAGGGGTTTCTAACTAAAGCAGTATACAAGTGGTGGGGACAGGTAGAAAGCTGGCAGCCAGCACCTTCTGGGTCTAGGAAGTGTCTTGGAGGATGAAGGGGAGGACTTGAGGCCTTAGCTTGCCCCCTGCCACCCTTCCCCCTTGTAGATACTGCCTTAACACTCCCTCTACCCTCAGCTCTGGCTGCTGCCCAGCCAGGTTTCTCCGCGCTCACTAATTTATTTCCAGGAAGGTGTGTGGAAGACATGAGCCGTGTATAATATTTTTTTTAACATTTCCATCGCAGTATTGACCATCATCCTTGATTGTGTATCGTGTAACACAAATAATGATATTAAAAGCATCAAACAAGCCAGCCTCAGCTCCCTGCCTGGGGTGTGGGCAAGGGGCATGTGGGCTGGGAAGGGGAGGAAACTGATCCTCTGAATGAACATTTCACTCTACCTCCATTCGTGGGTTCCCAGGCCAGGGCTGCCACTGACCAGCTGCATGACCCTCTGTGAATCACTTGATCCCTTAGAACCTCCATGTCTCTTCATCAAAGTGAGAAGCTTGGCCTAAATCTCCAGGGGCCTCTGAACTCTTGGAAATTGGGCTCTGTTTAGAGGTTTGAGGGAGGAAGAGGCTGGAAGTAGGGAGAGAATTGGCCTCCTCACCTCCCCAGGGCTGGGACTAAGCCAGGTGATATCATAATGGGCAGTGCCCCCCCTGGAGAGGGAAGTGGGGTGGGATAGGAGCAGGAAGGCTGTGGGAGAAGGATGTTGAGAAACCCTCCACAGGAGTGGGGGTCACGGCAGCTAGGGGCACCTGCTGGGCCAGAGGTGCGGGCTGTCTGGGAGAGGGGATGGTCACTGATAGTTTGCGAGGAGCCCTTGGTAGGTAGAGCCCCCCACGGTACTCCCTAAACCCCACCATGTTCCTCTTCTCCCAAAAGACCAAGACCCCCATCAGCACCTACACTGACTCCTACAGGGCTCCTACCTCCATCAAGGAGGTCTATAAGGACCCACCTCTGTGGGCCTGGGAAGCCAACAAGTTCGTGACTCCGGTAAGTAGAGGTCGGGGGAACAGGCCAGTGTGTATGGCCATACCTGTCTGGGTGAACAGCAGCGTGTGGTTGTCATTATGTTTGTAATTATTTGTAGCTTTGCATGTGTGTTTTTTATTCTTTTGCCTAGGTGTGGAATTTATAATAATATATATAATAGTATAAGATCCTGCCTTCATGGTGCCCTACTACACCAGGGTAGGAGATGGAAAGAGTTAGATAATAATCAAGAAATGAACAAAACATTTATAAATTATCTAAAGCACTATAAAAGGAATAGGGTAATGGAAATGGAAAGTAACCAGAGAGAGCTACTTAAATAGAGAGGTCACAGAAGACCTAGAGGAGAGACCTTAGATGACAGGCGTGTGAAGAGCTGAAAGAAAAGAGTTCCAGGCAGAACAATCAGGAAGTGCAAAGGTACGGAGGCTGCCAGTGGGATATGCCAGAAAATGTCCAATCGGCATGTTTTCGGGCATGTGTGTCACAGTCTCCTTGTAAATATTCTGTACTTGAAGACAGGTAGCCAAGTGTGTCTGTGCAGCTTGCACAAAATGGAGAGATTTTTTAATCTAACTGTGACTGCCTAAGGGAATTTATCTGTGTGCACCATCCAACAAACTTTGTTGGGGATCTACAGGTGCCAGGCACAATGTGGATACAACGATGAAGGGCCCGACCCTGCCTTTCAGGAACTCTCAGCAAACAAATGAACTAAGTAGGGTTGCCCTGTGTGGAACAGCAGAGGCATGGGCACTGGTATAAGAGCTGGGAAGGGGAGAGCATTCCCAGAACTTGAAGGGCAGGTCTTCTAAGGGAGTCAGAGGGAGGGGGCTTCCAGCAGAGGAAAGTCAGAAGAAAGGGCAGCCTGAGGGCAGGGACCCACCAGGAACTGAGAACTGCTGGAGCACAGAGAGAGGCCTGCCCTACCATAAGAGAGGAGCCTGCACCACGAAGGGCCTCAGGCTGTGTTAAGCAACCAGGACATAATGCTCCAGGTTTTTGAATCTGCCAGTGACGTGATTAGATTGTGAGTCATGCCACCCTGACTACAGTGGCAGGAGATTGGAGGGGCTGGGGCTGCCGGCAGGAAGCCCAGTGAGATTGTAAAGGACGAGAGAGGAGGATGTAGGTGAGAGGCAAGGAGACTCTGGCAGTGAAAAAGGATTTTGTTGGAGGAAAGAGAATTTTTATTTTTTTAAGTTTATTTTTCAATTACAGCTGACATATCCTCCACTTTGACTGGCAGTCCTAATTATAGGCAAGAATTTTAAAAATAATTTTTATAATTATAAAATAAATATAGGCTCATTGCAGAAGGTGGTGATAACCCAAAGAGACACAAAGAAAAAGCCTATAATCTCATTACCCAAAATAACCACTGTTAATTTATTATTACATGCTCGCTTAGGAAGCAAATATTTTTTATGAAAAAGGTGTCATTGTATACTAATATTTTTAATCTTGCAGGTTTTTTATATATAGCCATATATTAGGTCATTTTCTTGTCCCAAATATTTTATAATTTTAATGACTTTAGGTATTTTATGAATGTACCAAAATATATTTAAGAAGTCATATATTATTGGAAGTTTAGAGTAGTCATATAATTTTGCTAGTACAAAGTTATCTTTGTATATGTCACCTGTTCCCTAAGGATAAGTTCCTAGACATTAAATTGTTAGGAGAAAAGACATGCACATTTTTTAAACTTTTGATATACACTTCAAATTGCTGTAAAAAGGTTTGTAATAATTTATGTGCCCACCAGCAAAATATGAGAGTGCCTGCCTGCTCTTCCATTCTTGAGAGAAGGAGATTTTAAGAAATAGTCAACATAACTTGGTCACCATCAGGATATAAAGAAGAGGGAAGAGATTAGGATGATTCCTGACTTTGGGGCTCTGGCGCCTGGAGGAATGGAGTGCTGCTAACTGAGATTTGGAATCACAGATCATAGAGATCTGGAGTTCATTTGGGACAGAAATAATCGAGGACTTTCAGGAAAAGATTTCTGGTGGATAGTTGGATATACCTAGTTCTGAAGCAAAAGAAAGATGTTAGGGCTCCAGATATAGATTTTTAAATCGTCAGTACACAGGTGGTATCTGAAGTCATAGGAATGAATGGGATTTGCCAAGGAAGGGTAAGAAAATGGCCATGACAGACCTTCAGAGAATATCAACATTTAAGGGGTAGGTAAAGGAAGAAGAGCCATAAAAGGAGACAGAATGATAGGAGGAAGGTCAAAGAGAAACCAATCAACATAGCATTGTTAGACAAAGTTCAGTATCAAATGCTGTAGACACAGAAAGGAATCTCTTGGATGTAGTAACCTGGCCAGAGAGTTTCAGTGGGTAGAGAGGAGTGAAAGCCAGATAGCAGTGAAATTAAAAATGAAGGAAAGTCTTCAGTGTCTGGCAGAATGGTGGTTCAGAAACTCTGAAAGGCCCTCCTGCTTCAAAACAGCAAGGTCCTGCATAAAAATTAATTTTTGTTTTATTTTGGACTCTCATGATGGTGAGTGGTAAGGGTACTTAGAAAACGAAATTGCCCTGAAGACAAATGCCAATATCTGCGCTACCAGCAGGAGTTTAAGCCTTAAGCTAGCTGCAAGATGGAGGAACTAAACCTGGAAATTCCAAACTGAACCAGAAAGTTCAGTAACCTCTGGCTTCCTGCCCCGTAGCGTGCACACGCGCACACACACACACATACACACACACTGAATGTATAGCTTTCATGGTGAAAAATATCTTCAACGTATGTTTCTAGGTATCCTTCAGAGTAAAGTTAATCAAATTGGAGCTCACAATTAAGAGATATAAGAAAACAAACCACCATCGACAGCCAGCAGAAACAACAGACTTAAACCTCCAAGGACTTCAGATATTGGAATTAACAGTTAAATAATACAAAATAATTATGAATTTTTCAAAATAAAATGTGAAATTATCAAAATTAGCAAACAACAAGAGATTATATATATAAAATACCAGACAGATGTAAAGGAGAACTGAATGGGAATCTTAAAAATAAAAACTGTATGTGTTAAAACCAAATACTCATCTGGGATGGTGAATGGGTTAAAGAACAGAGTAGACACAGCTTAAGAGTAGCAAAGAGAAAATATTAAATAAACATTAAGCAATATGAAAGATAGAAGGAAAAGATCCATACACATCTACTTGGAGTCCCAGAAGGAAAGAACAGAAAGAATAGGCATTATCTGAAGAGGAAAAAGCTCTGAATTTTCCAGGACTAATGAAGGAAATGAATCCACAGTTACAGAATGAAGAGAATGACTTCCACGTTTAGGTATCTCATTGAACTGCACAACACCAGCTCAAGAGATGACCTTAAACACAGAAAAATTGTTTTCCAAGTGTTCTCCTTTCAGGAACAAAATAAAGAAGAAAGATAAATACATTTTCAGGCAAACAAAAAATAAAATGTTTACTACCATCAGACCTATAGTAAAGAAAATTCTAAAGAACATACTTTGGATAGAACAAAAATTATCACAAAAAGGACAGTCTGAGATGTGAAAAGAAATAGATAAGAAACTGGCAAAAATGAGAAATTTAAGCAAATAAGTATAGAAAGTAATTATAATGACTTATTTTGCAAAATTTATATAAAAAACCCAAAATATTGGAAAACAATATGAGGTAAGTTGTATATTGGAAAATAATATCATGTAAGATGCAAAGATAGGAAAGGAATAAAACCTGTCATTCACAGATGATACAGCTGTGTATTACAGAATCTATAAATTATTAGAATAAGAATTTAGAAAATTGGATTAATATAAAGTCAATCACAATCACATCTTTACATCAACAAATATTTAGAAAGCATAATTTAAAATATACATATTATTCTAGCAATAAAATAAAAAAATAAATCTGTGCAAACTATGAATGATATTATAAAACTTTGAATATTTTTAAAAATTCTTAAATAGATATCACATGCTCAAGGATAGGAAAAGTCACTAAAATAATCTCAAGATCTCTTTCGAGAATTTGACAAGCTGTTTCTAAAATTTATAGACAGGATCAGAGGCTCAAGAAATAGCTGAAACACACCTAAAGAAGAAGGGGATTGCCAATGATATATTAATATTTATTACCAAGCTATATAAATGCATTAAGCATACTATTACTGTATGGATAGGCAAATTTGTTAATGAAATAAAACAGATCAGAATTGGAGCCATGCATATATGGAGACGATATCCAACAGAGTTTACTGAAAGTAAAGCTATGGGAAAAGATATATCAGGCTTCGTGGCACAAATCTGTGGGAGAAGATAGGTACTCAATGGGACAATTTGTTATCCATATAAACAAAACTAAAATTGATCGCTAGCTCACACCAAACCCCAAAAGCAATACCTGACAGATTAAAGACTTAAATAAGGAAAGTAAAACTATAGCTTTTAGGAAAAAAAGATAAGATCTTATCTCCATTATCTTATAATGTGGATATATTTCTTAAATCACAAAAGCACTACATAATAGATTAATAAATTCAACTATATTAAAATTAAGAACTCGTGTTCATCAAAAGATTTCACAGACAAAATGAAGATACAAGCCACAAACAGAATATATTTGCAACATGTGACTGACAAAGGAGTAGTATATGGAATATATAAAGAACTGTAAGTCTCTGGGTTAAATTTAAAACATGTCTGTATTGACTCCCTCCTGAAACTCTCAACAACTACAGTAAGTAGCTATTTAAGATATAAACTCTCAAGAATGGTGAGAAAGAAGAGACAAGGCAACAAAATTTCAAAAAGTAGGAAGTATGATAGATAAGTAGTAACTGACTCTGCAAATCTGAGAAAGCTGAATCCAAAGTCAACAGTGGGAAACAAAAGACATAAGTCAATGTTAAAGTACAGAATTTTCACAAGCCTCAGTCATTATTATAATCAATACAAGGCTTCTCTGGAACTGAATATGGAAGAGGACCAAGGCTAAAATAAGGATGATTTGCAAACTGTTTAAGAAGCAGTTGATAGGGTGACTATCCATCCCATCTCTGCAAAAGTCAGAAGGCTTATTTTTTGGTGAGGATCTCAGGACTGGGAATACCAAGCCCAGCTGAAGGCAAGGTACCATACTGAAAACAGGAACCTCTGTACACTAAATGTAAAACCTTCAGCAGCATTCTTGTCCACTAGTTCTCAGAACACTGACAGCTAGGTCACTACCCTCAGGCCAAAGATTGAAAGAGTCCGTTCTGAAAGATATGATCAGCCCAAGGGGAAAGACCTACAGATACTGACAGTGGGCAAAAAAAATAGTCTAGCCAGATCATCCTACAATGAGGTTCATGACTGACAAAGTCCACCTGCAGCTCAGAGCCTCCAATAAGCGTTTCAAATCCTACTCATAAAGATGAGCAGACAATCAAAGATTATAGACATCTGAGGAAGGCTTGAATGGAAAAAGTGATCTCTGTGAGTTCTTCTAAATGACTGGCTTTGCAAATATGTGTCCATGCCTGAGTGTGTGTATACAGATGTACATTTGTAAGTGTGTCTATAAGTGATTCTGGGTACAAAGATCCTTGTGTATGTGTGTATGTGTGATGTGTGTAAAGTTCAGGGGGGTGACAAGTCATAGGACTCCTCCACCCATATGGAATATAACTGAGCAGGATCCGCCCACAGAACAAAACCTCCGCTGGCACAGAGAATCCAGGAAGCCCGTTAACGGAGGGGTTTTCAGGGTGGTCTCATCTCTGGAGACCCAGGGCAGCAAGGTCTCATCCCTGGCCAAGAGAACCCTCTAAAGAGGAGAGGTATGTGGGTGGCAGTGTCACCATCCCAACACCTTGCAGCCCGCTATGAGGAAGTCCATTCTGGGGTCTGATTTTGCTGGGTGTCCTGCCCCTGTGACCCACTTGCCTTTTCATACTAGCTGCCTACAGACACCTACAGGCCCACAATTAACTTGATATTCTACCTTCAGCTGAGGACAAAGGAGACCCAAAGGGAGGTCTTGATTGGAGAGTCCACAGATCTAGCCCAACAAGGAAAGATGGGATAAGATCAAGTGAACTCCATGAAGCAGAGGGGCCCAGGGCCTAAACCAAGGTCAGGATAGGACCAAGGCAAAATGAGTGTCAGGGTCAAGGGTATCAAGATCAGAACCACTTCAGAAGCAGAAGCCCCTCCAGTCCCATTCTCCTTCAAGGTGTCAGGCTTCAAGGGAGCCCTCCCTCGAAAAAACACCTACACAAGGTAGCCAGCTCCCAGGGCAGCCAGCCTTTCCTGAAGCTTAAGGTTATACCAAGGGGGCTGTTCCTCTGTTGGGGGTGATCCACCGGGCCCTGCTCTAGGCAGCTCTGCCTTTAAAAACTCCCAGACAATAGGAGGTCAGAATAGGAAATGAGAATATCAGAAAATGCCTGGCTCTAAGCCCGAGCCTTGGATGGAAAGAAAAGCAAAGTGTAATTCAAATAAGAGAACTATGAAGAGGAGCCAAGACTGGCATGGGGATCCCTTTAGCATAGGGAGGGGTGTTAGGACACCAGCCAGGACTGATCTTCTCAATAGGGGCTGGATCTAAGTCCAATTGGACCCCAAGGCTGGAGTCTCTGTGTACCTAGCCATTTCCTTCCCTCTTCCCTCGCACAGGGCCTGACTCAAACCAGGCAGCGCCACGTGAATCCTGAAGCCCTGCAGAAGATGGTCAAATGTGCTGTGCGGGACTATAGCTGTAAGAGTTCCATGCCAGGCCACCCCTACTTGCCTGAGAAATACTGGCTCTCTCAAGAGGAAGGTAGGGCCTCACTCCTCACCAACTCTGACCTCATTCAATGACCCCAACAATCACCCCCCACCTGAATCTAACTTGAATCTTGACCACCCTGATCATACATCAGTCTTATTCCCATCCATGACCTGGGCTTCTTCTCCAACGATGCCTGCTCCAGCTTGACCTGACCTGACACTGACCCTGGAGGTGATTCAGGCCCTATCTTTTGGGAGCTCCTTGTCTGTTGCATTTGCATTTGTCTGCTTCCAAAGAACTGGAAGCTGCCTTCCAGAGAACTGGAAGAATAAGATACCGATCTTACTCTTAGAGAGATGGAGTATTAACCTCCTCCAAACAAGTCCAAGTGCCATTTCCTCTCATCTTCTTAATGACCCTGTTCCATCAAGTTCTCCATCTCTGCTGCATCCCTCTTCCTGCCACACTCTTTCCCTCTACCTGGAAGCCTTTTCCAATATCTTCCTGCCTAAAAATTCTCTCTTCCCCCTCCCCCTTCATAACCAAGATTCTCAGAAACAGTCTATGCTCCCTGTTTCCATCTACTTCCTCACTCCTTCTTATACTTTATGAGAAACAATCTGTCTTATTTGACCTAATCAAATTAGGTGTTAATGGTTGTTCACTCTGTACTTCTAGAAGAGTATAGAGGCTTGTCTCATTCACAGCTATGCCCTCTCCATCTAAAACAGCACAAGGCTTCATAAGTATTTGTTGAATGAACTGATGACAACTCTTCATCCAGTTGAAATTGAGGGTCTGCATCTTCTACACACAGACATTAAAACTGTTCTTGTGTGGTTTTAACTACCCCATCCACCAGACTTCAATCTTTACCTTATGAGACCTGCCCTATACGTTGCACTCTCTGACCACTCTCTACTTCTTGAAACTCCTTCCTTCCCCATCTTCTCTGATGCCCCAATTTCCTGGGTGTCTTGTCCACTCACTCTGGGAACATGAGGGTTCCTCAGGGTACTAATCTGAGCCTTCTTCTCTCCTTACCCCTCTCCTGAGACCATTTTATCTAATCCATGCCTTTAATTACAACCCCAAGTCTATTTCTAGCCTTGGCCTCAAATCCAAATTCTATTCTCCATCTGACTATGGTCATGCTTACCTGAAGGTCCCAAACACCCCAAACTCAGCATGTGCAACTTACCAACCCAGAACTCCAAATCCTAATACCCTGCCCCATACATGCACCTGCTCCTAGACCTCCATTCCTGATGTCTCTCTCTCACATGTGTTCTTTCAAACTGTTAGGAGAGTAGATCACAGAGGGCCTTGTTGGACAGGCCTAGGTTATTGGGTGGATGGGGCTTTGAAGGGTTTTATATAGGGAAGTGTCTTGGTCATATTTTCATCTGTGAAAATCTCTGTAGAGTTTGGGTTGTAGGATTTAAAGATGAGGTAAGGAGACCAGTAGGCTAATAAAATAATAGTTTTCTAAGTCCTAAGTGTTTTACATAGGTTCATTTCAATTTCACAACCACCCTATGAAGTAAATAGTACTATTACCTCATTTTAAAACTGAGGAAACAGATATAGTGAAATTAACTCAGTGAAGGCCACACACAGTTAATATCTGCAGAGATAAAATCTGAAGCCAGGCAGTCTATCTGCAGAGTCCATCCTATTAATCAAGACATTATATAGTCTCCTGGTTAAGGCACTGCATGGACACAGGGGAGATCACAGGAGACTAGAAGAGGGGATAGATTCAAGTGATTTTAAGGAGGCAGAATAAACAAACTTTGGAGACTGGTTGTGGAAGATGAGACATAGGAACTGGGAGGAGGGCCAGTTTCCAGGTTGGTTCTATCAGAGAGGGTGATGCCAGTATGAAAGTGATCAGCTCCAAGGATCCAGACCCCACTCAGAAGCAAGTCTTAGGTAGAAAATGGGCTACATCTCACTAAGAAAAGTGTAGGCCAAGCTGGGCTTTGACTGGCCTGAGGGAAATCAGTTTTGTGCTGGGGATCAGAGGAGAAACATTTTGGGAATCTCACATCCTGGGATGGAGTAAGGAGTAACACTGTCTTCTTATTCTCCATCCCTATAATCAAGCAGACAGATGCAACCCCAACTACTTGTGTAGTGACCGGTATAACACATGGAGAATGGGACCTTACCACTGCACTGGCTGGAACAAGTATACCACATGCCTTCCCCGGCTACCTAAGGTATCTACTGTGCCCAGCACAGATAGGGTCTTGGATGTACACACACACACACACACACACACACACACACACACACACACACACATCCACCTCCCAAACCACAGTGACTGACAATTCACCATTAATTACTCATGCCTCTCCCATCAAAAATGATCCAGGGATCCTTCCCATGTGTGAAATTAGGGTTTGTATTTTCTAGAAGACAAAGGAACCCAGGAGTGGAGCTGTGCTAGGTCCCTGGGTCCCAATCTCTGGGTAGTTTCTATGGGGACACAGTTAGTGTGCGCTCCTTGACGTGCTGCCTTTCTGAAGCTTGCTACTTAGCTCCTTCCCACATGTTTGGCCAGAGAGTCAGTGATAGGCTGCGTCTACCTGCTCCACCCTCCCTTCCTTTGTGATGTAAGCAAGGACGAAAGGAGAGAGAATGAGGCCACTCATAAGCAGTGCAGATAAATATAGGAGAGTCTTTCAAGGAGAGAGGAAGGAATCCAGCGGGCAGCGCCAGAACTAAGGGAAAAGAAACCGTGAGAGGCTCTGAGACCAGAGCAGGGGTTCTCAACTGTAGGCTGATGGCTGAACCTTTTTGAATCAAAATCAGATTCAAAGAGGTTCAGATTCACTTCCTCAAGAATCAGAACTTTTCACAAGTCCCCCCAAGTGATTCTGATGGGCAGGCAATATTGAAAACACCTATTAGAGACACCGAAAAAAAAAATTTTTTTAAAAGAGAGAGAAACCGGAGATAGAGCTAAACAGAGTCAGCTAGACAAAGAGGGGTAAAATCAAAAGCAAACGCTGAGGCAGGATTGTCAGAGGTTCGGGTCCCCAGGCCGGGTCCAACTACAGTGTTACTCCCCTCTCCCGTCCCACCCCAAGTGGGCGGAGTAAACGCGTTCCCTGGCAACAACTCTAAACACTCAGAGCCCGGGCGAGACGAGAGCACGTGGATGGCGGGATGAGGCGCGGCCTGTTACTGGTCTCGGTGTCCTGGGAGGGAGAACCCCCCCCCCCAAACAGGGTCCTTGTGGGTCAGAGCCTGAGGTAGCCTCCTGTGTGCCATTTCCAGGAGGCCGGGATGGAGACAGTAGTTCGAGGCATGCCGTTGGAGTACCCCCATAAGCCGGAGCGACTCAATGCCTATGGTACCGGACGGCGAGGTGGTGGAAGGGAACGGGTGGCGGGAGGCCAGAAAGAGAGTGGGGTGGGGACCTGTGCGACGGGGTGGAGGCCGAGGGCCCTGGAGAGGGTGTAACCCTGTCTCTATCTGTCTACCTGTGTTTGTCTCCATCTCTCCCTGTCTCTCACCCTGTCCCTTCCCATTCTCGTGACCGTCTGGGTCTGTCGGTCTGGGGACCTGCGGGCCCAGAGCGCGAGGTGGTGGTGAACATGCTGAACTCGCTGTCACGGAACCAACCACTGCCTCAAATCACGCCCCGATGCGGGTGCGCAGACCCGCTGCCGGGCCGCCTGCCCTTCCAGGGTTATGAAAGCGCTTGCTCCGGCCGCCACTACTGTCTGCGCGGGATGGACTACTGCGTCACCGGGGCACCCTGCAACGAATGTCGCCTGCGGCCTCTGTGTCCAGTGCAGCCGACTGTAAGGTTCGCAGGGCCTCGCCCTGCTCAGGCGGGCCATGCCCCCAAACAAGCCGGGTCCCCGGAGCTTCCCCTGGCTGCAAGCTCTCCATCCCGCACCACTTGTAGCCTTCACCTGCCTCTACACCAGGCCCCCACCCCACTCCATCCTGCTAGGCTCCCTTACTAGGTCCCGCCCTATCCTGCCCTCCGGCTCCACGGTCTGAATGGACCGCTGAACCGGGAGAACCTGCAGGAAGATTCCCCCAAGTTTCCCATCCTGTCTCTCCAGAAGGGTGCTCAAGGCCAGCTTCACTCCTGTATCTGTTCTGGAGGCCCCGCCGAAGAATTTTGTTAAGAAACCTTGCACATCAGTCACATCCCCTACCCACGCCCTCCAGCCCCACTCCCTACCTGGACCCCCGGCCCTAGGGACGTGTTCTCAGAAGTGTCCTTTATTCCTGGGCCTCGGGTCACCTCAGTAATGGGCGGGGTTATTACCCAGTGCTAAGTGAGCAAAGAAATGGTGACCGGATTACCGGAAGGGCCCCGGCCTCCTTGGAGCCTTGCTCCACCTCCGAATGTAGACAGCCTCGCTTGTTACTGCTGAAAAAACTGAGGCCCGAGTGCCCATTTGCAGCCGACTGTAGCGCAGCCTTCTCTCTGCACCCGGCGGCAGACAAGGAGGGCTGAACCTGGGAAAACAGCCATGTCCGCATCAGTCTAAACAGTTGTGCAGGGGGTGTTCCCGACCCCTGCCCCTAATCCCATGGTGATGCCCTCCGCTCCTCCCTAGGCAGAGAGAGACTGATTCCTTGCACGAGACTGGGTCTTACCCCTTACAAGGGCAGGGGGGAGAGAAAGTGCCCGAGCCTCAGAAATGTCACCCCGTCGGTAGTGTGGAGTGATTGCCGTCCCATGGCGAAAATCCGGGAACTCCTCCCAAGTTCTCAACGACCCTCCCCAGAGTCCAGCATGTTGCACAGCCCAGCCTGGGTGTGGAAATGAGGCCTTTCTGGGAGAGGGACTTCCAGGTGTCTTCACAGAGGTGATGTTTCTTGAAGGGCCAGGAGGCCTGAGGGGAGAATCTCTAAGCCGTAGGACTGACGCCTGAAGCTGGGAGTCCCGTTCTGGGCTGGAGGGTAGGGAAAATCAAAAGGCCCGACCACTCCCTTGCCCACCGCTTCCTCCTCCAGGAGTGTATCGCCGTATGCACACCGGCCCGGAATGCAATGTGCTGTTATAACTCCCCTGCCACCGTACTACCCATGTCCGAATCTTAGGTAAGTCTGGAGCACACCGGCACACGCGCGCGCGCACACACACACACACACACACACACACACACACACACACACACACACACACACACACACACACACACACACACACCACACACACAGAGGCTGCTTTCTTGGCGCGGCGGGGAACTCGGGGATTCGTTGGGGTGGAAACTGTCCGCTGCGATGCACTGAGTGAAAGGTACCACCAGGGGGCGCTAGTGCCATGGGGAAGTGAAAATTGGCAAGGAAATGGAGAACCCCATGAGGGCCGGGAGGTCTGCATTGAGCGGTTACAGGTTGGCAATTGGACTTAGAATCAAGAGATCAACGCTTTAGGTTCAGGGCTTGAAGTAGAGGGTAAGAAGTCACTGTTAGGGAGCAGGTATTGAAAATTTAAAATGTTAAGGTAGAACCTGAGATCAGGGTTGGACCAGCATTAGGGGTAAAATGTTGAGATAAGGTTAGCATTGACATTGAAAATTGGAATCAGACGGATGAGGGCCCATCTCTCCTCACAGGTGGGACACAAGTCACTTTAAGAAGACCGGTGCCGCCCAGAGAAACAACTATGTTGTCCACCCTGAATTTGTGTCGGAAACCTTCTCTGACTACCGCTGCTGGTAGAGCTTGAGCTAGGGGAGGTTGAGCAATAAATAAACTTTTCACCCCATAGGCTGCCTCCTGTGTCCTCACCCAGCAAGATCCGTCAGGCAGGAAACATTCACTCAGGCCTCTGCCAAGCCCCCTAAACTGAGATGCAGACTCTCAGAGACAACCGGCCCTGAGCTCTCCCCACCCCCATCGTCTCAATACTTACCTTAGGTGCCCCTGAGTGCCCTCCTGACACACCATATCCACCCGGTGTCTCATTTCCTCCACTCGGGAGTCCAAACTAGTAGGTCCACCTAGCCATGCAGGGAGCACCCTCCAGCTAACATTTCTCCAGTGTCTCCTAAACTTAGATGGTCCTCACCCTAGCATCTTGGTGGACCCAGAGTCCTCTAATCTGCAGTCAGAGCCCCATCTCTATACCCATAGCTCTTGATTTCTACTCCCAGAGTCTATCACAGCCTCCCAAAAGCCTACAGTCAGACATCTCGCTGCCCTCCCCTACCCAAGTCAAGGGGTCTAAAACAATTTCATGACCAAGAAATTTCAAATTACAAAACAAAACTTGGCTTCCATGTCCCTCAGGGAGCAAGGGGCGGAGTGTTCTGGAGTATCTAGGCACCCCACTCCTTCCTGGGGTGGGGGTTTGGCGGAGCTCACTTCCTTGCAGCACAGGAATCTCCAACAGTTGTCACTAGCAGGTGGGGGCAAAACACCCAGGAGAAGTCAGTCATCTAGGTCCCTAACCTTGACTGCTGCCGTTCTGAACTGGTGGGAACCTCCCCTCTGGTGAAACCAAGATACTTCAGTGGGGTCCTTGATTGGATCTGCTCTTCACTGAACCGCTGAGAGTCTCCCGGTATTCCGATACCCTTTGCAATATGGGAAACTTTTTTCCATATGGAAGACCTAGTGAAGAGAGTGTTATACCAAGAGGGCCTCCACCTGTCCAAATCTGGATGAGAAGGAATCCCAAGGGGCCAGCTCTGCCCCTTTACCCTACGTCTCGTTCCTTCTCATACTCATCTCAAATTTAGCCTGGTGGAGCAAGAACTCTAACTTGTACATATGTTCCTTCCTCCAAAACTACATTTCCCAGCAGGCTGGGAGAAGAGCCCCGCCCACAAGCGGGTGGGCAACGCCCCAGAGGGCTCAAAGCGGGGGCGGAGCTGGGAGGCACAGTGCTTGCGGCTTGCCTGAGTTGCCCGGAGCTTGGCACTGAGCAGTAGAGGAAAGGTGGGGGCCAAGGGGAAGGGCCTCAAGTCCTTAGGACAATGTGGGAGGTGCCAGAGGCGGGGCCGTACTCGGAGGCTCCGGGCCAGAGCAAAAAACCGGGGCGTGACGGCCAGAGGGCGGGGCCTCAGCTGTCGGCAGCTGGGCAGCTCTCTGCGCCGCGCCGCTGCAGCTCAACTCCGGCTAGCTTGGACGTCTGCAGGAGCCTACCTTCTCCGCCACTTCTGGGGTCACTGCCGTGAGTGAGCCCAGGAGGAGAACCTTGGGAGGTTTCTGTGGGAGCAAACATTCTTAACTTTCTCTCCTAACCGCTGAGTGGGTGGGGAGAGCCTGAACACCTGAGTGGCCGTGGTTTCCATTGGGAGACAGGCCCCTTGACCTCAGTTTGTCCCTTTGGACTTAGTAGCTGTTGGGCGGGCCCTCGGGTTGGGGTGGAGTATTACAGGCTGTAGGCGCAGTCACTCGATTCCCTCAGATCCCTCCGCTGAGCAGGGAAATGGACTGGATCGAGTTGCCTTTGACATTTCCGCACATTCTCCTGGGAACTGTGTTCGATAAACCACTTAGCTTAGAATGGCCTCCCCTCAACTGGGCCGGTCCGGGACCTCCCCCTCATACCCGACTAGGGGTTGGCAGCCAAGAATGAGGTTGAGTGTCAAGTGGGGAGAGGTTTGGCTAGGGCTGACCCCACTGGCCTTCATTAGCCTGTGGCTAGTCTGATGGCAGAGGAGGCAGATTACAGGAGTCTGTAGCACCACCGTTAACACGGGAACCACTGTTCTTCCCACACAGCCCGGGTACCAGATGCTATTAAAGTTGTCCCTTTCCCACACTCAATCCTTCCTGGAGCAAGCGGCGGTGCCAACCCTTGAGCAAACAGGCCTTACCATGGCCACACCCACTTAATGGAAGCCTGTCCCAGCCTCTTGACCATAAAGCTCCTTTCCTCTGCTTCGTTCAGACAGCCCGTCAGACTATTATCTCCCACCTCCTAAAACTTAGGCTAATGGAGGGTTAAGTTGGCTTTTTGGATTCGGGCAACCTTGCTACTTAGGTGACTTCAAACAAGTTCCTTTTTCTGTTGGGCCACTGTTCCCTCATTTGAACAATAGACCCTGTAACTATGCCTTCTTTTCGGCATTGTTTTTCGGGTGGATGCTGTGGCATTTGGGAGACCAGCATGAGGCCTGCATGGAGTGGGTGCTCAGGCCTGTGGGCTACTGTCCTTCATCGAAGAACCTCAGAATCCTAGAAAGTTGAGATTCTCGGAAATTAAGTGTTGGAAAAGGTTTCTGAGGTCCCTTTAGCCTCTCCATGCTACCAGGGTCATGAGGTGGTCTGGTATAAAAGTTTTGAGAATGAGGGGTCCTATTCAGATATGGACCTTTTCTCCTTATTCCCTTAGTGCCCAGAATGGGGCCTTGGTTATCTTGAATGGATGAATGTAAATGTATAGCCACTCTGGCATGGGCTACCGAAGACTTTCTTTGGGTTCTGTTTATCTTGAGGTCGTCTGTTAATAAGGCTACTTACTGCCTGCGTTTCCCAGGAGAACTTTTCTGAACTGTACCTACAGGAAGGGGAGTCCATACTGGTGTGGGAAGTTGGAAAACTAAGCTATGTGGGCTGAGAGGAAGAGAATTAAGAGGCTGTAGTAGACCAGCCAGAACTGACCAGCTTTGGGAATGAGGGGCAGAGAAATAGAGAATGAAGCCCTGAGATAACAACTTGGGGAGGGGCAGTATGAGGAGCTGTATATTGACATCTGGGATCAAAATTCTGATCTGCGTCTGACATTCTTAATAGTCTCTTCATGGGAGAGTTGGGGGAGGTGAAGATCCTGAACAGTTCTGGCATCTACTGGGAAACTGCGGGGAACTTAGAAACAGAAACTGGCATCTGGGAGGAGACTAATTACTGTTTGCTAGTCTCCTTCTCTCCTTCCCCCTAGCTGGCGCAGCTGCCTGGCTGGCAGTTTGTATGTCTGTGTATGCACCTGGCCAGGGCTATTTCTTTGTTGGACTCTGCCCTTAGGGCTAAATCAGGAAGGGTCAGTGGCCTTGAGCAGCAGATTGCAACACACACCTTCCACAAATCTGTGTTTCCCTGCAGGCGAATTTGGATGTTGAGCATGCAGTATGTGAGAGCATATGTATGTAATGTATATGTGTGTGTCGGCGGGAGGTGGTCTGATCCCTAAAGAGTTGATAGGTTGGGGAGAGATGTTGGCCTACGGTGGGTGGTTGAAATCTCCTAAGGCAGGTGGCCTGAAGGATTTAGGGTGGGGAAGAAATGAGCTTGGATCGTTATAGGGTAGGCCTGGCTGGAAATGGAATCAGAAAGACAGATGAGACCACATCATGCCTTTTGGCTCAACTGCAAAACTTACACTTCTGAACTTCATCATGGGAGTCCTGAGAAGCTCTCTAAATTAGGAAGAGATGTGGTCTGATAACTTCTTTTTTAAGGTTTTATTTATTTACTTATTTATTTCAATTTCTTTTTTTAATTTTATTGATTATGCCATTACAGTTGTTCTATTCTCCCCTTCATTCCCCTCCACCCTGCACATCCCTGCCCCCCACGATCCCCCCCTTTAGTTTATGACCATGTGTCTCAAGTTCTTTAGATTCTATATTTCCCATACTCTTCTTGCCCCCCTATCTATTTTCTACCTACCATCTATGCTACTTATTTTCTGTACCTTCTCCCCCTTCTCCTCCTCCCACTCCCCTATTGCTAACCCTCCATGAGATCTTTATTTATTTATTTTTAGAGAGAGGGGAAGGGAGGGAGAAAGAGAGGGAGAGAAACATCAATGTGTGGTTGCCTCTTACACGGCTCTCACTGGGGACCTGGCCTGCGACCCAGGCATGTGCCCTGACTGGGAATCAAACCTGTGACCCTTTGGTGCCCACACTCAATCCACTGAGCTACACCAGCCAGGGCTGATAACTTCTTTAGAAGGTTCACTATGGTTGCTATAAGCAAAAGGCATTGCAGGAAGGAAGTTGAGGGCAGGGAGGTCTATAGGGGAAGTGTTGAAATAATATAGGAGAGAAGAGACTGTTCAAAACCAGGGCAAGGGAGGCAGGATAGTGGGCGATTGGCAGAGACAAAACCAGGTAGTAGCTGGCCCACAGATGTGGTGTTGGGAGCAGAGCGGGAAGGTGGGTAGGGAAGCGACTTGATGAACAACAGCTGCAAACAGGGTGGAGTTTAAGAACAAAGTCAGGGCATGAGAAGCCACCATGGTGCTTAAGCCAGGCTCCTAACCCCAGCCCTAATGTCTGAACCCAACCCTGCCTCCTTCCAAACCAAGCCCTAGGACAGATCTAATCTCCAGATTTAATCTGGCTTCTGTTTAAATCCCATGCCTGAGCTGCTCCTCCTTCCTCTTTTCTCTCCCCTTCTGGGGACAAGGAAAGTCATCCTACTAGGCCGTTAAAGGTCTCAAGGAGCCGACTAAAGCATGCCGCACCCCTACCATGGCCACATCTCTGGGATACCAGGTCCTCTCCAGATCCCTCCCCTTCTCTTCAGCTTGAACTGCCCCCATGTGTGATCCCAGGAAGTGTCACGTTCTGTGATCTGGTCAGCTCCCCGACCTTGTCTGGTGGTGTTTCTTCCCCACAAAAATGGGATGCATGCCACCTGCCCCTCCCCATTCAGAGTCCTGACTAATTTTGGCAAGTATCAGGCAGGGCCCCTGAGAAAGGGTAAGACACAAATTGTCCTGTTAAGCCTCACCTTTGCCATTTCTCAAACCCTTAATTCCCGGAATACACCTTCCCAAAATATACACCTCTTCTTTCTTGCTGCAGCAAATGGAGATATTATGGAATGAGAAGGTCAGTTCCGCCTCTGTCTTCGCCTTCCAGACTTTGGCAGACCAGGCTCTGTCAGGTGGCCCCACTGCTCGCTCCTTCCATAACTGAGGGCTGATGCCCCAAAATCCTCCAGAGAAGAGCAAAGCCTACCCCCGCCGACGCCCTGGGCTCGACACAGGCCGTGAGAGCCCCGAGGCTGCCTCAGCCACAGCCATGTATACCTTCCTGCCTGACAACTTCTCGCCTGTCAAGCCCAAGCCATCAAAAGAGCTGAAGCCGATGCTGGGCTCAGGGGCGCTGGGGCTGCTGCTGGTGTTAGCCGCAGTGGTGGCCTGGTGCTACTACAGCACCTCGCTACGCAAGGCAGAACGTCTGCGCGCAGAGCTGCTGGACCTCCACCTTGGCGGCTTCTCTATCCGCAACCAGAAAGGTGAGCAGGTCTTCCGCCTGGCCTTCCGTTCGGGTGCGCTGGACCTTGACTCCTGCAGCCGCAACGGCGCCCTGCTGGGCTGCTCTCAAACGGCAGATGGGCGTCCACTACACTTCTTCATCCAGACTGTGCGACCCAAGGACACAGTCATGTGCTACCGTGTGCGCTGGGAGGAGGCAGCACCGGGCCGCGCTGTGGAGCATGCCATGTTCCTGGGAGACGAGAGGGCGCACTGGTATGGCGGCGCTGAGATGAGGACCCAGCACTGGCCCATACGGCTGGAAGGCCAGCAGGAGCCACAGCCCTTCATCACCAGCGACGTCTACTCCTCCGACGCAGCATTTGGAGGCATCCTGGAGCGCTACTGGCTGTCATCACGTGCGGCTGCCATCAAGGTCAACGACTCAGTGCCGTTCCACCTGGGCTGGAACAGCACAGAGCGCTCACTGAGGCTGCAGGCACGCTACAATGACACACCCTACAAGCCACCAGCCGGCCTCCCCGCAGCTCCAGAGCTCAGCTACCGTGTGTGTGTTGGCTCAGATGTCACCTCCATCCACAAGTACATGGTACGGCGCTATTTCAACAAGCCATCAAGGGTGCCAGCACCCGAGACCTTCCGGGACCCCATCTGGTCCACGTGGGTGCTGTACGGGCGCGCAGTGGACCAGGACAAGGTGCAGCGTTTTGCCCAGGAGATCCGCCAGCACCGCTTCAATAGCAGCCACTTGGAAATCGACGACATGTACACACCTGCTTATGGTGACTTCGACTTTGATGAGGTCAAGTTTCCCAACGCCAGTGACATGTTCCGCCACCTGCGCGACACTGGATTTAAAGTCACGCTCTGGGTGCACCCATTCGTTAACTACAATTCATCATCCTTTGGCGAGGGTGTGGAGCGAGAGCTGTTCGTGCGTGAACCCACGGGCCGGCTGCCCGCGCTGGTGCGCTGGTGGAATGGCATCGGCGCGGTGCTGGACTTCACGCGCCCTGAGGCCCGAGACTGGTTCCAGGGGCACCTGCGGCGGCTGCGCTCGCGCTATGAGGTGGCTTCCTTCAAGTTCGATGCGGGCGAGGTCAGCTATTTGCCACGGGACTTTAGCACCTACAGGTCACTGCCAGACCCCAACATATGGAGCCGGCGTTATACTGAGATGGCGCTTCCCTTCTTCTCACTGGCTGAGGTTCGCGTGGGCTACCAGTCACAGAATATCTCATGCTTCTTCCGCCTGGTGGACCGTGACTCGGTGTGGGGCCACGATCTGGGACTGCGCTCACTCATCCCCGCCGTGCTCACTGTCAGCATGCTGGGCTACCCATTCATCCTGCCCGATATGGTGGGTGGCAATGTGGTGCCTGAGCGCACAGCAGGCGGCGGCAATGTGCCAGAGCGCGAGCTGTACGTGCGCTGGCTGGAGGTGGCCGCTTTCATGCCCGCTATGCAGTTTTCAGTCCCACCCTGGCAATATGACGCTGAAGTGGTGGCCATCGCGCACAAGTTCGCCGCACTGAGAGCCTCGCTTGTGGCACCGCTGTTGCTTGAGCTGGCCGGTGAAGTCACCGACACTGGAGACCCAATCGTGCGCCCGCTTTGGTGGATCGCGCCGGGCGATGAGACAGCACACCGCATCGACTCGCAGTTCCTCATCGGGGACACGCTGCTGGTGGCACCGGTACTGGAGCCTGGCAAGCAGGAACGTGACGTCTACCTGCCTGCGGGCAAGTGGCGCAGCTATAAGGGCGAGCTTTTTGACAAAACACCAGTGCTGCTCACAGATTATCCTGTCGACCTGGATGAGGTAGCCTACTTCATCTGGGCATCCTGACCCAGCCCAGGACCCAGGGACCGCACAGTGCTAACCCAAGTCTTTCATGCCGGCCTTTCACCCTCTATCAAATACAACCACACCGTGTATCCCCAGGGAGTCCCTACCTCTGTACCACCCACTGTGTGGGTGCTGACATAAATGTGCTCTGCCCAGCCCCTGTCGGGCCAGGAGAGGGGGCAGTGAAGCACAAACCCAATAGCCCCCTTCCCTACATACTCACTCCATCCCCGGAAACCTTTTCCATGAGGTGAGGGTGAGTGAGCTTAGAGGAAAAAAGGTTAGTTCCTGTTATACATGGTTGGGTTTTGAAAGCACACACAAAAACCCCCTCACCCTTTATCCTGGCCTGAGTGGCCATCTTGTCCTTCTGAAGTGGGCACTTGATCCTCTTTAAGGTCCCAAAATAGCCCCCTGCCACACTTAGAAGAAGGTACATTTTGGAATTGGAAGCCAGGCCCTGAGTTCCCTGCATTGGCACTTGAGCTGGCAAGAAGGGAGGGGGGTACTTGGCCAACTGACAAGGAAGCAGGAGGACTTGATTCAGCACAGTGCCATCATCACTGCCCCTCATTTGCGAATGGGCTCCTAACACTGCACTAACCCACCTGTGCACACATACACACTTGGCTGTGGGCCAGGGCCACCGTCCAGTGGGCAGAGACTCGCAAAACCATGCAGGTTAGACTTGGTGCCTTAAATCCAAGAACCTTTCTGGGTGTGTGTGTGAGGGGCGGGGCATCACGTGTCCCTGGATCTGCAGAATGAACACTACACCCCTGAGACTAGATAAGCCTGGAGAGAGTGGGCAGGGAGCAGATCTGAGGCTTTGATTGTTGACTTGCCCTCCTGCCAGGTGATGTGCCTGGGATTTTGGTAAAAAATAAATACCCATTCAAGATTCCTTAGCTGCCTCACTCCCTGCACACATGGCCGGGTAGTGGCCTAAAAGGAAGAGACATCCTTATTCTGGTGGTGATGTGCTTCAGCACACAAGCTACACAGGTACATCTCCACCTGAAAATATACATACAGGGTAAGGTCTTTCACATCAGCTATTTTCCCTTTCTAAGAACAATCTCAGCCAGAGCGAGTTTGTTTTTTTTTTTTCTGACTTTGCAGTGGAGTCTGGAGAAGTGGCTTGTCAGAGCAGAGCGGTCAGAAACAGGGCAGGGCTCAGCCTCCTTCCACAGCTTGGACAGCAGAAGCAGCCCTGCAGCCCTAGAAAATGCATCCCTTTGCCTACCCCTCCACCCCTCTATTTTCTCTGTGTGAAGAATGCCTAATGAAAGTTTAAGGGTACTCACAGTTGCCCATCTCCAGTGCTGATTCTACCAGTCATCAATAAGCTGTGTGACCTTGAGCAAGCTGTTTAACTTCCCTGAGCCTCAATTTCCTCTTACGCAAAGTGGTGATAATAATGCCTACCTCCCAGGTTGTTGTGGGAATTATAAGCACAGGTGTATGTAAAGTGCCTGGCACAAGTAGGTGCTCAATAAAAGGTAGCTACTCTAATACACACTGTTTCTTGTTTTCTTGCTTAAAAACAAGGATTTTTCCAGGCCCTGGCTCCTCGCCCAACTGGCTTCCTATGGGAACTATGTGACATCCTCTTTCCAAACCTCTGTACAGAGCACCCACTGAGGCCTGAGTTTGTAATCAAAAGGACACTGTGATCCAGGAGAAAGGCAAGAAAAGACATATCTGAAGGGGGGATGTTGGGAGACAAGATTCCAGGGTCCCCAGGAGATGGGAAGTAAGTGGAATTAGCTTTCTTCTCCCTTTTGTCAAGAACACATATCAACTGGTATTCAACGGTGAGCCTCCCTGGGCCCTGGTGCCCACCCATCTCAGGCTGGGCCCTGGAAAGTTCCCTAAATGGCTGAAGAGCAGGACTATGGCTTGAATGGTCCTCCAGCTTTCTATGTCACCTGAAGCCAGTTTACCCAACCTCTTAAGCCTTGGTTTCTTCATCTTTAAATGGAATGTCAGTGCTCACCTGGCAGGGGAGATACTATGATCATAAAGGTGGTTTTCCCGGGGAGAGGCTTACCCATTGCACCCCGGATATGCTGATTCTGCAATTCCTCCAAATGTGGGAAATTCGTGGTAGTTGGAGACTAATTTTGTGATCTCCCCTAAGGAAAAATAAAATAAAATGGAATATCTAGGGTTCATTAAGATGTGTCTGTAAAGCACTTATGCAAAAATCGACAAAGAGTAAATGCTCAATGAATGGTAGCTCCTATCAACTCTTATATAAAAAAAAGAACAAAGAAATGTCCTACCTAGAACCTGTGCCATCCAATATGGCAGCCGCTAGCCACATGTGGCTTCTCAAATTTAATTTTAAAATTAATTAAAATGAAACAAAATTAAAAACCCAGTTCCTCGAGCGTACCAGCCACATATCAAGTGTTCAAAAGCCACATGTGACTAGTGGCTAACATATTGGACAGTTTAGATTATAGAACACTTCCATAGTGGCAGAAAGTTCTGGAAGAGTCCCGGACCAAGCAGTGTGTGCTGAGAAGGGAGGGATAAAATAACCTGGAAGGGAGGAGGAGTACCCTTTAGAAAGGCACTGAGGGCAGGCAGCAACATTTACAGCCTCAGCGGGGTAGGGCATACCATGCCCTGGGAGCAGTCCCTGTATGGGGGTGGGGCCAAAGGGGAGAGTGTCCTTGTCTGGCCAAATTCTAGCAAACTGGCCTTTGCTTCATGATCTGTTTTCTAGTTTGGCCCCTGCCATCACAAAACCACAGATGGAAAAACTGAACCACCAAAAGAGGAGGGCATTGGCCTGAAGTCATACAGGAGATTTGCAACCAGCATTGACTGGTACCTGATGTTCTGCATCCAGACGCCTAGGACATCCCACCTAGAGTTCACCTACCCGCCAACAGCATGGCTCTGCCCCGGCCTGTATACCTCCAAGGATGGGGAGCCAGCTGAAATGTGTGTCTCTGAAGCTGCTACCCAGTGAACCTGATTCTAGGCTAAAAAATACTTTCCCTTCCCTCATAGACACCAAAAAAGAGAGGTTCAAGTACTTGAGGTGGGGGTGGGAACTGAAATGGCAAGAACTGTGAGAAAGAGCTGGGTCTTGGAGACAGAAGGAGGGGAAGGAAGTAGGCTGGAAGGTACCTCTACCCCTATTCTCCAGGATGCCAGGAACTCTGGCTGCCTTCTGCCTTGTCCAGTTCCCCCAGCCCTACCAATATGTCTTGCATTCCAAATTTCTCTCTCTCTCCAAACCTCTGGTTTGGGGTCAGGGCTGCCCTTCCTACATGGAGATTTTAGCAGCTTTGTAATGGCCAAAATCCCTCACTGGTTTCCCCTTTAGACCTGAGCTGGTGGTGGTGGTGGGGGGGTGTTCATATAGAGGAATGGAAACCCTGCTTCTCAAGAGGTAATGGAAAGGGACTGAGTGGCCACTGCAGGAAATCTAGGACTGTGGCCCAATGGCCTCATTCTGTGGCCCTGTGTGCCCTCAGAGTCTGCCTCAGTTTCCCTTCCAATACCATATGAATCAGCTGAACCCTGGCCAAGCCCTTTCTCTAAAACCAAGATGTGGGTTTTCTGAAAGGGTCTTTGCCCTTGTTTCCCCGGATGTGGGTAAAGTGTCTCTCAGCTTGGCTGGCTACAGAGCAAGTCTTCCTCTGCTGGCTCCCCCCACTGAGCTTTCCAGTCCCTTTCCCCTCCTCGAGCCCAAGGCCAGCACTGACCTCTCCATCCCCTACTTTCGGTCACTGCTCCACATCAGGCCTTATCGATTCTAGCCTGGACCACTGCAGTGGCCTCCTAACTGTTTCTGCTTTTTGACCTTTTAATCCAATCCACATAGCATCCAAGGAAATTTTTTTTATTGTTGTTCAATTGCAGTTGTTCCCATTCTCCCCCCATTACTCTCCCTTGCCCTGCCCCCCACATTCAATCCTCCCCTCACTGTCTTTGTCCACAGGTCCTTTATACCTGTTCCTTGATTTGATCCTTCCCCTTCTTTTCCACGTTACCCCCCTCCCTCTTCCCCTCTTATCACTGTCAACAACAAAATCTTTTGAAATTTAATTATTTCACTTAGGAAAAAAATCAGGCTCTGGTGTTCAAGGCCTCTACGATCTGAATCCTCCTCGTACTTCTGTTTCTGTTCTGCTCACACACACACACACACAGAAATAAACATATTTTGAAAAGCACTTGAAGAAATACTACCTTCTGTTCTGGGAATAGCTGCACAGCCCCTCGCAGCAAAGGGCGGCCTGCCTAGACCCGGGCCTGAAGAAAACCACAGTGGCAACTGGGCGATTTCCTTTCCTGACATTGTCTGACTCAATGGGACTTCTCTGACACCCTCCCCTCTCTGGCACAGCCCAGCCCCCCAGGAACAACCTGGTGTTTATCTTAAGGCTAGTCATTTACTTCATTATGCCCTAGAATCTTTCCAGCAGCTTGAGAGGAGGGGAGAATTTTTTTCCCAATGTTTTTCACCATGTTAATAGAATAAAAGGGAAAACAGGCTGACTTCCTCTGCTTTTTAAATTGAGCTATAATTGACATAGCATTGTATTAGTAGCAGGTATACAACATAATGATTCAATATGTGTGTATATTACATTACCACAGTGAGTCCAATTAACATTCGTCACCATTCACAGTTACAAGAAAATCTTTTTTTCTTGTAATGAGAAC
The DNA here is from genome assembly GCF_021234435.1 of Artibeus jamaicensis. Taxonomy (NCBI): domain Eukaryota; kingdom Metazoa; phylum Chordata; class Mammalia; order Chiroptera; family Phyllostomidae; genus Artibeus; species Artibeus jamaicensis. The sequence goes on from NW_026522030.1 coordinate 22,263,571, forward strand.
ATTCAAGCTACTTTCAGATATGCAATACAGTATTATCTACAGTGGCTATGCTGTACATGCTGTACATGTACAGCATGTACATGCTGTACATGCATTATCTACAGCATAGCCATGCTGTAGTGGCTATGTCTTATTTTTATAACTGGAAGTTTGGACCTTTTAACCCCCTTCACCCATTAAGGGAGGGGAGAATTCTTGGCATTATGCGGCAAGCCCTGGGTTTGGCCGGGGAGTGAAGCTGGGGCAGAAATGAAAAGAAAGGAGGAGGCCCTGTCCCTGGGAGTTCCCAGTCTGAAGAACAGGAAGAGGTTGTGCCTCTGTATTTTGTTTCCTTGGGCTGTTTTTACCTTCCTAGCCACCTTTCCCCTCCTAGAGAGCCCAGCTGGGAATTTCCTATTACACAATCCCGAGTGTGAGATGGAGTGGGTGGGGAGGGAAGTGAAGGGGCGGACAGGTTGGGAGGAGGGGAGAGAACGGGTGCCTGCGGCACCTATAGCACAGCGTCACCACCTGGCTGGTGGGGCCTCCTCTACAAAAGCAGACAGACTGGCCGCAGCTTGGACCCGTGGAGAAATCAGCCCCTACTTCCAAACACGGGGGACGCAGCTGGGGTTCCATACCCATACAAGTATTTCAACAGAAACTCTACCATTAAAACTACCATTATATTAGTGGGGCGAGGGGAGGTTAGGGGGTGGAGGGATTGAGCAAAAAAAAACAAGGATTCATGGACATGGACGACAGGGTGGTGATTGCTGGGGGTGGGGGACCAAATGGTAATGGCAAAAAACATAATAAAGATTATATATATATATATTAAAACTACCATTAGGTCCTGGCTGGGTAGTTCAGTCAGTGTCGTCCCATTATTCCAAGGTCGTGGGTTTGATCTCCTGTCAGGGCACATCCAAGAAGCAACAAATGAGTGCCTAACTAAGTGGAACAACAAATCAGTGTCTTTTTTTTTCACTCCCTTCCTCTCTCTCTTAAATCAATCAATCAATACAGTTCTTTGTCATTAAAAAACCCCTACTGTTATAACTTTATTTCTTCCGGCCTTCAATTCAGCAAACAGGCCTACTGTGGGAGTAAGGTACAGCTTTTGGGGATCAAGAGGGCATTTTGGTTTTCCAGAGCCTCTGCTAAATTTCCCTAAGAGGGGGCAACGTAAGACCACCTTGGTAGTGATAAGTCCATTAGATGCTTTTTCATCCTGGGGTGGTAGAGGTGGCAGTGAGAAGAACAGGTGGAATTCCAAGAGGGGCCTCTTTGGGGGCGGGTGGAAGAATGGGATGGTATTTATAGGATGGGTGGTTGTTAGGGAAAGCTTCTAGAAGGATGCTCTGGAGCTTAGAGGGCCTCAAACTGAAGGGGAAATTGTGGCCTCAGCCCCACAGTTCTCGACCAAGCCCAGCTGGACAGCAGCAATGTGGTGACGACGACAAAGCCTACTCCCCTGCCTCATCCCAGTCTCCGTCTCCCTTTCTCCCACCCTTACCCACTCCCCATAACATGCCCAGTCCCACCCTGTCAATTTTTCTCGTAAATCAAGCCATTAAGTACAATTTATGGTCTACCCCTTCTCCAGAGTACCCGTGTTTTCATGGGAAACTCTGTGAAGCCTGGAGGAACGACCCCAAAGCTATGTAAGATACTCTGAAGCAGTCTTTCCTCCGGCACCCATTCGCAAAGAATCCTACGTTGAGGCAACTGCCAGGGCCATCTAGCTTCTTAAGCCTCAGTTTTCCCAACTATAAAAATGAGCAGCAAAAGAGGGTCATTTTCCTGGTGCCTTCCAACTCCGACATATGCAGTCTTAGCATTTGGAGATTCCATAGCCTCCCATGCTGAGAGCACAGGGCTGGCCAGCCCTTGTTAGGAGGCGGCTTGTCTGTGGTTTGGCACCACTGCCCAGCAGGCATTTATTAAATCAATGAGATGTGGTCCCCGCTGGCCTAGAAAGAGAACATTAAGCTCCAAAAACTTCCTGCAGCAAGCCTCCTTCTGAGTGCTGCTCAGAGGGGCGAGGAACAAAACCATTCAGGTCTCTGGCGGGCCTCCAAGATCCTGTTCACTAGTACTTTTGCCCTGTCTGCACGGAGAACCAGTGACTGAAAACATCTGGAAGCTTGCTTAAGACCTGGATCACTTCTCTCTCCTTCTAGGGGTGGCAGTTCTTGACCCTGGTAATCTGGGTTGACCTTTACCAATGACCCTTCCCATCCAATCTTCTGCACTTCATTGGGCAACGACCCTCTAATAAAATCCACATGAATCCAGCTGCTAACAGCTCCTGGAAGGGCTATAGGATCTAACACCTGCCCTGCATTCCTTGAGCCCTAGTAGCAAGGGAAAAGAGGGCTGAGACCCAACTCTTGCGCCTCTAAGTCTTACAGTTGAGTTGTGGAGAAAGGGAGTAGGTGGGAAGAGAGAAAAACCACTGATGAAGGATTGCTAAGGGTGGAGAAGGCAGCTGCAGGCGAGGAGCACACATGTGGGGACAGAGCTGCTGGGTGGCACAGCAGAGCCCCCAGGACTTGCTGTGCCTCTTGCCAGTGACCTCAGTCAGGCTGACAAGGACCATGCTGACTTTGAGAGGCAGGACTGGGTCAAGAGGTTAGAGTACATGTGTCACTAACCTGGTGGCCCAGGGTGGCCTGTACCTCTTCTCCCTGCTGTGTCCTGGGTTTTCCCAAAGTTCTTTGGGTCTCTTAATTATTTTAGAAAAAATTTACTGAGCACCTACGAGTGTGCCTGCTGCTGGGAAAGATACATGAGTGAGCAGACCAGACCCCATTCCTGTGCTCCAGTTCCACTCACTTCATATCCTGTCTCACTGCAGGGAGAAAAGTATCCGTGGGGGTGGGTGAGAGTGCTTGGAGGTACAGAGGCAGGAGAGCACCCCTGGCAGTGTTGGATCTCGCTTATTCTGACTCCCTCCCTTAGCTTCTTTGGGGTACAGAGTGTGGACGCGAGATTTCCTCTGGCTAAGGTCAGAGCTCTGATTCACTTTAGTGTTCTCCCACCAAGAAAGAGCGAGGGTCCAAGAAATAAAAACAACAGGTTAAAAGGACAGATAAGCTGCTTGAGGTTTATTAAATACAAGGATGTACATTTTTTTAAAATCCTACTTTGCCTGCCTTTCCACCCAGGTAAGATTTTTGCTCGCTCTCTCTGAGAGTCCTCAGCTGCTTTTACTAACTTGTCTACTCTTGGCTGTGATGAGCTGAAGACCAGCACAACCGTCCTCACAGCTGAAGGTGGGTTCGTCTCACAAAGCCCTCAAAGATCCTGAGGCAAATGACTGTTTCAGTTAGCTTGGGCCACTGTGGAGCAGAGAAACTGGTGTCCTTCTTGGAGCGCGGCCTTCATTTCCTCAAATTGAGCCAACTGGCAGGCCTCGTCCAGCTCCAGCCAGCGGTAAGCTTGGTGCTCGTGGGAGAGGTGGATCTCCACATCGCTGTCCTTCACCTCTGCCAGCCAGTAGATGACTGTTTTGGGTTTCTTCCTGGCCACATAATTGAGCTCCCTTCTGAACCCCTCAATGATGGTCAGCTGGCTTGCTTTTAGGCCTGCTTCCTCTTGAGTCTCCCGCAGGGCTGTTTCCAATTCATTTTCTCCTGGTTCCACATGGCCTGGTTAGGAGAAAAGAGAAAGAGGAGGGGGAGATAATCTTCAGAAAAGCTGGATTTTCCAGGTTAAATGATTTAAAGATGGGATCTTTGGTGACTTCTCTGGCTGTTGCTAAGCTAAAGGGAAGTCTAGAGATGGCATCCTAACATGCTTAGGAATGGGGTACAGGGCAGGTAGTGTCTGGCTCTGCAGTGTCTGGAAAACCCCACCTCCCCACCCCATCTTCTCTGCAGAGTAAAACAGACCATGTGTTTGGCAAGTCTGGTCTAGAATTCTGCTGCTTTGATGGTGAGAGAGATGGTCTCCCTTAGACCTGCGCTTTCTTATTCTTCGGAGCTCTCCTCCGAAGAGGAGGAGACCATACTCTCAGGGAGACCTTTCCCTTGGAGACCTTAACGTGATTTTCCCAAGGGGCAGTCCCTCCTTGGCAAATAGGAGCTAGCTGAAGAGGGAGCACTTTGCCTACAATCCACAGTGAGGAGTTAACACTGTCTGCATTTGGTCTCCAAAGTCCCAGGGCCAACACGCAGACTCCAAACCATGCACTGCGGCACCAGCAGCTGTTTCCAAGTAGCTATCAAGGCTTTCCCAAATTGTTTTCATCTTTATAACTGAGCAAGACCAGATTCTGGTTTCATAAGGAAAGTCCTGATGGGAACTTAGACTAAGGACAAGCTGAGAAACAGTTCTAAGAAAATTTGTTGGCAAGACCCAAACCCAAGCAGTCAGCTGCCAAGAAACTGTTGTAGGAGAACTTGAAACTCTGCAGACTGGGAACAGCCCTCAGCTCTGCCTCTAGGCCCTCCCTGCAAATTCTCAGTTTGCCCAGAGGCGCCAAGGAGGACGGGGAGGAGTCTGGCAGCCTCTGTCAAGACATGGCTCCAGCAAGTTGCTGGGGGCCTCCTGGTTCAGGAGCTCATGGGGAGCAGGATTTCTGAGCTGTTCCCTTCTTGGTTCGGACATAGGGCTACATCCTAGGCTTCTTCCTTCCTGGGGGTCCTCACAGTGTTGCCCTGAGTCAGTGGCTGTCAGTGACAGAACGCAACCAGCAGTTTGGACTTAAACCATTCTAGCTCATGACTTCTGGAGAATTTTCTCTGTATGGCACCTCATCTAGAGCATTACAGAAGGACAGGTAGGTGATGTATCCAGGGATGAAGGTGAGGGGGATGCTGATGGTGACAGAAATTACTGATTCAGGACGTCTTACCTTCCCTAGGAAGTGTGTGGGAGTCTCTAAACACACCTTCCCAATATCAGCTATTCAGCATTCTGCCCATCAGTTTTAACAGAGTAACTTCTCCCCCCAGGTCCAAACCAGAAAAAATTCGGAGAGGTCCTCTGTAATCTTTCAGTGTAACTTAGGTGGTGATCAGGGGACAAGTGTGACTATTCCTGTTCATAGGACTTGTGACACTTTTGTCTCTTTTTTCATCTTGTTTTTCCCTAGTGAAACTCAAATGTGCAAATTTTATTTCCTGTTCCCATTTCCTTGTTTTCCTCACCTCTGGATCCTTGTTCACCTACACTCCCCCCCCCCCCACCTCCTCTGGGTGTTGTTCATTCTGAGCTCCTCACCTGTAGCCCACTGACTTGACCCCAAGGACGTCAATGCCCAGCCTAGTGCCTTTCCTCCTTCCCGGCCATTCGTCACAGAGGCTGGTGCTGTGGTGAGTGATACACACATACATACATACATACACACACACACACACACACACACGCGCGCGCGAAAACCCCAGGTGCTGCTTCTGTCCTGAGATTCAGTCACAGAGTTCTGTTTCCCGCTCTGCTCTGGCCTAGCACGAAGACCTGGTATGTAGAAAGCATCAGGGGCTTCTACCCTAACCCCACACTCTCCTGCTGCACAGCCACTGGGAAGCATGACCTGGGGGGGGCCTGGCAGGGTGGATTTCTGAGTCACATCTGGCACCTCCCCAAGAGCCAGCCCCTCTGGCTCCTCATACCTTTAGGAGGAGTCCAGTGATGAATGCCATCTGATGCCTGCAGCAAGAGAAACTCAATCGCAGTGTTGTCCACCTTGGGAATGGGGCATCTTCGGAAGATGATCAAGCCACATGCTTTCAGGGCCATGGTCTGTCTGAGGACTTAATAACCCAGAGCAGCTAACAGGGACCTCCTCACCTACAGAAAAGGCAGCATGCCAAGAGCCATTGGGGGAAAACCAGGAATCAGAGAGACAGGCCTTTGTAACCGCAGGATCCTGGCCCCACCCTGTGAGTGTGGGTCTATCCCAACCCCTCTAGGTCTCCCTGCTAAGGGACTCCTTGCTAAAACACGTGGCTGGTGCGCGTGTTAGGCCTTTAGCCTAAGTCTCTGGAGCAAAGAGATCCCAACAGTGTGGTATCTGATGGCTCAGAGGGAGTCACTTAGGAAAGGCAGCTTGGTGTATACTTTTTTATTAATGATTTTTAAAGGCTTTTATCCATGTCTTGGAAAGTTAAACATTCACATGGTTCAAAATTCAAAGTTCAAAAGGGCATACATAGTAGAAAATCTCCTTCTCACCCCATGAGAGGCAAACTAGCATAGTGGTCAAGAGTGAATCTGGAGCCTGGGTCCAAGTTCTGGCTCTGTTACTCATTCACTGTGTAAATACCTCATAAGCCTCAGTTTCCTCATCTGTAAGACAGGATAATAACAGTTCTACCTCAGAGGGTGGCTGTGCAGATTACATGACTTAACTTTTGTAAAGTGCTTTAGAACAGTGCCTGGTATGTAAATAAATTTCAATATGCATGACAAATCTCTGGAAAGACACACATCATTAGTAGTGTTTTCTGGAGGATGAGATTATGAGAAGACTTCCATTTTCTATGCCACATATTTCTGTATTGTTTCTATATTTACAGAGGACATTTACTAATATTAAAATCAGCCATTAATAAAGACTAAATTTTTTAGTCTTTTCTATTTCATGTAGTCTTTCTTCCAGTTCAGAAAAATATACCAATGACAATAACAGAGAGAAAGAAAGAAGAGTAGAAATATCTGCAGAAGTGAAAAAAATTCAGCATCTGAAGGGGGCATGTAATCAAGGTAACAAAAATATAGGAGATGTTTTATGTAAGGCTCTGCCAAAAGAAAAATGTGTGCCATTTATTCATTCAACAAATATTTAGTGAGAACCTAAATACAAATACTATGTACAAAACAGTGTTCTAGGCCTTTGCCCTCATGCAGTTTATATTCTAGTATAAGAGGCAGACTTTAATCAAACAGTTAAGCAAATTAAAATATAATTGCCAACAGGTATGAGCTATAAAGGAAAAATGTATGATGGGCAACGACCTTTTCTAATGGATCAAGGAAGGATTCTTGGAAGAAGGGATGTTTGAGCAGAGAATAAATGATGACTAAAAGGTAAGTTGGCAAAGGGAAAGAGGAGAGAAGTGTGCTCCTTGTGGAAGGAACAGCATGGGCAAAGGTCCTGAGGTAGGATGGCAGAACTGAAAGAAAGCAAAGTAGCCTCAAATGCAAAGCCTGGGAGAGTGGTCCATACAGGAAGAGGCCTGAGTCAGTGGGGCCTCATCTGCAAGATTCCAGGGCCAAAGAAAGAGCTGATATTCACAGACAGCAGAACTAATTGTAGAGAGGGTGGCTGGGAAGGAGCTGAAAGTCTCTATGGCTCCCCTGATGGTGCTCAATAAAGATGAGCTTGTATCACCCTGACTCAAGTGGATCGGTTGGTTGAGCATTCCTGCCCTCATCCCTCACCTCCCACCCCCAGAAAAGCAAAAGGTGGCCAGTTCTATTCCTGGTCAGGACATATGCCTGGGTTGTGGGTTTGGTCCATGGTCAGGCCTGTACAAGAGGCAACCAACTGATGTTTTTCTATCACATCAATGTTTCTCTCCCTCCCTTTCTCCTCCCTTCCCTTCTCTCTAAAAAATAAATAAATAAAATCTTAAAAATTACCTTGCATCTACTGAAGGCAACCTGTTCCAAGGCAATTCTCAAAACTGCCAACAGAAGGTAATGTTACTCTAGGGCACAGGTGGCAAACACAAGGCCCGTGGGCCGAATCTGGCCCTCCACCTTGTTCTATCTGGCCCGGCACCTTGTTTCTACCTGGCAGTAGCGCTGAACTCCTTGCCTCTAGTTAAGGAGCAGTTACATTTACACAGTCCTAAAATTACATTCAGTCCTTTGAAGGCAACCATGAGGCTGACGTGGCGCCTCCCTCCACCCAGTGAAAATGAGTTTGACACCCCTGTTCTAGGAAATAGCAGTTCCTGACCAGAAAACCAAACACACCTAACACTGCGACCTTTCCAAACCTTTCTAAACTTGTAATGGGAATTTTTAAGGATTGAAAATAATCTGAAAAGTAGTTTCTGAAATGGTCTGCGCTATCATGGATCGTTGGTGAGAGTAAATTAGCATATCCCTATAGAAGGGCAATTTGTTTATGAATATCAAAACACAGCACATTCCCTGGCCCTGGCAGGGTTACTCATTTGGCTGGAGCATCATCTTGATAAGCCAAGGTTGTGGGGTCGATTGAGGGTAAGGGCACACATAGGAATCAACCAATGAATATTTCTCTCTCTCCCCTCCCTTCCTCTCTCTGTAAAATCAATAAACTTAAAAAACATTTAAAAAATCATAGCGTATTCCTTAGATCCAGTAATTCCATTTCTAAGTACTCTGATCTATGTACAGGGTCCAGCAGAAGTAACACCTGCTTGAGTGTCATTGGTAGGGTAATAATATGGGTGTAATCATTAATAGTTTTAATTTGAACATTTCACCTAAAATGTCACGTGATGTGCTTGAGTTCGGTACTGTTATGTTACAGGATTACATGCTTATGATTTTGTAATTTAAAAAGGGTGTTATTTGTGCCAGACCCTGTATGTATTAAGATGCACACACTAGGATGTCCATTACAACTTTGTCATATCAAAACAAGGCAAAACAAATATCCATCAATACAGGAATAATTAAACTACAGTATATCTATATGATAGAAAAATTATGAGCGTGCTCTCTCTTTTCCAGAGCACACCCATGTCTTTCCTTCTTTCGTCCCCTCACAGCTTGTATCTCTCTCTCCCTCTCCACCTTTTCCTCTTAAGTTCATAGGGCCCTTCTATGACCTCTGTAACTTTCCCTTTTTTTAAAAGATTTTATTTATTTATTTTTAGAGAGAGGGGAAGGGAGAAAGAGAAGGACAGAAATGTGTGGTTGCCTCTCACACACTCCCTACTGGGGACCTGGCCTACAACCCAGGCATGTGCCCTGACTGGGAATTGAACCACGATCATCGGGCTCTGAGGCCCGTGCTCAATCCACTGAGCTACAGCAGCCAGGGCTACCTCTGTAACTTTCTAAATAAGTTTTGCCTTATAGTTAAAAAAAAAAAAAAAAAAGGAAAAATTATGAAGCCATAAAAAACGAGGTAGAGCTAAATATTCTGCTTGTAAAAAGATTTTCGGAAAAAAAGTATGGTTTAGAATAGTATATATAATGTGGCACTATTTGAGTTTAAAAAATTCATATTTAAACAGATAGCAGGCTATAGTGAACATTTGTGTTTTGTTTCCCTAGTCTCCCTATTTATGCTGAAAACCTTCCCTGTTCTGGAAGCCAGAAACAAAGGTTTCAAATGACTGATTCCAGGTATAGTCAGAACCAGGTATCAGACCCTATTCCCCGCTCTACCCTGTAGGCCCCATCAAGAGGCTCAGAAAGTACTAGCAAGTTATAAGTGTAGGGCACCTTGCCTTGGGTGGAGTCTCATGGAATAAATGTTAGAATCCCTGGATAAGCTTTGGAGTCCAAGACCACAGGGCACAGTGCCCTGCCAAGGATGGGAAGTCCCAGAGCATTCCTCCACACCATTGCCATCAGCAACATAGTATGGGGAAATAAAGATGGGGGAGCCAAAACAGGCAGGCCTGAGGTGGCCATGAGGAGCCAAAGGGGAGAGGGGAGCAGGTCAGTATTTTCCTATGTGGAGTGGGCTTAGTCAGTGAGGGGCATACCCTAGCAAAAATGTATCTTCGGCAGATATCAATGTGGGTGAGACCTGAAGACTTAGGATCAAGAGCTAGGATTAGATGTTCTTCTCTTCCTACTTACGTTCTGGACCCATGGAAAGGACAGATCTAGAAGGGCAGAGCTATCAGTCCTTTCAATTGCTTGGCTTGGGCCAGTGGTTCTCTAGAATTTCTCTCTCCTTTCCTATACACATAACCTCCTGCTCAGCCTTTCAGAAGCTCAGATGTCACCTCTTCTGTGAAGACTTCTGGCTTCTAATCACCCCATCATCTGGGCCTTTCATATGGCTTGAATAAATTTCTATTATATGGTTTGATGAGAGAAGCCAAATACTATGAGCAACAGGAAATGGAGGATTCAGTATAGGATTTAGACCCTGTGCAATCATGAAAGTTGAGAGAGAAATCCATGCAACCCTGTTACCTCTGCATCTGGTGTTGGGCCCAAGGTCTCTATAGGTTAGACGAGGCCAGAAGCTGGGAAGGAAAGCTGTCTGTGGAGGAGAGCAAGGAAAACTGGAACCTGTGAGAACAAATCAGGACGTACAAGGGCAACTGGAACTCATGGGGACAAACTGAAACTTGTAACTTCCTTTCACTGTCTGTAAGCTCATGGGACGCAGGTGATCTGCAGACGCTGGAGCTCTTGGCCACAGAGCTGAATGTACCCCTGGCCCAGTACTAAAACTAACCGAAGGGGTAGATTTAGTGGAGCGGGAGAGCTGTAGATCTTGGTGCTGTCCTGCGTCAACAATGTGAGCCAGCAGATCAGTGTCAAAAGCCATGCACTGCCACCATGCCTGGTATCCTGCTGTGTCCTTCACAGTGTAATGGCAGCTACTTCACTTCAGCTTTCCAAATTTTGAGTACAGGAAGGGAATCCTGGGAAAGCTTAGCTAAGTGGACTCAGTACAAAACCACCACAAGCATGCATACCTAGTATGGCAAACCTCTATAGCTCTGGCAGGGAAGAACCAAACCATGAGCTCTGTCTCCTTGAGACTCAGCACAGCAGCCTTCAACAGATGTTCACTGACTCCACAAAACTCTCCCCACCCCTCACTCAAACGAATGCTCAGGGTATGTTCTGGGAATTTGGGAAAGAGCCCAGTGTTTTTCTAAAGAGTGTCGTTTACATAAAAGTCAATGGAGCTATTGTTGGAGGTTTTCTGCTTTTTGGGAGCCCACAGAGCTGAAACTGTCCTGGGGTTTGGAAGCATCTACTTGTCTCCAACCCAGCCCCCCCACCCACCGCCTTCCCATGCACACACACACTCTCTCTCTCTCTCTCTCTCTCTCACACACACACACACACACACACACAGACTCCAAATGATTTCAAACCTCAGCAGGTTAAAGGACACAGAATCCAATATGTAAATATGCCTGCAGCCAGGATCACAGGGGTGAGAATGCCAGGCTGACAGCAAATAATTCACACTTCAGAAAAGTGACAAAGTGCCTTAGGTGGCTAAAAAAACCTAAAAAACAACAGCAACAAAACCCCCCTCTCAATGTCATCAGAAGGTTCCAGAAGCTAAGGAAAAGTGCTCTTGGCTTTCTCTCTATATACACCTCCTTCACAGCCTAGAAGGTTCAGGATTTAGGTGTCAAAAAATAATTCACAGATAAATGGTTATACTGATATGTTATGTTTCAGTATTTTCATCAAACTAATCAGAGTGCTATTGCAAGCATAGCTCAATCTCAAAGCCCTCATATATGCCTTTAGACACAGAAAGAGCTCCCCAAATCCTCCCCCAACTTGTATTTTAGTCTAAAATCCCTGTAGTAGAAATGTTTTATACCTCCATCTTATCAATTAAGCATCTACACTGTGCCAGTTCTTTATATGTATCTTTTTTTTTAATCCTCACCCGAGGATATGTTTATCGATTTTAGAGAAAGAGGAAGGGAGAGAGAAAAACATCAATATGAGAGAGACACATTGATTGGTTGCCTCCCACACGTGCCCGACCAGGGATCAAACCACAACCTAGGTATGTGCCTTGACTAGGGGTCAAACCTGCAACCTTTTGGTTACAGGACTATGCTCCAAGCAACTGAGCCACCTGGCCAGGGCTACATATATTTTTTAATGCTTAAGACAACTCTTCATGATAAGCATTATTAATTTCATTTTATGATGAGGAAACTGAGATTCAAAAAGGTTAAAATTGCTCAAAGGCGTAATTGGTCTGTGAATGGTGGGACTTGAATCTAAGTAAGCCTAACTCCACAGCCTACATTCTTTCCTCTTATACAGTGTTCCTTACGATGCAAGAGCAGGGCTTGGGGTACAAATGGCCCTGAGAGAGGACATAGAAATGATTTATAAAATTACTTCCAGTCCCCAAACTCCCAGTCTTTGATCTACACTCATATGGAAAATTCTGAAGGTATCTGGATAGAATCCTTTCCACAGAACAGGTTTTAGTTGGAGGGGAGTGTAGATGAAGGCTTGCCTGGTGCCCAAAGACAGCCCTGGATGGGTAAAATTTAACCTGAGTCTCCTAAACTTTGCCTCTCTATAAGGGGTTCTATGCCTCCTCTGCTTTCTCCTGGGAAATAGGAACCTAAAATCACATGTTCAAAACCACACCCAGTAGCCTGAGGGTTCCCAAGTACTGAGTGTGGAAACACCCTTGATGCCTGTCTTAGATACGCACCTAACTTAAGGTGCTGGCATCCAGAAAATTTGCCCAGGTCATTCCACTGTGAGGAGGGCCACCTCTGCTGGCCCACAAGCAACTCTGACTACTCAGCTTTCCCTTACTTCCCACAACATAATGGTCTTTTCTCTAATTCTCTAAATCCCTTCTTCCCTTTCAAAGGAATGGTCAGAAATGAGCCATCCATCTATGAATAAAGCTCTCCCTTGTAACAATAGCAAAAAGAGAAAAGAAAAAAGTCCCCAACTACCACGACTACATGGAGACAAAGAAAATGATCCTTTAGCTGCACCCTTCCCTGGACATCTGCCACTTTCTTTTCTCACAGAGACCAAGCTGCTGAGTCATCTTGCTATCTTTGCTATTTGGCTGAGGGAGAAAACAGATTTCACCTGCAATGAAATGAATATTGGCTTCCAGGATGAGACCAAAGTCAGACAAGGTTGGGAAAATCATACCTAGCTGAAGGGAATCTGTGAAGTGGCCTATTAGTGCCATCTGCTGTACGATTCTAGAAAGCAAGCGTGGGCAATTCTAATATTAGAGCCTGAAGGGATTCATTTAATAATCATGTTACATCTGTTGAGTGTGTCCCACGAGAGAGTGTGACAGGATTGAAGAGTAGATATGAAGCTGAATACTACAAAGCCCCTACTTTCTAGGGGCTCACAGCCTAGTGAGAGTGGGATACTTAGACGTCTAAGTTACCAGTATATTTTGTGTAGCATATGGGTATGTGTAAGATGGAAAGATAGCAAAGAAAAAGAAGTGATTATCTTTAGGTCAAAGGGGTACCCCAAAAGGATTTTTTCTAAATTATTTTATTGTTGTTCTAAATTATTTTACAGTTGTCTGCACTTACCACCTCCACCACTCCCAAAGGGATGTTGAAGGGTAGTTAGAAGTTGACCAGAAAAATAAAGGTGGCAATAAGGAGCACTCCAAGCAAAAGCATGAGTGTGGGCAAGGACCCTCAAGTACAAGATGTAACTCCATTGCTAAACAGCTTAGTTTTTATTCTGCAGGCAATGAGGAGCCTTTGACAGCAATGAGGGCTATAATATGGTCAGACTGACATTTTACAAAGGCATTCTGAAAGAAAGGAAGGTGGAAATGGATTGTAAGAAAGGTGGAAATGAATTAGAAGGAAACACTGGAGGCAAAGAGACCATCAATTACCAGCCTGTTGCCAACAGTGCAGATGACAAATGATATAGTTACATTAAAGCGGGGGTAGTGAGAAGGGATGAATCTGAGGGATATCTTAAAGAACAAATTGACACTATTTGATGTTTGTGTGTGTGTGAGAGAGAGAGAGAGAGAGAAAAGGTGTTTGGTTGGGTGACTAGGTAGAAAAGAAGTAGGCCGAGCAGGGAGTAGAATGTAAGCTAATGATTTGTTTGGGACAAGCTGAACTTCAAGTGTCACAGACTAACCACAAGGTAAACTAACATATGAGTCTAGAGTTCAGTGATCCTCTGAACCCATCTCTTCATTTCCCAAGGTGGAAATTTTCATTAGAGAAAAATTTTCTCATAGTAGGTACCTCTGCAGTCCACCATTTGGGTAAGTAGCCTATTAGTAAGTCTAATTTGGGTAAGTCTGCCTGTGCATCTGGTATTCCAAGCATTTTCAACCTCTTACAGTCAGAAACGGCATGGCACGAAACAGAAAAGCATGACTGGCTTTGCAGTGAGAAAGATCTAGGTCCTTAATTTAACAGTTGTGTTATTCCAGGAAAATACTTACCTTCTCGAAGCCTCATTTTCCTCATTTGTAAGATGAGGATAACTGCGACTTTTCATAGTTGTTGTAGAGTTTAAAATTATGTATACATAAGGTCTGACATACCAGAAGTACTGAATATGTGTCACTCTTATCCCCAAATCATAAAAGATCATCAGAAAGCTTCTTTATGTTGTTTTAAAGGCATGCTCTTAGCTTTTATTGGTAGTTGAATCAAGAAATGGCTTTTCATATTTTCTGCAAAACTGCTGGTGAACACATCATTCATCACACCATGTATATTCCTTATGTAAAAGATCTCACAAGATAAACTCCTTTCAATATAGGTACCAAAAAGAAATTTCACTCTTTTGAATAGATTGTTTCCTTAATTATTATTTCTTTTTTAAAAAGAAGATTTTATTTATTTTTAGAGGGGAAGGAAAACATCAATGTGTGGTTGCCTCTTGTACACCCCCTACTGGAGACCTGGCCACAACCCAGGCACAGTTAGAGACTGGGAATGGAAACAAGAAACTCTTTGGTTGGCAGATGGGCACTCAATCCACTGAGCCAGACCAGCCAGGGCGAATTATTAGTTATTTCTTTAACTGACAAGTTTTGGGCTAAATTGGGTACTCAATTATAGTAAGTTTACTCACCCTTTGGCTAAAGTATTTGTTTATTTTATGAAGTTAACAGTTACCATTTTTTGAGGAGTTACTACTTGCCAGGCACCATGCCGAGTGCTTCGCCTGAGTTATTTCTATTAACCTTCCCAACAATCCTCTGAGGCACAGATGGCAAACACAAGGCCTGAGGGCTGAATCCAGCCCTCCACCTTGTTTCTATCCTGCACCAGCACCCAGCTTTCACTTAACTGTTAAGGAGTAGTTACATTATACAGTCTTAAAAGTACATTGGGCCCTCTGAAGGCAACCACAAGGCTGATGTGGCCCCTGGTGAAAATGAGTTTGACACCCCCTGCTCTCAGGTATTACTGCCATTTTTCAGAATAGGAAAAAGGAAACTATGGCTCAAGAGATGTGTCTAGGTAATAACTCAAAATCAGGTCTGCTCGACTCCTAACATCATTGCTCTGAACCTCAACTCTATATTAGCAGTCTACATTTGGATATTTGTTTGCATTCAGTTTACTTTACTTGTATAGTTTAAATATAATAACAAATATATAGGTCCCAGACCAGGCCAGAACAACGACTAAGGAAGTGATGTTTTAGGTAGTGAGACTCTCCTACGGCTTTCTTTCCTTCTGCTATAACCGCCACAATTATATTTTCCATTCAATAAATGAAGCAAGTAGAAAATATAAAATCTCTTTTGGGACGTAGGCAGGGATTTAAGTTTAAAAACAAGGTAAAAACTGAGGCCCAGGGAGGGGAAGATATGATAGGCTCGCCCCGCGAGAACTTAAACCTGGGAACTCTGGGATCACTACGACCCATCCCATCACCACTCGCAATGGGGCAAGCAAAGCTCAAAGGGCACTGAACTCTCCCTTCTCTCTTGGTGCACACAGAAAACTGAGGTCCTGCGAGAGGCTGGGGCTTGGCCCGCCCACGCCTCACTGGCAGCTTGGAGGAGGGCGCACCCACCTTTGACCCTGCTGCGACGCGAGATTAGTCTGTCGCGGTGCCCGACGCTCAGTAGCTCGACTGAGAACTGAATCCAAAGTGCCCACTCTCTGAATACTCACCCCCAAGCGGATGAAAGCAGAAGACTCGTCGACCATCTGGAGTACCTCGACCAATCCGAAGAAAGCGATTAAGCGTTGAGAGACCAATAGTATGAAGCAGAAGGATCCTCGACCCGCCTCAAAGGTGCCTTTCTCTCACTCAGAACATCGCGAGATTTTCACTCCAGCGGAAGGATTGGTTGAAAGACGGAAATTGAGAGTAACGCCCACCTTTTCTCGTAGCTCTGATTGGTCTGTTGGAAGAAAAGGCGGCCAACAACAACGAGATCCTTGGATGCCCATTGGAAGACAATGAGGAACTGCCAGTGCGAGGGTGTCAGCGCGGGCGTTCGAATCCGCGCTTAGCGGCGTTACCATGGGGATGCGGCCTGGCAGCCACTTTAAGCTCGTGAGTTGACGGAACGCTTCAGTCGCCAACTTGGGGGCTCTCGCCTGTCATTTCCTGTCCTTAGATAGGGTTGACCGTGGAGAAATTTGGAAGCCTCGGAGGTGAGAAAGGGCGGGTGAGAACCGGAACGGGCTCGGCCTGGTTGTGAGCTCTGGCCCCTGACCCGCGGGAGAGGCGCAGTGCTCAGGCACCCGCCGAGCGCGTGAGGAGGCAGGCGGTTGTGAGTTGGCCTCTCCCAGTTGCCAGAGCGCTCCACTTTCCTACCCTTCATCCTCACATCGCCGCCTTTTCTTCAGCGATTATCTTGGACGCCACTTCTATAAAGTCTTTTCTGAGTCTCGAAGTCTTCCTGTCTTTGAACCCATAACCCTGTCTGGGACCGCTCACTCTTAGAGCGCGGTCCCAGGAAGAGTGACTTCCTCTGTGGGTTATTCGTGTACTAACGCAAACCTCCCTTCTCCAATGTAATTCTGAGGTCTTTGAGGCAAGGCAAGCATTTTTCTCAGTGTTTTACTCGGATATACCTCGTAGATATTGCAGATTGGGTTCCAGACCGCCGTAACAGGAGTGTCTTTTTATTGCTGTCTCAATAAAGCGAGTAGTAATCGTTTTGCTGGTGGAGGGTCTTGCCCAACAAAATGAAACACAATAAAACGAGGTATACCTGTAGTAAATTTTTCATGAGTTTAATATAATTCATCACAGATAGAAGATTCCCCTCTATGCCATGTCCCACTTTCCCCTCTCATACAGAGATTACTTACTTTTTATTTTTATGGGAGTGGAGGGTGGAAACCCTAATCTCGTGCAAAAGGACTTGAAAGTTCAAGGTTGGCCTTCCCACTCTGTGAAAAGGAAAACTTCGTACAACTCTCCCTGCGTTGTGGCTTTTAGTCTTGGTCTCCCAATGCTGTATTAGATTTCCTCCCTAATAGTCTTTGCTTAAAACAAATCATTTTGTTGTTGCTGTATGCCAAGAGGGTTTGTCTCAGTTTCTCAGTGACTCATAGCTATTGTGTTTCAGAAAATACTTTAAATCATTTTCTCTTTTGTATTTTGTGCTTGGAGTCTCTACTTCAGTGCATATAACACTTGCTCATGTAGCTGCCATTCATCAGGTGTTCATGATAGAATTGCGTTATCAAGTTGATTTCATCATTAACTCCTAAGACAATATATACCTCATCTCCTTGTTGATGAGTCTTATATTAAAATCCTAGCTCAATGAAGACTTTAATAAAGAGAATGAAAAAGTCAGGTATAGCAGCTATGTTTTTGTTACCCTCTTATAAATGTTTGAAGACTACCAGACTGCAGATCTGTGACATGTAATGGAAACCAGGCTAGAGATTCAGGGTTTGGTCATGGCTGGCTTTGCAAGTCATTTAGCCCTTTTGTTTATTTATTTTTATCCTCACCTAGGAAATTTGTTCATTGCTTTGAGAGAGAGAGACAGAGAGACAGAGACAGACAGAGAAAGAAATATCAGTTGGTTGCCTCCCATAGGCTCCGGGACCAGGGATCAAACTCTCAGGCTTGTGCCTTGATTGACAACTTGAACCCGCAACCTTTTGGTGTACGGGAAGATGCTCCAACCAACTGAAATCATTTAGCCCTTTTATTTTTTTTAAAGATTATTATTTATTTTTAGAGAGAGGGGAAGGGAAAGAGAAAGAGGGAGAGAAACATCAATGTGTGGTTGCCTCTCATGTGGCCCCTCACTGGGAACCTGGCCCACAACCCAGGCATGTGCCCTGACTGGTAATCGAACTGGAAACCCTTTAGTTTACAGGCCCACGCTCAGTCCACTGAGCTACCCCAGCCAGGGTTCATTTAGCCCTTTTAAATCTCACTTTTTCCACCTGAGAAATCAAAGGGTTGAATTAGATTAGAATTCCTGTAGCTCTACTATCAAGTTAACCAAGCAGTTGATGTTAGGTAGACATCACATACTTAAGCCTTCCAAAGACCATACAGGTGGAAGTAATAGTTACCATTTACTGAGTTTAAAAAGTTTACCCTGTGTCAAGCACTATATCAAAGGTTTTATATAAATATTACATTTTTCTTAGCATAGTACATTTGGGCTGTCTGTTCTTTGGGGATTTTTTTGGAGGCATCATATAGGCATGATCAATTGCTAACTCCATTTCCATCCCTCTCTTCTCCTTGGAGTATGGGAGGTGGGGCTGAAAAGTCCATGCTTCTAATTATGGCTTGGTGTCTCTGGTGACCAGCCCCCATCCAAGAGCCCACCCAGAGTGACCTCAGAACAAAAGATGCTCCTGGTGCTTTATCACTTAGGAAAACTCACAAGGGTTTTAGGAGCCCTGGGTCAAGAACCAGGGGCAGAGAGACCAATGGATATTTTCTGTCATCTCACACCATTCTATTGTTCTATGCTTACATATCAGACTGAATTTAGCACTTTATTTATATCCCAATTAATTCTCACAGTAGCAAGCATCTTTTCCAAGTCACTCTTACTATTTTTTTAACTATATAACTTCAGTAGCTTCTCGAATGATCTTTCTTCTTCTGTTTTGCCTACCCTCTGTAATCCATTCCCACATAAATGGCAGAGCGATTTTTAAAGATCATGTTCTTTTCCCACTTAAAATTCTCCAATGGCTTCCTGTTTCACTTTAAAATCCAGACACTGTGACATGGCCCAATATATCTTACCTAATCTGACCCCTACCTTTTCGTCCTCATATCATACTACTCTCCCTCTCACTGTGCTAAAAACAAATTGGTCTTTTGTTTGCTTAATCATGGCATTCTCATTTGCACCTTAGGGCCAGTGTGCTCATTTGGAATGTTCTTCCTCCCGATCTTTACACAAATGACCCCATATTATTTCAAATTTCACCTCACATGTTTGCATGGGAATGAGACCTTTTATTTAAAAAAATAGTTTATTTTTTATTTTATATTTTTCATTACTATTTTTTGCCCTTATACTCTCTTCTACCCTTGTCCACTCTCTAACCCCCTCAGTCACTACACCAAATGAGACCTTTTATGATCATCCAATGTTACTCTTCACCCTGCTTTATTTATTATTTTTAATTTTTTAGTATATTTTATTGATTATGCTATTACAGTTGTCCTGGTAATTTCCCCTTTGCCTTCCTCTGCCTGGTACCTCCCTTCCTTCCAGCAGACACCCCCTGCCCCTTAGTTCATGGGTCATGCATGTAAGTTCTTTGGCTTCTCCATTTCCTATACTATTTTTAATATCCCCCTGTCTATTTTGTACCTACCAATTATGCTTCTTAATCCCTTCACCTTTTCCCCCATTCGCCACTTTTGCATCCCAGCTGATAACCCTTCAAATGATGTTCGTATCTGTGATTCTGTTCCTATTCAGGTTGTTTGCTTAATTTGTTTTTTTAGATTCACTTTTTAAAAAATATTTTATTTATTTATTTTTAGAGAGAGGTGAAGGGAAGGAGAAAGAGTGGGAGAGAAATATCAATGTGTGGTTGCCTCTCACGTGTCACCTACTGGGGGCCTGGCCTGCAACCTAGGCATGTGCCCTGGCTGGGAATCGAATCAGCAACCCTTTGCTTCACAGGCCCATGCTCAATCCACTGAGCTACACCAGCAAGGGCTTAGATTCACTTTTGATAGTTGTGAATTTGTTACCATTTTAATGTTCATAGTTTTTATCTTCTTTTTCTTAAATAGACCCATTTAACATTTCATGTAATAATGGCTTGGTGATGATGAACACCTTTAGCTTTACCTTGTCTGAGAATCACTTTATTCTTCCATTCTAAATGATAACTTTGCTGGATAGAGTAACTTAGGTTGTAGGTTCTTGCTTTTCATCACTTTGAATACTTCTTGCCAGTCCCTTCTTGCCAGCAAAGTTTCTTTGAGAAATCAGCTGATAATCTTATGGGACTTCCTTTGTAGGTAACTGTCTCCTTTTCTCTTGCTGCTTTTAAGATTCTATCTTTAACCTCTGGCATTTTAATTATGATGTGTCTCAGTGTGGTCCTTTGTGGGTTCAGCTTGTTTGGGACTCTCTGTACTTCCTATCTTTGTATGTTTATTTCCCTCACCAAATTAGGGAGGGATGTTTTCTTTCATTATTTTCAAATAAGTTTTTAATTTCTTGCTCTTCCTTTTCTCTTTCTGGCATCCCTTTGATTCGGATGTTTGTACATTTGGAGATGTCCCAGAGTCTTTTCATTCTCTCCTTGTTTTTTTTTTTAATTCTTGTTTCTTCTTGCTGTTCTGGTTTAATGCTTATTTCTCCCTATGTTCCAAATCATTGATTTGAATCCTGGCTTCCTCCCCTTCACTGTTGGTTCCCTGTGTATTTTTCTTTATTTCAGTTAGAATAACTTTCATTTCTTCCTTTATGTTGTTGCTGTACTCAATGCATTCTTCAGCATCCTGGTCACCAATGTTTTGAACTCTGAAAGTGATAGGTTGGTTATTTCTGTTTTGTTTAGTTCTTTTTCTGGGGTCTTGTTCTTTTCTTTCATTCGGGCCCTATTTCTCTGTCTCCTCTATTTGGCAGCCTCTCTCTGTGTTTGTTTCTGTGTATTAGGTAGAGCAGCTTTGACTTCTTGTCTTAGTACTGTGGCTTATAGTAGAAAAGGTGCCTGTAAATTGTGTGAGGGGGAGCCTTAGGTAATCACCAGGGTGGGGCAACCGGCTTCACTGCTTTGTGGCTCTGTGTAGGGGGTGGGTTTGGAGAGGGGACAGTGAGGCTTCCTGGCTTCTATAGGTTTGCCTGGTGCTTGCTCCAATTCCAGTCACTTCACTCA
Organism: Artibeus jamaicensis; assembly: GCF_021234435.1. Classification (NCBI taxonomy): domain Eukaryota; kingdom Metazoa; phylum Chordata; class Mammalia; order Chiroptera; family Phyllostomidae; genus Artibeus; species Artibeus jamaicensis. The sequence continues at coordinate 22,284,519 of NW_026522030.1, forward strand.
CTCCCTGTATGCAACTGGCACCCTTCCAGCTATTGCCCTGGTGCTGAATCCCAGGTGTTCATTTGTGTATGTTCTAAGATTGTGTGGGCCCTTTAAGCAGAGTCTCCTGAAAATATGGCCAAATCTTCCACCACTCCAACCCCCACTAGTTGTTACAGCCAGAAGATATAGGGATTTATCTTCCTGACACTGGAACCCTGGACTGTGCAGTCTGACCTGGGTTGGGGATCACTTGCTCCCAGGGTATCCCTCCTGATTTTTATCCACTACATGTATATGTGGAACCACCCTTTCCACTGCCTCCACTGTCCTCCCTGTGCCATACCAAATCCCTGTATCTCTCTGTGTCTCCACCCTCCTACCCTTCTAGATGAATGTGGCTTCCTTAAATCCTTGGCTGTTGGGGTAGTTCCAAAGAGATTTTTTTCTTTTTCTCCTTTTTAAAGTATATTCTATTCTAAAGTATATTATACTATTACAGTTGTCCTTTTTTTCTCACCTTTATTCCCTTCCACCCTGCACCCCCTCCCACCAGTATCACCACCACCACCACCACCACTTAAGTTCATGGCTGTGGGCTGTACATATAAGTTTTTTGGCTTCTCCATTTCCTATGCTATTCTTAACCTCCCCCTGCCTATTCTGTACCTACCATTTATGCTTCTTATTCCCTGTACCTTTTCTCCGCTTCTCTCCTTTCCCCTCCCTGCTGATAACCCTCCATCTGGTCTCCATTTCTACGATTCTGTTCCTGTTCTAATTGTTTTTGGTTTTGTTTTAGGTTCAGTTGTTGATAGTTGTGTTTGTTGTCATTTTATTGTTCAAAATTTTGATCTTCTTTTTCTTAGATAAGCCCCTTTAACATTTCATATAATAAGGGTTTGGTGATGATGAACTCCTTTAACTTTACCTTATCTGGGAAGCACTTTACCTGGCCTTTCATTCTAAATGATGACTTTCCTGGATAGAGTAATCTTGGATGTAGGTCCTTAACTTTCATGACTTGGAATAAATTCTTTCTAGCCCCTTCTTGCCTGCAAGGTTTCTTTTGAGAAATCAGCTGATAGTGTTATAGGAACTGTTTTGTAAGTAACTGTCTCCTTTTCTCTTGCTGCTTTGAAGATTCTCTCCTTATCTTTCATCTTGGGTAATGTAATTATGATATGCCTTGGTATGTGCTTCCTTGAGTCTAACTTGTTTGGGGCTCTCTGAGTTCCCTGGACTTTCTGGAATTCTATTTCCTTTGCTAGATTGGGGGAGTTTTCCTTCATTATTTTTTCAAATAAGTTTTCAATTTCTTGCTCTTCCTCTTCTCCTTCTGGCACCGCTATGACTCAGATAGTGGAACATTTGAATTTGTCCTGGAGGTTCCTAAGCCTCTCCTCATTTCTTTGAATTCTTCTTTCTTCATTCTGTTCTGGTTGAATGTTTATTTCTTCCTTCTGTTCCAAATCTTTTATTTGAGTCCCAGTTTCCTTCTCTTCACTGTTGGTTCCTGTATATTTGTTTTTATTTCACTTCACATAGCCTTCACTTTTTCATCTGTTTTGCAATCATCTTCAACCATTTCTATGAGCATCCTGATTACCAATGTTTTGAACTCTGTTCTGATAGGTTGGCTATGTCTTTATCACTTAGTTTTATTTTTGGAATTTTGATCCGTTCTTTCATTTGGGCCATATTTCTTTGTCTCTGTGCACCCATTATATTTTGAGGGGTGCAGCCTTAGGTATTCGCCAGGGTGTGGCAACCCACTTCCCTGGTTGTAGTGCTTTATGTTGGAGAGGGATCAGAGAGGGAAGAATGGCACTTGCTCAGCTCTTGGCAGGGTTTTAGTTACCCACAAGCAAATAGGGCCCTTCTGGTGCTGATTCCCGAGTGCGTGAGTTTGTGTATGTTCTGGGACCCTGTGGTTCTCTCCAACAGACTCTCCTATGAGGCTTGGAGTTTCTCCCAGCACCTCAACCCCCACAGGTTTTTACAGTGAGAGGTTTTGAGGCTTTCTTTTCTAGCACAGGAATCCTGGGTTGTGCAGTCTGCCTCACTCTCCAGTTGCTCCTCCTGGTTTATCTGCAAGCAAATGTGGGATCACCTGATCTACCAGCTGCTGTCTCACTGGCCAGGTCCTGCAGCTGAAACCCTGCCATGAGTACTCTCCTGCCCTGCTGTCTTTTTCCGCCCCTCCTACTGGTCTGGATGAATGTTTCTTCTTTAACTCCTTGGTTGTTGGACTTCCATACAGTTCGATTTTCTGGCAGTTCTGGTTATTTTTTGTTTTTAAATTTGTTGTTGTCCTTTTGGTCATGCGAGGAGGCAAAGTGTATCTACCTACACCTCCATCTTGGCTGGAAGTGTAAACAGTTAGATTTTCTGGCATTGCTGGTTATTTTTTGTTTTTTATTTATTTTTATTTTTTAAAATATATTTTCTTGATTATGCCATCACAGTTATCCTATTTTCCCCCTTTCATTCCCTCCACCCTGCACACCCCTCCCCCACCATTCCGCCCTTTAGTTTATGTCCACGTGTCACAAGTTCTTTAGATTCTATATTTCCCATACTATTCTTGCCCTTCCCCCCTGTCTATTTTCTACCTACCATCTATGCTACTTATTCTCTGTACCTTCTCCCCCCTTCTCTTCCTCCTACTCCCCTGTTGCTAACCCTCCATGTGATCTCCATTTCTATTGTTCCACTCCTGATCTAGCTGTCCTCTTAGTTTGCTTTTGTTTTAGGTGTGGTTGTTAATAACTGAGTTTGCTCTCCTTTCACTGTTCATATTTTTATCTTCTTTTTCTTAGATAAGTCCCTTTAACATTTCATATAATAAGTGCTTGGTGATGATGAACTCCTTTCACTTGGCCTTATCTGAGAAGCACTTTATCTGCCTGTCCATTCTAAATGGACCATTCCTTTGCTGGATAGAGCAATCTTGGATGTAGGTCTTTGGATTTCATGACTTGGAATACTTCTTTACAGCCCCTTCTTGCCTGTAAGGTCTCTTTTGAGAAATCAGTTGACAGTCTGAGGGGAACTCCTTTGTAGGTAACTGTTCCCTTATCTCTTGCTGCTTCTAGGATTCTCTCCTTCATTTTAATCTTGGGTAATGTAGTGATGATGTGCCTTGGTGTGTTCCTTCTTGGGTCCAACTTCTTTGGGACTCTCTGAGCTTCCTGGATTTCCTGGAAGTCTATTTCCTTTGCCAGATTGGGGAAGTTCTCCTTTATTATTTGTTCAAATAAGTTTTGCACTAGTGGCTGTTCCTCTTCCCCTTCTGGTACCCCTATAATTCTAATGTTGGAACATTTAAAGATGTCCTGGAGGTTCCTAAGCCTCTCCTCATTTTTTTGAGTTCTTGTTTCTTCATTCTTTTCTGTTTGGTTGTTTCTTTCTTCCTTCTGGTCCACTCCATTGATATGAGTTCCAGTTTTCTTTCCATCACTATTGGTTCTCTGTGCATTTTCCTTCATTTCACTTAGTGTAGCCTTCATCTAATTTGCGACTAAAATCAACCAGTCTGTGAGCATCCTGATCATCAGTGTTTTGAACTGTGCATCTGAGAGGTTGGCTATCTCTTGGTCACTTAGAAGTATTAGCTCTGGGGCTTTGAGCTGTTCTTCTTCTTGAGCCATAATGTTTTGGTCTATTCACGCCTGTTACATATGAGGGGCAGAGCCTTAGGTGTTCACCAGGACAGGGCAACCCAGTTGCTGAGTTGTGACGCCGTATGTGGGGGCAGGGCATAGAGGGACAATGGCGTTTGTTCTGTACTTCCTTGGATTTCAGTCCCCTCTGCTGCTTCCCGAAAGCAAATTGGGCCCTTCTGGTACTGGTTCCCGGGTGTGTGGGCCTGTGCACCCTCCAGGACCCTGTGGGTCTCTCTAATGAACTCTCTGTGAGCCTGAGAGCCTCTCTTGGCACCTCGACCCCCGAAAGTTTTTCCAATTAGTGCTTTTACGCTTTATTTCCTGGCACTGGGGGCCCTGGGTTGCATGGTCTATCTCACCGTTTGTTTTTTCACCTGGTTTATCTGCACTCGAATGTGTGACTGCGGTCAGCCAGCTGCCTTGCACCCTCACTGGGTCCGCCCATTGCCACCCCACACCTGGAATCTGCCAACTGCCGCTTGGGTTAGCCAGCCACCTTTTCCTGCATGACCCCTCTCCGCCAGCTGCTGTCTCTGCCCCTCTTATCAGTCTGGATGAATGGTTTGTTGTTGTCGGACTTCCGTACAGTTCAATTTTCTGTCTGTTTAGGTTGCGTTTTTGTTACTAAATCTTTGTTGTTTTTAAACTTGGTCGTACAAGGAGGCATAGTGTTTCCACCTATGCCTTCATCTTACAGTCTGTTTTTTGTTTTTAAATTTGTTGTTGTCCTCTTGGTCATGTAAGGAGGCAAAGCATAACTATATACACTTCCATCTTGGCTGGAAGTGTAAACAGATTTTCTTTCAGCTCTGGATGTTACTTGTTTTGAAGTTTAATTGTAATTCTCTATGTGGTTGCATGAATAGGAGAAGCATGTCTACTTATGCCTTCATCTTACTGAAAGTCCTAAATTTTTTTAATTTATTGATTTTAGAGAGAGAGAAAAGGGAAAAGAAGGAGAGAAACATCAATGTTGTTCCACTTAGTTATGCATTCATTCATTGATTCTTGTATGTGCCCTGACCTGAGGTTGAACCTGCAACCTTGGCATATTGGGACAATGGTCTAACCAACTGAGCTGCTCAGCCAGGGCACCCTGCTTTGTTTTTTTATAGCACTTATTACTATCTGAAATTAGTTTTCTTATTTGATTATCATCCCCTCCCACTAGAATAATAGCATGTTGAGTTACCTTATCTGTTTTGTTTACTGTTGTATCTATAATGTCTAGAAGAGAGTCTAGCTCATAGAAGGCTCCCAAAAACTATTTCTGGAATGATTGGATGAAAAATTCTTGTCAGAAGTATGACCATAGCTGTGTCCACAGCAATTCATTTGCACGATACAACCCTGTTTCATTTTGTTGTCCAGGGGCAGTGAGTCAGGGCACCACCAGCTCTACCATATTTTCCTGAGTAATCAAATTACCCTGATACAGTAGTGCTTACCATGTGTATACAAATGGTATCCAGTGTTTTTGTATAGCATTTAAAATAATGTAGGGGTATTTATTCACTTATTAATTAAATAAATATTGAATTTTTATTATTTCCAGACAGTTTTTTTAGATACTGGGGATGAAAAGATTAATAAGACACATTCCTTGACTACAAGGAGATCATATTATAGTAGAGGAAATAGATATACTCATAGATAATTATTACAGAATGTAACTGCAAAGATAGAACTACGCAAAAAGTATGATATAAACACAGAAGGGACATCCAACCACATCTAGGGAGATCAGAAAAGACCTCATTTGTGTTTTAATCAATAGGTGAGAATTAGACAGTGTGGGGGCAACTTTGCCCACAAAGTCCCCCTGTCCGCCACGGGTGAAAGTGAAACTACCAAGACATGATCTGCTTGGGGAGGAGAGGTGGCCAGTCTCTCAGGAGAAAGGTCAAGATCCCCTTCCTCAGCGGCTTTTATTGAGTTGTAATACTCAGGAATACAGGTAAAGCTCATCAATCAATGTCAGGCAGCAAGGATCAAACAGTAGATAACATTTCAGAGAAATCTGAGGGCTTAGCCTGAGTCAGTGTCTGTCAGGTAAGGAGGTTACAAAAACTTTGGGAGATATACTCATTTCCTGCTAACACCCTTATCATATGAATGAAAGCACTCTTAGCAAAGCAGGCTTCACAGGATTTTTAGTAACTCTTTCCTTATGCCCAATAACCCTGGATCCCACTGGAGCTGGCAAGGGGCTGCACCGCCTCCCCCATCGTAGGTTTTCAGTGGATTAGAGCCAGGAAGCATTTCTCCCAGAGTACATGGGGACTTGGGCTACGTCAGAATAGCCAGGGGGCTAGGGTCCATCACTCCCTCTTTGTTGCAGCCCCCTGAGTCCTTCCATGATGGCCTCCCAAGTGATCTTGTCTGGCTTAGGTTGCCCCCCCTCTGAGGGGTCGTACCTGTCATAGACTAACCAACCAAGCTTTGGGGGCAGGAGGTAAAGCAGAGACAAGCTTTGTCTCCTTAGTGGCTCGCATTCTGGAGGTTGCTCACTCAGCCTTAGCCATGGGAGGCAGTTACAACTCCTGAAACCAGGCAGAGCAATTCCTAACAAGACAGATAAAGTGGAGTTGGTGAGAGTGGTAGGAGGCCATTCAAAAGTACAATGTAAAAAAATGCACAGAGAAATGAAACCATCTCAGAGGTTGACTAAACTGGAGAGAGAAAGGGGCTAGACTTTGGAAAGCTTTGTGGACATGCTAAAGATTTTGACCTTTATATAGGTGGCAGAATGCCACTGAAAGGTTTTAAATAGGGGAGCACCATGGTCATAACTGTGTTTTCAAAGAACATGCTGGCTCTGTGTTGTGGAGGACAGTTTTGGCAAAACTGATGGCAGGCAGAGCAGTTAGATACTGGGGCTGAACCACCAAGGCTGTTGGTGGGGGGAATGAGGATAATAGGGAAATTTGACAAATATTTAGAAGATTAAATTGAGTGAACTTGATTGTATTTGGGATTAAAGGGAGAATTAAACATCTGGGATGCTTCCCAGTTTAGCTCTGAGTGACTGAATAGATGGTATTGTCACTCACCGAATTCTGCTCCCCCAGGAACAGAATCTGGAGGGACAGATTTTGTGGTGAGGTAATGAGTTTGGTTATTGGTAAATAGTTCAAATGCTCAGTCATGGGAGCATTTTGATAGTGATTCCTGCATAGTTTTGCTGCTAAACATCCCTAACATTGTCAGTTTTCTAAAGTCACACTGGAATTCTGGAAGTACCCACTTAATAATATTGCACAGTATCCAGGCCAAAAAGACTCTAGTTGAGGTTTCACTAGCAATGAGGAACTGTGTCTATAATAATTGCCACCTCATAAAAACTTAGAATATTAATCAAGCAGCACAATTAACTATATATTACTTACTTATTAATAATTCCAGTGAATGTAATTATTGTTTTCATTGTTCTTTGCTTTCTCAGCATTACTCCTTTATGTGTCATTTTGGCAACAGTCCCCAAAAGCATATAATCCTGAATAAGAGAATCTATATCATCTAAGGAATTTATAAAAACTGGTTACCCTGTTTATTTTTTCAATTAAACACAAGATATATTTCCTAGCCAAGTAGCTCAGTTGGTTAGAGCATCACCCCATATGCCCATCCCCAGTCAGGGCGCATGTAAGAATCAACCAGTGAGTGCATATGTAAGTGGAGCAACAAATTGATGTTTTTCTCTCTCCTCCTCCCCCTAAAAATCAATTAAAGAAACCCATGAGATATATTTTGTTGGAAGTATTTATAACTGCAAAATGGCAAAAATCTGTAAATGACAACTTCTGCAATTTGGATTAGACCACGATTTTAAAAATGAATCACTGATTTCAAACCCAACATTGGTTACCACCTGTTACTGGGAATTTTTTCAGAATTAAACCTTTATATTTAGAGAGAGTAATACTTGCACTATTTTAAGATACCTGGGTTCAACAATTTTGTTAGGTTTATTTTTAGGTGATTGCTTCCATGCTTTCCACCAAACTTAGAAACCTCATAATGGCATTCTTGAAAAGAATTGCAGTAATTGCAAGCATTAGCTACTTAACTGCAAACAAACTTGAACCTTTTTTTTAGTTACAAAAAGAAACAATCTCAAAAACTACTTTTATGTATAACTCACAATTGGTATCCCAAAATCCACATCTAGCCTTAAAAATTCCGTTAAGTGTCATATATTGTCATTCTCTTGCAGCTGTTATTTTAAGCAGTTGTCTAGTATGCTTGTGTTCTGTTGCGATCAGTAGTCTATAGATAGAATAATCCCTAGAGTTTGAAATAACTAATTTCGTTGTTGGGGGGAAAATATATACTGTATTATTCACCTTTTAATCTCCCACTGATAATCCTGAATTTCTTGTGTTCTTAATTAGGGACCTTATGCTTAACATAAGGTAAAGAGACATTTTAATGAAAATTGATTGAGAATGTTGGGTTTGTATTGTATCCATTTTTAATGGTTGAGTGGGCCCAAGGACTCTGTTAGTAATACCTTAAAAAGTGATCATTATTAGTGGTTGCCTAGGGCTAGATGGGTTGGGGGTTTAATGTGTGAACATACTAAAAGCCATTGAATTTATTTTAAGTGGGTGAACTTGATTGATATGTGAGTTACTTTCTTAATAAAGCCATTCTATATATTTGAAAAAGTGGTCATCGTCACAGTTTAGGGGAACTCAGATTAAGAAATATTTCTTGGCAGTCAGAAGCTGTTTTAGTCCTTGTATTTTTATACTACTTATATAATAGTAATTAGAGCAAATAATATCCTTGAATGTCAGCTGACCTTCATCCTATGTAGTCCTTATTACCAGGACCAGCATATTCATTTAAAACATATAATTACGCTGTCCCTCCCTTCTCCCCACCTGCGCCTTCTTCCTTTAGGCATGTCTCTTTGCTTTCTTTCTCCTGAGCTCCAAGGGCCCTTCCTTTGTCCTGTAACTTGTTTCTTGAACCCATGTAGCCCAGCTAGCTCACTTCTTTCATGGCTCTGTGAATTTCTAAATAAGTTTTCTATCTCTGTAAATTTCTAAATAAATTTTCGCTTGTATTTGAAATAAATAAATAAACAAAAATAAAAATATAATTGAGTAAGTAGAGAGTAGAAAATGGTAAGATGTTTGAAAAAGCCACTGAGGTTTAGCCTACCTAAGCTGTGTTACCTTAGACAACAAGTCGATCATTCCTTCAGTCTCAAATAGCACATAAAATGAGGGTGTTAGACCTGATCATGCTTCTCAAACTCAAATGCCCATAGGACCATCCAATTAATGTAAATAAATAAAGCTGATTAGTATACAGGAATAAGTAGCAGGGGATCATGGGCTATAGAATAGTATATGATCTTCTAAGGAGAGCAGGCACAACTGAGTTTAGGTCTGTTGTTACTATTTTATTGTAGGCCCAATGTGACTGTGTCTTTTATTTTCTTTTAAAATATTTTACTTATTTATTTTTAGAGGAGAAGAGAGGGAGAAAAAGAGAGAAACATTAATGTGCAAGAGAAACATCAGTGGGTTGCCTCTTACACACCCCTAACTGGGGACCTGGCCTGTATAACCCAGGCTTGTGCCCTGACTGGGAATCGAACCAGCAACCTTTTGGTTTTGGGATGATGCTCAACCCACTAAGCCATATCAGTCAGGGCTGTATCTTTTAGTTTTTAAGAAAAGCAGAAACAGGTTGTTTTTAACTGCTTATGATTTGTAAAAATGGTAACTAATTCTTAAAAAATGTAAGCTCTATGTAAGTTAAACTGCCAGGTATGGAAGAATTCTTCATTAGCCAAATATTATAGAGTAGATCAGCTATAAACTTGTTCTCTACTGACCTAGCTAGTGGGATTCTTTTTTTTTCCTTTATCTTATACAAATTTAATGTGATATATACCAAAGAATATGTGTGAAACATGTGTAAGTTATACATCGTAAGACAAAATGAATAAATACCCAAGACCTAGCACATAATCTCCCTATGTTCTCCTGTTCCCCATTTCCCTGCTGTCCCCTCAGAGGTAACCATTAACCCACATTTTGTGTTTAGATGCCTGGGTAATGTTTAGTACATTAGATTTGCTTGCTGTTGAGCCTTACAGAAAGGTACATTGTTTTCTGGGGTTTTTCTCCTTGTGATGTTTCTGAGATTTAATAAATTGTTTAGGGTAGCTATTTATTTGTTCTATTATCATTGCTTTCTAACATTCCATTATCTGAATATGTCAAATTTATTTATCTATTCTCCAGCCAATGGGCATTCAGGTTATTTCAATTCATAAAGGCTCTTGTGAACAGTGCTGTTATGAATATTTATGTATGTACCTCTGGAAGCACATGTGCAAACTTTTTCTCCGGTTGAGTTGCTTGGTTGTAGAATACATGAAGACTCAATTTCATAAGATAATGCCAAACTCTTTTTTGGTGTTATTGATTTAGCCCCATCATCCTTTACTCTGAAAGTTCTCCATAACACTCTGTCTTCTCTAACTTCGTATGTTTTCTTCCATACCTTTTTCCTCCTTGGTGAAGATAACCTTTTGCTTCATTGCCCCTTTATTGTCTTTTTCTAGAGAGCTATATGTTCTCTGCCATTTAATTAAGAACTTTCTCTCAAACATAATAAAATCAGAAGTAGATATTATCCTTTTAATTTCATAAATATAACTTGCTGAAACTGCCTTTTGAAAAGCTTTTTTATGCAGAAATGTTTAAAAATTTAATGTTCATTTAGAGAATTTTGTAAGTTGTATTTATCAGGTTCTATTTAGGATTCTTTGCATATAAGTTCTACTTCCTGTTTGGCTATACTTTTTAATTACTTCTCAAATGGTCTGGCTATTTGTGGCATTTGTGAACTTTTTTTTATTTCAGGAGTTGCTCAAGATAAATAATTTAAGATTTCATTGTTGAATGGAGAGAATTTTTTTAAAACTAGGGAACATGAATTATTTCTGTAATAATTTTGAATATTTTTTAAAAGACTGTGAACACACAAATGTTTTCAGCTACTGTAAAAGTTACCTAAAGCCACAGTTTACTTCCCTCTTCCCTATATTCCTTATAATAAAATAAATACATTTTTACAGAGAATTATTTAATTAACCATTATAAAAATAACGAAGATATCCATGTACAAATGAGTAAGGCTTTTTTAAAAACAGGTTTCTTTTATTTAAAATAAGAATAGGGTTTCTAAGCATCTTAATAAAATGAAATAGGCTTTGGTTTATGCATTATTAGGCTTATGTTGAATCACTTTTTTAAAAATAATTTTATTTATTTATTTTTTAGATTTTATTTATCTTTAGAAGGGAAGGGAAAGAGAGAGGGAGAGAAATATCAATGTATGATTGCTTTTCATGTGTCCGCTGCTGGGAAATGACCTCTGCTGAGAACTGGCTTGCAACCCAGGCATGTGCCCTGACTGGGAATCGAACCATGATCCTTTGGTTCGCAGGCTCATGCTCAATCCACTGAGCTACACCAGCCAGGGCCCAGGCTTTTGTTGAATCACTTTTAAAAAATGATAGCCATCACTCACATCTGGAACATGTTAAGCTCAAGAGATTTTCATTCTTGATTCGAAGAGTCTAAAAATATATTTAAAAACTATATATATTCAACATGTGCAATGTGACAACTCTTAACCACAGCTCACATTTCTATAGAAAATTTCAATACTTTTTTCTCAATTTCTCCCATGGTTAATTTTATTTTTCATAATTATAGAAATGAATGTTTCTATGGGGAAGAGCTTTTCCATTTTAGATGCTAGTGTAACATGTAAAATGTAATATTACAAGGTTTCTTTTTGGAGTGACAAAAATGTTCTAAAATGTGATGGTTGCACAACTCGGAATTCAACTAAAAACTCTTGAATTGTATACTTTAAACAGGTGAGTTTATGGTGTGTGAATTATATCTCAAGAAAGTTTTTAAAACTTAATGATGCTCTGGAGGGATTTATTGACCCTTCCACCCTCATTTCCTCTTTGATAATTCAAATATTTGGGATGTCACATCAATTTGCAAAACTAAAAATAACTTGGATACTTTAGAACTTGGGCCACTTTTCTCCAGTTTTTCTGATCAGGAAGGAATATATAGACTTTAGGTGTTCTACTTTTTATAGCATTCAAGTACTTTTATTAGAAATATTGAATGATCTGGATGATCTTTCAGGATGATAAAAGCAGGCAGTAGTAGATTCTGATATTTTCCTCAGGTTTTTTGAAATTATAATATCTGCTCTTGGGTTCATGTTAGTTACTGAGTTGTCTTCCCCTAAAAGTAGAGGACACAACTCTTTGAGCAAAACTTCCCACCTATCCATGGGATTGCTTTAAACATTTTTTAAAATATGGAATACTTTTTCCAGATTATTGACTCTATATGTATATTTGTTTCACTGATGCCTTGTTTTTCTCAGGTTGTAATAAAAGCATTTAGACTGATCTAAGAAATTTCTTTATTAGCAGGTATTATTTAGGTTAGTGAAAAAAATATGAAAAATAGTATGGTCATTTTAACTTGTATCCAATAGCCTAAGAAAGTAAGTCACACCAAATGGATATTCTATAAAGGGGAAAATCTCTTTGGTCTCCATATATTATATCAATTTAAAATAACAGTGACACTATGTGATTTTATTTTGTGAGAAATTCTAGAAAATACAACTTATCTGTAGTGACAGAAAGCAGGTTAGTGATTACCTGGGGCCAAGGGCAGAGAGAATATACTGCCAAGGGGTATTAGGAACCTTTAGAGGTGATTGATGGGATTGTTTTGCTTTTATTTTGATTGATGTGGTTACATGGGTAAGTATTTTTCAAGACTCATAGACCTATACACTTAAAATGGGTCTAATTTATTATACATGAATTATTCCTCATTAAAGTTTATTAAAAGAAAATCATTTAGGCTACATACACATGACAAATTTGTATCAAGTGTTGGTCTTATATGGTAATCAGGCACATATATCAACTATTTATTACAATGAAGGAGAGAAAAGTACTTGTACAATTGTCATTAATGAAACAGTTTTAAATTAATAGAAGTTTACACATATTGTTACTGTTAATTAGTATATTTTGTAAGTATGATACATCTACCTCAGTATCTCTAATCTCTTACCTTTTGATTTATTATATATTCAACTTTTCATCAGTCAAATATGGCATGTCCTCAAATAACATTGTTTATTATCACATTGATGAGATACCTGAGGGACTTAACTCGTTTTTATTAATTAGCCTATAGTAAAATTGGTTTTATTGTACATCATTTCGCTTAGTTACAGCACCTGTCAATGATGTTAAGTGAGGACTTACTGTAATAGAAACCATCTGTTAATAGTGTTAAGTCACTCATGTGGCACATATATTTGTTTTTAATGAGTCAACACTCCTGCATGCCAGGCACAGTGATCCAGTGCTGAATAAGAGAGCATGGCCCCATCCTTTTGGATTACTTTATAGTTTTCAAATTTGTTTTACATAAATATCTTACTGCATCCTTTGAGAAAGGAAACTGAAATTCAGAGAAAGTAAGTGACTTCTGCCCAAGGTTACACAACTAAATGACTGAGAGTTATCTGATTCTAAGTTCAGTTTCAGGTGGTTTTGGTGGGTAGAGTTACATAGTTTAGGTAGATAAATAGTGAGTTTGAGGGAGCATGTTAAATAGTTGGATCTTTTCCACATCCTGAAATGTGAATAAACTTCCTTAATTGTGTATAAAGTTTCATATGTTCTCCTTCCAGTTATTTTCTTGGTCAAAGGATAAGAACATTTGAATTTCCGCCAACTGGATTTCTTCCAAGACTATTTCTGATTGTTACCCCGACAGCTGAGACCTAACAGTCTGTGGGTTTGTCAGAAAGGAGAACTCTGCATACTTGTGGCATTCATTGTGAGTGGGCCCTTACATGTAAAAACCTGCCCATCTGTCTTCTATTGGATTTTGCTGATTTGCAGGGCATTTTCCTGGTGGTGGCAGCTGTGACATTCCATGCTGCTGTGCAGATCTGCAGGAGGCAGCCAGTCTGCTGAGCTGGGTAGATAGCAGGCCTGTTAGGGGGACTGGCAATGGGACTCTCTTTGCCTCTACTTCTGAAAGAGGCAGCATGAAATAGGGAAAAACACATGGGAGTAGCCATGAGAAGACCTAAGTTCTAATCTTAGAAATATCACTTGAGAGCTGTGTTATCTTGGGCAACACACTGCTTCATTTTGATCTTTTACCTCCTAAGTAAAATTGTGTGTGTATGTGTGTGTGTGTGTGATATGTATATTATGGATAAGTCTCAATGTACTGAGACTACTCAGTACTAGCTGGAAAAAGCCAGATACAAAAGTGAATATATGGTATAACTTTATTTTTATAAAACTTTTAGACAGTGCAAACTAATATAATGACAGAAAACAGATCAATGGTTGCTTAGGTTCAGGGGCAGCAGGGAGGATGGATGTAAAGAGGCATGAGGAATCTTTTGAGGATAATGTTCTGTATTTTAATTGTGGTGGCAATTTTACAGGTATACATAACTGTCAAGACTCATGCAATTGTACAATATCATGCACATGCACCTAAAAAAGGAGGATCCTAAGGCTGTTTCAGAACTTAATATGAAAGAACATTGAAGTAGGTTTGGATTATTTACCATGGGTATGGGAGAGGGAAAAGGCAGCACAGATACGTATTTATAGGCTGTATATTTGCCCTTTTTGCTCTTGATTACCCAGTAAAGTTAGAGCTAAGAGAGTAGGAATGCTTAAATAAACCAAGTCAACAATCATCAACCTTGGCATCTAACTCTTCTTCCTTTACCATTTTTCATTTTTATCTGAATCCTTATGAACTAGTAGTGGTAGAAGACATTTGAGATCAGTCAAATTTCTTAAAATATTTGAAATATTTAATTTATTACAAATTTTGGCCTTTTATTTCATTTCAGTATTCTGCTTCTTAGTGTTTATTATATCCTATCACCTTTATGTTGAGGAACTCTGTTTACACCACTATAGTCACTGTGTGACAAAAGTATCAATGGTAAATTCTTCAAATTTAAGAAGGGGCACAAGAAATAAAATGGAAATGACTTGATACCCTCTGGCCCCCAGATTCTCATTCTGTATTCTATTAATGGTTGTAAATGCCTCAAAGGTTTCTTTCTTTTTTTTTTAAATCCTCACCTGAGGACATTTTTTAAATGCTTTTAGAGAGAGAGAGGAAGGGAGAGAAACATTGGATGAAACATCCATCAGCTGCCTCCCCCCCATATACGCTGGAACTGGGAATCTGTACGTGCCCAGACCAGGGGTCATATACACCCTGGCTGGGGATTGTATGCCCCCAGACCAGGTAACAAACCCACAACCTAGGTATGTTCCCTGACCAGAATCAAACCTGCAAACTTTCAGTTAAGGGACAATTGTACCAACCAACTGAGCCACACCAGCCAGAGCCAAAGTCCTTCTTAATAAGTCCTTCCTGCCCTGGCTGGTGTAGTTCAGTGGTTTGGGCACAGGCCTGTGAACTAAAGGGTTGCTGGTTCATTGCCCAGTTGGGGGACATACCTGGATTGCAGGCCAGGTCCCTAGTGGGGGACAACACATGAGAGGCAACCACATGCTGATATTTCTCCCTCTCTCCTTTCCTTCCCCTCTCTAAAAATAAACAAATAAAATCTTAAAAACAAAAATAAGGCCTTCCAGAAACCATAACTAATTGTTTGGAGTTGACACTGAAGTTGAAAATTGGCCTAGAGAAAAGACTAGTCAGTAACTCAAATATAAGAGTAGTGAGTGACCTTTCTGTATCAATAAGCTACTTGTGGCTATAAAGAGCTGTTCCTGGTCTACAAAGGGAAGAAAAGGGCCAGTGTTATACTCATTCTTTTCCTCTTTTCCTAAGCACAAGCCCTATCTGCTTTCTTTATCCTTTCTTGGTGGGAATGCATAACTTTTAGCTGGATGTGGGGCTATGGGTGGCTACTTCTAGTTTCTTAGAGAAAAGCCAATTTTAAGTTTTGGCCAGGAAAGTACAAGGTGAAGGTGTCAAAGACTTGAAACAATTAATTGGAATACATGAAATATATTTAAAAATATGAATTAATAATGAATTTGAATCCCCCCTCCAAAAGAACTTATTGCATACCATCAAAAATAACTAGGGCACTATACTTTGAAAATGGAAATTAAAAGGAAAGAATACCTTATGTCTGCCTTCTTATGTAAACTGTAATCTTGGATAACCAAATAGCCTTAGTTTTTGACAGAAAGTTCTTTACAGATAAATTCCACAAAGAATGATAGATTCAGAAAATCACCATTTTGCAACCTCATAAGAAAATAGGTGAGGCAGGTAGCTTTCGTCAGTGGATGAAACCAGTAAATTGGCTGGTTGATGGAAAAACTTTATAATGAAGGAACCAGGCTGCAGTCTGCAGACATTTGTGTATGTTTTGATGTGATATATTATGAAGCACATGGTAACACCTATGAAGTATTTTTTACCTAAAATGTGGAACTTGATTCTCATATAGGGTTGCCATATCAAGCCAAAACAAAATGAGACACCTAGTTAAATTTGAATTTCCAATTAATAATGAGTGATTTGTTTTTTTTAGTATAAGTATGTCCCATACTTGGAACATATTTGATTTCTACAACAAGTCAATTGAATAAAAAGCAAAAAAAAAAAAAAGAGGGGGGAGGGTGGATGAGGTACTTTAAGAAAAGAAGTAAAAAAGACTTAAGATACACAAGAATCAAATGTGTACCTTGTCTGGATTCTGATTTGAACAAAAAGCTTTTTATGCAAATATACTTTATTTTAAAAAAGATTTTATTTATTTTTGGGGGCGAGGGGAGAAAGAGAGAAAGAGAAACAGCATTCCCCCAAATGGAGACTTGGCCTGGAACCCAGGCATGTGCCCTGACTGAGAATCGAAATGGTGACCTTTGGTTCACAGGCCAGCACTCAGTCCACTGAGCCACACCAGCCAGGGCTCTGCAAATATATTTTTAATAAATATATTTCAGGGTAGATATTTTTTAAATTTTTTAAGACTTTTTTTTAGATAATTGGGATGATTATAAGATACCAAAAATTATTTTTCATTTGATTAGGTATAATAATGGCATCGTGGTTATATGAGAAAATACCAGTTTAAAAATGAATATAAGGCCGGCATTACCCTAATTCCAAAAGCAGATAAAGGCACTATAATGAAAGAAAATTTTGAGCCAATATTCCTAATGAACACAGATGCTAAAATCCTCAACAAAATATTAGCAAACTGAATACAGGAATGCATCAAAAATCATATACCATTATCAAGTGAGATTTATTCTGGGAATGCAAGGTTGGTACAACACTTGCAAATCAATAAATGTGATTCACCCCATTAACTGAGTGAAGGATAAAAACCACATGATCATATTAATAGGTGCAGAAAAAGAATTTGATAAAATCCAGCACCCATTAATGATAAAAACTCTCAGCAAAGTGGCAATACAGGGAACACACCTATACATAATAAAGGCCATATGACAAACTCACTGCCAGCACCACACTCAATGAGCAAAAACTACTAGCATTCCCTTTAAGATCAGGAACAAGACAGGGATATCTGCTTTCACCTCTCTTATTCAACATAGTACTGGAAGTCATAGCCATAGCAATCAGACAAGAAGAAGAAATAAAAGGCATCCAAATTAGAAAAGAAGTAAAACTGTCTATGGCCATACCACCCTGAATGAGCCCGATCTCATCTGATCTCAGAAGCTAAGCAGTTTCAGGCCTGGTTAGTACTTGGATGGGAAAAGAAGTAAAACTGTCTTTATATATTGATGACATGATACTGTATGTAGAGAACCCCAAAGATTCCAAGAAACTACTAGAACTGATAAATGAATTCAGCAAAGTAGCAGGATACAAAATTAGTATCCAGAAATCAGCTGCATTTTTATATGACAATAACAAACTAACAGAAAGGAAAATTAAGACAACAGTCCCATTCACAAATGCTTCCAAAAACAACAACAACAACCCAGGAATAAATCTAACCAAGAATGTAAAAGACCTGTACATGGAAAATTATAAGGCACTAAGGAAAGAAATTGAAGAAGATACAAATAAGTGGAAGCACATACCGTGTTCATGGATAGGAAGAATTAACATCATTAAAATGTCCATAGTACCCGCAATCTATAGATTCAGTGCAAGTCCTTGCAAGATTCCAATGACATATTTCATAGAACTAGAACAGATATCTCAAAATGTACATGGAACCACAAAAGGACCCACATAGTAGCAGAAATCTGGAGAAAGAACAAGGTTAAAGGAATGCAACCTAGTGTCAAACTATACAGTAAGGCCATATAATCAAAGCAGCATGGTAGTGGCATAAAAACAGACACATTGATCAATGGAACAGAATAGAGCACCCAGAAACAAGCCCATACCTTTATAGTCAATATTTGACATAGGAAGCAAGCACATACAATGGGCTGAAGATAGTTTATTCAATAAATGGTGTTGGGAAAATTGGACAGATACATGCAGAAAAATGAAGCTAGATCTTCTTACACCACACACAAGAATAAATTCAAAATGGAGCAAAGACAAATGTTAGACATAAAGCCATAAAAATCCTAGAAGACATAGCCAGCAAAATCCTGGACATTGCTCATAGAAATTTTTTATTGGCTACATCTCCCAACACAAGGGAAAAAAAGAAAAAATAAACAAATGAGACTTCATTGAACTAAAAGGTTTTTGCACAGCAAAGGAAATCAACAAAATAAAAAGACAACCCACAGAATGGGAGAACATATTCACTGATATATCTGATAAGAGGTTAATATCTAAAATTTATAAAGTACTTAACAAAACTCAACACCTCCCCACCTGGTGTGGCTCAATGGATTGAGCGCTGAGCGCTGGCCTTTGAACTGAAAGGTTACCGCTTTGATTTCTGGTCAAGGGCACATGCCTGGGTGGTAGGCCAGGTTACTGATTGGGGGCATGCAAGAGTAAACCAATTGATGTATCTTGATGTATCTCTCTCACATCAATGTTCCACTTCCTTTCTCCCGCCCTTGCCCTCTCTCTAAAAATAAATAAAATCTTTTAAAAAATGTTTAAAAAACTCAACACCAAAAAACCAAACAACCCAATTAAAAAATGGACAAAAGACTTGAATAGACACTTCTTCAAAGAGAACATACAGGTGTTAATAGACATATGAAAATATGCTCAACATCACTAATCATCAGAGAAATACAAATTAAAACCACAATGAGATACCATCTCACATCTGTCAAAATGGCTATCTTCAGTAAATCAACAAACAACAAATGCTGGGCAGGATGTGGAGGAAGGGGAACCCCATGCACCGATGGTAATGCCAATTGGTGCAGCCACTGTGGAAAGCAGTATGGAGATACCTCAAAAAATTAAAAATCTGCCTTTTGACCTAACCATTTCACTTCTGGGAATATGGAACTCCGAAGGAGTTTTATTCCAGTTTTATTTAAAGCACCTAAGCATAATGCTTGCCATAAAATAGAACTCAATAAATTTTAGTTTAATGAGATCATCAAAGCAGTATGACTGTGGACTATTTGCTGAAATAATAGAACTTTGTTATATAAAATGCTTTGTTTTTTAATTATAAGCAGTGTTTAGGGTGATGTTGGTAAAGACATTGTATGTATTAGGCTCTTCTGTGCTGTAAGAATCCTAATTGTCTTCTTTACTTTGGGTGATGAGACTTGTAGAGAATTAGGAAACTGAGAGAAAATGGCTCCATAGCCACAGAAGCAGGCTTCATAGGCTCTTCTAATCATTAGTTGCCTTGGGTAAAAAGTAGAAATGGTGGAACTTTTTGTCCTTTGTCCTATGCAGATTTTTTTTATTCAACAAATATTTGTTGCACATCTATCTAGTACAGTGCTAGGCTGAGTGGGATCACATTGTTTTTCTGTTTAAGAATTGACATTACAGTGTAAGGCAGAACTACCTTACATCATCTCTGGAACAAGATTGGCAATATATTTTAAAAATGGATGAGTCTATAATAAATGCCCTATCACTTTTACCATCCAAATACTATAGAAGTTTGGAGAGAGAAATCTCATCTCCCTGCGGTAATTTATGTTTTTCAGCAAACATTATTTATGAGTGTGGACTGTTTTTAATGGCTATAACAAAAAGCATATGAAAGTGCCTATGTTAAAGAGTAAGTTGCAGTATAGTTATGAGTACAGTGTTACATACAATGTAAAAAAAAAATGCACTAAAGCAAAGAAGGCTGGGGGAAAACACCAAAATAGTAATAAGAAATTGTATCAGGTCATTTGGGGAGGTTGGGAGATCAGGAGGTAGATGAAATTAGAAATATATTTTTATTTTTTTAAATATATTTTATTAATTATGCCATTACAGTTCTATTTCCCCCCTTCATTCCCTTCCACCCTGCACTCCCCCTCCCCCACCATTCCCCCCCTTTAGTTTATGACCACGTGTCTCAAGTTCTTTAGATTCTATATTTCCCATACTATTCTTGCCCTCCCCCCCAATCTATTTTCTACCTACCGTCCATGCTACTTATTTTCTGAACCTTCTCCCCCCTTCTCCTTCTCCCATTCCCCTGTTGCTAGCCCTCCATGTGATCTTCATTTCTATGGTTCACTCCTGATCTAGCTGTCCTCTTAGTTTGCTTTTGTTTTAGGTGTGGTTGTTACTAACTGTGAGTTTGCTGTCCTTTCACTGTTCATCTTTTTTATCTTCTTTTTCTTTGGTAAGTCCCTTTAACATTTCATATAATAAGGGCTTGGTGATGATGAACTCCTTGAATTTGATCTTATCTGAGAAGCACTTTATCTGCCCTTCTATTCTAAATGAAAACTTTGCTGGATAGAGCAATCTTGGTTGTAGATCTTTGGTTTTCATGACTTGGAATACCTCTTTCCAGCCCCTTGCCTACAACGTCTCTTTTGAGAAATCAGCTGACAGTCTGATGGGAACTCCTTGGTAGGTGACTGTCCCCTTATCTCTTGCTGCTTCTAGGATTCTCTCCTTCATTTTAATCTTGAGTAATGTAGTGATGATGTGCCTTGGTGTGTTCCTTCTTGGGTCCAACTTCTTTGGGACTCTCTGAGCTTCCTGGATTTCCTGGAAGTCTATTTCCTTAGCCAGATTGGGGAAGTTCTCCTTTATTATTTGTTCAAATAAGTTTTCCACTTGTTGCTCTTCCTCTTTCCCTTCTGGGAAGAGGAACCCCTTCTGGCACCCCTATAATACGGATGTTGGGGTATTTAAAGATGTCCTGGAGGTTCCTAAGCCTCTCCTCATTTTTTGAATTCTTGTTTCTTCATCCTTTTCTGTTTGGTCATTTTTATCCTCCTTCTGGTCCACTCCTTTAATTTGAGTCCCAATTTCCTTTCCATCATTATTGGTTTCCTGTGTATTTCCCTTCATTTCAATTAGTTTAGCCTTCATATGTTCCTCTAATTTGTGACTAAAATCAACCAGTTCTGTGAGCATCCTGATCACCAGTGTTTTGAACTGTGCATCTGAAAGTTTGGCTATTTCTTCATCACTCAGATTTATCAGCTCTGGGGCTCTGAGTTGTTCTTGAGCCATGTTTTGCTCTGTTCATGCCTGTTACATATGAGGAGCAGAGCTTTAGTTGTTCACCAGGGCGGGGCCACCCAGGTCACTGGTTTGTGACGCTGTATGTGGGAGGGGGGGTCAGAGAGGGACAGTGGCCGTCCCCTCTGCCGCTTCCTGCCGCTGGAGCCTGCGCAGTCCTTCTCACTGCTCGCTCCTTCACCAGTTTATCTGCACGCAAATATGTGACCGAGATCAGCCCTCAGTGGGTTCAACGCCTTGCGCCCTCAGTGGGTCCACCCGCTTCTCCACACCTGGGATCCGCCCACAGCTGCTGGCGCACCTGGGTCGCATGCCCGGTCTGTCCAGTGGATCTTTCCTGCCCGACCCCGCTCTGCTGCTGGCTCTGCCCCTCTTACTGGTTTGGCTGAAGGGTTCGTTGTTGTCAGATTTCCATGTAGTTCAATTTTCTGTGGTTTGGCTGCGTTTTTGTTGCTAAAACTTTGTTTTTAAACTTGGTTGTGCGAGAAGGTGCAGTGCTTCCACCTACGTCTCCATCTTGGCGGAAGTCCAGAAATATATTTTTAAAATAAGTAATATAGTCACATAATTCCCATATTTAAAAAATAGCTGTTCTAGGTCCTGCTCTGGATGATGGAGATAGCAGTGAACTAGAAATAGCAATAGGAAAGGTAATATTAACCACCAGCATTTATTAGTATACAATAGTCTTCTTCTCATGCTTAACCTCCACCAACTAGTTCCCCTTCCCCTAGACCAATATTATTACTTTTTTTTATATCCTGTCCAAGATATATTCTGTCTAATAAGCAAATATGTAGATCTATTATAGATAAATGATCTCTTTTTCCTTAACAAATGGTACCTTTACTATACAAACTGTTAACTTGTTTTAGTCACTTAATATATTGGAGAGCTTTCTCTTTGTTCAATAAAATATTGAGTGTTTACTTATTCTTTGTAATTGCTTCATAATATTCCATTTAATGGATTA
Source organism: Artibeus jamaicensis (assembly GCF_021234435.1). Classification (NCBI taxonomy): domain Eukaryota; kingdom Metazoa; phylum Chordata; class Mammalia; order Chiroptera; family Phyllostomidae; genus Artibeus; species Artibeus jamaicensis. The sequence goes on from NW_026522030.1 coordinate 22,306,823, forward strand.
CCATAATTTAATCAGTCTCTATTCCATTTCTTTGCTATTCATAAAGTGCTGCAATAAATAGTTTTATATCCATGTCATTTTGCACTTGTGTACAGTATCTGTAGGGTAAATTCCTAGAAGTGAAATTGCTGGATTAGTATATTTGCATTTCTAGTTTTGATAGATCTAGATCAGTATAGTACATTCATAATAACCTGGAGAACTTTTTCAGTATTCTTATGTCTGTACCCACAAAAACCTGGGAGATTTTTTTTTTCTATGGATCTGGGATGGGGCTTAAGTATCTATGAGGGGTTGGACCTTTATAAAATGGAATGTGGTACAAAGAAGCCTATCTAATTTTAAAACAAAAGAGCATATATAGGTCAACTACAGGGCTCAGAAAGGCACCATGCTGCCAATTTATAAAGAAGCAAGCAATTGAATACTTTGAGTCTTCATGTCTAGATTACTGCTATCTCTGGCCTTTTCTCCCACCCCATATTAGAAGATATCTAAGCAATACAATATGAATATATTAGTCTTGCAAGTACTTATTAAGAGATGCATAGAAGCCATGATTATCAGAATTGGATTGGGAAAGGTTTGGTATGTCACCAAGGAAATGGATGTGTGAAATACAGGATCTTGTACAGCCTATGGAAAGGAAGAAGACTTCATACCACTTAACCCATTCCCCTGGATTAGACTGAGACAGGTGAGGAATGTAACTACTTAGAAATAACTTAAAATGAAAAAAAATTGAAGTTGTTTTCTGTTTTAGGTTCTGAGCTAGGTGGTGAAGATAACACCGATAACAATCACAGTAGTAATTACTACCAACAGTTATTGGGCACTAAGTATGTGCTGTGCACTGTGCTAAGAGTTGTAAAAGTGTTTCTTCATTGAGTACTAATCCTAGGAATCGTGGGGACTGTTACATTCCCATTTATATAGTTGAGAAAAATGAGTTTCAGAGGCATTAAATAAGTAACTTCCTAAAGGTCACACATGTGTGTACTGCATAGGTGTTTGAAGGTTAACAAATAAAATACTTAGAACAGTGCTTAGTATGTAATAAATGCTCAGTGCGTACTAACTATTATTATTACCGAAGTATGGAAGAAATACCAGTTATCCCTAGCTAGGGCATACCTTACTGAAGAAAAATATAAATAAGAGTTTTTCCTGGGCAAGACAGGTATTTCAGGTGGAAGAAACAGTAGTAAAGAGTTTGGTGAGCTGGTTTAACTACTGCATTAAGGTGTTTGGCAATAAAATGGTAGAAGATGCTGAGAGATGAAAGAAGGTTTTATGTGGTGAGGGGTAGCTATTGAACTATCTTGAAAGGATGAGCATAACTCATTTTAGTAGGCAGAGGGAGTTGGAAACACTTCTGGCAAAGATACAATATTTAAAAAGTCATAGGCCCTGACTGGTGTGGCTCAGTTGGTTGGGCATTCTCCTGCAAAGCAAAAAGTTGCCGGTTTGACTCCAGGTCAGGCAGGGCACATGCCTGGGTTGCAGGTTTGGTCCCAGTCAGGGTGGAGATGAGAGGCAACCGATTAATGTTTCTCATGTCAGTGTTTCTCTTCCTCTCTTTCTTCCTCCCTTTCCCTCTCTCTAAAAATAAATAAATATAGGTAATATATTTTTAAAAACTCATAAAAGGGGTGTTGCAGTTATCTACTACTGTGTGAACCAAAGCTTAGTGGCTTAAAACAATTACTGTTTTATTTGCTCACATAGTTCTGGTCTCACCTGGGGTCACTCATGTGCCTGCTGTCATCTGGTCACACCGAGTGGTCTAACTAGTCTAAACAGGGGTGTCAAACTCATTTTCACTGGGGGCTACCTCAGCCTCGAGGTTGCCTTCAAAAGGCTGAAATAATTTTAGGACTATATAAATGTAACTACTCCTTAACTGTTAAGGAGTTGAAATTATATTTGGCCCTTTGAAGGCAACCACAAGGCTGATGTGGCCCCTGGTGAAAATGAGTATGACACCCTGGAAATATCTTCTCTCATACATCTTGCTCTGATGGTGGTGGCAGGCCTGACAGCAGAAGTGTTCCAAGAGAACAGAAGCTGCAAGGACTCTTGAGGCTTAGGTGTGAAGCGCACACAGTGTTGTTTCTACCGTATTCTGGCCAAAACAAGTCACAAGGCCAGCAATGGAAGGAGAAATAGATTCATTTCTTGAAGGAAGGACCTGCAAAGAATTTGTGGCTTTTTTTTTTTTCCAGTCTGCCACAAAAGGAGAAGGGCAGGATGAGTTTAGGATGTGTTACTTAGCTAGCTCCTTTGGCCTTTTCTTTAGCTTAAGTAACATTTCCTTTGAAGTTAATTATGCAGGGTCCTTTAATCATCATTATAACACACCCCCACTCTTCCGTTTCTCCTAGAATGAAAACAAAATGTAAATTAAAAATGAAAAACAGAAAAGCTTGACCAAGAACTAATCAAATTTTGGAAACTGAATTGTAAACTTTTTAAAAAGAAAATGTGGTTGGCTTACTTTCGAATATTCTCATGAACTTGAACTTAATGGGGTATGGAGAACTCTTCAGGGTCCTGACTTTAATAATAGACTAGAATTATATGTTATTACCCCATCACTTATTAGTATTTCATTAGATATCTTGGCATATTAAACATTTTAATGTGCAGTCATTTAAAATTTTGACCATAGTATTTCCTAGGTAAACTCTTTTATTCATATTCTGTACAGGTGGACAGCTACAACCATCTACCTTGTAGAATAATTTGAAATTGCGAATTAGTAGATTCCAAATTAATGATGTCTAGCTTTTACCAGTACTCAGCAGATACAAATGTGATTTTTCAGAGTTATATTAGTTTTTAATCCTTTGTGGTTTGCTATTTAATTCTGCTTTCCATTCTAAAAGAGTTCTTAGCCTTTGTTCATTAATCATGGAAACAGTTGTGCAACATGCCTTGACATTAACTTGAACATCTAAAATTAGTCCTGCTACAATCAGTGGTTGGGAGCAGTGTTTCAGTAGTTTGTGGCATGTGTTAAGTAGACATTGCAACTTTGGAAAGAACTCCCTAGCAATAAGTAAGTGACTTGTGTTAAGTGTGTGTGGCCTGTAGCTATGTATATATACAATTGAAAGTCTCTTTATTAAGCAAATGAATAAACTATATCTGTTACTACAAATGCATCATAAGTATCTTTATTTATGTGATTAAACTATGCTGTTTAATCACTTCAGGAGAAAAATGTATTTATTGAAAACTTGGCATGCTAGAATATATTTTTCTGCATGTTTTATGATTTTCATTTTTTAAAAGAATAATTGTATTATACATACCGTATTATAAATGAGTGACTTTTTTTTTCTTCAGAGTTTATAGAACGTGTGCATAAAAATGACATCCTGGTTGTATGAATGTCTTTGTGAAGCTGAACTTGCACAGTATTATCCTCATTTTACTGCCGTTGGCCTTCAGAAAATAGATGAATTAGCAGAAGTTACAATGAAGGACTACTCCAAACTGGGAGTCCATAACATGAATGACCGAAAACGTCTCTTCCAACTTATCAAAATCATTAAGATTATGCAGGAAGAAGATAAAGCAGTCAGTAGCCCAGAGCATCCTCTTCAGACAAGCAGCCTGTACAGCAAGCCTCGGGAACCCAGATCTGGACCTCGCAGACAATTGCACTTTGATTCTCCTGCTGACAGCAAAGATGGAACTACCAGCAACTATGGGCTTGAAATATGCAATTTATCAGATTTTCCTGCAAATGAGCAAAAGTCTAATTACCTCAAAGTGCTGGAGCATATACTACCAGATGATTCCCAGTACCAAACAAAAACAAGAATTCTGAGTGCCATAGCTGCTGATTCCTATGGGCAAACAGAAACTAGCACTTCACTGTTTTCATCAAATCGCTTTTCTCCAATACTGGGGGATTGTGATATTCCCATTATTCAAAGAGTCTCTCATGTTTCAGGATATAACTATGGAATCCCTCATTCTGGTATCAGGTAATAATTTATTTTTTCTTCCTTCTCCTTCCTTTTCTTTCTTCCTTACCTTATTTATTTATCTGTCTATACATATATTTTTGAAGGGAGGGTGGACTTAGGCAAGGGTAGGCCTCTTCATGACCAGAGGAGTGCAACCAACTCCTCATTTACAGAAAATGAGGGTGAACAACTTCTGCATTGATAATAGAAACACCTTGATAAGGGAAAATTAATGCAGAATTGGGACTTTCCAGATGGGAAAAGGATGGTATTGTTCATGTATATCAAGCAGCTGCTACTTGCCAGGACGCACTATTATTCTGATAGCAGAACTATTTTTATTTATTATAGTATAACATGATACATCTAGGGCATCCATGAAGGTAAAAACAGTTAAATAGCCTTTTGCAGTGGGGGAAAAAATATACAACCCACAGTTTGAGGTTTTGAATTTACTCAAACCAACCAGGAGACATAAAGCTTAGTTAAAAACAAAGAGCATGTAGTTGAATTAAGTGGGTCTTTGGAGAAGTTACTTTACCTGCACATATTGAAATGTGGTCCTGATTTTGAGTGTCTTCTACAATTCTAGCCAGCCCTGGAAGACCAGATGATTTTGGTGGTTGCAAAGAGTAAGACACTATTGATAGACTTTAGGGTTTGAGAGTCAGGGTGATAATAAGTTACTTTCAAGTTAGAATTTTAAATAAGGTCCCTAAGGAGTGAAGTATCAAGTAATACTTAATACTAATATTGGTATAATAGAAAAAATTTTAAAAAATAACATGTATTGCTTGTTTTGTTTAAAAGTTTTAGATGGTGAGTTACAGAAAAACAAAATACTTTCTTAAGCCACATTTTCTTTTCTCTCTCCTTTTTAAAGCTATTATCCATACCTTAAAACACGGTATTTACATCTGGTCTTATATTGGCTAAGGTTTCAAAGGATCTCATAACCAACCAGTTCTTTATTTAAAAAAAATAGACTACCCAATTTTAAAGACAGAAGTACCTTTAGTAATTTGAAATACATAAGTGAATTTTTATGGTGTTTCTAAAACTTTTGGGGTGGTTTAGCAAAGCATAGAACATACAGTACAACATGTTTTCTTCTTTCAATTGTGAAAGTACTAGACAGTCTCATGATCATCAAAGCCAGGATTATTGCTGTACTATTGGTGAAAGAACACACATTTTCTTGACTACTACAGTCTTTTGTTGAACAGCACATAAAAATCTAAATTGGGTCCTGGCTGGTGTGGCTCAGTTGATTGGAACGTTGTCCCTTAGAGCAAAAGGTCACAAGTTGGATTCTTAGTCAGGGCACATACCCAGGTTGTGAGTTCCATCCCCCATTGGGGCACATACCAGAAAGTAACTACTTGGTATTTCTCTCTCTCTCTCTCTCTCTCCCCCTCCTCCCCCCTCTCTAAAAAGCAATGAAAAAAATCAGGTGGGGATAAAAATTTTTTTTAATTAAAAAAATCTAAATTGGGATTATTTATAAATAGAATAAAGATACCACTTTGCATTATTTATTTGGATAGAGTGGATATTTTAGTTTAAATATTGCTATATCATTTATTTGGCAAACATTAAGTACTACTTCTGCTAGGCTTGATTCTGGATAGTATAAAGATTAGGCTATCTGGAGATTCTTAGTCTCTTAGGGGACAGCGTAAGTGGGAAGACAGACTAACAACCATATGGTGAGATAAGTATATTTTTAGAGGTTGACATGTGACAAACCCAGAGCAAAAACTGTTCAACTGAACTTTCTCATCTTTTATATCATTACCTTACCATTGTTTATTATACAGATGCTCCTAGGCTTACAGTGGGATTATGTCCCATCCATTGTAAGTTAAAAATATTGTAAGTTGAAAATGCATTTAATACACCTAGCTTACATCATAGCTTAGCCTAGCTTGCCTTAATGCTCACAGCACACACCCCACCCAAAAAAACTCACAAACCATAAAACAAACCAAAAAAACCGTCAATGCAGAACACTGTAGAGCAGTGATTTCCGACCCTTTCTATCTCATGGCACACGTAAACTAATGACTAAAAATTTGCAGCACACCAAATAAATACATTTTTTGCCAATGTGATAAAAATAAGTATGATTTTGATTGATGATAATAGTAATTAGTAAATTACCTATCCTATTTGCTCCAGTGACTTTTTAAAAAATCAAGTGCCTATACTTGTATATAAAGATTTCTGGTACAAAGAATTAACCAATCAGACACAACCTTATTATGTGAAGTAACCAATAAAATGCAACTCTATTACATGACCTATATATTTATGGTTCAAGACAGGGCATTCACATCAGAGGGTTGTTGTTGTGTTGGCTGTTGTCATTTTTAATTTGACAGTCTAAGGGAAAAGAGGCTAGTGCCCCTAACTAGTCACGTATTGCTAGTTTTTAAAAATCTTGTGGCACGCTGGTTGAAAATTGCTGCTATAGAATATTGGTTGTTTACCCTTCTCATCTCTTGCCTAAGTAGGAGCTGAAGCCCACTGCCATTGTCCAGCATCATCTTACCACAGATCGCTAGTCTGGGAAAAGAACAAAATTCAAAATTTGAAGTGTGGTTTCTACTGAATGTGTATCTCTTTCACACCATTATATAGTCACAAAATTATAAGTTGAATCATTTAAGTTGAATCATTTAAGCTGTCTGTATTAGAGAAATAGAGATAAGAAAGCACATTTTTCCTTAATAATTCTCAATATTGCTTTCTCACTCATACCCTAAGTAGGAGTCAAGGTTTCAGAACCCTGAGAAACTCCTTCACCAATTTAAGGCTTGCTGTTAGGGAGTCATCCTATCCAAAGAGCATTCTCTTTGGATGCTTCAACTCAGATACACTCAGAATAAATTGCTGGCCTCAGAATTTTAGGCATTTAGAGAACTGGTTGCCTTGACTTAAGACTTCAAATAGACCTAACTCCAGCTGTCTTAACTTTTTGCATGTCAGACAGATATAGTTTATTTCTTCTAGGGAAGATTGGACATTAAAATCAGAGCCTTTTAAAACAGTGTTCATTTCTTTTTGCCCTTTGATCTTGAAAACTCCAGTCCTTTTTTATATGACCTATCCTAAAGTCTCTGGTCCATTTTGAAATGACCATTTTCTGTCCTCTTTGTACACTTGAAACCTATATGATCTTATTAATAACCAAGTCACCACGATAAATTTAATTTAAAAAATAATAAATAAAATATACTATAAAAGGCTTTTTAGGGGCTATTAATCAAATTGTAAAGTGTAAAAAATATAAAGGAAGAGAATAATTTGTCTTGCTAAGACATTCTTAGTATATATACCAAAGGCATTGATTCTTGTAAAACTCCTACTTTCAAGAATTCTACTTTCTTGTTACCTAGCTTAAAAGGAGTTTATAGGTAAGTAGTCAGGTTTTAGATATATGGTATTCATACATACCACCATTAGGCTCAGCAAGTAAACCTGATGAATTTTGTATCCCTAACCCAAGTACTATTTGCCTCAAATATTCTAAGTGTTAAGATTGATGAGCCAGAGAAGAAACACATCTGAATAGAAGGATGAATTAGTGGTGGTTAGAACCAGTCATAAAATTGTCCTAGGAAGAAGAAATGTAAGATTGTGTTCTAACAAATAAACACATATCGGGTTGAGCAAAAAAGGAGGTATGAAAATAAGATAAAGGCAGAATATATCTGGGAAGAACAGGGGGACAATACATTGAAACCTATCACATACTTCAAGGTATTTAGTAAATTCAGAGAGGATAAAAAAAAAAGAAATTACATTGAGTAATTAAGAAACCTTGCCCTGGCTGGATAGCTCAGTTGGTTAGAGTATCATCCTAATAAGCCAAGGTTGAGGGATCGATCCCTGGTTAGGGTACATACAAGAATCAACCAGTTAATGCCTGAATAAGTAGAACAATAAATCGTTGTTTCTCTCTCTCTCTCTCTCTCTAAAATCAATAAATAAAAATTTAAAAATATTTAAAAAACAGTAATGTACAAGAAAAATTGAAATGAAACAAGGGTTTGGATCTTGTAAAGGCCTCAGAGGGGTGAGCGCAGCATATTGCATTAGATTTTGAAGGTTGATTAGCCTGAGTTTTGGAGATGTAAAGAAAGAGCATCCATCATACATCATTAGAAGCCTTTTGGAAGACCACATCTGGAAGCCAAACACATGTTTTAGAGCTAAAGCAACCTCTTAGGGTTGGGGTGATTTTTTTGGTCAGGAATTTTTATTTATTTATGTATTTATTTACTTTTAGGGAGGGGAAGGAAGGGAGAAAGAAAGGGAGAAAAACATCAATGTGTGGTTACCTCTTGTGCTTCCCTCTACTGCGGATCCGGCCTTCAACCCAGGCATGTGCCCTCCACTGGGAATCTAATGGTGACCCTTTGATACTCAATCCACTAAGTCACACCAGCCAGGGCTAGGAATTTTTTTGGAGTTGAGTAGGTAGGGATAGAGATAGAAGTAATCAGGAGGATTTAGCTAATAACTTTCTTAGTGTCAAATCTTTAACATGCAGCATTATATGTATATTTCACCTAATTTATAACAAAATGTACTGATACTTTGATCTCTAAAGTAGCCTTATTCTATTATTTAAAAGTAAAGGCCTACTTATTAACACTATATCAGACAGAACACCTCAGAGAAAGAGAATCCCTGGACTGAGATGGAGAAAATCAGAGTTTGTGTTAGAAAACGCCCTCTGGGCATGAGGGAAGTGCGTCGTGGAGAAATTAATATTATTACAGTAGAAGACAAAGAAACTCTACTTGTTCATGAGAAGAAAGAAGCAGTTGACCTCACACAATATATTCTGCAGGTATGATGCTTTTCTTTTGTATTTGGAACAAATATTAAATATGTCAAAGTCTTGCTTTTTGTTTGGTAACATACAAATTCTAAATTCCAGTTTCTTGTTTGGGTGTTAGTCATCTCTGATGTAAATTGCATTAAATCATTGATACCCTTGTCCTTTATTTTTTCAATAAAACTGGGAGATACAAAAACATAATTTCTCTGTGCTAATGCAATAGGGCTATATGATATATCCACTTAACATGCTCTATGTGAATTTAATTATACTTATTTAGCCAAAAGAAAGGGAATGAGGGGATAAAAGGAATTTAAATAATGAATTAGTGATAGGCAATACTTGTCACTGAGCGTATGCCCCAAAGTGGCTATAAGATGGTCATACATTCTTAATTCTCACCTGTCTCTCACTATATGAACTTCTCACTCTGTTCAGTGTGAGTCTTTAGTTTAGTAATGCAGGATATATTTTTGAGCTACAAGGCTCCAGCTGCTTATTTTGATTCTCAGCTGTCTTTGAATTTAGACTTAATTTGGTGGAAATTGGGCTCTTTACGCAGGCCACTTTGTACAGAGTGGATTACAGTGGGTGAATATAATCCAGGGATACAACTTTACAACTAACATACAGCATTTAAATAAATCACTCATTGCTCAGACACATAAAAAGTGTTCACTCCCTGCCAGAATGGTCATGAAGAGTTCAAGGAGAAAGCATTTGGTATTGAAAGGAACTTATTCTAAACTGATAACTCTTCAGTCTTGTAGGGAAGCAGCAAAACACATACATGGAAGATATTGTAATTTAAGTACTCCTAAAATTGTGAAGCAATTGTGACTAATCTAAAGCCAGGGGATAATCCACCAGAAGTTAAGATTTGGGAATAAAGGGTTTCTCTTACTCTGAATCTGCCTCCCTAGAACATTCATCTTATATTTATCATCTCCCCCTCCTCTTCCTCTTCCTACTCCTCCCTCCTCCTCCTCTCTCTCTCTCTCTCTCTCTCTGTTTGCCTTCAAAATCCAGTGATTGGTAGAGAGAAAAAACAGTAGTGAGTAATCTGGTGTGCTAGCATTTCACCTTGGCCAGCTGAGATCTTACTGTACTGGAACAAATATTTTAACACTGAAGTCATTTTAACACTTCCCACTTTTACACTTGCATTGTTCTTTTTCTATGGTTACCAAAATTGTGTTTAAAAGTATCATTCAAAATAATTCACTCAGTCTTTTCTATGGGCACTCAATTACTAGGCCACTGTATAACTAACCCAATCACTTTAACAGCCTTATCGATTGCTGATCAATGCACAGTCTATTAGGTCTAGGTGGGAGATATTTATTTTGCAGATGGTCCAAATGAACAATTAGTTGTAATAGCTACTTACAGCCATAGTAATAGCCCTATCCAATCACCATCTACCCAATATTGTCTTAATGATGCTTCTGTCACAATAATTCCCTTAAGGAGGCATCATCTTATCTTTTGTATTTTTCCATTATCCCAAAACACAATAACCTTATTTCTTTGTTATTACCATTGATCGATACTTATTGAATACCCATAGTTTTCGTAGCACTTTCTCAGCTGTTTGAACTTTGGACCTTTGCTCTCATAGATCAAAGTCCTTACCTATCAATGCTATAATATAAAACTGATAGGATAGTTCTCCCGCATCTTTTTTTTCTTTCTTATGTAGAGAGAAGAAAAGAGAATTTTATAGGAAATATTGATCCTAGATTCTTTGGGTTTTATTTTGAAACTTATGTTTGTGTTCATTTAACTAAATATTGTATCCTTTCAAATCTCATGTTACTTAGTATATATGATCATATACAGGTAGTGTACCATTACTACTTACCATTAAATTTTATGTCATTGTAATAAGTGAAAAAACAAGGAGACCAACCTGTATGTTTCATTCCAATGTCTTGAACAAAGAAAACATTAGGAAAAAAAGATAGTACTAAAGTATATCAAAAGTCAGTAGCAACAAGAGTGTTTAAAATCTTGCTCCCTGACAGTGTCATCAGTTTGGCTAAAATAAACACTTTTTAAAAAGATTTTATTTATTTATTTTTTAGAGAGAGGGGAAAGGAAGGAAAAAGGAAAAGAAACATCCATGTGTGGTTGCTTCTTGTGCGCCCCCTACTGGGGACCTGGCCCACAAACTAGGCATGTGCCCTGCCTAAGAATTGAACCAGTGACTCTTTGCCTCACAGCCCACACTCAATCCACTGAGCTACACAAGAGCAAAAATAAACATTTTTTAAAAGTATGTCTTATTATGCTATTATGCTTATTATGCTATTACAGTTGTCCCATTTTTTCCTCCCCTGTATCCTCCTCTGCCTTGCACCCCCCTCCCTCCAACATTCCCTCCCCTTAGTTCATGTCCATGTGTCATATGTACATATACATTCTTTGGCTTCTCCATTCCCTATACTATTCTTAACCTCCCCCTATTCTGTACCTACTAATTATGCTTCTTATTCCCTGTACCTTTTCTTCCATTCTCTCCCCTCCCCCTCCTTGCTGGTAACTCTCCATGTGATCTCCATTTCTGTGATTCTGTTCCTATTCTAGTCATTTGCTTAGTTTATTTTGGTTTTTGGGTTTTTTTTTTAGATTAATTGTTGATACTTGAGAGCTTCTTGTCATTTTACTCTTTGTATTTTTTATCATCTTCTTTTTCTTAGATAAGTCCCTTTAATATTTCATATAGTAAGGGCTTGGTGATGATGAACTCCTTTAACTTGACCTTATCTGGGAAGTATTTTATCTGACCTCCCATTCTAAATGATAACTTTGCCGGATGGAGTAATCTTGGATATAAGTCCTTCCCTTTCATGACTTTGAATACTTCTTTCCAGCCCCTTCTTGCCTGTAAAGTTTCTTTTGAGAAATCAGCTGATATGGGAATCAGTCTTATGGGAACTCCTTTGTAAGTAACTGTCTCCTTTTCTCTTGCTGCTTTTAAGATTCTCTCCTTATCTTTAATCTCGAGTAATTTAATTGTGATGTGACTTGGTGTATATCCCCTTGGATCCAATTTCTTTGGGATTCTCTGAGTTTCCTGGACTTGCATGTCTAGTTCCTTCACCAGATTGGGGAAGTTTTCCTTCATTATTTTTTCAAATAAGTTTTCAGTTTCTTGCTCTTCCTCTTCTCCTTCTTGTACCCCTAAGATTCAATGTTGGAACGTTTAAAGTCATGCCAGAGGTTCCTAAGCTTCTCCTCATTTCTTTGAATTCTTCTTTCTTCATTCTGTTCCAGTAGAATGTTTATTTCTTCCTTTTGTTTCAAATCTTTGATTTGAGTCTAGCTTTTCTTTTCTTCACTCTTGGTTCCCTGTATATTTTTCTTTATTTCACTTTGTATAGCTGCCACTTCTCCCTTTGTTTTGCATTTGTACTCAATCATATCTGTGAGCATCCTGATTACTAGTGCTTTGAACTCTGCATCTGATAGGTTGGCTATCTCCTCATCACTTAATTATTTTTCTGGAGTTTTTATCTTTTTTTTTTCATTTGGGCCATATTTCTTTGCCTCGGCACACCTGTTAAATTGTAAGGGGCAGAGCCTTAGGTATTCACCAGGGCAGGGTGATGCACTTTGCTGTATTGTACCACTGTATGTGGGGGTGGGGTCAGAGAGGGAACAATGACACTTGCTTTTGCCCCACTTTCAGTCATTTTCCTCACTTCCCAGAAGCGGACTGTGCCCTTTCAGGTGCTAGCCTGGTGCTGATTCCCAGGTGAGTGGTCTCATGTACATTCTAGGATCCCATGGGCCCTTCCTGTGAGATGTGAGTTTCTCTTGCTGCCGCAACCCCCACAGATTTTTACAGCCAGAGGTTTTGAGGCTTTAGTTTCCTGCACTGGAACCCTGGGTTATGTGGTCTGTGTCGCTCCCCACATGCAATCCACATGCAAATGTGGAATCACCTGATCCATCAGCCACCGCCTCACCTTGTGTCCTCTCTGCCCCAGCATCCTGTCTCTGCACCTCCTACCAGTCTGGATGAATGTTTCTTCTTTTAACTCCTTGGTGGTTGGACTTCCATACAGTTTGATTTTCTGGAAGATCTGGTTATTTTTGTTTTTAAATTGGTTATTTTCCTTCTTTTGGTTGTGTGAGGAAGTGAAGTGTATCTATCTATGCCTCCTGTTCTGGTTGTTTGCTTAGTTTGTTTTTTAGATTCAGTTGTTGATAGTTGTGAATTTGTTGCCATTTTAATGTTTATAATTTTAATCTTCTTCTTTTTCCTAGATAAGTCCCTTTTAACATTTCATGTAATAATGGGTTGATGATGATGAAGTCCTTTAGCTTTACCTTGTCTGGGAAACATTTTATCTGCCCTTTAATTCTAAATAATAGCATTCCTGGATAGATTAATCTAGGTTGTAGGTCCTTACTTTTCCATCCCTTGGAAGACTTCTTGCCAGTCCCTTCTAGCCTGCAAAGTTTCTTTTGAGAAATCAGCTGATAGTCTTATGGGAACTTCTTCATAGGTAACTCTGTTTTTCTCTTGCTGCTTCTAAGATTCTCTCTCTATCTGTAACTGTTGGCATTTTAATTATGTGTCTTAGTGTGGTCCTTTTGGGGTCCAGCTTGTTTGGGACTCTGTGCTTTCTGGACCTGTATGTCTATTTCCTTCACCAAATTAGGGAAGTTTTCTTTCATTATGTTTTCAAATAAGATTTCAATTTCTCACTCTTCCTTTTCTCTTTCTGCCACCTCTATGATTCAGATGTTGTACTTTGGAGATGTCCCAGAGGCTCCATAATCTATCCTAGTTGTTTTTTTTTTAATTCTTGTTTCTTCCTGTTCTGATTGAATACTTATTTCTTCCTTATGTTGCAAATTGTTGATTTGATTCTCAGCTTTATCCCCTCCACTGTTGGTTCCCTCTAGATTTTTATTTACTTCACTTAATGTAATCTTCATTTCTGCCTGGGTCTTTTTTATGCTGTTGCAGTACCCAGTGAGTTCTTTGAGCATCCTGATAACCAGTGATTTGAACTCTGCATCTAATAGGTTGCTTATCTCCATTTTATTTAGTTCTTTTTTCTGGAGTTTTGTTCTGTCTTTCATGTGGACCATATTTCTTTGTCTTTTCAATTTGGTAGCCTCCCAGTGTTTATTTTTGTGTATTAGGTAGAGCTCCTTTGACTCCCTGTCTTAGTAGCGTGGCCTATTATAGAAATGCACACCTGTAAGTTTTATGGGGTGGAGCCTTAGGTCATCGCCAGGGAGGGTCAACCTTTGTCACTACTCTGTGGCTCTATGGCTCTTTGTGGGGGAGGGTTTGGAGAGAGGGCAAAGCTGCTGTCTGGCCTCTGGAGTTTTCCCAGGAAGAAGCTGTCTCCTTGAACTCGACCTGTTGCCAGTCACTTCAATTTCTCTCTGTATGTTTCTAGTTCGCCTCAAGCTGTTGCCCTTGTGCTGAGTCCCAGAGGGAGTGGGTGTGCATAAGTCCTAAGACCACTGTGGGCACTTTAAGAAGAGTATCCTGAGAATCCTGCAGTTCCTTCTGCTGCCCCAACCCCCACTGGTTTTTACAGCCATAAGTTATGGGGACTTATCTTCCTGGTGCTGAAACCCCGGGCTGTATGGTCTGGCCTGGAGCTAGGATCCCTTGCTCCAGAGGTATCCCTCCCAATTTTTATCCACTGCACATGAATGTGGGGCTGCCCATTACATGTCCCTGCCTCTCCATGCCTTTCTATGCCTCTCCACCTCTCCATGTCTCTCCACATTTCTCCGCCCCTCCTACCTGTCTGGGTAAATGTAGTTTCTTTAAATACTTGGTTGCTGTACATCCATACAGTTCAATTTTCTGATGAATCTGGGTGATATTTGTTTTGTAGTCTAGTTGTAATTTTTGCTGTGGTTGTGTGAGGAGGCAAAGCATGTTTACCTGTGCCTCCATCTTGGCTGGAAGTCTGGCTAAGTTAAGCTCTTATAAACATTTCTTAAAAAGTCAATGGCAATAAATATTTATGAAATTAAAAGTTAAGCCATGTAACTTATGGAATGAAGGTCTTCCTCCAGAATTCTCCCCTTATGTCTGTCATGTTAGTCACAGCTGGGCTCTGAGGATAATCTCCATAGAATCAGTTTCTTTCCTGGACCTAAGGAGTGTTGGCTCCCTCTTGTACTCATCAATTTACTTCACTTAAGAGAGAATGAAAATTGTATGCCTTAGCTTTTACATTATAAGAACATGTCAAATAGAGATCTCAAGTAGAAGGCAGCACTGTCATTTGACAGGGTTTTTTTTATGCTGTTATAAGTTGCTTATTATAAGTTTATCATACTCAGTTACTATTAATTAAAAATGTATTTGTACTTTTATCATATGTTAACTGGAATAGTGGTGAAGAAAATGTCTTTATAAAAACCAAATTTTTTTTACAGCATGTCTTTTATTTTGATGAAGTCTTTGATGAGGCATGTACCAATCAGGATGTATACATGAAGACTACTCACCCACTCATTCAGCATATTTTCAATGGGTATGATAGTAATTTTTTGCTGCTTTTGCTCTTTGTTTTTTATTTTCCATAAATCATATTTTTAAAATAAATATTACCTATGCTGTTTTAGTTTTTTGAATTAAATATGAATTTGTGTTTTGGTCTTATGAATTTAAATTAGTCTCTTCTAAAAAATTCAGTGTCTTTATTTGTAGGATTTACCAAGCATTTAGGAATTTTCAACAAAATTTTCTTTGACACTGATGATATTGATTATCTGTGCTTAGTGGAAAAATATAAGCAGACAACAATATAATTTCATTAATGTCCTCAGAATAGAAAGGTTTAAGTGGTTGTAGTTAGTTTGAACTTTTGATACTAGGAGTTATGTACTCTGGCTATAGTTTCATTAATTTTTCCTTTCAATAGAATAGATAAGTGATTATCACTTATCCACCTCTCATAAATGTATTTTTTAAATTTTGAAATAGGCCCTGCCTGGCTAGCTTGTTTGGTTAGAGCATTGTCCAGATACCCCAACGCCGTGGGTTTGATCCCCGCTCAGGACACATGCAAGAAACAACCAATGAATGCATAAATAAATGGAATAACAAAGCAATGTTTCTCTCTCTCTCGCAAATCAATAAATTAAAAAAATAAATTTTGAAATAATTATTTATACTTAATAAACACTAAATGGTACAGAAAAGGAAGTAGAGGCTTCTGTTGTATATTTAAAATATAGGCATGCATGCCAAACACTCTACTAGAGTTGCTGATTTCAGAGTATTTTGATTTTTATTTTTTAAAATAACTTTTATAATGTTAAAAAACTGAGGTATAATTTACATGCAATAAGATACATAGATCATAAGAAGTATTCAGGTTTGATGAGTTTTGATAGTTGTGTACATCCAGGTAACCAATACCTGGAACAACATATAGAACATTTTCACTACCCCAGGAGTTCTCTTATGTCCCTTTTTAGTTAATTTCCTACTGTCACCCCCAGGTCTTATATAACCACTGACCTGCTTTCTGTCACTATAGATTAGTAATAGAATCATTATGATATATATTCTTTTATGCCTGGCTTTCTTGTTTAACATAATGGTTTGTTTTGATTTGTTTTGTTTTGTATTAGTACATGTTTTTGCATGTACCCGTTGTTTTTATTGCTGGGCAATATTCCCTTCTATGAATATACCATTAAAATTGTTTATCTATTCTCCTGTTGATTTACATTTGGGTTGTTTCCATTTCTAGACTACTATGAATAAAGCTGTATAAACATTTTTATGCAAGTATTTTGTGGACATGTTTTCATTTATCTTGATAAAAACCTAGAAATGAAATCGATGGCTCATTGAATAGATACATTTATAAGAAAATGTCATTTTTCCATGCATTACTCTATACTTCCAGCAGCAATCAGTGCATGAGAATTCCAGCTCTGTATCCTCAACCATATTTGGCATTGTCAGCCTTTTTTATTTTAGCCAATCTAATGGGTATGGAACTGTATCTTATTGTGTTTTCTTTTTAAATAATTTTTATTTTTAGAGAGGGGAAGGAAGGGAGAAGGAGAGGGAGAGAAACATCAGTGTGTGGTTGCCTCTTTCATGCCCCCTACTGGGGACCTGGCCCACAACCCAGGCATGTGCCCTGACTGGGAATCAAACCAGTGAGCTTTTGGTTCTCAGACCGGTGCTCAGTCCACTGAGCTACACCAGCCAGGACATTATTGTGTTTTTAATTTGAATTTTCCTAATACCTAATGATATTGAGCATCTTTTCATGTGCTTATTGATCATTTAAATATCTGCATTTGCCCATTTTTTTGTTTTTTAATTGTTGTTTTGTAGTCATTTAAATTTTTTATAATTATTTGTATGAGCAGGCTAAAAAAGTAAAACACATTTTACATTCAATTTCTTATGCACAAAATCTAGAGTGTGCTGTTTGAGAGAGTAAATTTTGAAAATAAGTTAGAATTTGGATATTAAGACATTAACAATAAAAATAAGGGTCCTGACTGTTGTGGTTCAGTGGCGCGCCAGCCCATGAACCACAATTTTGCTGGTTTAATTCCCAGTCAGGGCACATGCCTGGTTTATGGGCCAGATTCCCTGATGTAGGGTGCATGAGAGACAACCACACATTGTTATTTCTCTCCCTCTTTCTCCCTCCTCCGCTGTCTAAAAATAAATTTAAAAATAAATAAGGGAGTTGCAAGTTAAGTACAGCTTAACTATAAATTCAGTAAAGTGTATTAGAGATTCCTCATGACCATATTTGTTGTTTCTTTGAAAAGTTCATCACTAAAATGTTTCAAAGATAAGCAAGATTCTACTCTCTACTCTCATTCTCCCAGGTCTTAAGTGTATTCAAATTTTCATTTTGTTATCATTTTCCTAACTGTGCCTCTAACCTTGTATTCAAGTACCCACACTGCTGGGAGCCACAGTTTGTCATTTATTTTATTTATTTATTTTTTTAAGTTTATTTATTGTTTTTGGAGAGAGAGGGAGAGATACAAGAGAGAAAGAGATATTTGTTGTTTCACTTATTTATGCATTCCTTGGTTGCTTCTTCTATGTGCTCTGACCAGATACTGAACCTGCCACCTCCACAAACCTTGGTGTATCATGACAACACTCTAACGAACTGAGCTACCTGGCCAGGGCCTGAGAGCCATGGTTTAAAAGATAAGAAGTAACTGGTCTGTGCTTCAAGCAGTTGAAATCTGATGAGCTCACATCCCTTGATTCTCACACTTCCATGGTTCTTTTTCTCTTGCCATATCATTCCTTCTTTTCTATCTGGCTTCAGTTCCCTTTTGCTGTGTTCATCTCTCTCTACCGACCTCTGGCCTCTCCCTATCCTCCGTGTCCATACATATTTTTTTCTTAAAAAGTAGCTACTGTCATCATTAATCTGTGTGATTCCTGTTCAAGAGTCTGCAGTAATTACTTACTACCTAACATTATGTTCACTTTCTACTTAGTACTCTTATACATGGTCGCATCCCACAATGTTCAGGTAATTTTGACTTGCAACTTCTCTTAAAACATACTGTGATTGGCCCTGGCTGGGGTGGCTTAGTGGACTGAGTGTCAGCCAATGAACCAAAAGGTTGCCGGTTCAATTCCCAGTCAGAGCACGTGCCTGGGTTGTAGGCCAGGTCCCCAGTTGGGGGTGTGCAAGAGGTAATTGATTATGTATCTCTCACACATCGGTGTTTCTCTTTCTCCCTCACTTCCCCTTTTAAATAAAGAAATAAAATCTTAAAAAACAACATACTGTGATAGTAGGTTGGTTTTTAACTCTCCATCTCTTATTCTGTGGTTCTTTACACTCATACAGGGTGTGTGCACACATTTATCCACATGCAGGAACAGTGATTCTCACTTAGAATCACAGACTATCAGGGCTAGAAGGGATCTTAGAAGTTACCTAGTAACTATTGATGAAAGTAAAAACTGAGACCTGAGAGAAGCCCTTTTCTAGTCCTTCCTCAAATAATTTGCTTACATTGTTTTCACCTGTCTAAACTTCCTTAATATTTATATGAGTGGTCACGACCATCATGTTTATCACATGATCTTCTATTATTAATTGTATTTCATTCTCTATTATTTCTTTCAGCAGACTTGTCTTTCCAGATTAACACAAAATTGTCTTCTCTGGGATCCTCTGAAGCATCTAGGACAGGGATGTCAAACTTGTTTTCACCAGGGCTGAACATAATTTTAGGACTGTATAAATGTACTACTCCTTAACAGTTAAGTGAGAGCTTGGCACTGCCACCAGGTAGAAACGAGGTGCAGGGCTGGATAAAACAAGGTGGAGGGCCGGATTCAGCCCTCGGGCCTTGTGTTTGCCGCCTGTGATCTAGTAGGAGTCCTTGTTTCTTTATCTTTCAGAGTTGTCTTATGGTCTTACCAGTTCCATAAAAAATTTCTATCAGAAAACTCATCTACTGCTTTGAGAATGTTTTTTCCTCTTCCTATGTTTTAATAATGTAAAGCTCTCTTCTTAAAAGGATTGTATGTTTATAGCTGAATTTTGTCAAAGTTCTTTTTCAACCTCACTTTAGTCATAAAAAATCTGTGGGTAGAGCCCTCACGTTTATAGCTCAGTTGGTTGGAGCATTGTTCTGTGAACCAAAAAGTCATGGGTTTGATTCTTGGTCAGGGCACAGGTTGTAGGTTCAGTCCTCTGTCAGGGTATGTATGAGAGGCAACCAACTGATGCTTTTCTCCCTCTCTCCCTCCCACCCCTTCTCTGTAAAAATCAATAAGCGTGTCTTTGGGTGAGGATTAAAAAAAACTATGGGTAGGTTAGTATTTCTGTCATGTATAAGTGATACAAATTATTCTTCTCTCAGAGGCAATGCCACTTGCTTTGCATATGGACAGACAGGTGCCGGAAAGACCTACACCATGATAGGCACCCATCAGAACCCAGGACTGTATGCTCTGGCTGCCAAAGATATCTTCAGGCAACTGGAAGTGTCCCAGTCAAGAAGGCACCTCTTTGTGTGGATCAGCTTCTATGAAATCTACTGTGGACAGCTTTATGACCTCCTAAATAGAAGAAAAAGGTACTGGATATGAGTGGGAAACTGTGAATCTGTTCATCATTATTTTAAGCCAGAGTCCCACTGAATCATGGGATTTAATGAGACTTAAAAAAAATTTTTTTAAATTTATTTAATTTTTGTTTAAGTACAGTTTTCTGTCTTTTACTCCCATCCCAGCCCACCCCCCCAGTGCTCCCCACCTCCCTCCCATTTCTACCCCCCTTAGTTTTTGTCCATGTGTCCTTTATACTAGTTCCTGTGAATCCTTCCCCTTTTCCCCTGAAATTCCCTCCCCTCCCCACTCTGGTCACTGTCAGCCTGTTCTCTATTTGAGTGTCTTTGGTTATAAAATGAGACATTAATACCATTTTGTGAAATGAAAGTCTTCTGAATCAGATACATATTTTTGAAACTGTCAGTTCAGCTACAGAAAGATTTAAATTAGCCTTTCAAGTGATCAATAGTCTAATGTTTATCCAAATATTATCTCTTTTAACCATGCCTGGTGTGGCTCAGTGGATTGAGTGCTGGTCTGCAAACTGAAAGGTCACTGGTTGGACTCCCTGTCAGGAAATGCCTGGGTTGCGGGCCAGGTCCCCAGCTGGGCTCACACAGGAAGCAGCTGATTGATGTTCTCTCACACATTGGTGTTTCTCTCCCTCTCCTTCTCCCCCACTTTCTCTCTCCCTGAAGGTGAATGAATAAGGTCTTTAAAATAAAAAGATGATCCCTTTTATTTTGGTCTATGAAGAAGGTCTAATTTCAGGAGGTCAGGAACCCAACATATACTTAAATCTTTTCATATTCTTTTGACCTATTATTACACTGGAAGAACTATAAATAATGTTTCCCACTTTGTCTTGTTTTTTTTTCCCCCTCAGTCGTAGGATGGGCTTCATGATAGTTTTCTTAAGTCAGTTGAATGAGAAGAAAATCTCTTTACTTCACATTAGACTTTTAACTCTTATAAGGCTTAAACTGTTGCCCTTACAATATAATATAATAATTTAGAAATGTATTCAGTAACTCTGATTTTAAATCCCTATTGTATTTTTATGGCATAAAATTTTATTTAGGTTGAAACAGATCACTTCGTAGGAGGCAATGAAGTTGTGAAGGTATTGACTGACTTGGAAAATAGGGAGGAGAGAGGAAGTAGGGGAGGTGGAAGGATAAAAGTTTGTCATAACAGAATTAACCAGACATGAAACATGTTGGGAGTAGCTATACCAGGTGGAGAGGAGTGAGTTGAGGCTGAACATGGTAGAAGGCTGGGAAAACCAAATCAGTGAAATAGACTGGCCCCACAACGAAGAGATCCATGCCCCTACAGAGCTGTCCAAAAGGACATAAAGTTCTATGAGCGGCAGGCAAGCACTGGAATGGGGAGTGGATGTGGAGGAGCAGCTCCAGTTCAGTAGAGAAAGTGTGATGAGGCCAGCCCCCACTGAAGAGGGACGTTAGAGTATTGAGCATCATAACTGGAGAGGCCACTGTGTGGGTTGAGGCAAGCCATCATTCTGTGGACTTGAACAAAAAGGGACCTTTACGTATGCCACAATTCAGAGAATATATGGGTTTTAGGGGTTCAGTTGTACCAGATAAAGGAGGGTGCTACTCTGGGATTGCTTTGGCAAAGAGTTGCCTTTTTTTTTTTTATTCTCTCTGTGTTGGTTTTGAAGCCTCAAGTTAGCTTAATCATGTCTTCTCTTCCAACCCCAACAATCTTATTAGGGGTCCTTTCCAGTCAGAATTGCCACTTCCTTTAAAGAACAGGTGGCATGAAAATTAAAGCCACCATTGTCCTACGTGCATGGTTTGTTTTTTGTGTGTGAAAAGACAGTCAGATTATTCAACTGTAGTGAGTGTAATTCTTTAATGAATGGCTCAGGTATATTACCCTGAATATTTGCATTCTTTAATTATAGCCAAAGGGATGGAAATATGCTAATTTGTGGTTTGAAGCTTCTCTAGGGCTCAGAAGGAAAGACCCCTACTTACTCCATGAGTGTCTTGGGCTATGGTGGTTTTTTTTTAAATCTCTGGATAATTGGTTAATATCCCTTTGTTTCCTCCCCTTCTCCATCTTCTGAAATGTCCCGATCCACTGATGGCCACACTTTCTTGTTGGTTTAGAGCTGTTATGATTTACTCTGTTGTTTTTATAATAAAGTATATTTTCTATGATAATATTGGAGCTTTGACAAACATAGACAAAAGTGTATATATATATATATATATATATATATATATATATATATATATATATATATATATATATACTTAGTCCAACTCTTAAACTAGAAACGAGAGTTTAAGGATCTTCAAATTAAGTCTTAAAAGTAGAGGATAAATTGTTTTATACCCTTGCATAAAAAGTGATAGAAATCTTGCTGATAGGATTTAAAAACCTAGGAGTATGTTTTGGGCTGTCTGTTAGGAACCTTTCTTGGGGTGGCATAGGGCCTGGGAAGTATGTTCAGGAATGACATGAGGGTTCTGAAAGCTAGATCCATCTTTTATTCCACAAACCTAACTGTTCCAGTAGAGTTATTTTCTGAATGGTCATGGGTATCCATGAACTGTTTTCCTTCAACCTTATAAAAATTTGGAAACTTGGTAGAAGCATAGGCTGAGAAAAAAATTTTTGGAGAGAATATCATTTCCTTTTTTATGAAATTCAATTTTATTTCTAACCTCAATCAGTATCTTATTAAGAGGGAAAAATAACTTTAGAGTCTTCAGTAGATTCAATACACGCCCCTTGGTGGGTCTGATTTTAATGCTGATGGTAGATCATAACCACTTATTACTTTACATGCAGGCCTGAGGCATTCAGTTGTAGCACCAGCTCTTCCTTGTTCTCTTAGAAGGTATATCAGGATTGCTTATGTTGCAAGTAAAACAAAACCCCACTTATACTGGCTTAAGCATTTAAGCAAATCATTAGCTCATGTAACTAGAAAGCCTAGAGATCTGTCAGGCCTTAGTGCCTTTACTGTAGCAGCTCAGGGATGTTATAGGGACCCAATTTCTTTGCATCTCTGCTCCACCTTCTACGGTGTTAGCTTCATTCCAGAACTGTCTTTTTTTGTGAATGTTAAATGGTTGCAATTACTCCAGGGCCACATGCTTTTACTTCCAGAGAGAGAGAGAGAGAGAGCGCGAGCGAGCATACCTGACAGCCAGGTACCTAACAACCAGACACTCGGACTTGATTTTGATTGGACCTGGTAGAGATACCATATCCACTCCTGTACCACTCACTCTAGCCAGGAATACACCATCCACTGATTGGCATAGGTTTGAGTTATACATGCAAATGTATCCTGGCCCCCTCCCCTCCTATGCTTTCATTCTTTTAATTATAGCCAAAGATGCTAATTTGTTTACAACAATCAAGGATCACACCTAAAACCCTGGGTGGGGGCCAGGAGATGTGGGAATAGCTGGGGAGAGTGCACATGAATCCCACCAAGAGGGCAAAACTGCTACTTAATAATGGGGGAGTAGTGGAGTGGTTTCTGGGGAGGCAAGAACAAAGTCTATTACAGCAGTTCTGTCATACCAACCACGTTTTTGCATCCGCAGGCTCTTTGCAAGAGAAGATAGCAAGCATGTGGTACAGATCGTGGGACTGCAAGAGCTTCAGGTGGATAGTGTGGAACTCCTCTTAGAGGTAACTCTCCCTTCTTTACTATACCACTGTAGCAGCATAAGTACAGGAAAAGAATTCGTTTTGATACCTAGCAAGTATAATGGACTCAGTTTTAGACAACGGGCAATGGCAAGCATACTGCTTCACATTTATAAAGGTGAGTCCTTATAGGTTCTCTATAAGGTGGCTGTCTCAATGCCATGGTAGCGGGAGACAGGGCATGTGGGAGAACCTAATGCATGAGAAGATGTTCTTAGGCCAGTTTCAAAGCTGCTAATGTGTACTTCTCTGGTAGTTGGTTCTGGGAAAAGCTGCTATAGAGAAACATTCTTAATTTAAATAAAAATTTTTATAGGTAATACTTTCACATGGGTTAA
The DNA here is from genome assembly GCF_021234435.1 of Artibeus jamaicensis. Lineage (NCBI taxonomy): Eukaryota > Metazoa > Chordata > Mammalia > Chiroptera > Phyllostomidae > Artibeus > Artibeus jamaicensis. The sequence continues at coordinate 22,330,760 of NW_026522030.1, forward strand.
AAATTCAAAAGTTACAATGAAAATATCCCTCCCATTTTCTTTTCCTGAGGCAACTAGGTTTTTTTTTGTTATTTATTTGTATCCTTCATAATGTATTTTATTCTAATGTATTTTTAAATCTTATTTTATTAAAAGTAATTTTTTATTATAACCAGAGCAACACTTATTATTAAATCTGAACATTAAAAAATATATTATAGAAAAATAAAGTCTTCTCTAACTTGCTGTACAGTACTCCTCGTTCTCCACTGAGATATCCACTGTTAATAGTTTAGAATATTTAGATTTTTTTTTTGTTTTGGAAATTTATTAAATTACGTATTAAATATACTTCCGGTGAACATTCCTTTAATGTAATTAATGTCAACCTTGGTTTACATTAGATCATCAGGAGGATTTTTTCCCTTACTTAAAAAAGATGGTTTAACCTTTTTTTATTGTGAAAAATAACACTATACAGAAAAATGCATAAAATCTAAATGCATACAGTATGAAGAAACAAATACACTCATAATCAACTACCCACACTAATAAATAGAACATTGCAGTACCCCAGAAGAACCTGTACAGCTTCCCAATTATACTCCCCTATTTTCCTGACTTTATGCTTTTTTGTTCTTTGTTACAGTTTTAATAACTATGTGCTATCCATAGATATAACTAAGTTTCACCTGTTTTTTTAACTTTGTGTGAATAGAATCACACTGTATGTATTCTTTTGTGTCTTGCTTCTTTTGCTTAACATTATGCTTTGGAGTTCCATCTATGTTTTTTCATATGGCTGTAATTCTGTTCATTTTTATTTGTCGTTAGTATTCAATCATACGAATATGGTATAGTTTATTTCACCATTCCAATGTTAATGAACAGTTGGGTTGTTTCTCTTTGGGGCTTTTCTGAACAGTACAGCTGTCAGTGTCCCTTACGTGGATTTCAGAACGCAGCAGCATATGCATTCTCTCGTTGTAGTGGTGATACGCATATCTTCCACTTCACTAGATGATGCTAACTGCTTTCCAAAGCAGTGTACACTCCCAGAAGCAATCCTTTGCTCTTCGTCTTCACCAACACTTTGATTTTTGAATTTTTGCCTATTTGTAAGTATTTAATTTTATCTTTAATTGCATTTCACTGATTAAAACCAAAGTTGAATGGCTTTTTTTTACTGTGAACTTTATTTTAATAATTTTTTTCAATTATGGTTGACATACACTATGATATTAGTTTTGAGTGTATACCCCAGTGATTAGACATTCTATAACTTACTAAATGATCACTCTAATAAAACCTCATACCCGTTTGACACCATACATAGTTATTAGAATATTATTTGCTATATTTCCTATGCTGTACTTTACAACCCCATGACTATTCTGTAACTATCAATTTGGATTTCTAAATCCCTTCATCTTTTTCACCCAGACCTGGAACCTCCCTTCCAACTGGCATCGTTGAAATGTTCACTGTATATGAGTATTTCTGTTCTGCTTATTCATTTATTTTGATTTTTAGATTCAACTGAGTAGAATTGAATAGCTTCCCTTTTTAAACTTATATTTTTAATTTCCTCTTTGGGAATATCAGTTTGGGTCTTTTCCTCTTATTTTGGGTTGTCTGTCTTTTACTGATTTGTATATTGTGGATATGAATCTTTTGTCAGTTTTGTGTGTCATGAGCATATTGTTTTGTCCTATGGCTTGTCTTTCTAGTTCTGTTATGTATTTTTTTATTGTTCAATTGCATTTGTCCCACATTTTTCTCTGTTGCTTTCCCCTGCCCCATCCACACACCCTGGCCCCCACTCCCACAGTCAATTCCAACCTTGTTGTCCATGCCCATGAGTCCTCTGTACATGTTCCTCGACTTGGCCCTTCCCCTTCTTCTCTCCATTATCCCCCGCCCTCCTCCCATCTGGTCACTGTTAGTTTGGTTTTTATTTTCATGGGAGGCCATTTAAATCAGAATCTCTCAATGGTGAGGCCCAGATATGGGTATTATTAATTTATTCAATTTATGAAATTGAAGTATTCAATTTTAAATTGAAATATAGTACATAACCATAAAATTCATCTTTTTAAAGTATACATTTCAGTGTTTTTGATGTAATTTTCTTAGTAAGATATAATCCACATACCATGATATTTACCTTTTTAAAATATACAATTGAATGATGTTTTTTGTACTTTCAAAAAGTTGTATAGCTATTACTACTATCTAATTCCAGAACATTTTCATCACATCAGAATGAAACCCCATACTATTAGCCAGTTACTCCTTTATTTTTCCTGCCCCACAGTGCCTGGCAACCACTACATAATTTTTATCTCTATGGATTTGCCCACTCTGGCCATATCATATAGATGGAATCATACAATATGCAGCAGTTCATTTCTGGCTTCTTTCATTTAATACAGTATTTTCAAGGTTAACCCATGTCATAGCATATATCAGTATTTCTTTCCTTTTTATGGCCAAATAATATTCTACTACGTGGATATATTTTATTTATTCATTCATCAACCGATAAACACGTAGGTTGTTTTCACTTTTTGGCTATTAAGAATAATGCCAAGTACAAATTTATGTGTAGAGATATGTTTTCCATTTTCTTGAGTATATGCCTAGGAATGGAATTGCTGGGTCATACTTGTTGAGGGACAGCAAACTGTTTTCCCAAGTGTTTTCCTAGCAGTGTATAAAGGTGGGTATTATTTTAAAAGTTCCCCAGGTAATTAATTCTAACATGCAGCCATCATAGTCATTCTTCTAATATATCAAACCAGCCTGGTTAGAGTTAAAGGGAGAAAGCTGGAAGGACAGGCTGGGTTCTTGACTGTACTCACCTTTAGAACAGCTTTACAATATATCCGTCCATGGACTTGGGTGCAGGAAATGGCAGGGTGGCCCTCCATTGATTTGTCTTTTTCTCACAGTTTTTCTTTCCTGGGACAAATGGGTAAATTTTGTTTAAGGGATGGGACCCTCATGTTTGTGTGATTATTAGATTCCTGAGTCCTGGGATCCAAAACCTGAGCACAGCACCTGAGTGTGACTGCTTTAGAGGGATTCTAAGAGTCAAGAGCCCCTTGGATTACAGAGGCAAGCGCAGAACAAAAGTGTTTGGGATGTGTTGAAGGGGCTCCCCTGAAACTGTGGCCATTCTTACCTGCCCAGGATTCCCTCCACTGTGAAGTGTTAAGGAAATTGTTTCTCATATACCTATTCCCACGGCCCCACTTTCCCCAGCCACTTATTTGTTGTTTTGGCTGGGAGTTTCAAGATTTTTGGTTTTCTCGTGATGCCTTGGTCCCTGGCAATTACACCAACTCAATGGGAAAGGAGCAAACACTAAGAGGAAGTCCCATTTCCTTTGCTATGGGCCATATCTATGCTAATGGGCAGTTTGGTGTCAAATCACACCCCCACCATGGAGGAGTTTATGCCACTGCTCTATCCTAAGGTATGTTTCCTAAGCAGAGAGAAGTTTCTTGTTAGTCAACATATTACTGCCATTGATACCCTCAGTCTGTAGTTCATATGAGGTTGTACAAGAAGGAAGCCAGCTGAGATCAAGGTGGAAAGTTGGTATAAATTATGAATACCTGACACCGTTACCCTCATAAACATTTATTGACTCGAAACCACAGCACTTGTTAACTCAGATGTCACACTCTCACTGTGTCTCAGGTGTTACTGTTCATGCTCACTCAGGTATCACCCATGTGTTTGCTCAAGTGTCACCCTCAGGTATCATCTTCAAGTGTTACCCTCACAGATCACCCTCAGGCTCACTCAGATATGGCCACTTTTTACCTACTTCACAACTGGCAGCTCTGTTTTTTTTTAATCACTTCCTTGGCTGTAATTGGTGGCGGAGACCCACATAGCAAGAGCTTCCTGTAGATGAGCCTCAGTTATATACCGGTAATAGAGGCTTAATCTATACACATTGCCTGTTTTACTGAAATACTCATAGCTCTTTGACATTTGTGCAGGAAGCTTAGTGATTAAAGCCTTGTAACTAAATGGTGCTACATCCCAGTGCTGTGTATCCTTGATCATGTCTTTTACTTTTCTGAACCTGAAATTTGTGGATGATAGTAGACGACTGGGTCTCATAATAGAGAAGGAAATGAGATAACATACATCAAATGCTCACCATGATGCTAGCTCAGTTTGTCATATCTATTATTATTACTAGTAAATCTCTGAATATTTCCCAATGCCACAGATTTGAGCAGTTGCCTCTGCTTTCTGTTGTAGCAGGTCCCCATTTTACTCACATAACATGTTTTGTATAAAGGATCAAGATTTAGAAACTTGCCCAATAGACTTTAGTTATGCAAGAAGGAATTCGAGGGGCGGTAGTGAGAGAAAAGGAGTGAACTAGTGATTTTTAAGGTGTTGGCATTTATTTTGCTTTACTTCTAGACTTTAGTTTCACCCAAATAAATTTGCTTTTTTTTTTCCCCTTTATTCTCTTTTTTCTACCTTCACTTCCCCCTTTCTTTCTTTTCTTTTCTTTTTACTTTCTTGTACTGGGGAGCCCATGGAATTTCATGTTGAGCTATAAAACTATTTCCTCATGAAATCGATTGATTTACACTTGTGAAAAATAGTTTAAGTTTTGGAAGTTTACATGGAAATGTTCTTTAGTATCTTTTTAAAATTGATATTTATTAAAAATTAACTGTGCCAATTATGTAACTAAATGCTTTACATATATTATCTTTTTAATTCTCATAAGTGACCTGTGAGATTACTATTTTATAGATAAGAACTGGAGGCCCTAAAAAGTTAAGTGATTTGCAAATGTTCACACATTGCAAAAGTTTACACAACTGCCCTGGCCAGGTGAGTAGCCCAGTTGGTTAGAGCATCATCCTGACATACCAAGGTTGCTGGTTTGATTCTAGGTCACAGCACGTACAAGAATGAACCAGTGAATTCATAAATAAGTGGAAAAGCAAATCAACGTTTCTCTCTCCCTCTCTCTCCCTTCCCCTCTTTTCCTCCCCCTCCCCTCCTCTCTCTCTAAAATCAATAAGTAAAAAATTTGTTTTTAAAAGTTCACACAACCATATGCCAAAGCTGGAATGTGAACCCAGATAGTCTAATTTAAGATTTCAATCTCTCTCTCTCTTTTTAAAGATTTTATTTATTTTTAGACAGGGGAAGGGAAGGAGAAAGAGAGGGAGAAAAACATCAATGTGTGGTTGTCTCCTGCGTGCGTCCCTAACTGGGGACCTGGCCTGCAACCCAGGCATGTGCCCTGACTGAGAATTGAACTGGTGACCCTTTGGTTCGCAGGCTAGTTCTCAATCCACTGAGCCACACCAGCCAGGGCAAGATTTCAATCTCTTATAACTGCAACACTTGGGTTGATGTCATTTTCAAAAGTTTGTCTGATTATCTTAACAAGTACCTCATTTTTTACTCCTCAGAGCTTAGCTGCTTTGTTCCACAGTTTCTGAAAGTCATGGTGATGTCAGGCTGTTACTGAAGCTGAGAAAACTGGAACAAGGACCAGAAATTCCTTCATGCCTTCCCTAACAGGCATAGAGTCACAAAACTTTGCCTCAATGTCTTAGGTTTTCTGAGACACAGTCACAGTTACCTAGTACGTCATGGTAGACAAGGTGCAATGAAAAGCCAAGTGTAAAACTCTATAACAGAACCACAGAAGCCAGTCTTTCTTGAATCCCCTTGGAGTGAATTTTACCACAAGGCCATCCTTTCAGCTTCCTGTCAGTATACACAGTTCCTGACAAGGTATAGCCTTGATGCCTCTCAAAGCTCTCACTAGGTTTCAGCAGAAGTAACGTCATTACTCACATGTGGCAGAAGACACCTGGCTTTTATCCTTAGCCTCACTGTTTTCTACCTATGTGACCTTGGATAAATCACTTAACTTCTCTGTGATCCCTTCCTTATCCATCAAGCATATTGCTCACTTCTATGTGGAGATTTATTACTTTTAAGTATATTTTATTGATTATGCAATTACAGTTGTCCCATTATTTTTCTCTCTTTATTCCCCTCTGCCCTGCACCCACCTCCCTCCAGCATTCCCCCCACTTATTTCATGTCCATGGGTCATACATACATATACGTTCTTTGACTTCCCAATTTCCTATACTATTCTTAACTTCCCCCTGTCTATATTGTACCTACTAATTACACTTCTTATTTCCTGTACCTTTTCCCCCATTCTCTTCCCTCCCCATCCCCGATGATAACCCTCCATGTGATCTCAATTTCTGTGCTTCTGTTCCTGTTCTAGTTGTTTGCTTAGTTTGTTTTGTTTTGTTTTTTAGGCTCAGTTGTTGATAGTTGAAAGTTTGTTGTCATTTTACTGTTCATAGTTTTGATCATCTTTTTTCTTACATGAGTCCCTTTAACATATAATAAGGGCTTGGTAATGTCGAACTCTTTTAACTTGACCTTATCTGGGAAGCACTTTATCTGCCCTTCCATTCTAAATGATAGCTTTGCTGGGTAAAGTAATCTGGAATGTAGGTCCTTGCCTTTCATGACTGAATATTTCTTTCTAGTACCTTCTTGCCTGTAAAGTTTCTTTTGAGGATTCAGCTGATAGTTTTATGTATGGGAACTCCTATGTAGGTAACTGTGTCCTTTTCTCTTGCTGCTTTTAAGATTCTCTCCTTATCTTTAATCCTGGGTAATTTAATTGTGATGTGTCTTGGAGTGTCTCTCCTTGGACCCAGCCTCTTTGGAATTCTCTGAGCTTCCTGGACTTGCATGTCTATAGTTCCTTCACCATATTGGGGAAGTTTTCCTTCATTATTTTTTCAAGTAAGTTTTCAATTTCTTGCTCTTCTTCTTCTCCTTCCTGCACTCCTGTAACTCAGAGGTTGGAACATTTAAAGTTGTCCCAGAGGTTCCTAAGCTTCTCCTCATTTCTTTAAATTCTTTCTTCATTCCATTCTGGTTGAATGTTTATTTCTTCCTTTTGTTCCAAGTGCTTGATTTGAGTCCTGGTTTCCTTCTCTTCACCGTTGGTTCCCCATATATTTTTCTTATCTCACTTTATATAGCCTTCATTTCTTCCTCTATTTTGCATCTGTACTCAGTCATTTCTGTGAGCATCCTGATTACCAGCATTTTGGACTCTATCAACTAGGTTGGCTATCTCCTTGTCGCTTAGTTCTTTTTCTGGAGTTTTGATCTGTTCTTTCATTTGGGCCATATTTCTTTGTCTCAGCACACCTGTTACATTTTAAGGGGTGGAGCCTTAGGTATTCACCAGGGCAGGTCAACCCACTTCTCTGTGTTTTGGGGCTGTATGTGCAGGAGGGGTCAGGGAGGGAGCAATGCCACATGCTTGGCTCTCGCTCTACTTTCAGTCACTTCTCTCACTCCCCACAACCAGTTTGGGCCCTTCTGGTTCTGATTCTTGGGTGGATGGGTTTGTGTATGTGTGTTCTAGGACCCTGTGGGTCCCTCCTCCAATAGACTCTCCTATGAGACCTATGAGACCGGGTGTTTCTCCCACCACTGCCAGACCCGTGGGTCTTTACAGCTAGAGGTTTTGTTGTTTTTTTCTCAATGCGTGGTTGCCTCTTTTGAACCGTCAACTGGGGACCTGGCCTACAACCCAGACATGTGCCCAGACTGGGAATCCAACCAGTGACCCTGTGGTTCACAGGCCCATTCTCAATCCACTGAGCTACACCAGCCATGGTTACAGTCAGAGGTTTTGAGGGGTTTTTTCCCTATGCTGGAACCCTGGATTATGTGGTCTGTCTCACTCCCCAGTTGTTCCTCCCAGTTTATCTGCACATGAATGTGGGACCGTGGGGTCCTCCAGCCTCTGCCTTGCACATATCTCCTCTGCTCCAGCTTCCTGTTTCCACCTCTCCTACCAGTGTGCATGAATGTTTCTTCTTTAACTCCTTAGTTGTCGGACTTCCATACAGTTGTATTTTCTGGTAGTTCTGGTTGTTTTTTTGTTTTTAAATTGGTTATTGTCTTTCTTTTGGTTGTGTGAGGAAGCAAAGTGTATCTACCTATGTCTCCATCTTGGCCAGAAGCCGTATGTGGAGATTTAAGAGATCTCTCTTGTCTCTTCATGGCTTCTATAAAAGACAAAACAAAACTGTGAGAACTCTGAAACTCTAGGAAGAAATGCATCAGAATCTTAGCTCTGGAATTATGGGAGGTATATATTTTCTTTTTCATCCCTTTTCTTGTATTTTCCAAGCTTTCCACAGAAAGTATGTCTTAATTTTATAATTAAAAGTTTGATAAAAAGAACAATGTAAATCTAAAATGTTCCATTATTATTGCATTGTTACCAAATATGTAAGCGTGAAGTCAGGGTAATAAGAAGGTAGGATGAGGAAGTGCATTTAGAGGCTTCAAGCTCTGGCTGGTGTTGCTCAGTGGGCTGAGAGCTGGCCTGTGAACCAAAGCGTCACCAGCTGAATTCCCAGCCAAAGCAGGCCAGGTCCCCAGTAGGCAGTGTATGAGAGGCAACCACACATTGATGTTTCTCTCTCTCTCTCTCTTTTTCTCCCTCCCTCCCCCTTTCTCTAAAAATTAAATAAAATCTTTTTAAAAACTTAAAAATTTCTTCTTTCAAATACACACTTGTTTGAAAAAAATAACATGGATGCTTCAGTTACATGTATGGCCTTAAGTGACGTTGCCAGCATCCAAGCTTATTTAGCAGTACTTTTCTTGACACTTGCCACACTCAATATAAGGGGTTATTGCTCTAATTTTCCTAATTAGCAGCAACTTGCTATCCGTGCAGTTGATAATCAAGTTTTATAAATTAACATGTTCTTCTCATTATAGAAAGATTTATTAGCTAGTCACTTTAAACGTTTAGCAAACTACTTACAAAATTAGTGCATTCACAGTATGACTCTAAATTTTTTCTAAAATACAATTTTTAATTCACATATAATTAATATTTAGACACATTGCCGCCAGGATTGAGCAGCGAAACAAAAAACCCTAAGACACAAAAAGAGGGGGGCGCGCCCCGGGAAAAAAAAAAAAATACAACTATTCTTCAGACCATGGAGGAACTTATTAGTTAAAATTTTAAAAAGCATAAGCTTCTCGTTAAGATATTTGTGGCTTATTGTAGGAGTTTGACTCTCAACTTATAGACTCTTAATTTGCAAACTATGTTCAATATGATAGAAATCAAAATTATGAGAGGTGGAGAAAAATGAAATAGGACTTTCAATCCCTTAATTTACTGCTATATAAGTAAATTTATCACCAGTGCCTCACAGTATAGTAGAAAGCACTTGGGCTTTGCCGTCATACATACGGGGTATGGAACTCGGTTCTGCCACACAAGGGCTGTTTGTGAGGAAATCACCTCCGAGCTATTCCTCAGTGTAAACTGGGCATGGTAGTCATACCTCACATGAGGCTGTTGTGAGGATTCTATGAAATGATATATTTATTCAAAAAACATTTTATTTATTTTTTGAAAGAAGGGAAGGGAAGGAGAAAAAGAGGGAGAGAAACATCAATGTGTGGTTGCCTCTCATGTGCCCCTCACCAGGGACCCAGCCTGCAACCCAGGCATGTGCCCTGACTGGGAATTGAACTGGTGACCCTTCAGTTTGCAGGCTGGCACTCAATCCACTAAGCTACACCAGCCAGGGCTCAAATAATATATTTAAAGTTTTTTACCTTTTTGGTTCTCAGAAATTAATACTCCTTCCCCTATCCAAAATCCAGGGCAGCATGCTCATATATAGCTGTGTTTTCAGTGGCTAGAGGCCAATCCTGAGTTTTACTTTTTCCCCATTCCCTGAGGCCAGAGGGTCTCAGGTTTGTCTTTATTCCTATTTGGAGGGGTATTGCTCTCAAGGGAAATCATGGGCTCGTGGCAATTACAATAACTCATCACTTGCATGTTCCCACACATCAGGCCTGACCTCTTTATGACTGCATCCTGGTGGAACAGGTGGATGTGATCAGTTATTCCGTGATAGGAATAAGGGCACATTTCTGCCCTTTGCTTCAATTACTAAGATAGATGGGTATTATGAGACCTTGCTTTGAAGCTAAGTTATGCCCTAGAGATTTTTGTCAGGCTAAATCCATCAAAGATATTTTTAAAAAATATGTGAGATCAAGAAGTAAATTAGCTTTTGAACTATTGAATGTCCTCCCCCAAGGTTAGTATTCCATGTTGTTTTTATTGCTGTTGGGTACTTACTCTGTATGACTTAGTGTTTAGGCAGCTTTTAACATGAAGGGGAAGACCTGCAGTGTACTGACAGAGTTACATGTCTGGTCTTGTTGCATTCAGCCCACTCTTAGGAGTCAGACAGCTTTGTTTACTCCCTGGGGATGTCACGCTATGGATTTTATTTTTCAGGTGATTCTGAAGGGCAGCAAGGAGCGCAGCACTGGGGCCACTGGAGTTAATGCAGACTCTTCCCGCTCCCATGCTATCATCCAAATTCAGATCAAAGATTCAGCCAAGAGGACATTTGGCAGGTGGGCTGGAAATATTTAAGGAATTGCATTGTCTGCATTTCCCTAACGTGACTTTGAAGTATGTGTTATCAACAACAGGACACTCTGCCACCATGGAGTTCTTTATTTCAGGGATACAGAGTAGAGTTGTTAGCCTTGAAATAAATCATTGTATTAAAGTGCCATCAGTTGATTAACCATGAAGTAATGGCCTATTGTTGGTCAACCCTGAGTTATTAAAAGGAATATCGATTGCTTCTAAAGTGAAACATGGTATCAGCAAAGGAATAGCAGAGAATGCATCTCAGAGAGCTTACAGGCCAAAAAAAGGAAAATTAATCCATCCTTCTTAAAAGAAGGCATAAGACAATTGGGTACATTCATTGCTTCTCTGGTGCTATCTTAGCAAACTCTGCCACACTGATGGATGAGCCTATCTCACTTCTGAGTAATGAGTCTTTTTCCTCCTTTCTATTTTGTCTTTCTTTCTCTTTCTTCCTTTCTCTCTTTCCTTCATTCTTTCTGGAAAGCAGTCCATAAAAGTTTCTATTTAATTATCTAAGTGGTCCTTTAAGTGATTTACAGTATGATCATTTAGCCTTATGAGAAGAATGTTTTATTAATTTCAGTCATACTTTCTCACAAATGATTAAAACCAATGAAAGTGTCTGGATAAACAGTGCCAGCAGCAGCAGACAGATCAGAATCTTGTAATACTTTTGGAAAGCTGACAGTAGTGTCTTTTTTCCCTTGAATATGGGCCAGTGTTAATTTCATCTGGCTGTCACAAAATGCTGACTGATGTAAAAATAAACCGAAGCCCCAAAGAAGTCATCCTTGCTGTGTCTTTTCTCTAGGATCTCTTTCATTGACTTGGCTGGCAGTGAAAGAGCAGCAGATGCCAGAGACTCAGACAGACAGACAAAGATGGAAGGCGCAGAAATTAACCAGAGTCTTCTGGCTGTAAGTCGTTTGAAAGCTTTAATCAAAAAACCCTTCTTGAGAGCTTTTGTCTCTTGATACGTGCTGGCAGAGTTCGCGAGGGTGGGGTGGAATCCACACAAAGGCATGCTCTTATCTGGCAGTGAATTCCCGGGATGGAGATGGAGGCTGCCAATCAGATTCTCAACAATTCTAGACAACCCTCCCCTCCCCTCCCTGTCTTTTCAAAGGCCCTCTGGTCAATCCCTGTCACTTAGAAACAGAGAATTATTTATGAAATCGCTGAATGGCTAACGTAGGTAAGCTTTTTCCCTCTCACCAAGTTTTAAAACTGTATTAATTTTTCAAACATACAAAACTAGAACAAATAATATAATGATCTCCCAAACACTAGTCACCCAGCTTCAACATGTGAAAAACCTGACCAGTACATTCTTTTCCCCAGGTGGATTATTTTAAAGCAAGTCCTATCATCATATTGTTTCTTCCACAAATATTCATTATGTGATAAGACTCTTATTTTTAATATAATTGTATCATTATCATATGTGAAGAAATAATTGCTTAATATTATCTGTTATCCATTGAGTATTATAGTTTCTCTAGTTCTATAAATGTCTTTTTTTAAAGGTTGCTTTGTTCAAATCGAAATGCAAATAAGATCCTTGGATTGCTTTTGGTTGATCTGTCTCTTTTATTCCATAGAAGTTCTTCTCTCCTTTTTTTAAAGATTTTTTATTTATTAATTTTTTTAGAGAGAGGGAAAGGGAGGGAGAAAGAGAGGGAGAGAAACATTAATGTGTGGTTACCTCTCACGCACCCCCAACTTGGGATTTGGCCCGCAGCCCAGGCATGTGCCCTGACTGGGTTTGTTTCACCGGCCGGCAATCAGTCCACTGAGCCACACCAGCCAGGGATGCCTCTCTCTCTGTCTTTTTTGATATCAATGTATTTGTTTAAGAAGACTGGGTCACTGTCCTATAAGATTTTCCATAGTCTGGATTAGGCTGACTGTATCCCCATGTTGATGTATAAAATGGTACTCTATCCTATATATTTTCTACAAAGTGGTCAGTATCTCTATTTGTGCTATTCAATAGACATGTAGTCACTAAGCTACATGTAGCTATTGAACACTTGTGATGTGGGAAGTCTAAACTGAGACCTACTCTAAGTGTAAAATACACACTGGATTTTGAAGCTTGTAAAATATCTCAATATTTTTTGTATTGATCACATGCTGAAATATTTGTGAATGTATCAGACTAAAATGTATAATTAAAATTATGTATTTAATATTATAATTAATATATGTTAATGTAGGTACTAGAAATTTAAAATTACATTATGGTTTGCATTTGTGGCTCACATATTTCTACTGTGTAAGTGCTGGTCTAGAGGACTGGTCAGATTTAGGTTCTGGGTTTTTTTGGCAAGAATAATTTATGGGTTATTCTTAGACTTCTTATAGGAACACATCAGGAGATACAGAATGTCTGGTTATTTCCTTTTGTGATTTTCATAATTAAGAAAGTTTGAAGTGTTGTCAGCCTAATTCCTCCATTATAAAGTTTTCCATCAATCTTTTTCACCTAATGGTTTTAGCAGCCATTGATGAGCATCATTTATATTCATTGTTTCATTAGGGATTCCAGAATGGTATATCCTAATTCTAATATTTCTTCTGTATTTATAGCCAGAAAAAACTTTTCTTCAATTCTCTGTTTATTCTGAAATATAGTTCATACAGTGGAGGCAAGATAAGTGCTTGATTCTTTGTCTTTACTCACCTGTTTTCAGAATGAGTTGATGTCTTCATAGCCCAAACAAGACGAAACAAGTTTGTTATTGTTTGCTTTTTTGTTTGTTGTTCTATTACTATAAACTCATTGTATATCATTGTAGTCATTATTCTTTTTGCTGCTAAATTGTGTACCTTTTGGCGAGTGGGAACCTTTTCAAGTATGTTTCTGTGTCTCTTTGACCCAATCTCAGTAGTTCCTGATAGTTTCCTGGCTTTCTGTCTAGGCTCATCTTGTACATTTCTTTTCCCGAGTTTGAACCAGCCATTTATTCATCAAGCCTGGATTTCAGAGAGAAATGGTATTTAGAGACCATTTGGGGGTACTAAGGATACTTACTACCTCTGGATTAGTCATTGCTTCTAGGTCTTTTTGATGGACACAAGTAGATTTTTTTAAAGGAAAATATATCGGGGATTCATACTAATAAATTAATTCAAATTAAGATTGTAGGATTTTCCCAAAAATACTAATTTGAAAGAGTATATGCACTCCTATGTTCATTGCAGCATAATTTACAATAATTAAGATATGGCAGCAACCTAAGTGCCCATGCATAGATGAGTAGATAAAAGTGTTGTGGTACACATATACAATGGGATCACATATACAATGGGGTATTAGTTGGTCATAAGAAAGGATAGAATCTTACTATTTGCTACAGCATGGATGGACCTAGAGGATATTATGCTGAGTGAAATCAGTCAGTCAGAGAAAGACAAATACCATATGATTTCACTTATATGTGGAATCTGAAGAACAAAATAAACAATTGAAACAGACTCAAAGATACAGAAAACAGACCAATTGTTGTCAGAAAGGAGGACTAGGTGAAAAAGGCGAAGGGATTAAGAAGTACAAATTGGTAGTTACAAAATAGTCACAGGATATAAAGTACAGCATAGGGAATATAGTCAATAATACTGTAATAATTGTGTGGTGCCAGGTAGATACTGGAAAAATCAAGGGGGACACTTTGTGAAGTATATGATTATCTAACTGCTACACTATACACCTGAAACTAATACAATATATTATTATTTGTAAACTATAATTGAAAAATTTCTTTAAATTTTAAAAAAGCTACAGTGAAGATAAGTAGCAATTTTAAAAGATTATAGGATTTTCGCTTAACATTTTGAATTTGTATTTCTCTCCCTTTTCTCTTATGCTAGAATTCTTAAATCCTAGAACATCAATATAATCTTATTTGCTCTACCTTAATATATATATTTCAAAATAATGCTATTATTATTACTCATAATACAATTACTGAATTCAAATTAAAATTCCTTTGCAGTTTTCTTTTTATCCTTAGGTTGTATCCCACTAGGGATATACAATCCTAATATTAGGTTGGGAAGTCACTTGGAATAATTCTTCACTGTGTGTTTAAGCTTATCAGTTTTGTATTCAGTTAAAGTAAAAATTATAAAACAAGGCACATTCAGAGAAGCCTAGCAATCATCCCTGTCCCCTCAATGCTTACTTTCCTCCATTTCAATAATCATTTTTCTACCTATATATATGTTTGTATTCACTCCTTTTTCTCAGGGAAAAAAGGTAGCATATTGTAAACACTGTTTTGCACTTTGTTTTTTGTTTTTCATTTACTAGTATCCTAGAGCTCACTCCATAGCTCTAGGAGTTTATAGAGATCTTCTTCCTTTTTACAGCTGTAATAAGTGCTACCTGTGCTGCATTATTTAAGTTCTTTTGGTCAGAACTGAAGTCTGCAGCTAGGCACATTATTTCCAGACCTCATAAGGGATAAAGTGGGAGGCTAAGAGAGGTGAGAGAAAATGCCGGCAGTTTTTAATCATTTTTTTTTAGATTCTATTTATTTATTTTTAGAGAGAGGGGAAGGGAGGGACAAAGAAGGGAGGGACACATTGATGGATCATTGCCTCACACACACCCTCCTGGGCACGTGGCCCACAACCCAGGCATATGCCCTGACTGGGAATCGAACCAGCAGCCTTTTGGTTTGCAGGCCAGTGCTCAATCCACTGAGCCACACCAGCCAGGGCCTTCTTTTTAATGTTCAAATAGTTTTAGATTTATAGGACAAGTTGCAAAAATAAATACATAGCATTCCTTCATCAGCATCCCTAATGTTAGCATCTTACATAACATAATAAAATGATCCTAAATCAGAAAATTAACATTAGTGTAATGTTACTAACTAATCTACAGACTTTGTTTGAATTTCACCAGTAGTCTCACCAATGTCCTTTTTCAGGTCTAGAAGTCTATATATATTACATTTAGTTGTCATGCCTCTTTAGGCTCCTCAGTTTTGGCATTCGTGGTCTTAAACCTTTATGGAATGCTGGCCAATATTGTGCAGGAGTCTGTGAATTTGGGTTTGTCTGATGCTTTTTTATGATTAGATTGAGGTAATGAATTTTTAATGAGAATACCACTGAAGTTGTATCCTTCTCAGTATATCATAATATGTATTGTGTGAAGTCATTGTGTCTTATTACTGGTGATGTTAACCTTGATAACCTAGTTAAGGTGGTTTATACTAGGTTTTTCTACTGGAAGGGTACTATTTTTTTCCTTTGTACTTGATATTTATCTTATGGGGAGATACTTTGGAACTATTCAAATATCCTGTTTACATCGGTGGATGCCTAATTTTCACATCCATTGATGAATCTTACCTGCAGCATTTACCCTGGTGTTTACTTGATGGGAATCTCTATTCCTGTTATTCTTTCTATATTTATTGGTTGGAATTCTACTGTAAGAAAGAGCTGTCCTTTCTCTCCAATTTACTTATTTGATTATTTCTATACAATGGTAAATGGATATTTATTTTATTACTAGAGTATGATTCATTTTTATCATTGTTTATTTTGTTGCTTACATTGTCCCAGATTTGGCTATTGGAAGCTCTTTCAGATTGGCTTCTTTTTTAAAAAAATTTATTTATTAATTTTTGGGAGGGAAAGGAAGGGCAAAAGAGAGGGAGAAAAACATCAGTGGGTGGTTGCCTCTCACACACCCCCTGCTGGGGACCTGGCCCACAACCCAGGCATGTGCCCTGACTGGGAATGGAACCCCAACGCTTTGGTTCGCAGGCCAGCATGCAGTCCACTTAGCCACACCAGCCAGGGTCAAATTGGCTTCTATATCCTTTTGACATGCCTCTTCATTGTTTGAGCATCCTGCTGCTTTTTGGTACCATAAGATGTCACACTCTCATCTTGTGCTTTCCCAGCTCTAACCCTGAAGTCAACCATTTCTCCAGGGAACCCCAGAACCAATATATTTTGAGCACTTACTATATGGTGATCAGTTTAGTCTTCACAACAACTCTGTGAAATAAGTTAATCAAGTTGTCCTGTCCCCACTTTATCGTTTATTCTGAGGCTCAGATGGGTTGAGTGAATTGGCCAGGGGTCCACAGCCTCTAACTAGAAATCCATGATTCTCATATTTAAAACTATGGTCCAGGAATCAGCTATGAAACCTGGGAACGAGTACCTATGAAGTCATACAACCGTTCAGGACTTGACTATACCTAGCTCATGTGGGCAAAATAGCAAGTAAAGGGGCCTAAGAATAACCCATCTATAATAAAATCAAAATCTTGTACTCTGTAAGGTACACAAAGGTGCCCCTTGTTTCTTTTCTTTGTATTTTAGTTGGATATTCTAGTGTTTAGTAAAGTCTACTTTCCATTTCCCAAGGCCTCATAGGAATGGATAGCCACACTTAGACTTGAATATGTAAGGGGTAGTTAGAACTCGGTGTTATGTTTTGGTTACCTGTTCATTCTGGAGAATGTTTTCAGTGCTAAAGTTTGGGGATATTGGAATGATTTGAAATTAAAGAGGAAATTGAAATTCCCTTGTAGCTTCTTATACCCTGCAGCTTCGTAGAGAGGAGTTAGCTGCAGGCATCTGTGGTTGCAGTTAAGAACAGCCACAGCACACCCTCAGCTAAGTACCTGTTCTTGGTGAATTCCTAGCATTGACACTTCAAAGGATTCCTTCCATTGTTTTTCCTCTCTTCCTTTTCATTTACTGCCTTTTAGCCTAAATGCATGACTCAAAAATAGATCTCCCTCATCTTGTCCCGCCCCTGGAGGTTTGCATATACAGGTCTCTGCTGGCACTAGTGATGTCCTGTGAGCATTTCTTTGATGGCTGTGCCCAGGAGCAAGTGACATGCTCTTATCTTTGGGCCACATCCCCTGCTTTTTTTAAATGAGGAGGTAGGCCTAAGTGATTCTCATTTCCTTCCCAGCTCTGACTGATTCTCTGCCCCATTCAGACAACTTATATCTTTTCTTTCTTTTAAATTATATTTTCTTGATTATGCTGTTACAGATGTCCCAGTTTTCCTCCTTTGCCCCTCCATCACTCCCTACTTCCTCAGGCAATCCCCACTCCTTTGTTCATGTCCCTGGGTTATGGGTAAAAGTTCTTTGGCTACTCCTCACTTCCTATGCTGTACTTTACATCCCGATGGCTGTCCGTGACTACTAATTTGTACTTCTTCTTTTAAAAAAATTGTTGTTCAAGTACAATTTTCTGCCTTTTTCCCCCCACCCCAGCCCACCCCCCAGTCCTCCCCATTTCCCTCCCATTTACACCCCTCCTGTGTTATTGTCCATGTGTCCTTTACTTGTTCCTGCAATAATTTGTGCTTCTTAATCCCCTCACCTCTTCACCCATTCCCCAAAACCCTTCACCCATCTACCAACCATCAAAACACTCTCTGTATCCATGATTCTGTCTCTGTTTTGTTTGTTTAGTTTGTTTTTTAGATTCAATTGTTGATAGATATGTGTTTATTGCCATTTTATTGTCCATAATTTTGATCTGTTTCTTAAATAAGTTTCTTTAACATTTCATATAATAATGGTTTGGTGATGATGAACTTCTTTAGATTTTTCTTATCTGCGAAGCTCTTTATCTGCCCTTTGCTTTAAACGATAGCTTTGCTGGGTAGAGCAATCTTGGCTGTAGGTCCCTGCTTTTTCATGACTTTGAATATTTCTTTTTTTTTTTAGTATTTTTTATTGATTATGCTATTACAGTTTTCTTAATTTCCCCCTTTAGTCCTCTTCTGTCAGCCCTCCCCGAGCCTTCCAGCATTCCTCCCCCCTTAGTTCATGTCCATGGGTTTTACATATAAGTTCATTGAGTCCTCTGTTTCTTATACCATTTTTTATCTCTCTTCATCTATTTTATGACTACTAATTATGCTACTTCTTCCCTGTACCTCTTTCCCTGTCCTATTTCTTGCCAGTCCCTTCTAGCCTGCAAAGTTTCTTTTGAGAAATCAGCTGAAAATCTATGGGAACTCCTTTGTAGGTAACTATCTGCTTTTCTCTTGTTACTTTTAAGATTCTCTTTTTATCATTAACTTTTGGAATTTTAATTCTGATGTATCTTGGAGTGGACCTCTTTGCATCTCTTGTTTGGGACTCTTTGTACTTCCCGGACTTGTATGTCTATTTCCTTTAGCAAATTAGGGAAGTTTTCTTTCATTATTTTTTCAAATAGATGTCCAACTTCTTGCTCTTTCTCTTCTTCTGACGAATGTTGGTGCACTTGAAGTTGTCCCAGAGGTTCCTTCCACAATCCTTGTTTTGTGGGATTCCTTTTTTCTTCTTGTTGTTCTGATTGGTTGTTTTTTCCCTTGTGTTCCATATCATTGCTTTGATTCTTGGCTTCAACCATTCTACTGTTCATTCCCTGTAAATTATTCTTTATTTTCATTAGTGTATCCTTCATTTCTGCCTGGGCCTTTTTTATGCTTGAGGTCCTCACTAAGTTCCTTGAGCATCCTTATAACCAGAGTTTTGAATACTGCTTCTGACAGATTGCTCATCTCCATTTTGTTTAATTCTTTTTCTGGAGTTTTGATCTGTTCTTTCACTTGGGCCCTATTTCCTTGTGTCCTCATTTTGGCAGCCTCTCTGTGTTTGTTTCTGTGTATTAGGTAGAGTTGGTATGACTCCATGTCTTGGTAGCATGGCCGAATGTAGTAGGTGTCCTATAGGGTTCGTTGGAACAGCCTTCCCTATCACCTAAGCTGGGTACTCAATGTGTGCTCTCCATGTGGGCTCAGTACATCCTCCTCTTGTAGTTGAGCCTTGATTGCCATTGGCAGGTCAATGGGAGAGATTCACCCAGGCCAGTCAGCTGCAAGGACAGGCTATGACCACTAACCAGCAACCTTCATGCCCCCATGGAGGATCAGCTGTGGAGGGGCAGGGTGGTGGTGTTCAGACATAGTCTGTAGCTGTCCACTGGTTGCATAGGCCCTGGGGTTTCCTAGGTGCAGGCCAGGGTCAGCCACCATCTGTGTTCCACGTAGGGCCTCCCAGCAGGAGCTACAAAACAGTCTGCAGATAGCAGCTACTTGTGCTGAGTTTTGTGGTTCCCAGGCGAAGCCAAACTATGTTCCAAATCTGTCTGATGCCAGTGCCGGGCCTGGGGCTTCTTAGCCAGAGCAGGTTCTAGGGGCTCGCTGCGGCTGGCTGTTGCTTGTTTGAGAGGATTTAGGAAGATGTGAAGCTGAAACCCACCATTCATATGGAAAAGCCACTGTTAACAGCTTGGGTGGGCCATATGTTGGGTGGGGTGGAATGGCAGGGCTTCACTAGGGTGGAGCAAACCATGTGGGCAAGGTTGATGGAGTCTTAGATATGGCCCCATCCTGCTGGCTCTGTGGCTCTGTGGCTCTGTGGAGGGGGTGGGGAGAACTCAAAAAAGGAACAATGGCCTCTGCCTGCCTTTCTTTTTGGAAGAAAGCTGTCCCACAGTTCGCACCCTGATGTCAGTCACTTCAGTTCCTCCCCATATGCTCCTGGTGCCTTTCAAGCTGCTACCCTGGTGCTGGAGGTCAGAGGGAATGAGTGTTTGAGTAAGTCTGTGTGAGGGCCCTTCAAGAGAAACTGCTTGGGTATACAGTAGTTTCTATCCCTGACTCAAACCCATTGGTTTTTATAGCCATAAGTTATAGGGGCTTATCTTCCTGGCACTGGAACCCTGGGCTGGAGGGCCTTGTGTGGGGCTGGGTATGCCTACTGAGGTATCCCTCCGGAATTTTTATCCCCCACACATAAGTTAGGGACCAGCCTGTTTCATGTCTCCACATCTCCTACCAGTCTGGATGGATGAGATGTCTTTAGTTCTATGGTTGTCAGACTTCCATTCAACTTGATTTCTGATAGTTCTGAGTGATGGTTGTTCTGTAGTTTAGTTGTAATTCTGATGTGGTTGTGTGAGGTGTTTTGAGCTGTGTTTACCTGTGCCTCCATCTTGACCAGAAGTCTCAGGCAACTTACATCTTAACCTACACTGGAATCTACAATTATATGTGTGCACATGTGAGTGGGAAAGTGAGAGGGGTGGTTCAGATATGTTTTCTACTTTCAATGCTTCTGTGGTTGGGGAGAGTGTGAGAAGAGGAGAAAAAAGTAGCCTGCAAGCCAGAAATGTCACTCTATAGGCTTAGACTTGAGCCCTGTGGGAAAGTGCTTGAGTTTGTCTGTTCCTCACTATCAGGGCCAGTCACAGCTTTTAAGTCGGGGGTCCTTTTGTAGCACAGCTAGCACAGGATGTTGTTTCACAGTCCAGCTATATTTTTCTTATTATTTTTTAATCCTCACCCGAGGATATGTGTTCATTGATTTTAGAGAGAAAGGAAGGGAGAGAGAGAAACATCTGTGTGAGAGAGAAACATTAATTGGTTGCCTCACAGCCTAGGTATCTGCCCTGCCCAGAAATCAAACCCACAACCTTTCGTGTACAGAGACAGTGCTCCAACCAGCTGAGCCACCTGGCCAGGGCTAGCTTGATTTTTTTCTTGTTGAACAGGAAACTACCAGGACATTTGACTTCTTTTTGGACTTTCTTTTGATAAAAGAAAAATCTCTCCCATTACTCTCTCGTTGCATGTGACATTTGATGTGCTCGTTGTTTGCAGCTGAAGGAATGTATCCGCGCATTGGATCAGGAACACACCCATACTCCCTTCCGGCAAAGCAAATTAACTCAGGTAAAGTTAAATGTGAGCTTTGAGTTTGTTCTGATTCTCTCATTCATTCCTTTTTCCATTCACGTGTTTGTTCAGCAGAGCACTCACTGGTAGTAAGGCACAATGCCACGCCTCAGGTGGGCGGGGCAGTGGAGGAAAATCACGCGTTCCTTCTAGGAGCTCTCAGTCTAGGGGGCGATAGGGGCATCTTCATGCAGGGAAACTTGCAGTACGAGGCAGCCGGGCTCCCGTGGGGGCAGTAGTGCTCTTCTGGTTATCACCTAACAGCTTTTTGCTTCTTTCTAATGTAAAGAAACCTTGTTGAGTTAGTGGAGTCTCAGCCTTTGAAGTGGGTGTGGTGTGGCTGTACTTGGTACTGTCTTATACTTTCTTAGCTGTAAGGCTTGGACCAGTGTTTCAATGCAGGAAATAATGGCTGCAGGTAAAAAGAATGATAGATTTTTTTATATGTACTGATGGGAGAGATGACCAAAACCTCTAGTTTAAAAATATGCACTTGTTAACTGGATTATTTTGAGCGGTGGAACTGTAGGTAATTTTTTCTTCTATTTTTTTGTCATGGAAAACATACTGAAGATTTATAAACAGAAAATACCAATAAGTCAGCCTCTGTAATGACTGCAGAAGATGGCCCCTAGAGGGGTCAGCCCAGGCTCAATGGGCTGTGAAGGGTTACAGTGTCCTGGTTCCTTCTTCACCAAGTGCTGTGCACAGTAGAGGACAGACTAGGTAGAGGGCGGTCTAGGCGAAGACCTTTGTGTTCCAGGGGGAGTTTTCTCTCTGTGCAGCCAGACCAGCGACTCCACGGTGGCCGGGGAAGAACCTATAATGACATAGCTCCTTACTAGGCAGAATTGGTGATATATGGGTTAGATTGTGTCTTTTCAAACATGATTTCAACCAGGGACCCATGAAACCCTTCTTATACGTAATTAGTCCTGATTCTGACATTTGCTCTATTATTTTTTTAAAACAAGTTCCTCATCCCAGAAAATGTGTTTCTATTTAATGAAAATAATAATGATAATTCAAACAGTACATACAAGTACAAAGAAGTTGGGGAAGGTGAAAATCCCACCCCCCAGTGACAGCCACTGCTGCGTTTTGGTGAACATCCTTCCAGGGATCTCTCTGCCCTGTATCTACACGAAGATCCACATATAGATTACGCAGCTCACTCCAAGATAGTTTCAGATCTTTGCATGTACATAAGTGCAGATGTACACGGTTATTTTGAATGGTTGTGTTGTATTTGGTTTATAATTGCCTGGTTTGTTCCATTTATGGATCCCAGATTTACCAAACCAATAGTGTGTACATTTTTTACATTTTGATAATATTGCCAAACTGCCCTCCCAAAAGCTTGTGCCAGTTCATGGTACACAGACTTGGGCACTTTAGCAGGGTATCATGAGTCTTTCTTAATCTTATGGGTGAAAAAAGTATTAGTTTTTTTAAAACATGTATGGTAAAATGACAGCAAATTCACAATTATTAACAACCACACTTAAAAACAAACTAAGGAAACAACTAGAACAGGAACAGAACCATAGAAATGGAGATCACATGGAGGGATAGCAACAGGGCAGTGGGAAGAGGAGAGAGTGGGAAAAGGTACAGAGAATAAGTAGCATAGGCGGTGGGGAGAAAATAGACAGGGGAGGGCAAGAGTGGTGTGGGAAATGTAGAAGCTAAAGAACTTATAGCACATGGACATGAACTAAAGGGGGGAATGTGGGTGAGAGGGGGTGTGCAAGGTGGAGGGGAGTGAAGGGGGGAATGGGACAACTGTAATAGCATAATCAATAAAATATATTTTAAAAAACAAAAATTTTCTGGGAAAAGTTTTTTTAGTGGTTTGTTTGTATTTCTTTAATTAATGGTGAAGTGAGTACTGTTTTGTTTTGGATTTTGATGGGTTTATTTATTTATTTATTATTTGTTCCTTCTTTTGTGAACTGCCTTTTTGTAGTCAGGGGAACTATGGCCCAGTGCCCTGCACACAATAAGTAGTCAATATGCCCTTGTTAGTTGACTTCATTGGCCCGCCTTTTGTTTTGGATAGGTCCTGAAAGATTCTTTCATTGGCAATGCCAAAACCTGCATGATCGCCAACATCTCACCAAGCCACGTGGCCACTGAACACACTCTGAATACCTTGCGCTATGCTGACCGGTGAGTCCCTCCTAAGTGGCAGGTCTTGTGTCTGTCTGTCTGTGTGACACACACAATGGATCTGACCTTGAGCTCCACAACCCTGTTCTTGAGGAAGCAATCATACCACCAGGGTTTTGTGAAAAAATGTGACCTGGTAGGCCCTGACATTTAACACTGTGAATGTGACAAGAGAAAGGTGACACATTCCCTTGTTCCGGAGACAGCTCCATCAGTAGCTTGTAAATGGCTAATAGGAGCTGAAATATTTCTCTGGAGTGGAATCATCCCATTGACCTTAGCCCTGATTGTAAGGGATAGAACACATATTATTTGTCAAGGCAGAAGCAAGTAGAAAAGGCCAACCCAGACATGTTACAGAAGGATAAACTGAGGCCCAGAGAAAGGCAAGAACTTGAAAAGGGCCCATTGGGAGTTGTTGACAGAGTTTCTACCTCTTACCCTGTGGTCACTTGTGTTTCCTGTGTGGGATGAAAATGCTTTCATTACCATCCTTTCCTCTTGCTGCTTTGCTGCCTGATCCTGTCTTACACACTCCTCTTTAGTCTTCTAGAAGCTGTCTCCGAGGTTAACAGCCTATTTGAGGGAAACCTACTTTTCAATTACTGTTGAAGAATCTTTAGTATCTGTGGCACTTTATGAAACTCACTGAAAAGGAAAGATGAGTTATCACTTAAGTTCCACGAGAACAGAGCCTTGTCTCTCTTTTTCTCCACTTTATCTCTGCTGCTGAAAGGCCACTTTCTACCTAGTAGATGCACAATATATATTTGCAAATGAAAGGAGGGGCACCTCCTGGATGTCAGAGCTTGAGTGAGGCCCTCTGTGCACCTTGTCACATTTAAACAGGAGAGATCATTTATGAAGTGGTTGCAAGAGTGGGCTCAGGGGCAGACTTGAAGCCAATACCCTGCTTCTGTCACTAGCTTGCTGAGTGACCTCAGACATGTTTTCAACTTCTCTGAGGCTCAGTTTCCTTAGCCAAAGGGGGATAATAATAGCTTATTACCTCAGTTAATAACTTATCTCAGGTAAGAGATATGTGGAACCGGTGTGGTAATATGCATGCGGAGCTTAGCACCATGCCCAGCATATATGGTGAGAACTCAGTATGTGTTAACTTTAACAACAGTAATAGGTTCCCCAAATAAATTTCCCAAAGGAGGCTTCTTCAGTACCTGGTTTCCTAATGCCAGCACATTTGAATTTCATGGACTGAGATCAGATAGATGTACAAGGATCCAAAATTGTTCCCCAAAAACCACTTTGAGTTGAAGTTCTTTCCCCCATATAAATATTACTCAGCTTCAGCAGTTATTAACTCTAAGCCAGTCTTGTTTCATAACCCCACCCCATCCCTAAATCATAGACACCCATATCAATTGCTTGAACTACATCATTAGGAGCAGAGAACAAGACATTCCTCTCAGTGCTCAGTATGGAAGATGAAAATAACTATCATAGAGGGATGTCTTGAGTACAGTTGAGAAATTTTTTGAAATAATTTTGGTTAAATAGGAAAAGTACAATAGAAACAATCTCTCCCATTCAAAACAGTCTGATAAATTATTAAAAATAAATATGAAATCTATTTGCTTTATGTGCTTAAATGAGGCCTGACTAAATTTTAGGTGACAATCTATGCCCTCACAGGATGAGGATGATTTTATTGCTTATTTTTAAATTTCCCCTAATTTAAAATGTTCATCTCTCCACATACCAGGAAAAGGCTGCTAAATAGTCCAAAAAAAAAGTTCCAGCCGGACCCCTAACAGGTATGTCAGAAAAGAGCTCAGTGACAGAAGCGATTTGGGTAACAGAGTACATTGGAAGCATTTAGCATCAATGATAAAATTACCTATAAGATTCCTTTTGGCACCCAGGTTTCCAGAATTACTATTACTTCTAGAAGGAATCTTGGTGTTTCTCTTAATGAAACTAAAAGAGCTCAGATTTTAGTATCAGGAAGTACCTTGGAACAGTCTCGACTTGCTGCGGCACCTGTCAGCCCTGTCCGTGTATGCATGCCCCACGACAACACCTAAGCAAAGGCCCATCCATGGACACAGGTCATGTATTGCTACATATCTTTGCTTAGCTGTGTTATCTGCCTGCCTTGCCTCTCATACCTAAAAGGAAGATTTAAATCAAGTTTCAGTGTCCGGTTTACTATCTTGGTTTTCAGAAATGGCCAAATCGGTCCATTGAGGATTAGATTAAAATCAAAACAATGGAAAAAACATTTTCCAGGAGATCCCAGGCAGAAGTATTGCTCCCTGATAGGAGATTTTAATGCAGAATCTACAAACCACTGGAGAGTTACATTTTTACTTGATGTCTTTTATAATTTCTAATTTTTATAGTGTTTTTGTGTTAAGTATCACAGACTAAGAGACTTTGATCTTGGTAACTGAATCCTAGCAGATACCTAATTCTGGATTTTTCTATGTTCTCTAAAATTTCCTAGTGGATTCTGTTTCTCTATCTGTGGGGTGATTTTGCCTCCCTGGGGACATTTGGACGTTTCTGGAGACACTTGATTGCCATGGCTGGGGAGAAGTGCTAGGAGCATCTGGTGGAGAGAGGCCAAGTGTGCTGTTAAACATGCCACAGTGCATGGGACAGCCCCCACAGCAAGGAATTGCCTGGCTCCAAATGCCACTAGTGCTAAAGTTGAGAAACTCTGGGAATAGACACGTCATTTTCTCCTTAATGGTGTATTAGCACAAACCTTATTATTTCTAGAGGGCCTTTGTTTCTTGAAGTACCAAGCAGGTTTGAGGGAACTCGTTTTCTCAGAAGCCTAAAAGTAGGTTGTTTTTCGGTAAAGGGGGCTGTTTGTGGACCAGTGAATAGGTGAGCTCCTGAGTTGGCCCACCTTCAGGAATCATGGAGTGGGCCCTGCTTGCATTATCAGAAAGGGGACCTGGCCCACTGTGGGTCTGCCTAGGGCCAGCTGGTAGTGTGTGGGTTCTTGACTTTGTATAGGAAAGATTTCACACAAGTCCAGGAGACTATGAGGGTACACTTATTTAGCTGGAACAGTAAACAGGGAAAGGCTTAACATAGAAGAAATAACAGGAGGACTTAAACAGGCTGCCTTGGCTCTCTGGAAAAATTATAGAAAAGAAATGAGCCTTCATGGGCCCGCTTTAGCTCACTGGAAGTCAGAGAAAAGGGAGGGTCCTTGGGGACAAGTTCAGGGGCCTGTCTGGGTCGAACTGTCACTGCCTACTGCTGCCTTCTTTACAAGGATCATGGGGTCCCCCAGAGCTTAGGAGATGCATGTCTGTGGGAAGATGGAAGGGGAGGGGAAAGGTGTGGGCGTCCTTCAGGGAGAGGGAGGGAAAGCTGGCTCTGGGCCCTTCACCCTAAAGACTTTTAAGGGTAGAGATCCTAGGGGAGGTCGCAGGAGAGGATCTCAATAGTGTATGCATCAGCTGTCGGGGTGTGTCCTCTCAGGGCGTGGTCTTTGACTGGTGTCAGGGCAGGGTCATTATTCAGTGCAGCTGGTCCCACATGAGGTTAGCTTGGCTTTCTGGGCTTAGAGCTGAAACAAAACTGAGGTCTAGATGTTATCTCCAGGGAGCAAAGGCCAGGGGACGAGAGGTTACCCTAGGGATGAGGTCCTTGTTTTCCCGGTTTTGCCCCCTGCCAGGTACCCTGGGACACTGAGTCTTGGGTCTTCCATCCCGATGACCATCTGCACCTGGCTGTGAACTGCTCGGCCAGTTTATTTAGCTGTCTGTCTGTTTCCCTATTGCACTTGCCAAGGAATTTTCCTGGCTTCTATATTGCCTCACTTGGATGTAGTGCAGTTCTGACACTGGTTCCTCTGGCCTGTCCCTTACATGGGACTGTGGTGATTTCCAGAACTCTACGGAATGTTTGGGTGCATGCTTATATGTCTCAAAGAAGACGTGGACTTTTTCTGTTCAAGGGAAGAAGCATGTCATGCTGAAGCAGAATCTCCCCATTTCTTATTCTCTCCCAGATTAAAAAAATCATTCCCAATCCTTGTAATACTTTTCTTTAAGTTTTGTTTTCTCTGAAGGCTGTATAAAAAGAATTCTAGAATATGGCTAGTATACCTGTACATTGAGTGCAGGCTGTGATCCAAAGGGTTGCCAGTTCAATTCCCAGACAGGGCACACACCTTGGTTGCAGGCCAGGTCCCCAGTGGGGGCCACGTGAGAGTCAACCACACATTGCTTCTCTCCCTCTCTTTCTCCTTCCCTTCCCCTCTCTCTATAATAATAAATAAAATCTTTAAAAAAATCAGATTTCATTCTGAATAGAACCTTTAAAAAAAAACCAGTAAAAATCACCTTTAACATAAAATGGTTATTTACAGGGTCAAAGAACTAAAGAAAGGCATCAAATGTTGCACTTCAGCTGCCAGTCGAAACCGGCCATCTGGAAACTCTTCTCCAAAACGAATTCAGAACTCCCCTGTGGCCCTGACAGGGGACAAGTGTTCTCCCAAAAAAGTCAAGCTGGGGCTTCAGCAGTCACTCACAGCGGCACCTGGCTCCATGAGAGGGAAGGCCCATCCTCTGGCCAGCCACCCACCCAACATCCCTTTGGCTGCTGTACCTAAAGTCCCTGGTAAAAGGGGTGGTTCCAGAGGGAGTCCTCCTCAGGAGTGGGGCATGCAGACTAGCCCCATCAAAGGAACCATTCGGTCTGGACATTTAGCCAAAAAAAAGGAGGAAGAGTCAGCTTCACTGTGCTCTGAGAAAAATCAAATGGGCAACAAAACTGCCCTTGGGTGGGGAAGCAGGGCCCCTGGCCCAGGAGAAGGCCAGGTGCTTGGTAAGCTAACCAAGTGCAAGAAAGTGCAGACTGTGCAGCCAGTGCAGAAGCAGCTTGTGTCACGAGTTGGGCTCTCCTTTGGCAACGTCCACCACCCAGTAGAATACAGTCAGGGTGGCAAGGAGGGCACGCTTGCCAGGCCTGCCTCTGAAGCTTGGACAAACATCCCTCCACATCAGAAGGAAAGGGAGCAACATTTGCGCTTTTATCACCAGCAGTTCCAGCAGCCACCTCTCCTCCAACAAAAGTTAAAGTACCAGCCACTGGAAAGGCTTTTATGCCAGTACAGACCCCAAGAGGGGCAGCTCCAGAATGAGACCCCTCCTCCCTTGCACTCTAATTCTGAGAGTCATGGAGCCCAAGCTGAGGACCTTGATGACAGCGATTTCAGCGAAGATTCTTTTTCACATGTCTCCAGTCAGAGGACTACAAAGCACAGAAACACTCAGGAGAATAGCGAAGGCTCATTCTTCCTTCATCAGAGGGAACAAGGTCCTGAGGAGCAGGTGGCCGAAAGACAGCAGAGTCTCTTTTTTAGCTCCAGGTTAGATGGTGATGAGAAGGATCTAGCTGGGAGCTGGATGTACTCCAGGGATCCCACAGGCCACAGAAGAGCAGCATTTGATCACGGCCACAGCCCAAGTGAGGTGCCCTCGGACTGCAACAGAGAAGAGGACTCTACTTGTTCAGGGCCTTCTCCCAGAGACATACTGGCAGAGAAGCCTTACTGCTCACAGGTAGACTTTGCATATAACCAGAAAAGAGGTGGTGGCTCGGCCTCTGATCTCAAACAGAACGCCTTCAGAAGTGAAGTCCCCGGGCAGGCTGAGGGCAGTTCACTGTCCCTGAAGGAAGATGGTTTCACTTTATCACTATCCCTCATTGCAGTTCCTGGATCCCCAGACCAAAGAGACACAGTCAGCACACCTCTGAAAGAAATCAGCGAAGACAGCCCAAATATGGCAACTAAAACAATGAAAAATAGTAACCCTTTCCGAGGAGAAGACTCCAGAGAGGAATCAGACACGTGCTCTGAATGGGCTTCTGGACTGATGGCTCCCCTCACTGTGTCCCTCCTAGAGAACCCAGATGATGAGGGGCCCCCTCCCTTGAATCAGCCAGCCCAGCATTGGGCTACACACAGTCTAGCAGGTACAGGGGGGCCAGCTTTGGGCCCCAGAGCGTCACCTGGTGATCAAGAGGCAGTTTTGCCAGTGTCTTTGGCAAGTGGGCACCTGTGGCTGTCGTCATCTCCCCCTGACAATAAGCCTGGTGCCGATCTTCCAGCTCTGTCCCCTTCGCCCATCCGTCAGCACCCACCTGACAAGCTGCCCAACAGGGAGGCTGACGTGGGGGAGGTCAGCCAGAGCAGAGACACTGCAGTCTTCTCCCAAGAGAATGTGGCTAGTGAGCAGTATGATGCCGATGCTGAGGACACAGAGCTGAACAGCTCCCAGGATTTCCCAGGAAAGCCCTTCTCCACCATACATACTAGAGGACCCTACTGTGAGCCTACACCCACCCCACAAACAGAAAGCAGTGATGTGACTGACCACCCCTGGGCTCAGGAGAGAAAGCCTCTGGCAGGGCTTGGTTGGCAGGGGCTGGATTTGTCCACAGACTCCATCAGGTTGCCCTGCTACGATGAAGACATCGTATGGCTCCAACACAGGCCAACCCAAAAGTGCTTAGCAAGGCCAGGCTCTCCCCTGGTCCCCATCTGCTCTCCCAAGACTGTCGGGACACTGCATCAGCCCGTCCTGGGGCATGCACAGTAAGTTGGATTTTCTTCCTGAGACTTGAACCCCTTTGGCACTCCTAGTCCCACCCCAGCTTAACATTTTGTCTGTTCTGGGAATGGCTATAGTTGGCTATATCAGAGCTGTTTGACTAGAGAAAGATTTGTCCATCTTCTCAAGGGGGTCTGCTTAGATGGATCTGAAATGAACAGCAGGAATAAAACATACTGGAGCAGGCCTGCCAGAGTGGATGGACCCACTTCCTCCTAGGCAGCAGGCTGTACTTTGTGCCAAGTATGACAGCTACAGTTGGCACAGTCTTGAGCCTTTTTGCAGAGAAGCTGTAGGGAGCTCTAGAGAGCTCGGGGATAACTCCAGAGACCCTCTCACTCCTAGCATCTCACTGGTATTCCCTACTCCTTTGACGAGTCCAGAGAAGAAAAAGTGAGGAAGGAAGGACATGGGGTGAGCTGGTCCTGGTCGAAGCCTTGACTACTTTCAGCAAAGCCAGCTCCTGGCTTGGGAATGGGACTCAGTTCTAGAAAGCTGCCAAGGTGAGATGGCAGACTCAGAGGCTCACAGCATCCCTTATGGTGTTCCCAGGCAGGTGGTCATCCAAGCACACCAGGAACAGCTGGATGAAATGGCCAAGCTGGGATTCAAGGAAGAGACCCTGATGAACCAACTGGCTTCTAATGTAAGTGGCATTGGCTGGATACTCATGGGCTTTTGGAAATTAGCCTGTAGCTAGTTGGATGGTCAACTTTGTTTGCTGTGATTAGGTGTGGGGAAAGGGTCTGCTGTCACACTCTACCCGTCGTTGAAGCCTTAGGCATCCTCTTGTCACTCCTCTGGAGTAGCTGAGGGAACCCAGGTACAGGTGGGATAATGGTGCTATACTCCCTATTCTCAGGCTAAAGTGTTTCCAGCCTCCATCCTTCACCATTCTGCCTTCCTACTGGCTTATTGGGGTCCCTCCTGTGACAGTAACAGTGAGCCACATGCGGATCAGAAGTACTTCTATGAAAATACCCCTACCCTGAAAAACACCTCTCAGAAGTGTTTCAAATGCAGAGAAGTGGGCCCCCACCCTGTGTCATAGTGACTATGTTGCAGGTTTTCCAGCTGAGGGGCCTGGGCTCTGAAATCTTCCTGCAAAAAAAAAGCAGATCTGGGAGAGGACGAGCAACAGCACCATTTGTCCTTTGTTTCCTGTCTCAGGATTTTGAAGACTTTGTCACTCAGTTGGATGAAATCATGGTTCTGAAGTCCAAGTGTATCCAGAGTCTGAGAAACCAGCTGCAGCTATACCTGGCCTGCCACGGGCTATCCGAGGCCCCTGAGAAGACAGTGGTGTCTTAGAGCAAGATCCAGTGTGGGGTAGTGGGGCAGCTCAAGAGCCTGTGCTGGATTCTCAGGGGCTAGAGGGGCCTTTGCCAGGTCATCCTGCAGATACTGGAACCCATTCGCTGGTCCTGTCGTGCCAGCCTCTCCATAGCCACACATGGCCTGGACTGGGCCCCAGCCCCTCTCTCAGGGATAAGCCTCTATCTTTCAGTTCCAAATAAGCACAGGAGTTTCTTAATGTGCCCCTCCCTTTTACTTGGGGCTGGAAGAGAATTTGTCTTACCCCTTGTCTGTAGAAACACAGTTGGGTCCAACAATAACCCTGTAGATGTTTCTGAATTTGATATTAAGAGTATGGGTAGTCAGTGGTAACCTACAGGCCAGAGGTCACAAGCTGGGGAAGATAACATGCTGAGCCCAGGAGCTTTATCAGGTGAATTCTGTGCCTGTCAGGACTCAGACAAAAAACTAAAACACTGGTGACAGTGGTGCAGGGGCAGGGTGGGCTCTGCCCCATTGTTTGGGGCTTTAGGTTAGCTTTTGAAATGGAAAATGAATAAATGACTTGCTGTGTGTTTAACAGCAGATGTGAGGCAGCTTTATGCTTTCAGTCCTCCCTTCCTACAATCCAGTTCTTTCTGCCTGTCTGCCTTGTGCTGGGATGATCAGGCTTTTACAGGCCTCAGTAGTCCTCATACTCCTGTGGCAGTTCCCCGCTCCTGTCTCTGACTCCTCACTCACCACACCCACGCACGGAATAGCTGAGTTGGTGGTTCTCAGGCAAGTCTATCCCCTAGCCTCACCTTCATCCAGAATCACCCTGGTCCACTCCTCCCTCTCAAGAGTCTATTCAGTATCTTGGCATTGAGTGCTCTAGTCAATAGTCAGAGACTCTGAAGCAGAATTTTTACACACACACACATCTTAATTTGAATTCTGCTTGCTGCCTATCTTTTTAGCAGAAAGAAGCTTGACAAGAGATACAAAGTGGCCTCCAGGTGGCCTGTTGTCTATTTACCACGGCCACCTGGGTCAAATTGAGATTTGTGTGTCATAGCCTGGCCCTGAGGCCCCTTATGGTGTGAAACTTTAATTTCCTACAGGGAAAGAATAACTTTTTGAAGTTTTAAAAGGAGGACTTAAATTTAAAGGCCAGAAGACGGGTTAACTGACTTTCTGAGACTGCAGCCTGTGTACCCTTGTCAACTTTTGTCAACCTCTGGCCACGCCTGATTTGACCACGAGAGGGCAGCCTCTTTCCACCTTGGTGCTTCCCTGGCCCAAAGGCTCTGTAGTCCAAGTGATCACTAAATTAAAAACCGACTTCCAACCAAGAGCACAAGAGGGACTATGGGGCAGTATCAGGTATAAGGACAAGAAACTTTAAGGATAAATCTAGTCTCTCAGATACAAAAGCACCACTGAAAGCTGGTGAAGCAGTTTGAATCCAGTCCTGCTTGTGGCACAGAAAACATAAATGCCTGGTCCTACTCACAGGAAGGACTTTTTCCTCATTTCTGGGTGATTACCAGGAAGGCCCAGCCTGTCTCAGCTCAACAGCCAGTCTCATAGGAAGGCATATGTCCTTGGCCCGAGACCAAGCTAATTAAGTCAGGTTTAAACAGACCTTTGTTTGGGCCTGCCTTTACAAACCAAAATCATGAATGTATACTGGAGGGCCAGCTCCTGAGTCCCACAGGTACAGAGTGGGAAGTATTAAAATAAGAGAAAATGGGCCCTGGCCAGGTAGCTCAGTTGGTTGGAGTACCATCCCAGTGTGCCAAGGTTGCAGGTTTAATCCCCAGTCGGGGCACATACAAGTATCAACCAATGAATGCATGAACACATATAGTAAGTCAGTGTGCCTCTCTTAATCAATTTAAAAAAATATGACAGAATCTGGTTACTGTTTCATCCCCAGCAGATCTAAGCAGGAAGTCCTTTCAATGCCCCGGCCCCCACCCCCAATATAATAGCCACTGGCAATAAAGAAAGTATGATAGCAGGACATACCTTTTAGATTTTTATTAGTAGTTCTCTATGAAGAATCAAAATAGTTAGCAAATTACTTTAGATTCATCAAGACTGTATTTCCTTTGTATTTAGATCTTTAATGATGTACAGCATAATATAAAACAAACCAAAGAGATTGATTCTATGACTAGGTGTATTCATTATGTCATCCTAGAGCAGGGGGCTGGCAGGAAAGGCTGTTCTCCAAGGAGAACTGAGGTGGAGTTAGTGCTGGGCAACTAAATCATGGCCTGTTTCTCTCAAACGTGATACTGTGGGAAGGGGCCAATGATTTCTTAATGTGACAACTGTTTCATAGCGGGGGGGGGGGTCTCTAAATCCTGGTAGCAGAGGATTATGGTCCAAACCAAGCCAAAAAAACCAGGCTAGGTCAGGGAAGCATAGTAACTGCCTGGCAGAAGAGACAAACTCAGGGCCCCGTGG
The DNA here is from genome assembly GCF_021234435.1 of Artibeus jamaicensis. NCBI lineage: Eukaryota > Metazoa > Chordata > Mammalia > Chiroptera > Phyllostomidae > Artibeus > Artibeus jamaicensis. The sequence continues at coordinate 22,364,541 of NW_026522030.1, forward strand.
GGAAAAGGACATTCTTTGCACCTCAGTGACATTGCAGAACCAGTGTAACACTAAGAGACTGTTAAAAAGGAGAAAAAAATAAAACCCTGGAAGAACCTTTCAATTGCACTCAACCTGGATTAGAGTTCAGTCCACCAGTGCAGGGGAGAGGAGCACCTGGCCCCAGAGCAGCACTGAGTATGGCCTCCCCACCCCTTCTCCCCGACTCCTTTTGGCAGCCAGGCCAGGTTTCAGCTGAGGACATACAGACCCCAGAAGAACCAGAGAAGTCTCTCTGGAGGGCCAAGGTGGGAAGGACACTTCTCAAAATACAAATGCATTTAATACAGAAGGAGCCAGGACAGTTCGGAGGGCATTCCCATGCCCAAATCTTCCCTACTTTCTCCCCAGCTCAGAGCCTAGACTCATAAAGACTGGCAAGCACAGTTTCCACACCTGACCTCCCACCCCCAAAAGAAAATCGGGAAGTGTGCCCCTTCTCCATAGGTGGGCTCCTCAGGGCCTCCTGCAGGGGTGGTTCCGTGGCAGGGCGTAGGCCAGGCCTCGTCTCAGCTGGCTCCAGCCCGAGCCATGAGGTCTTCCAAAGCATTTTCCTGGTCATTGTTGTGTAATAGCAGAACTTCCTTAATGTCTTTCAGTTCAAAGCCCATTTCCTTAAATTTGCTCATTAACTGAAGAAACTCCATCATCTAAGGACAGAAAAGAGAACAGATTAAAGAAAGGGGTCTGGCCGCACAGCTAAGTGGAGAAATACACGTGCTTGGGGGAGTCTGCATCCTTTGCCAGAGTCTCCTGAGCCTCTCTGAGGTCCACTAACAAGCAGAAGAGGGCCGTGGAGGACAGTGGGACAGGTTGATGTCATAGCCTCAAATCTTGCTAATCTTTGTTCCAGCCCCATCATTCATGTCCACACTTCCATCCCGGCAGGATAGGCAGTGACTAACAATCTTCCCAGTCATCCAAAAGTATGGCTGTTTACCCAGGTCCTTCCCCCACTCCCTTCTTTGAGATTCTAGATAGTCTTTGACCCAACATTTCCTCTGAGCCAAATACACCTAAAGTAGCCAAACACCCATCTGGACACCTGGAAGATTCTGCACTTCAACTGCCTCTGCCTACAGTCACTGGTAGGCAAAAGGGGTTGTGGGCCAGTGGGAACCCTCCTTTCCAGGGGGTTCTTATCAAGCATGAAGGCTCCTACCTTTTCCTCTGAACACTGGTGCATTTCCAGAGCTTCCTCCACTAAAAGAGGATCGAAGCCCTTCTCACAGAGCTGTCCATGTACAAAGAGATAGTCGAGAATCTAAAAAAAAAGAAATGAAGTCTTAAGTACCTACTGCCACTCCTGTCTGTTTCCCAAGAGTCTTAACAAACCAGCAAGCGGGACGTCTGCTCCACACCCTGGCTCTTAGATCCTAGACAGGACTTGATTTTGTGCCTTGAACTGTATCCAACACAGCAGGACCTCAGTGACTATCTGCTGAACAGAGAGGCACACCCTTCCGAACATGACTAGCCACTTTTCAAATGCGTTCCTGTCACAGTTGACGCATATCTCCCAGAACATTATTAACTCTACAGCCTGTGCAGGATATTCCTCTATGAAACAGCTCAAGTCAGAAAATGCTCTTAAGGTTTAGGACTCCAGTACCCTATTTTGAAACTCCCTGGGCAATTATGACATGATAAACCTTTCTGGAACAAATGTGATCATACCTCAACCCCAGGGTGCACTTGCAGGAGGGGCAGAGAAGGGGGGTGGGTAACTGAATAATAATAGTCCAACAGTTTCAATACTTCCAAGGCTTTCCTTCAGCCAAGGTTCCAGAGCAGCCCCCAAACAGAAACACTGCTGCTGAGGCTGCTGGTTTCCCCAACAAAGTGTCCTGAGTCCCCCCAAACTCAGAAACAGACATTGGTGCTGTGTGTCTGAGGGGCTCTAGGACAGAGGCAGGACACTACTTCAGTTCCAGAGGTCTGAGACCTCTCTCTGGCTGACCACATACCCCTCCCACCCCCACCAACCAAACACTCACCTGCTCAATATTCTCTCCTTTCTTCTTCATGGCTCTCAGGACACACTCATATGAGTAGCCCATGTTGACCACTGTCTCCACACACTGCCGCTCACTGGGGGAGAGTGTCTGCAGTTCAGAATAAGCCTGGGGACAGCTGGGAGTGTTGGGCACTTGTGACACTGAGAAATTAGGAGGTGTAACCTAGTGGTAGAGAAATAAGAGGATCAAGGCAAGAAGACAGACACAGGCCCCAGAAGACATGTGACTGAAATGGCCCAGTCTAAGGGCTTGCCATTTCTGACACAAATGAAACCACTAGTCAAGTGATCTGCCTGTGGGAAAGGGCCAGGCTGCTGGCCAGACATCCCGAAGAGGAATGAAGAGGGGTAGGGGAGCTCCAGCTGAGGGAGGGAAAAGCTGGGAAGACATCTCCAAGTGTGGCTGGCTGCCCTCAGCCCACCTTGCAGAATGAGAAAGCAGCACAAAAGCCACATGGCCTTCCATGCCCAGATCCCCTGGGCTTGAGTTGAAGTTCTGCCCATGGGACTAAAGCCCAAGGTGGCTGCTATGATTTCTCTCCAGGGCTCCATATCCCTTTCCTAGGCTGTCTCAGTAAAGTCCTGAAGGGATCATTTACCTCAAAAATCCCAAACTCCGGAGTTGCCTCTCCCAATGTCTCTATCCTCACTTCTATCATTGGGCTGGGCAGACTGTGAGTGCTTATTCCCACACGTGTACTCCACCTTCACCCCACACCACGTACTGTACTTCCATTCCCTGCTTCAGCTGCTGTTCTACAAAGCCAGGACTAAAGGACTATTAGCCACACCAGGCTGTGCCCTCAAGGACTGCAATGTGTACTCCAGGGCCCTCCCCCTACTGCACTAGCTACAGGCGGCCTGCTCTCGGCCACCCAGCCTTATTAATCCCAGTCTGATTGGTGGGCAGAGTCCCATGATTAACTCTTCCCATCACTTCTGATAATGACTCAGGCCCAAGGCATGAAGGCCAAAGGACCAAACTACAGCTTGGCTCAGCTCCCAGGAGCCAGGAAAAATGTTTCAACAAAATTTTATTTCCTTTTTTCATGGGGGAGGGGTGGTAGGGTTAGGAGACAGGGAGTCAGGGAGCCCACTGTCCTAGAAGCAAGTTCAAAATTATATAGCTAAAACTCTCGAAGTCAGCTGAGAAAAGCCAAAAAGACTATAGGCCTCAAAATCCATTGCTTCCACTTGGCCATCTAACCCACAGTAACAGGGCTCGGCCACTGGGTTACAGGAGTCACACCAATCTGGCTACTTTGCAGGCCCCAAGATTGTCTGTGTGTCTGTCTTATATCTCTCTCTCTCCAGAGGCAGAGCCCAACATGGGCTCAAGAACACCAACAGCCAAATAACATTTTGGTTACACTGGTAGCACAGTACTTTTCTCATCAAAGTATGTTAATGTGAACTCTGAATCCTGGGGGCCTGGCTTTGGGCTTGGCACTTACAGGGCTCTGATCAACAGGTGTTGAAAAATGGGGGTCTATTAGGATTTCAAAGGGGCAATTTTACTTAACACAGCACTGATCCTACCTTCCCAAAGACCACTACAATAATATGAAAACTATTAACCTTTAAGGTCAAAGAAAAAGGGAACAGTAGGGGAAATATATTTAAATAAAATTTCAGAACATGGAATGCTAAAGAAGGCATGGTAACTGACAGAAGCAATGAAATGATAAGACAGTCCACCAGCCCTTCCAGACTCCTGGGATAGGTTCAGTGTTTGGAAGCACAAGGTACTGTTAGGATAAGGCAAGACCACAAAATGAGTGCTCAAAGCAGTAAAGCGCTCAGGAAACACCTTTCCCACCCACCTTCGCCCCTCTCCAGGAGGCAGAAGGTTTAGTGTCTAGAAAATGCCAACCAGGCACCAAAGAGGAGATAAGACATCAGGCATAGCATACAGCGGAGAGATACAAGAACTAAAATGGGTATTAAGTAAAAGTCTATAGCAGCCTTACCCAACCTTCCTTAGCTCTCAAGCAGAATTCTCTGGAGAAACTAACTGCAAAGACCTTCACATGTTGACATTTTGCAGAGCTCCCCTCAAAGCCCACTAACCTTCAACTTACAGTGAAGTTTAATGATCAGCTAGCACAGCCCAACATATACATTCCCCCCTTTTATTATAGTGCTCACTCTTATACATGAATAGAAAGCCAAGCTACCAACATGAAATACCAAAACAGAGTAGACAAAGCACTTGGAAATTTAAAATAAAGCAGTAACATTTTTATTTAGAAGGTTGTGAGATTTTAAAAAAGGTTATAGGAGAGTCAAGGAAATATCCCCAAGAGCTAGGAAATAGCAAAATATATAGCAAATCAGAAAAGTAGTCAAGGAGATCCAACATCCAGCTTATAGGAATTCCAGAAAATATCAAAAACATTTCACCCCCAACTCCCAAAAGTCCTAGATTTTAAAACAGCTTGACTGAGCTTTAGTTTGAAAGGATCCAGGAGGGCCTCACACAATGAATGAACAAGGCCTACCACTGGTAAAATTTCAAATCTCCAGAAAGGAAGAAAAGAATCCCAAAAGCTTAGGGGAGTCAGGGCAGGAAGAACAAATTAGGACGGCATGGGAATATGGAACACTAGAAACCAGTGGAGCTTATACTTCAGTAAAAAAAAAAAAAAATTTAAGGGAGCAATGTTTTGAAAATTCCTAAAGGAAAATGATCTTCAAATAAGAAATCTAAATATTGCCAAACCATTATTCACACATAATGGTAAAATGAAGACATTTTTTTCATTTGTAGACTCAAAAACTGAAAGGTTAACTAATATATTTAAATGGAAAAATTATCATTAGGCCTTTGATAGGTCTTTTGGAGCATCTTAACAAAATTAGAAATAAATACAAAGAAACTAAGCAGCATTTTTTAATAGGGTAGTTTATGAGAAAGAAAAAGCCACAAAAAAAGTATCCACAGTATACTATCTGAACTTGGCAATATATATTTACCCAATCATAATAATGTGAATAAATAACATTAACTTACCCAAAATTTATAATATAAAATGATTGGAGGGTCTGGGAAGGAGGAGGAGGACAGGCTACCATAAAACCTAAGTCCTCAACAACAACAAAAGTATAAAACTGTCTAAAATGGATAAATTTAGAAAAAAACAATATACGTATTTTATTTAGAAACAGGTAAATCCCAGCAGAAATAGCTTGAAGTGCCTGGATAATGGGAAGCAAAATTGGAGCTGGAGAGAGGTGAGGCAGGGAGCTACTGTTTTTCAGTATAAGCCTTTTAAATACTTAAAAGCATTTCACTAAAATATACTTGTATTACTTTGATAAACATAAGTTCATTAAAAATCTAGATAACTTTGTAAGTATTAAAGCAATGACAATATAAGAAATGATCAACAGATTCAAACACCTAATGCTAAGAGATTCTGTATGTCAAAAACTGTTTAAAATACAAGTTGAAAAAAAAGAGGCACTTCTTTTATGCTTAGTGGTCACAATTAGTAAACTGAAACTCAGAAGTGTAAAGGGAAAGGCAGAAATATGCTGAAGTAACTACCTAAAAGAGGTATGTATCCACACCTGGAGAAAGGGAACCTAATGGTGGAGTGAGCCTAACCCGTGCACAAAGCAAGGCCCCTGAACAGTTGGAGGACAGTAAGAAGAGACACAGGCTAGAACTAGGTCTGGCAGTTTTAGGTTGGACTCAGAATAAGGGTACAAGACTGTTCTCTCAATATGATCCCATGGATTTCTCAACTTCTAAGATTAGTTTATATAAAAACTAAAACATGAAATCAAAATATGAAAAGAACCAAACATTAGACCTAAAATAGCCAACAAGAACCAAATTCCAGGAATACCTCCCCTGGAGCTTCTAAATAAACGATATATGCAGCCCAGCTGACCACACCACCGCACCTTGGCCTCAACTTGCTAACTATCCTGGAGGGAAGAGCTTCTCTCACTGGGAAAGGTTCTCACTGTGGACTTCAAAACTTCACACCAAGAGAGAGAGCCAAGATGGAAACCAGGGTTTTGTTCCCCTAAGGGTAAGGGTCATGACTTCCTTAGAAGAATACCAGAACTCCAGCTCTGCCTCTATCTGCCCCTTGAAGGCAGGAAGAAACAAGCCACTTCTCACCCCGAAATAAACAGATCCAAAAAAAATTTCACAATCAGGTGGATCAAAGGATTATGGGTGTTCTGGTTTAAGAAGGACCCTCTGTCATTAGTTCATCTAAATGGTTACTATTGGGGGTGGGTGGGTGGGTTGAGGATCCCTAATATTTTCCAGAGTACTTTTAATTTCTCTAAAGTATAAGAGTCAGGAAGAATTAGGATGACGCCTACTCCTAGGACATAACACTAGTTTTATGTACTCTATCGAGTTTATCTGGGCCAAGGTCCATGGAAGTTTACAAGCAGCAGTGAGCTCTGACAATGGAAGTGCTGACGGAGACGATCATTTACCAACAATGCTAGTGCTGAGACCCTACACTGGCTGTAGAAGGAGGCCAAGGCTCATCTTTCTACCAATAGCAGGCTTGTTGTGGTCTCTGAGAGATATCCCACCAATACAGCCAGCCTCCTTTCTAGCTCTAAATACAGTCTTTAATAGGCCGTCATTTGAAAAGTCTATGAACTAGTATAACAAAAGGTTCTTGGGCTTATTACACAGCATCCATCCCAGAAAGCAATAATGTATTACTCTGCTGCTGAAACAACTAGAAGAGTTAAAGCTATACTCTGTGGCAAAGTAACCTCACTGCATATGCAACTTTTTGGGGTGTGACAAAACCGGATCTTTTAAAAGAGGACACAAGATAACAACTTTTTAAATCAACCCATACTTCCAACACTAAATCTGAATTGCTACCTTCCCTTCCTCTCTTTCCCTTTGGAGAAAACTGCAAAACTCTTAGTAGAGAGGGGCGAAAACAGGAATTACAGGATTAAAATCATGTTTAAAAGTGACAAATTTTTCCCTGGCTGGTATAGCTCAGTGGATTGAGCATGGGCCTGAGAACCAAAAGATCGCGGTTCAATTCCCCATCAGGGCACATGCCTGGATTGCAGGCCAGTTCCCAGGCAGGGCACGCACAAGAGGCAATCACACACTGATATTTCTCTCCCTCTCTTCTTCCCTTCCCCTCTAAAGATAAATAAATGGATGAATGAATGAATGATTCATGTGGGTTTTAAAAATAAATAAATAATAAAAGTGATAAATGTTTATGTTTTAATTGGATTTCTAATACAGATTATCTCTCAAGTACTAAGACACCACCCAGTATGAAGAAACCACCCCAAATTAGCTGAACCATGGTACACACGAAGAACCAAACTTCAGGGCAGAATGAGAAGGGAGGCAGGGAGAAGATATAAGGAGTACCAAGCAATTTTAAATAAAATAAATAAAGGTAATAGGAAAAAGTCACACACACACACACACGAGGCCTTTAAAAAATACAAACACAGACTTCCGGCCAAGATGGAGGTGTAGGTGGAGACACTGCTTCCTCGCACAACCAAAATTAAGGACAACAAAGATTTAGAAACAAAAATAACCAGAATAGAGAGAAAATAGAACTGTACGAAAGTCCAACAATCATTCATCCATTCATCCAGACTGGTAAGAGGGGCGGAGTTGGCAGCCAGTGGAGAGGGGTCACAGCAGGAAAAGGCGGCAGTTGGCAGACCCAGGCACACAGGTGGCACAGAGTAAGCAGACTTCGGGCGTGGGGAGGAAATAAGCAGACCCAGTGAGGGCGCAAGGTGGTTAGCTGACCACGGTCACACATTCACACTCAGATAAACCAGGCAAAAATCGGCAGTGAGACAGACCACACAACCCAGGGCCCCAGCGCTGGGAAATAAAGCCTAAAAGCACCAATTGAAAAACATTTGTGGAGGTTGAGGTGCCGGGAGAGACTCCCAGCCTCACAGGAGAATTCACTGGAGAGACCCACAGGGTCCTAGAATGTACACAAGCCCACCCATTGGGGAACCAGCACCAGAAGGACACATTTGCTTGTGGGAAGCAGCAGAAGGGACTGAAATCCGAGAGAGAGTGGAACAGGCGCCACTGTTCCCTCTCTGACCCAGCCCCCACCTACAACGTCACAACCCAGCAACTGGGTTGCCCCGCCCAGGTGAACACCTAAGGTTCTGCCCCTCATAAAGAACAGGCAAAACCTGACCAAAAAGTTATGGCTCAAACAGAAGAACAAATCAAAGCCCCAGAGCCAATACTTTTAAGCGACCAAGAGATAGCCAATCTATCAGATGCACAGTTCATAACTCTGATGATCAGGATGCTCACAGAACTGACTGATTTTGGTGGCAAATTAGATGAAAAAATGAAGGCTACACTAAGTGAAATGAAGGAAAATGCCCAGGGAACCAATAGTGATGGAAAGAAAACTGGGACTCAAATCAATGGAGTGGACCAGAAGGAAGAAAGAAACAACCAAACAGAAAAGAATGAAGAAACGAGAATTCAAACAAATGAGGAGAGGCTTAGGAACCTTCAGGACATCTTTAAATGTTACAGCATCCGAATCATAGGGGTATCAGAAAGGGAAGAGGAAGAGCAACAAGTGGAAAACTTATTTGAACAAATAATAAAGAACTTACCCAATCTGGCAAAGGAAATAGACTCCCAGGAAGTCCAGGAAGCTCAGAGAGTCCCAAAGAAGTTGGACCCAAGGAGGAACACACCAAGGCATATCATAATTACATCAGCCAAGATTAAGATGAAGGAGAGAATTCTAGAAGCAGCAAGAGATAAGGGAACAGTCACCTACAAAGGAGTTCCCATCAGACTATCAGCTGATTTCTCCAAAGAGACCTTACAGGCAAGAAGGGGCTGGAAAGAAGTATTCCAAGTCATGAAATCCAAAGACCTACAACCAAGATTGCTCTATCCAGCAAAGCTTTCATTTAAAATGGACAGGCAGATAAAGCGCTTCTCAGATAAGGTCAAGTTCAAGGAGTTCATCATCACCAAGCCGTATCATTATATGAAATGTTAAAGGGACTTATCTAAGGAAAAAGAAGATAAAAAATATGAACAGTGAAAGGATAGCAAACTCACAGTTATTAACAACCACACCTAAAACAAAAGCAAACTAAGCAAACAACTAGAACAGGAACAGAACCACAAAAATGGAGATCATATGGAGGGTTAGCAACAGGGGAGTGAGAGGAGGAGAGGGGGGAAGAAGGTACAGAGAATAAGTAGCATAGACAGAGAAGAGAAAATAGACAGTGAGAGGGCAAGAGTAGCATGGGAAATGTAGAAGCTGGAGAACTTATGATCCATGGACATGATCTAAAGGAGGGGAATGTGGGTGGGAGGGGGTGTGCAGGGTGGAGGGGAATGAAGGGGAGAAATGGGACAACTGTAATGGCATAATAAATAAAATATACTATAAAAAAGTGCAAACAAAACATTCAGCACAGAAAAACTGATTAGGCAAGAAAACACCATTCACATGACATATATTATCTTTTCAACTGAAAAGACCAAAAGACACAGGTAGGAACAAGCCCACATTAACCACACAGGTAAGAGCTAATAATACTTGTCCTCAGGAAAAATACCAGAATACATATACTTATACATAAGCAAAGTTAATCTGGCCATGCCCATCTTGCCCTAAACCTTGAAAAAAAAAAAGAATGTAGTGGTGGCAACTGCTTGGAAGAAGTTCGAAATCTGTGAAGCTTTAATTTAGGGGGATTTTATTTAACTTTTTAAAAGATTTTATTTATTTTTAGAGAGAGGAAAAGGAAGAGAGAAACCTCAAGGTGTGGTTGCCTCTGTGCACCCCCAACTGAGGACCTGGCCCACAACCCAGGCATGTGCCCTAACTGAGAATCAAACCAGTGACCCTTTGGTTCACAGGCTGGTGCTCAATCCACTGAGCCACACCAGCCAGGGCTAATTGAGGGGTATTTTAAAGGCTTACCGTGGGACCTGTATTTGGAGGTGATGATTCTTCTGTGCACACAGACAAGACAGAGAAGGAAGGCATCTGGGAAATCATGTCAGAAGGGGTCAAGGTTGGCACCTCTGTGCCACTGTCCAAGTTCAAAGATGAAAGCCCAAGAGTATGATGCCCATTGAGCTCGCTGGCACTGCTTTGGGTGGAAGGCTTTAGGGAATTCTGAAATGTGCCACTGCGGAGGCAGGAAGTGCTATGGAAAGTGCTTGCCAGCTTGGCTGTCTTCTGATTGCTGTCATCAGAGTCAAGTTTGGGGAAGGACAGGGATTTGATATTGCTCACTGCAGGAATGGGGGGGAGGGACACTTTGGAAGACAGCGACATCTTTTCACAGTTGCCCAACTGTGGTAAAGTTATAAAGCCATTGGGTTTGTGAAGAGGCTTGAAATCTAGCGTTGCCCGCTCCAGGGATGCCAGGACCTCTTCATCCTGTAACACAGACCCAGAGCCTCCTCTGGGCAAGTTATTATCCAATAACTGAGCCATAATGGGTCCAGTGGTTCCAGTCAGAATGTTTCTCAGCTCTTCCTTTTCATCAATAGTTTTTAACTCAAGATTATCAAATGGATCTTCTTCACACTCAAAGTCAGCAGGATTGAAATCTGCCTTTGTGTGGGGTGGGCTGAGAACTTTCTGTTTTGTGGCACTGCTGCTGACCCGAGTTGGGGTGAGGATGCTGTTGTGCTGTAAAGTGGCAAGGATGGGGTTAATAGGAGGTGGCATGGTAGCTGGACTGTGAGTCTTGGAGAAGCTCATTTTGCTATCGCCTTCTGGCCCACTCTTAGAATTCACTTTAGCTTCTGCTTCCTCAGCCATGCGCTCTGCTTCCCGCTGGGCATCTTGGATTTTCTTAATATCTTCAGCCCACTCAATGGTCTTCTTTTCCAAGGAGAAGTCATACTGCAGAGATATATCAGAGAAAGGACATGTGAACCCAGGTGGCTGCCTCTCCACAGTGCAACCCCACCCAATTCACTTCCCCACTCAGCACAAGAGAACTGGGCAAGGCTACATTTAAGGTGTACTGGATGAGCAAGCTTCCTAATCATAGGATTTAATCAAACTATGCTCCCAGGTTACTTCTAGAAATTAACTAAAAAGCGCTCCCACCACCTTAATCCTATGTACCAGGCCCAATGTTACCTGGCCATTTCCTTTGCTTCTCTTCCCTCGGGCCATTTCCTTTCCTAGAATTCACTGGTGGCTCAAAGCTTCATAAAACTTTCCTCATGGCCTATTCCTCCCTTTTAACTCTTATAAAGCATCTGCCTTTACCATGTGATGCAGAGCTTCAATCTCTCCCTAAACACTCCCGCAGCAATACCATAGGCCTCTTGTGGGCAGCAAACTGGGCTTCAGGCTTTAAGGTTTCTTATCTAGCACAATGTCCTAACAGATCCTGTGCTTGTTAATAATAGCTCTTAACATTTAAGAAGCACAGAGTACCACTCTAATTTGAAGCAAAGAAGCACAGCTGTGTAACAGCTCTACAGATTTTCTCAACAACCCTTTAAAAACAGGTACTGTTATCTTTCAATATCTAACACTAGTTATTATCTTTCCCAAGGTAAGACAAGCTATTAAGTGGTAGAGCCTGGATTTGAACCCAGGCAGTCTGACTAAAAATTCTATGCTTCTTCAACCACTATGAAATTATAATGAACAGATTATACTCTAAATGCAGGAAAACGGCTTATTAAGAAATCTAACTATATTCAAATTAAGATCTTTACAGAGCAAACTGCACAAGGATTTACTTTGTGGTTCCTTAACAATGTCTTTAAGTATAGCTCAATTTACAAAAAAGTCATTTGCACAATCAAACAAATACACCTATTATATAAAACGAAATTCACCTAGAGACAGGAAAAAACAAAACCTTTGGCGTTCACCCTAATGCACCAAAGCTAATCAATGTCTTGTTCAAGGTAGGAAACACATTAAAAGTAAACAAGAGAGGTAAAGGAGGGAAAAGAGATAAAGAGTATAAGAAACATAACAAAGTACTTCTGGTCATCCCCAAGCCTTTCAGCTTCAAAGAACATAAGAGAAGCCTGGAAATAAACATTTCATGTTAATTTATACCCCTGAGCCAGCTTCTAGGCCTCAGAAAGACACCTGGAGAATTAGTGCACTTCCTTTCTATCACTAACAGCGCAGTGAGAAACAGCACTTAGGCAAAGACTGCTGCTTCTAACTGTGGCGGGAATCCAATTTTGCAACTGTTTCCTCCACCAAAAACTGATGCTGTGAACAACTTTCTGCTGCCTGTAAACACAGGTCTCTGATATTTTACTCCCAAGAACAAGTGGAAATTTCTTTCCTTTTTAATAAAACCATTACTGAGCTTTTTTGTTTTTTAATTACTAAAGTAATGTAGAGTACATGGGACAAATAAAAATACAGGGAAAAATAGCAGAAATAGTATAGTAAAAAATAATGTGGTTTGATTATACAATAATAGATAATAACAGCTAAAAATATGGAGTACCAGAAACCAGAGTAAGCACTGTAAGTATATTATTTTATTTAATCCTTATAACAACCTTTAAAGCTATGTATCCCATTTTACAGATGAGGAAATGGGAGCTTGGAGAGTTTAAGCATTGTGCACAAGATTACACAGCTAAATATATGGCAATTACAGTCCATGATTGAGTGACATCAGAATCCACTCTAAACTTTGACACTAAGGGCCACGCCCCACTACTGTGGCTACCACTACCACATATTTAATGAAAGCTTTCTGGACCCTGGGTGCAAGGGTTATGCACGTGTTTTTATTAGCTCCCTCTGATGACCTTTCAGCTGAAAAACTGAGTTTGTACTACCATGCAAAGGCAAATATGACAAAGTTATAGGGAGCTTCACGCTAGCATTCTATAGCTCTAGGTCTGACTGTTCTTTGCACAGGGAGGGATCTAGCACCAATACCACAGCCAAATTCCCCATGGAGACCCCAAGTAGTTAAAGTTTAAGGTTAATCTGCCATTAGAGAACAAAAAAATTTCAGCAGGCCCACACAGGAATAAAACTTGAAACCTTGCTCTCCCCCCTTTTGTTATTAGTGGGTGCTGTGATTGTAGTGAGCACTGATCAAATAAATAGAAAATTCCCAGCATTCAAAACAAGTTTTCTGCACTGGCTGGGCGTTGTCCCACAAACCGAAAGGTGACTGGTTTGATTCTCAGTCAGGGCACATGCCTGGGTTGTGGGTTTGGTCCCAGGTCAGGGCACATACAAAAGACAACCAATCAATGTTTCTCTCACACAGATACTTCTATCCCTCTCTTCCTTCCTGCCTTCCCCTCTCTCTAAAACCAAAAATTTAAATTTAAATTTTAAAAATTTAAATAAGTTTTCTGAATGGATCAATGAAGCAGTGGATATTATGAGAACTAATGAAAGAAGATGGAAGTGTTGTTGTCATGTTGCTAATAGTATCCTGCACATAGAGAGGTGTTCACTGAGTATTTGTGGTTGCCGATTAAAAAAGTCACCAAACAAAACAAGGTAAAGCTTTATAAGAGAAATCTATACTTTTCTAGTCCAATAAATTCTCCATACACAAAAGAAGAATCAACCAATTCAGCATTCAAAATTATATAAGCTACTCAACACCATTAGTAATTGGGGAAATGCACATCAAGACCACAGTAAGAGACTACTGCACACCCACAAGCATGTACATAACCAAAAAGACAGATAATACAAGAGCTGACAAGGATGTGGAGAAACTGGAATCCTCCTGCAGTGATCCAGTTTATAAAATAATGCAGCCACGCCCTGGCCATTGTGGCTCAGTTGGCTGGAGCACTGTCCCATAGACTGAAGGGTCATGGGTTCATTTCCTGCCCAGGTTGTGGGTTTGATCCCTGGTCCTGTGTGAATGAGAAGACAACCAATTGATGTTTCCCTCTCACATCAATGTTTCTCCCTTTCTCCTCTCTCTCTCTCTCTAAAAGCAATGAAAAAATGTCCTCCAGAGAGGATTAAATAAATAAATAAATAAATAAATAAATAAATCATCATAATAATAATGCAGCCACTTTGGAAGAGTCTGGCAATTCCTCAAAAGATTAGTTACCATACAACCTAGCAATTCCAAAAATGGAAAGCATTTGTCCACACAAAAACCTGTACATCAATGTTCACAGTAGCATTATTGCAAATAGTCAAAAAGTAGAAACCAACAAAATATCCATCAACTGATGAATAAACAAAACATGAATAAACAAAACATGATGAATATACAATGAAATGTTATTCAGCTATAAAAATAAATGAAATACTAATATTTCATTCATACAATATGAATACCTTGAAAACAGGCCAGGTGAAATAAGGCAGTTACAAAAGGCTCTATGTTGTATTATTCCATTTCTATATGTCTAGAATAGGCAAATTTATAGAGGCGGAAAGTAGATTTAGTGTTTGCCAAGGGCTGAGGGAGAAGGGAAAATAGGAAGTAACTTCTATGGGCACTGCGTTTCTTTTGGGGGCAATGAAAATGTTCTAGAATTAGATCATAATGATGGTTACACAGTTCTGGATATACTAAAAACCGCTTTTTGTACACCTTAAAAGGGTGAATTTTATGGTATGTGAATTATATCTTAATAAATATTATTTTTGAAAATGTAATTAAAATATTTCCACTATGATTACTCATGCGTATAGACTGAGAGATGTAACAAGGAATACTTTTCAGAATAACATGCTGATGCCTTAGTAAATCCCTCAGAAACACAACAACTTTGACAGAAGGTATATTTTTAAAAAATCCTAAGTCACAGAAAGAAGTGTTTTTTCTGCTTCCACCTGACTCCTTCTCTAAACTGTAAGCTCCTTGAGGACAGTGATTAAAGTATTTATCTCTCTCCTCAGCCTAGCAGAGCACCACTCAAAAGCAAGCATTCATTAAATGTGCACTGAAGGAAGAAAGCAAGTCACAAAACATAGGGCTATTGATGCTTTCAAGAAGGAATTCTATATACACATTTATATTAACTGGGCTTTAAAGATGAGATGATTGAGAAAGAAGCTTTTGAGGAGATGGCATTTCTAGAAGAGTAACAGCTGTTAGTACGGTGAGAAAGAGAAAAATATTCCAAGTGGAAATAACAGCTCATGAAAAAAAGCATAGTATAGACAGGCAATATACACAGTATGTTCGACAAATTGCTGGTCACCTGGTTTGTAGGGAGCACGGATGGACAGGACGGTAAAAAGAAGAGACCGCAGAGAGAAAAATACCATCTAACTTGAGTGACTAAGATAAAGAGGCTATTAACAAAGAAAAGGAAAAGACGTGAACAAGGAAGTCAGAGAGGCATGGGGATTTGTTTCAGACAAACCACAAAAACCCACAAATTTAACAAATTACACAAGATCTGTAACTGATATACAAACGTGTGTGTTTGTGCTTCTGTGTGTGTGTATATGAGAGAGAGAGAATGTGAGCCAAGCAATAAAAGAAGCTATAAGAAATGCAAATAAGAGATATGAGAATTTTTTTTCTATTTCACTATAAATCAAATTCTTACTTATTAAACTTTTAAATGCACTAAACTTTAACTAAAAATCACCACTTACCTGTACTTCTCTGACAACCTGCAAACAATCAGGCAAGGAGAAGCCAATAGGTAGACCAACTTTAGCTGGTGTTTTGAATTTGTCTCCTATCTTAAATGGGACATCATCAAGGTAACTGAAAGTCCCTACAATCAAAAATAAAGTAGAAAATATCAGCAAAAATCTTATTATTTGTTTTGCTATAAGCTTATATCTAGGATACAACATTAATTTATGCTATTCTAAGACTAGAAGTTCCTTCTGTGACTTCTTACCTTCTCCTGACCCTAGCTGTCTAAGGAAGAAATCCTACTTGATTGTATTAGGGTTTATTTTCAATAATAACAATGTGAAAGCCAAAGTACTCATAGTGGGCTAGCCTCCTCAATGCTCACAACCTCTCTGACCTCAACCCCTAACAGTTGCCTCCTAGCTCACTGGACTAAGTCACAGTGATTCTCTGTTCCTCAACCATAACTGGATCAAACCCAAGTCAAAAATTCTGCCCTCACTTCTCTTTCATTCTGGGACGTTCTTCCCTCAGATGCTCATGTGACTTATTCCACTACACCTTTCAAGTCTTTGCCCAAATGTCACTTTCTCAGTGATGTTTACCCTGACCACTCTATTTAAAATTACTACTACCCCACCCTTACCTCAATACTCCCGTCTTACCATCTATCTTCCCCACCCCCAACACTTACTACCTTCTAACACATTGTCTCTCTTGTCCAGTGGAATGTCAACTCCTTGTAGGCAAGTATTTAAGATGATTTTATTCACTGATGTAGTCTCAAAACCTACAACAGTGCCTGGCACATATTGGGCATTTAGTAAATACTTCTGAATTGATGACAGACTCTCCACAAAAGAACCTCCTTGATTAAGATTTTTCTACATTAGTAGGAATCACTTTTTAATATAAATAATTACTCTAGATTTTTGTTTTTAAGACTACATTCTGGACTATGTTCTACATTTTAAGAAACACAGCATTTATGGGGGGGGGGGGAGAAACCAAAGAAAGCCACATGAATCAGCAAAGGATTGTCAAGACAACACAATTAGCCCTGACCAGTGTGGCTCAGTTGGCTGGGTGTTGTTCCACAAAGCAAAAGGTAGCCAGTTCAATTCCCAGTCAGAGCACAGGCCTGGGTTACAGACAGGTTCAGTCCCCATTTGGGGAATGTACAAGAGGCAAACTGATCAATGTTCCTGTCCCTCTCTCCCTCCCCCCTCTCTAAAAATTAATAAATGAAATCCTTGTTAAAAAAAAGATGAAACTGCTTTATCTCCCTAAAGGCTGTGTTGCCTTCCTATCATGGTGGGATAATGCAGAAAGACCACTATACCATCAGATTGATATGGTTAGACAAAATGAGAGTGGCTCTTAATATGTGACTCTCACTAGTTATGCGCTCCAATCTGGACCATGGTTTCTTTTCTGGACCAGGTTTGTGGCTAACTTACTGGCAGATCATCATAGACAATGAAACATAACTAATAAAATGAATTTTGCTTTTTCAATATTAGTTACTAAAATAAGGCTTGTTTCTGGACCTCACACTACTGTATCTTCTTGAGTACTCACAGACAAAGACAATTATACCTCTTCCACGAAGATGACTTCTTTCCCTCCTAAAAACTCTTTAGATTTGACACTGGTTGGTTTGGTTCAGTGGACTGAGCACCGGCCTAGAAACCTAAAGGTTGTGGTTTGAGTCCCAGTCAGGGCATATGCCTGGGTTGTGGGCCAGGTCCCCACTTAGGGGCATGTGAGAGACAACTGACCAATGTTTTTCTCTCGCTCTTTCTCCCTCCCTTCCTCTCTCTCTGAAAATATATAAAATCTTTAAAAACTCTATAGATTTAAAGACCTATCAAGGTCATGATATATTTGCAATCCTGTCATCATTCCTAATTCTGATGTAGATATTGCTGATACACCTGAAACCCTCCATCAGGAAGAAAACCCCTGCTCCTACCCTAGCCAGAATCAAAACATTTTTAACTATTTCTCACTCAGCTTGCAAGTTAACTCCATAACTGTTCAATTTAATAATTTTTCTGGGGCATAACCAAAATTATTAACACTGTAGAAAATTTCCAAGTTGGTCATACCTTTGTAAGTGCTATTTTCTCAGCTAGCAAGGACCGTTACAATCCCACTCTTACTACTTGATCAATAATTTTTAGTCCTTTAGGAATTAACTTAAGAGCATCTAACACCTGGTTCACACCATCATCCCAGGTCTTATCACTCTGTGTTGTTAAGTTTGTTTCCTTGTATTCCCCCCAGAGACTCAAAGTGTGAATTTGAGTGTTCCTGAATAAGGGATAAACTTTTCATATCTACACCCACCAAGTTCAGTATAATGCCTGGCAGATGAGATTTTCTCAATAAGTAAAGAACAAATAGACATGATCTTATACTTCTTTCATATTTAACTGTCACCCCCAGTCATTCACTCACATTCCATTAGTATTTATTAAAATTCAAAATGGCAAGGCTAGTTATGAAAATGTTTTAATAGAGTACTCATGCAAGACACAAGCACATTTTAAGATTCTGGACAAAGTCACAAAAATATAACAGGTTCCCCCTGAAAAAACAAGTAAGTACCATCACAGTCTGCAAACAAAACTAAGTGTTGGTTACAACACTAAAACAATGTGCCACTTATATAATGCTTTATGTTATAGAGATTAAAAACAAAGCTCTTTTTTTTTAAAAATTTTTATCCAACTGTCTTCCATGAAAATGGGTACTCAAATGTTATTAAAAGTCAGATTCTAACTTTGGCTCATACCCTGATTAGATGGAAACAAAGTTGAAATTAGCATTGTCTAAGAAGCACTGGAAAGAATACAATCAAGTTAATCATAAAATTAAGTTTTTTGTTTAAGAAAAATTTAAGTATACATTTGAAGAAAGTTAATTATGATACCCTACATACATACTACAAAAACATACATACTACAAAAAAATCCTATCCAAAGTAACATACGTATGTATGACATAGAAAATCTATCCACATTAATACTAACAAAATGTTCTTAAATAAAGGGCTCTATTATACGGTAATAGAGAGTTGGGGCGGGGGGGATGGAACTATATACGAAAAAGCACTAAAGATACCTAAGCTGCTTGAGAGTATCCTTCAAGAAAGGTGTTCACTTTCCTTTCTACCTTTCAGTTAGGACACAATAACAGTGTTGTATCTACTGATGACTTAATATTCTATAATGGAACTAGGCCCTAGCTTGGGGACAGACAAGATCAAGTAGCACCAATTACAGGTATCTGTTTTAAAAAAGCAGTTTCACTTCACTTACAAAGCCAATGCCAAGGTGATTTAGCACATTCCCTAACCTTCCCTTAGTCCTTTACACTTTCTCAATAGGGACTGAGCAGTTTTGTGATTACTGGGAAGAGAGGACAGAAATAAAAAGTAAAAGGCATTTAAAGAGATGGCAAGAGGACACTTCCAGTTAAGATGGTGGCGTAGGCAAATATGACTTGGTTCCTTGCACAACCACATCAAAATTATAACTAAACTACAACCATTACTCAGAACCATCAGAAATCAAGTTAAATGGAAGTCTGACAACCACAGAATTAAAGAAACCACATCCATCCAGACTGGTAGGATGGGTAGAGACGCAGAACAGGCTGGTCCCAAATCCAACCTGGTGGATAAAAATTCGGGAGGGATATATCAGAGGGGGTCCCAGCCCCACACCAGGGCCCACGACCAAGTGTTCCAGTGCCAGGAAGGTAAGTCCCCATAACTTCTGGCTGTAAAAACAGGGGGATTGAGTCAGTGGAAGAAACTTCTGGAGCTCCAAGCAGTTCTTCTTAAAGAACCCACACACAGACTTACTCAGACTCACTCCCTCTGAGCTCCCGCAAAAGGGGAGCAGCTTGAAAGGCACCAGTAGTATAAAGAGAGGAACTGAAGTGTCTGGCATCAAAGCAAGAGCTGGGGATAGCTTTCTCCCAGGGAGAAAGGCAAGCAGAGGCCACTGTCCCTTTTCTGAAGCCTCCCCCAACAGAGCCAGCAGGCTGAGGCCATATCTGAGACTCCATCAATCTGGCTAATACTGTTGGCCCACCCTGGAGATCCCTCTGAGGCACTGTCCACCCCACTTACAATTGTTAACAGTGGCTTTTCCATATGAATAGCTGGTGGTGGCTCATGCTTCACAACTTCCTAAATCCTTTCAAACAAGGGACAGCCAGCCTCAGTGAGCCTCCACCCCCCATACCCCTTTCTACGTGGCCCCAGGCATGGCACTACCAGCAGCCAGCCTAGATTCACATCTTGGCTTCGCCTGGAAATCTCTAAGCCCAGCACAAGTAGCAGCCATCTCACATTGCTTCACAGTTTAGACAGGGTGGCCCTGGGTAAAACACAGGTGGGGGCTGACCTTGGCCTACACCACCTAGAAACCACCTACCACACACAACCAGTGGATAACTACCGACCACATCGGAGCACCACCACCCTGCTCCAGCACAGCTGATCTTTCACGGAGGGTGGAGGTTGATGGTAAGTTGTCACAGCCAGGCCTTGCAGCTGACTGGCCTGGGGAAATACCATCCACTGACCTGCCAACATCAACCAAGACTCAAATACAAGAGAAGGATGTACTTAGCCCACATGAAGGGCACACCTCGAGTACCCTTCTTAGGTGATAGGGGAGGCTGTGCCACTGGACCCTACAGGACACCTACTACATTAGGGCACACTCCCAAGACACAGAGTCAAAGCAGCTCTACCTAATACACAGAAACAAACATAAGGAGGCTGCCAAAATGAGAAGACAAAGAAACATGGTCCTAATGAAAGAACAGATCAAAAGTCCAGAAAAGAAACAAAAGGGAGAGAAGCAACCTATCAGACGCAGAGTTTAAAATACTGGTTGTAAGGATGCTTAAGGAACCTACTGAGGACCTCAACAGCATAAAAAAGATCCAGTCAGAAATGAAGGGTACACTAATTGAAATAGAGAACAATTTAAGGGAAACAACAGTAGAGTGGATGAAGCTGAGAAGCAAATCAACAATTTGGAACATAAGGAAGCAAAAACAAGCAATCAAGAACAGCAAGAAGAAAAATCCCCCAAAACTAGGACAGTGTAAGCAGCATGTTGGGACAACTTTAAGTGTTCCAACATTCACATCATAGGGTGCCAAAAGAAGAAAAACAGCAAGAAATTGAAACTCTCTTTGAAACAATAATAATGAAAAACTTCCCTAATTAGGTAAAGAAACTAGACATGCAAGTCCAGGGAGCACAGAGAGATCCAAACAAGATGAATGCAAAAAGGCACTCCAAGACACAGCATAATTAAAATGCCAAAAGTTAATGATAAAGAATCTTAAAAGCAGCAAGATAAAAGCAGTTAGTTGCCTACAGGGGAGTTCCCATAAGACTATCAACTGATTTCTCAAAAGAAACTTTGCAGGCTATAAGGGACTGGCAAGAAATATTCAAAGTCATGAAAAGCAGGGACCAACAGCCAAGACTGCTCTACCCAGCAAAGCTATCATTTAGAATCAAAGGGCAGATAAAGAGCTTCCCAGACAAGAAAAATCTAAAAGAGTTCATCATCACAAAACCATTATTATATAAAATGTTAAAGGGACTTATTTAACAAAAAGAAGATCAAAACTATGGATAAAAATGACAATAAATATACATCTATCAACAACTGATTCTAAAAACAAACTAAGCAAACAAGAAGAACAGAAACAGAATCATAGGCACAGAGAGCATTTTAATGGTTGCCCAATGGTAGGGGGTGGTGAGGGGAATAAGTGAAGAGGTAAGGGTATTAAGAAGTATAAATAGTCACAGAATAGTCATGGGGATATAAAGTACAGTATAAGAAACAGAGTAGTCAAAAAAACTTACACACATGACCCAGGGACATGAACAATGGTGTGGGGATTACCTGAGGGAGTGGGGAGAGTTGAGTAAAGGGTGTCCAAAGGGGAAAAATTGGGACAACTGTAATAGCATAATCAATTCAATATAACTTTTTTAAAAAGTAAAGAGAAGGCAAGGAAAAAAGGAACCTTTTGAATAATGGACAAAGACTACTTTAAGTACAATTAATCACAGTACTATGATCATTAAAAAGATTTTTTTTGCAAATATAATAGGAACTATCCATTTTTATTCAATATATCAGAGTATTTAAATATATCAGTTTATCTTATTTTTCAATATATTTTATATTTTAAATGGATTTAATAATAAGTGGATTTTTAAAATAAAAACTCCACATATGGACAGAAAATTAAGCATTGCGGCTAACAATTTCCTGGCTCACCCCAAATACTTCAAGTTTCAGTCTTTGTTACTGAAAATCTTTCTAAAATGTCTGGGCTAATTTTCCTAAGTTCTATTTAGAAAAGGAAAGTGTATCTTTGATGGCCTGTGGCTGTGGCAGTTTGAAGTCAGATTCTGCACATCACTTTGCATTATGCCATCAGAAGAGACTGGGTTGCGTGTATAATGACTCATTGTAAGTTCTGGGAAAGCTTCATTCTGTTCTCTTTCTTTCTAGATTGCTAATATGCTTATGATCTTGTGAACTACTTGTTTTTCTGGAAAAAATGTGCAATTCCCGATAGGAGAGAAATTTCTAATAGAAGGCAGCAAAATAATTTGCTTAATTCAGGTTTTACTGTTAATTCAAGTGTATCCAAATAGGTTTTTGAAAACAAACAGAACAGAACAGATCAAAGTTAAAGTTATGTGAAAACCTGCAATTCCAAAACTGGGTATCACTACCTTAAAGCCTAAACCAGATAACACTTGCAAAATTAGATACACAGACACACGCAAAAAATTACACAGAGATCTGTTATAGAATGTGAAGTAGGAAGAAAATGTTATTCATACCCTAGTAACAAAAATAAGCCAGATAACCTACAAAGTGAGTTTTTAAATATTCATTGTAATTAAAATACACTGAATTAAAAATAAAGATATACAGAGAAGAAAATGTGTTCCATCCAAAGGGGGGACCAGTCAACAGACCCTAATACAGAGATGGCTAAGAAATTTAAGTAACTAGAGAGTTTTAAAAGAACTACAATAAATACGTTAAAGGATCTAACGGAAAAGGTGAACATGTGTGAGAAGACAGGGAATTTCAACAGAGATGGAACTATAAAGAGACAACTGGAAATGCTAGAAATGGAAAATGCAGTATTAGAGAAGAAAATGTTGATAGTTCATAAGCCAGGCTATGCACTAATTCAAAGATAGTACTCAGCAAAGGAAAACATCAGAGGACTTGAAGTTAAGGAAAAAAGAAAATTAACTGAATGGAAACGCAAAGAAATAAGTGGGGAAAAAATAAAATAGAGCCTTAAGAGCTCTCTGGAACATTATCGAACAACCTAATACACATGTAATAATTGGAGTTACAAGAGGATAAGAGAGAGACAACAGGCCAGAAGAAATGTGGTAAGAGATAGTGGCTGCAAATTTTTCAAGTGATTTAAAAAGACATTAACCCACAGATTCCAGAAGTTTAGTTAGCTCCAAGCAGGATCAATACATACAAAACCACACCAAGGCACAACACAGTCAAATGCTGAAAACAAAAAATACGGAGAAAATATTGAAAGAAAAGCAACAGCGTATTACATACAGGAGAACAATGATTCAATGACTGCCAACTTCTCTTCATAACTCTTTAAAGCATTAACAGATCAACATTTAAAATGTCTTCTATAATATGAAATACCCTTTTCTATCAGCAGAAAAAGTATTTCAATATCTTAGTAGAAATTAAACCAAGAACAATATGCACCTCTCTAGAAGTTAGCTAAATGGTCATAAATAGGACAGCTTGGCCTTTCAAAGGAGGAAGTTTACTTTTATTAAGTTGGGTTATAGAGACATGTTTTCCTCAATTAAAATCTCAAGTCATTTTTTTCAGATATTAAAATACTAATTTATTTATTTGTTGAAATATTTATTTAAAAAGAGTGTTTTTTAGAATCCTTTAAAAGTCACTTCTGGGAAATAACTTTTTTTCTTAGATGAAATAAGTGGCTAACAAGTTAAAAACTAAAGAGGACTGACATCTTAAAGAACCAGGATCCAAGAGAGGCCTGATTTAAACTACATCAAGGGTTTGTAATGAACATAAAGATAATATCTTTAAAGGTCTTTGAAAAGTAACTGTTTATATTTCTCATTCTGTTATTTAGGAATATATGGTTATTAATCGCAGTGGAAGAAGTTCAACCTCAGTTGGAAAAAATAAACTTGAAGGTCAATCCAATAGAGGCAATAAAACAAAATAGCATAAGATCTAATCAGACCAAATACATAAAAAGAAAAAGAGCATTTTCATGAGAGCAGTTACTTCCTTGTCCACATCCCAAGTGCCCTAGAAGACTTACACACAAGCACATACTCTCCCTCTCTCTAACCCCCAATGGACCAGTCAGAGAATATCTAATTTAGGAGAGTACTCTAAATTTTGATCAAATACTCCCTTGATCAAAAGAGACAACTCTACCTATATGATGTCAGCCACTTACACTGAATGATCCAGTGGCAAGAAGCAGCAAAACTGGGGTGCCCGTTTTTGGCTCCATGTACTCTACCCAAGTAAGCCAAAAAGCAAGTCTATATAACAGACGTATTAAAACGGAGCACACCCACAGAGCAAAGCAATGAGAAAAGTCTCTTTGGCTTCCTAAGTGATAGAAAGTAGTAGTAGTCTTAATTTCCTGGCTTTCTAATTTCAGGCCTAAAAAGCCAGGCTGAACTTGATTCCCTACACTCAGATGCCAACAAGATTGCCTTTTAATTATTCTCCACCTCTTATCTTTAGTTTCTATTTCTTAAACTACAAGATAACTAAAAATAAAATTCTTAATATAAAATCCCAATGGAAATCACTGAAACTCAAACAGGAGCTCAGCAAATTAAATCATAAGAAGCTCAGCCAAATTAAATTAAAGAAAGAGAAAATCTTTTCCCAACTTTTACTCAGGTAGAACATCATACAACAAAAAATTTTGGTTAGGAGACAGAGAAAGTTGTAAAAAAGCCTTTATTGATCAGATAACTTCAGAATTATAATCTCTCTATATTGGTTAACTGAACCATAACCCGAGGTACAACTAATTTTCACTTCGATCAATCAAAAAGAGTTCCCTAAGTTTCGAGATAGAAAGCTTTTCTTTTGAAATAGGATTCTACATTTAAATTTTTCATTTTTGCTATTTTCTCTCACACGGTCTTTCCTGTGTTCTTGTCTGTCTTTTTCCGTGGAAAAGGAATCCAGAGGCAACTTCAAATCTACCTCTTTTACTATCATTTGAATACAATCATGGGTAGCTTAATAACAGGGACACATTCTGAGAAATGTACCAGTAGATTATTTCATCACTGCATGAACACTGCAGAGTGCACTCACACAAGCCTAGCCCACCACACACACAGGCTCCACAGTACAGCCTGACTGCTCCTAGACTACAAGCCTGTTACTGCACTGAATACTGTAGGCAGCAGGAAGTAGCACAATGGTAAGTATCTAGATGTAGAAAAGGTACAATAAAAATATGGTATAAAAGATAGAAAATTATACACCTGTATAGGGCACTTACCATGAATGGAGTTTGTGGGACTGGACGTTGCTCTGAGTGAGTCAGTGAGTGATCAGTGAGTTAATGTAAAGGCCTAGGATGTTACTGTAGAATTTATAAACCAGGTACACCTTAGGCTGCACTTACTTAAAATGAATTCGTTCTTCAGTAATATATTGTTAACTTTTTAAACTTTTTTGTTAAAAACTAAGACACAAACACACAATTGCCGAGGCCTACACAGGGTCAGGAATCGTCAATGTCACTGTCTTCTGCCTCCACATCTTGTCCCACTGGAAGGCCTTCAGGGGCAATAACACCCATGGAGCTGTCATTTCCTATGGTAACAATACTGACTTCCGGAACACCTCCTGAAGGACCTGGCTCAGGCTCTGCTTGAGGAGGTCAGTCTTTTCAGAAATATGTCCAGGTGGCTTTGCTTGGTTTGTTTCTTTTTTCCAACACAGATTTGCTCCTAAGCAGATAATGCACCATAAACACTCCTCTTAATGAAAACCTTGCAGTGTGGGAGTCTATGTTCTCAACTTTTTAGAAGCTTACAAGGGACTGTAAAAGCTTCTTTTTTAAAGACCTCAACTGAAGACATTTTTTCATTGCTTTTAGAGAAAGGGAGCGATAGAAATATCAATTGGTTTAGCACCAGGTTCCCCACGAACATGTGGTGGGCAAGGGGACAGCCCCCTATCCAGCTGCACCCCCCTGAGCTGACTTTCAATAGATTATTGGTTATCTTCACACACACCACAACAGGGGATCAAAACCTGAAACCTGAGAATCAAACCTGCAACCCTTTGGTCTATAGAATGACACTCCACCCAACTGAGCCATGCTGGCCAGGTGAAAAACCTTTTGCTAAATGATCCATTGTGAATTTTCCTGGGGGTTCTTCTATTTCTTCTCCTGCAGTTTCTCTCTTGCCTCTTCTTCAGCTACTCATTGCTGTTCCAGTTCTAACAATTCCTCCTTAGTCAATTACTCAGGAATCACCTCTAGGAGCTCCTCAGTGTCACCTTCATCCACACCCAGGTTAAACTTGTTTGCCATCTCAACCACAGCCTTGTTGATTTCTGCAACTTCCTCATGCTTGGCAAATCCTTTGAAGTCACAGATGAACCTCTTGAGTGTCCTCTTCCACATGTCATTCACACTTGTTGGTGACACCACCCCAAGCTCAAGCAAGGTTCTTGATGCAGTCATAAATGTTGTAATCCTCCCAGAATTGCATCAGTGTCTTCCTCAATTTCAGCAATAGCCTGGGCAAAGGTCCTCCTCAGGTGGGAGGCTTTAAAAGCTGCTTTAACTCCTTTACCCATTGACTGGATCTAAGAGTGCAATTTGGAGGGAGAACCACCACTTTGATTTGGGGATAAAGATCACCAATAAAAGGAGAATGTCCAAAAGCATTACCAACAACATGCAAAATCTTGAAAGGTATGTTATTTTCTAAATAGTACATCTCCATTTCATGGGCACAACAATTCCGAAGAGCATCTTGGAAGAGGAGCTGGGTCATCCATGACTTCTTACTGTTCCTGTACTATACTGGCAGCATGTGCTTACTGATATGCCTGAAGGCCCTGGGGTTCTCACTGTGCCAGGTCACAAACAGTTTCAATTTATAGCCTGCAACATTGCCCCAGGCAAGACTGTCATCCTGTCCTTAGAAGCCTTGAAACTTGGTATGGACTTGGCCTCCTTAATAGATGAAAGTCCTTTCAGACATCTGTTTCCGGAATGTGGAGGTTTCATCTATACTGAATATTTGCTCTGGCAAGTAATTTTCCTCCACAATCAGCACATCTAGAGTTTCCAAAAATTCTTTAGCTGCCTTCATATCAGAACTCTTAGACTCATCAGTCACTTTTTTATTACCTAATGGATAACAATTTTTTTCTTTTTATTATAATTTTTAAATTTTTTTATTTATTGATTTGAGAGAGAGAGAACTATTGGTTTGTTGTTCCACTCATTTATGCATTCATTACTGTATTCTTGTATATGCCCTGACTTGTGATAGACCTGCAACTTTTGTGTATCAGAATGACACTCTAGCCAACTGAGCTACCAGAGCTTACCTTAATTTCTTTTTTTTTTTAAATGTAGGCTGTGCCCTGGCTGGCATAGCTCAGTGGACTGAGTGCGGGCCTGCGAGCCAAAGGATCAAGGTTCAATTCCCAGTCAGGGCACATGCCTGGGTTTCAGGCCAGTTCCCAGCAGGGGACACATGAGAGGCAACCATACATTGATATTTATCTCCCTCTCTCCTTCCCTTCCCCATCTAAAGATAAATAAAAGAAAATGTAGGCTGGATTTAGTGACTGACTTCTATTGCATAGAGTATGGGAAGAGAAAAATAGTAACCTTTAGAGTAGAGAAACCTAGCAGATACACCCTAACCAACTGATCATACAAAAAGGTAGAGTATCATATAAACTCTCTTCACTTGGTCGAAGCAGCCTTGAAGATGGCCACCTATCCTGAAAGAATATATGCACCCCTATGTTCATTGATGCATTACTTACAATAGCCAAGATATGGAAGCAACCCAAGTGCCCATAAATAGATGAGTAGATAAAAAAACCTGTGGTACATATACACAGTGGAATACTACTTAACCATAAAAATAATGAAGTTTTATCTTTTGCAACAGCATGGATGGATCTAGAGAGTATTATACTTAACAAAATGAGTTAGACAGAGAAAGACAAATACCAAATGATTTCACTTATATGTGGAAACTAAAGAAGAATATAAACAAAATAGAAACAGACTCATGGATACAGAGAACAGACTGACAGTTGTCAGAGGGGTTGGGGGCTGGGTGGAAAAGGTGAAGGGATTAATAAGTACGAACTGGTAGCTACAGAACAGTCACAGGAATGTAAATTACAGAATCAGGAATATAGTCAATAATATTGTATGTACAGAGTCAATAACTCTGTATAGGGCCAGGTGGGTATGTGAAATATCAAGAGGACCACTTTGTAAAGTATATGATTATCTAACCACTATGCTGTACACTAAAAACTAATACAGAATAATATTGAATATACATTGTAATTGAAATAAAAATACCAAAGTAAAAATTATATATTGAACATATGAGTTATCTGAAGTCCTACAGAATGTGTATGCTACCCTGTTGTGCAATTTTACTGTTCTCAAGCTGCTCATTTAAATTAAAAACATGCTAAGCACTTAAGTGACTTCAAACTCTCTGATCAAATCAAAACTTAAAGCAGGATAAGTCTACTTACCATGAAAATCTGCACCCAACTTCTTAGAAGCCATTTAGAACCTGAAAAACAAAGAAATATTTCTTAAGCTCATGATGCCTTGAAGGAATATAAATGAATCATTACAAGAAAATTTAGGCTATAAAAAAAAAAACTCAGAAGACTAAAAGGTGACAGAACTGATAGAATCTTCAAACTTCTCAGTCCTAAAGTCTCAAAATAGAAAGCAGAAAGGGGGAGAAATTAGCTTTCTAGAGAAAAATTAAACATTTTTTAAATCTACATGTTCTGAGGGGAAAAATGACAGTAGTATACTAGCCACTGACCAATTTACATGCGAAATGTCAAAAGAAAAAATTATTAAGTACATATCTTCCTGATATAAACTATGTCAATAATAGACCAAAGAAGATATTCCATTTATTCAGTTATGCAAAATTACAACTTTTACTGTCAATTAACTATAACTGTTAAGACTGAAATTTCTGAAGTGAGGAATGAATGACAATCTTTTGTACTGTTTTAATTTTGTACAAAATTTTTAAAGAAACAAAGGGAAAAAAATCATAAAGCCACACACCTAGCTTAATATTATCTTTGCACTTTCAACCCTTAGATAAGTAGGTACAAAGTCTTGCATAAATACTCTGAGCTCTTCAAGTTTATCTCCCTTGAGATGGTATGTTGTTTATACCTTTAACTTACCTAAGACATAAGCAAAACAAAACTTCTTAAAATTAAGGCTAAGTATATGAATTTATGGCAGTGTTTCATAGCCTGCATTATAGCAAAATGCAAGGAATCATAGTGAAAATGATTTATTTTCCACTGGAAGTTTTTTTCCAAGTGAATATACTGTACCTGACATGAAAATCACTGAAAATCTGCACAGGATTTTTTTTGAAGCAAACTGACAGGCTGATTTTAAAATTTACACGGAAAGGCAAAGGAAATAAAATAGCCAAAATAATTTTGAAGAAGAACAAAGCTGCAAAATTTACCATCTAATTTCAAGACTTACTATTAAGCTACAATAACTAAGAAAGTGTGGAAATGGTATAAAGCTATCACACAGACCAACAGAACAGAGTCCAGAAATAGACTCATACACATATAGTCAATGCTTTTCTTTTTAAAAATATTTATTTTTAGAGAGAGGAAAAAGGAGGGAGAAAGGGAGAGAGAGAAACTCGATCTGTTGCCTCTTGTACACACCCCAACTAGAAAACCTGGCAGACACCCAGGCATGTGCCCAGACCTGGAATCAAACCAGCAACCTTTCAATTTGCAGGATGTTGCTCAACACACTTAGCCATACCAGTCAGGACATCCACTTGATTTTTTTAAACTATATTTTATTGATTATACTATTACAGCTGTCCCAATTTTTTCTCCCCTTTATCACCCTCCTCCCTGCACTCACCATCCAGCTTTCCCACTGCTTCATTTGAGTCCATGTGTTGTAGATATAAATTATTTGGCTTCTCCATTTCCCATACTATTCTTAACCTCCCCCATCTATTTTGTGCCTGCCTATTATGCTTCTTATACTCTGTACTGTTCCCATTCTCCTCTCCACTCCCCACTGATAACCCTCCTTGTGATCTCCATTTCTGTGATTCTGTTCCTGTTCTAGTTGTTTGCTTAAGTTTTGTTTTTGTTTTTTAGTTTCAGTTGTTGATAGCTGTGAGTTTGTTGTCATTTTACTGTTCATAGTTTTTTTATCTTTTATTTCTTAAATAAGTCCCTTTAACATTTCACATAATAAGGGCTTGGTGATGATGAACTCCTTTAACTTGACTTTATCTGGGAAGCACTTTATTTGCCCTTCCATTCTAAATGATAGCTTTGCTGGATAGAGTAATAGAATAATCCTGGAGGTAGGTCCTTGCCTTTCACAACTTCCAATACTTTTTTCCAGCCCCTTCTCGCCTGTAAGGTTTCTTTTGAGAAATCACCTGACAGTCTTAGGGGAACTCCTTTGTAGTTAACTCTCTCTTCTCTTGCTACTTTGAAGATTCTCTCCTTATCTTTGGTCTTGGGTAAAATAATTATGATGTGCTTTGGCGTGTGCTTCTTCGGGTCCAAATTCTTTGGGACTCTGAGCTTCCTGAACTTTCTGAAAGTCTAGTTCCTTTGCCAGATTGCAGACATTTTCCTTCACTTTTTTTTCAAATAAGTTTTCAATGTCTTGCTCTCTTCTTCTTCTCCTTCCAGCACCCCCATGACTCAGATGTTGGAAGGCTTAAAGTTGTCCCAGAGGTTCCTAAGCTCTCCTCATTTGTTTGCATTCTTGTTTCTCCATTCTATTCTGGTTGGATGCTTACTTCTTCCTTTTGTTCCAAATCATTTATTTGAGTCCCAGTTTCCTTCCCTTCACTGTTGATTCCCTGTGTATTTCCCTTTGTTTCACTTTGTATAGCCTTCATTTAGTCCTTCATTTTGCGACCAAGTTCAATCATTTCTGGGAGCATTCTGATTGGAATGTTTTGAACTCTACGTCTGATAGGCTGGCTATCTCCTTGTTGCTTACTTTTTTCCCAGAGTTTTGATCTGCTCTTTCATTTGAGCCATAATTCTTTGTCCAGGTACACCAAACTGGTTGAATGTTTCTTTAACTCTCTGGTTCCTGTATTTTCACGCAAATGATTCTGGCAGTTCTGGTTGTTCTTTGTTTTTAAAATTAGTAGTTATCCTTCTTTTGGCTGTGAGAAGAAGAGAAGCATTTCTGCCTGTGCTTCCATCGCCTCCATCATGGCTGGAACATGGGCATCCAACTGATTTTAACAAAGGCGCAAAGGCATTTCAAAAGAGGAAGGTCAATCTTCTCAACAAATGGTGTCAAACATTCATATGCAATAACACAACAAAACCTTCAATTCATGCCTTGTACCATATATAAAAAGTCAGGGGGGTGTTAAGATTATGGCTAAGGGCTACAAAGACTTTTCTGGGATGACTAAAATGTTTTATAAAAGTTACTGTAGTGATGATTGCACAACTTAATGTACTTAAAATCACAATATTGTACTTTTGTTTTAAAGATTTTTATTTATTTCAGACAGAGAGAGAGAAGAGAGAAAGAAACATCAATGTGTGGCTGCCTCTTGCATGCCCCCTACTGAGGACCTGGCCTGTAACCCGGGTATGTGCCCTAGACTGGGAATTGAACCAGCGACCCTTTGGTTCACTGGCCCATGCTCAATCCACTGAGCAACTGAATTGTACATTTTAAATGGGTAAATTGTATGTGGTATACTGACACACATCACAACAACATGGATGAATCACAAATGCATCATGGCAAGTGAACAAAGCCAGACTCAAAATATTGCATACTATGTGATTCCATTTACAATATTCTGAATTGAGGACAGAAAATTAATTAAGCTACCAGCGACTGATAGTAGCAAAAGGAACTGACTATGAAATGGAACACAGGGCCCTGACCAGTGTCACTTATTGAGTGTGGCTCAACAAAATGGACATTGTCCTGTAAACCAAAAGGTGGCCAATTAGATTCCTGGTCAGGGCACATGCCTAGGTTTCAGGTTCATTCCCTATTTGGGGCATGTGCAAAGGCAACCTCACATCAATGTGTTTCTCCCTCTCTTCCTATTCCCCTTCTCCTCTCTCTAGGGAAAAAAAGAAAGAAAAAAAATTTTTAAAGGAACACAGGAATTTTTTAGGTGGATGGAGCTATTTTATATTTAATTGTACTACTGGTTAACTAACTCTAAGTTTTTGTCACCATTCATAGACCTAAAAATTAAACAGTAAATTATACTATATATAGTTTATATGTAAACTATATTTCAATGTTTTAAAAGGTGTACAAGGGGGTGATTACCAAAAACTTTTATTTATAAAACATTGTGTATTTATTCTTTCATGAAGGTGACTTCAGTCACCTTCAAAGTACTCTCCATTTGATGCAACACACCTATGTAAGATGTATCTTCCACTGCTCAAAAGTTTTTGAACTCGTTGGTTGCCTTTTAATGTGCCTGCCATTATTTTATTTCACATCTTCCAAACTGGCAAAACGTGTCCCTTTGAGGGCTTTTTTCATCCATGGAAACAAAAAAAGTCAGTTAGGATAAAACTGGGGACAGGGGTCATGCCACTTTTGACTTAAAATTGCTAAACACTCAGCATGGTGTGGGCAGATGTGCTAGCGAATCACAGATCACAAAATAGGCAAACACATTTAAAGTCTCCGAACAAATTCACTGAAGGTAAATGCAGCCTCTCACAGCAATGCCAATCGATACACTGATGGATTCCTAGAACACCCACCTAGCAAGGTAGCCTGTACTACAAGGGGTGCACCCTCCAGAAGATAATTCCCTTTTTTAGGGTGGGGTATCGCCCCTTACATATACCCATCACACTGAAATTAAATGAAATAGAATCACTGGCCCTCACTGGTATGGCTCAATGGATTGAGCATCCTCCCAAGAACCAAAGGGTCACTGGTCCAATTCCCAGTCAGGGCACATGCCTGGGTTGCAGGCCAGGTCCCCAGTAGGGAGCACACAAGAGGCAACCACACATTGATACTTCTGTCCCCCTCTCTCTCCCTCCCCCTCTGTCTAAAAATAAATTTTTAAAAAATCTTTAAAAAAACAACCCTGGCTTGTGTAGCTCAGTGGATTGAGCACAGGTCTGCAAACCACACGATCATGGTTCGATTCCCAGTAAGGTCACATGCCTGGGTTGCAGGCCAGTTCCCAACAGGGGACTCACGAGAGGCAACCATACATTGATATTTCTCTCCTTCTCTCCTTCCCTTTCCCTCTAAAGATAAATAAATAAAATGTTTAAAAAAATCTTTTAAAAAACAGAATCACTGAATAATATAAGTAATATTTTAACTCATCCTAGTGGAATGAGTTTCATTCTGTTAAATGCCAGAATTCAAGATAAATTCTATAGTTCCATCAAATTCTACTGTATTGTATGCTATATGCCTGATGGACAAGGGTTTTACAAGGTGATGTACATAGTTTCTAACAATGAATTTCTTCCCCATTAAAAAGTTTAAAAAAAAATTAAGTTGAAGTAAACCAGTTTAAGTGTCTCTTAGTTTATAAAAAGAGACTTCCAGCCAAGATGGAGGCATAAGTAGAGAGACTTCGCTTCCTCACAACCAAAAGAAGGACAACAACCAATTTAAAAACAAAAAACAACCAGAACTACCAGAGAACCAAAATGTATGAAAGGCCAACCACCTAGGAATTAAGAAACATACACCCAGACTGGTAGGAGGGGTGGAGACAGGCAGCATGTGAAGACAAGAAGAAAGGCAGTGGCTGGAAGACCAGGCAGGCCCACATTCACAAGCAGAGAAACTGAGAGGAATAACTGGGGAGCAAGACAGACCACCCAACGCAGGGTTCAAGCACAGGAAATAAAGCTTCAAAACCTCTGGATGTAAAAACCAGTCAGGGTTTCAACAGTGGGAGAAACTCTCAGTCTCATGAGTGTGTCCATTGGAGGGGCTCAAGGGTTCCTAGATCATACACAAACCCACCCACCCAGGAATCAACACCAGAAAGACTTAATACGATTGTGGGTAGTGGGGAAAGTGAGTGAAAGAAGGACAAGAGTCAAGCAAGCGGCACTGTTCCCTCTTTAACCCCACCCCACATACAGCACCACAAGGCAATGAAGTAGGTTGCCCCACCCTGGCAAATACCTAAGGCTCCACTCCTTACAATGTAACAGGTGCTCTAAGACAAAGAAATATGGCCCAGATAAAAGAACAGATCAGAACTCCAGAAAAAGAACTAAGCCACGAGGAGATAGCCAACCTAGCTGATGCAGAGTTCAAAACACTGATAATCAGGATGCTCACAGAAATGATTGAATACGGATGAAAATAGAGGAAACAGTGAAGGCTATGCAAAGTGAAATGAAGAAAATATAATGGGAACTGGCAATGAAGGGAAGGCAACCAGGACTCAAATCAACAACTTGGAATGGAAGGAAGAAATAAACATTCAACCAGAACAGAATGAAGAAACAAGAATGCAAAAAAATGAGGAGAGGTTTACAAACCTCTGGGACAACTTCAAACGTTCCAACATCTTAATCATAGGGGTGCCAGAATAAGAAGATGAAAAGCAAGAAATTGAAAAGTTACTTGAAAAAATTATGAAAGAAAACATCCCCGCTCTAGCAAAGTAAACAGACATACAAGTCCAGGAAGTAGAGTGTCCCAAAAAAGTTGGACTCAAAGAAGAACATACCAAGACACATCGTAATTACAACTGCATTACCCAAGATTGAAGATAAGGAGAGAATCTTAAAAGCATCAAGAGAAAAGGAGACATTTACCTACAAAGGAATTCCCATAAGACTATTAGCTGATTTCTCAAAAGAAACCTTACACGCAAGAAGGGGCTGGGAAGAAATATTCCAAGTTATGAGAAGCAAATACCTGCATCTAAGATTACCCTATCCAGCAAAGCTATCATTTAGAATGGAAGGGCAAATAAAATGCTTCCCAGATAAGGTAAAGTTCACATCACCAAGCCCTGATTATATGAAATGTTAAAGGAACTTTTATCTAAGAAAAAGATCAAAGCTATAAACAGTAAAATAACAACAAACAACTATCAACAACAAAACCTAAACAATAAACAAAAACTAAGCTAACAACTAGACAGGAACAGTATCACAGAAAAAGAGATCACATGGAGGGATATCAGTGGTGTGGGGGACGAAGAATGGGAGAAAAGGTTCAGGGAATAAGAAATAGTTGGTAAGTTCAAAACAGACAGCAGGAGGTTAAGAATAGTACAAGAAACGAAAACGAAAAGAACTGATATGTATGACCCATGGACATGAACTAAGGGGCGAGGATGCTGGAAGGAAGAAGGTGAGAAAAAAATGAAACTGTAATAGCACAATCAATAAAATATACTTTTTAAAAATTCCATAAAAAAAAGACAACTTGAGACTTCCGGTGAAGATGGTGATGTAGGCAGACATGGCTCACTTCTTCCTACAACCCCATCAAAATTAGGACAAAAATATATAACAACCATCACTCTAGAATGTCCAAAACTGAGTTGAGCAGAAGTCTAACAACTGCAAAATCAAGTTGAAAGTCTGTAAACTAGAGAACTGAAAGAAACCACATCCATCCAAACAGGTAGAAGGGTTGCATATGCACAACAGGCTGGCCCCACACCCACATGGACAAAAACTTAAAAGGAATACCTGGGGAGCAAGGAGGCCAGAACCCATACCAACACCACCCCCTCCCCGGATTCCAGTGTCAGGAATGTAGGTCCTCACAACTTCTGGCTGTAAAAACCAGAGGAGATTGAGTTGGTGGAGGAGGCTGCTGGAGCCCTAAGCAGTTCCTCCTGGGGAACTCACACATGGACTTGTTCCCTCTGAGCACCAGCACAGGTGGCAGCTGGAAGGTCATCAGTGGTGTACAGGGAGAGACTGAAGTGTCTGTCACTGGGCAAACAGAGGCCTTTGCTGAGCCCTTCCTCCACAGAACCAGTAGGCTGGTGCCATATCTGAGACTCCATCCACCTGGCTGATACAGTGTGACCTACCTTGGAGATCCACAGAGGCTCCACCCCAACCAAGTTAGGGGCCCACCCAAGCTGCTTTTCCATCAGAATGGCTGGTCTTGGGTCCTAAATCCTATCAAACAAGCAACAGCTGGCTTCAGAGAGCCCTAGCGGCAGTCAGAGTAGAGTCACAGCTTGGCTTCACCTGGGACTCTCAAGCCCAGCACAAGTAGCAGCCATCTCAGATTGCTTTACAGCTCAAGCAGGATGCCTTGGGCAAAACATAGGTGGGGGCTGACCTCGGCCTGCATCACCCAGGTAATACCAAGGCAAATGCACCCAGTGGACAGTTACAGACCACATGAGAGCACCACCATTCTTCCCCTGAACAGCTGATCCTCCAAGGAGGATGGAGGTTGGTGGTATGAGGTCAGAGCCAGTCCTTGAGGCTGACTGACCTGGGGAAATTCCTACTGATCTGCCAACCACAACCAAGTCTCCATTACAAGAGGAGGGTGTATTCAGCTCACACGAAGTGTGCACCTCAAGCACCTAGCTTGGGTGACAAGGGAGGCTGTGCCACTGGACCCTACAGGATATCTACTTCATTAGGCCACACTACCAAGACATGGAGTCAAAGCAGCTCTATCTAACACATAGAAACAATACAGGGAGGCTGCCAAAACAAGGAGACAAAGAATCATGGCCCAAATGAAAGAACAGATCAAAACTCCAGAAAATGAGCTAAATGAAATAGAGATAAGCAATCTATCTGATGCAGAGTTCAAAACTGGTTATAAGGATGCTCAAGGAATGTAGTGAGGACCTCAACAGCATAAAAAAGACCCCATCAGAAATGATGGATACACTAACTGAAATAAAGAACAATTTACAGGGAAACGACAGTAGAATGGATGAAGCCAAGAATCAAACCAATGATCTGGAACATAAGGAAGCAAAAAACTACCATGCAGAACAAACAGAAAAAAGAATCCTCCCCAAAATGAGGATAGTCTGAAGAGCCTCTGGGACAACTTCAAATGTTCCAACATTCGCCTCATAGGGGTGCCAGAAGAAGAGAAAGGGCAAGAAATTGGAAATCTATCTGAAAAAATAGTGAAAGAAAACTTTCCTAAACTGTTGAAGGAAATAGACATGCAAGTCCAGGAAGTGCAGAGTCCCAATTATGATGGATGTAAAGAGGCCCATTCCAAGACGCATCATTATTAAAAGGCCAAAGGTTAAAGATAAAGAGACACTTAAAAGCAAGAGAAAAGAAGTTAGTTACTGGAAGGCTGCCAGATGAGAAGGGGAAAGGGGAGAATGGGTGAAGGGGTGAGGGTATTAAGCAGTACAAATAGGTAGTTGTAGAAGAGCTGTAAAGTACAGCTTTCTGTAAAGTACAACTTTACAAGGGGATGTAAAATACTGTATAGGAAATGGGGCAGCCAAAGAACTTATACACATGACCCATGGACATGAACAACTGTGGCAGATTGCCTGAGGGAATAGGGGGCATTGAGTGGAGGGGGGCAGAGGGCAAAGGGAGAAAAATCAGGACAACTGATTTTTCATAATAGCATAACCAGTAAGATATAACTTAAAAATAAATACAATAGAAAAAAAACAAGTTGAAAAGCACAAATACAAATAAATTATCTTAATACTATGTCTTTACCTGGTAAAATACCTTCTAAACCTAACATACATAGAGCACATCTAAAATAGTTTTTAAAATGCAGTCACAATTACTAGTAGGTTTTCTCTATGGCATGATAAAAATGTTCTAAAATCAACAGTGATGATTATTCCAAACTCCTGTAAATATACTAAACAGTATTAAATTATATTCTTAGTGGGTGAATTGTATGGCATGTGAATTATATCTATAAAATTGTTATCAGCCCTGGCTGGTGTAGCTCAGTGGATTGAGCTCGAGCCTGCAAACCAAACCACCGCAGTTCGATTCCCAGTCAGGGCACGCGCCTGGGTTGCAGGCCAGTTCCCAGTGGGGGACTCACAAGAGGCAACCATACACTGATGTTTCTCTCCCTCTCTCCTTCCCTTCTCCTCTAAAGATAAATAAATAAATAATTTTAAAAAAATTGTTATCAGCCCTGGCTGGTGTGGCCCAGTGGCTTAAATTCCAGCCTGCGAGCAGAAAGACTGCCAGTTCAATTCCCTGTCAGGGCGTATGCCTGGGTTCCAGGCTACTGTGAAAGTACAAGAGGCAACCAACCAATGTTTCTCTCTCTCTCTCTCTAGATCCCTTCCTCTCTCTCCAAAATTAAGTAAATAAAATCTTTAAAAATTGTTACCAAAAGAACATAGTTCTATCCCCGACTGGGGTGGTTCAGTGAGCTGGGCATCATCCTGAAAACCGAAGGGTCACCAGACTGATTCCCAGTCAGGGCACATGCCTGGGCTGTGGGCCAGGTCCCTGGTTGGAGGTGGTTGGGCATGCAAGAAACAACCGATCAATGTTTCTCTCAAATATTGATGTTTATCTCCCTCTCTTCCTCCCTCCCTTCCCCTCTCTAAAAATAACTAAATAAAATCTTTAACACATGGTAACTCTAAATTTGGATTTGGTAAGCTATGCAACTAAAGAATGATAATTAGGTATAGAAGAAAGGAAAGAAACAGATGAGTGACAGCTTTTCACTTTTATAATAGCTACTATGAATGAAATAACTAGTAATTTTATGTATTGGTAAAAGAAAATTTTATTCATTCATTTTTATAATATGTAGGATAATAAATTAACTGCAGTTACCAAACAAAACAAACTATTTCCAACAGACCACTCCTGATTCTAACTTAGCCAAGACCAATTCATATAGGTATTTCCCTAACTTATTTTATATTCCAACTTATCTATCTGTTCTACATTAGGCAGGAAGTCATAACAGTAGCAAAGAGGCATATATTAGTCCTAATGTCTAGTGAACTCAGAAGTGTTAGATGTCCCCACATTAAAGGCCTACCTGACAGCAAGCGTCATTCAAGGATGTAAACGTTTAAAGTGTCAACAGCAAACAATTATGCCATTTCTGTTGCTCATAGATAGTTATTAGTTAGTTAACTGCTATGGACTTGTAATAACGACGTTGAGTAGAAGACAAAGACTATATACCCAACTCCTCTAAAGATAAAAATTATTATGTATAATGCATTCTCAGATTTCAAAAGAAAGAAGCCATATTTTTAAATTTGTAAAAAGAAAAAAATCAGAAAAGTGACTACCTTTCAGTGGTAGGGCTGAAAATAATTCACAACACTTTTCATGGATTCTGAACATTCTATGGCAGACAGGTATTATTTCTTTGAAACTTTAAAAGTTTCAGTTTCCAGCATGATGTGGGGAAAGTACTCTGGTTGATAATCTAGTTAATAGAAAGTTAAAATTACAAAGTATATGGGTCATCAATTTTCATAGAACCAACAAGCCATAATGAAAATGATTTGACCTTTTTATATGTACAAGAAACATTTCATATGCTCTTAAAGGGTTTAGGGTCATCATAATGTACATAAACCATAACAATACAGAGATTTTTAAACCCAAAAGCAAGATTCTTGGCAGCCTCAACCTTCCCACATAAGCATTTACCAGAAATGTGTTTCTGTAAATCTCTGCTGGGAAAGAAGTGGTATCTAAGCATCCAGCAATGAGAGCTGTGAATATACTCAGACAGGAATGAGCATTTTCATCTCTGTGTCCCTAATATTTATTAATATTGTTGGATATCAGGTCTCTGAAGAAGCAGCTGTTTTTAAGAGGTAATGGCTAGAGAGAGGCTACTTGAGCCCCTGACTTAATAATTTTGCAAACAAGCTAACATCAAGGATGTTTTAAAGAAGTTCCACCAAATTTAAAAGGATTCTTTTTTTTTAAAATTGATTTGAGAGAGAGGAAGGAAGGGAGAGAAGGGGGGCCGAGGGATAGGGAGAGAAACACCAATGTGAAAGAGAAACATTGATCGATTGCCTCCAGTAGGCACTCGGACTGGGGATTGAATCTGAAATCTAGATATGTGCCCTGATGGGGACTGAACCTTTTAGGTGCACGAGACAACACTCCAACTGAGCCACCTGGCCAGGCTTAAATGGATTCTTCATGACTCTTTTTAAAAAAAGGCTCTACCAAAAGACAACCCACAGAATAAGACAAATTATTTGCAAATTATATACCTTTTTTTATTATACAAATTTTTAAAATATTTTTAAAAGATTTTATTTATTTATTTTTAGAGAGAAAGAATGGAGAGAGAAAGAGAGGGAGAGAAACATCAATGTGTGGTTGCCTCTCACGTGGCCCCACTGGGGACCTGGCCTGCAACCCAGGCATGTGCCCTGGCTGGGAATCGAACCAGAGACCCTTTGTTTCACATGCCCATGCTCAATCCACTGAGCTACACCAGCCAGGGCCAAATTATATATCTTATAAGGAATCTGTATCTACAACATATAAATAACTCTACAACTCAATAATCAAAAGACAAATAACCCAATTGGAAAATAGGCAAAAGGATTCGGAAGTCAATTATCCAAAGATAAACAAATGATCAAGAAGCACTTAGGAAGCTCAACATCATTATTTATTCACTAGGGAAGTGCCAACTGAAAACTCCTCTCCCTATCCCCATGTTAAAGCATGCATATTATCTTCAACGAAGCAAAATTTCTATAAAAATAATAAATGAAAACCAAAAGATAGTGTTCCTTATTACTAAATAAAAGAATGTAAATTCTTTAAAATCATGCTTCAATAAAGCTGATAAAATGTAGATTTTCAAGAGATTTTTCTAATATTAAGATGATTACTGAATGCAGCTCCTATTATATTTTCTATAAACCTTAATGTATAAAAAAATACAGTAAATT
This sequence comes from Artibeus jamaicensis, assembly GCF_021234435.1. Classification (NCBI taxonomy): domain Eukaryota; kingdom Metazoa; phylum Chordata; class Mammalia; order Chiroptera; family Phyllostomidae; genus Artibeus; species Artibeus jamaicensis. Next base: position 22,405,484 of record NW_026522030.1, read on the forward strand.
TTTTTGTTTGGTATGCAGTAAAAACTTCATTGTCTCTCAAGGATCAAAGGCATTTGAATAGCTACTTAGGATCAAAATTTTTTTCCTGAAACAGCTAAGCAAAATCAAGTGACATATACATAAGCTTCCTCATAAGCTGCTTATATTTAATTGCATCCATTTATTTTATAGTTACTTTCTATAATTTAAGTGTTCAATTTTGGAAAATGATTAAATTATGCAAAATACAGAAGATGGGTCATGATGGCATTAAAGGTTTACTGAAAGTATATATTAATAGGAAATAAGTATAAGCTTTAAAATGTTTTTACAAGTTGAATTACTTTAATTATGTAAAAAATGTTCATAAAACAAGGCTGAAGGAAACACATTCACCCCCAGTGTAAAACTATAAATGCTCACAGAGAGAAAAAATTTCATAAGCAAGGATAAATTTCCACTAAAATAAATATAAATGCTTCTATTAAAGGAAAAGTATCAAGTAGAAATAACAATTACACACAGTTTTCTTTTCATAAGCTTTCATACTATGAAAATGTAGAAATCCCTGAAGCAACCAGAAACTTCAACAATGTTCTATATTGCCAGTTCCATGCCACTTGAGTTCAGGTACTACAGGAAGAAAATGGTAACTTAAACTTTGAATCACTAAGACATCTAAAAACAAAGGAGATGAAACAGGTAACAAGAAGAGACCTTCAGGGAGAGAAGGGGGAGCTAGAGTGCAAGAGGCGGAAGAAAAGGAGAGAAGTAAGAAATGGAAACAAGGAAAGTTGAAGAGGGTAGGGGAAGAAAAACAGGAGACCAGGAGGATGAAAACAAACATTCTAGGAAGGCTCAGGCCCTTTCAAAAGGGGAAGAGTAAGCCCAAGGGCAATTATATTATGTTTTCATTTTCTTTCTTCCTTTTCTCCCATCATCCTTAAATTACTACTACATGAAATTACACTCTACAAATAGCTTTCCAATACACAATAGCAATTTAGGATCTCAGTAAGCTATCACAGTCACATTAATACTGCAAGAGCTGCAATAAGGAATTCTCCAAGATACAAATTAATCCAGGAAATTCTCCAATTTACAAAAAAAAGATGGCTTCGGGAATCATCAAATTTCAAATCTTAACACCCATACAACTAGCACTCATACCAACATATATATGACAAAAATCACATGTTTAACTATTGTCAGTTCTAGGCTATATACTACATGAGAAAAAGCTTTCCTTTCTCTCAGTTCTGTCACTTTGGAGCCTCACTTCCCTCATCAGTAAAATAAGAGTAGCAGCCCTGGCTGGTGTGGCTCAGTGGACTGAGTGTCTGCCTGCAAACTGAAAAGTTACTGGTTTGATTCCCAGTCAGGGCACATGCCTGGGTTGTGGGCCAGGTTCCCAGTTGGAGGCATAAGAGAGGCAACTAGTTGATGTTTCTCTCACACATCAATGTTTCTCTCCCTCTATTTTCTCCCTCCCTCCTCTCTCTAAAAATAAATAAAATCTTTTTTAAAAAGGGGGTAGTAAACTGAATAACCACCCCCACATAAATCTGTAATGGTAGAATATAATGGAGAAATATTCATGTTTCAGAATTAAATAAGTATTCAGCATTCAAGATAAGTGATAGCATCATTTACTATACACCGTAACTTTCAAGATGTCTACTTGCAAAATAAAAGCTGGCCATATAGCAACCAAAATCCTCTAATCCTCCCCAGCTCTTTTTTTTTTTTTAAATGATCCATGAAACCCAGAGGTCTGGAAACCATTTTTCTTACACCACTTATAAAATAATTACCTCAAATGAGTCTGATAATAAAAACAAAAGAATATACTTTTGAATACTGCCTCAGATACAGCAAGAGCTCAACAACGGTTGGTGGATTGAATATAACTTGCTACAGAGTAAACAATTTTCCAAGTACTGCATCAGTAAACTGGTGTACCTAGACAAAAAAATGTAGATTTTTATTTGAAAATAATATTAGAATTCTATTTTGAGTGAAGAATATGGCTGAGAATACTGAATTGAGGTTATGAAATATTATATTCAGTCTCTTTAAGTCTGAAAATTAGCCAGACACTATTTTCAGTATCACTGTCTACAAGTTCTGTGTTTGCAAAACTAAGCCCTCTTATTATTGGCTGCTGCCTGTCAGCATATTTGGCGAAGATGGAAGGCCAACAACAGGTCAACAGTACACTGATTCATACTGCAGAGCATTTCAATAGCCCCAGTAAGCTTTTCTTTATGCAGTAATTTCTTCTTTCAACTAAGCTCGAACATTATTTTTCAGTCAGGTTCTTCCTGAATACCAGTCTTATGGAAAGCTAAAAAGAAAAATCTAAATTTGAGTCACTAACTTGCAGGATATAATGGGCCCTGCTATTTTGAAAAGGAGGAGTATAATACCTATGCAGATATAGAAACAGGGTAAGACAGTCTTACAATAGTAGTTATAATTGGGTGATGGATTTACAGGTGGGGCTTTTGGTTTTTCTTTTCTGCTATTTGCTTTTTAAGTTTCTTACAGACATACTTTGTAATTAGTGGGGAAAATCTAGAAAGCAACAGAGGGGAAAAAAACCCTCTGGTGGAGGGGAATGAAGGGGGGAATAGAATAACTGTAATAGCATAATCAATAAAATATATTTTAAAAAAAGATACAGTACTTAAAGCTGTGCTGTACTGATACATAAAGAAACTATCAATGAAACAGAAGAGAAATCCCTAAAATACCACAAATATGGAAATCTGGTATATAGTAAAACTGCATCTAAAATCTGTGAAGTGATAGGACAACTGGGTAGCCATCTAGAAAATAAGTAACACTGGATTCTTATCTCACACTCTTTACCAAAATTAATTCCAGATGGATTAAAGGTATAATATGCAACTGCCCAAATGTATAAATCCTGTTTTTATCCTACACAGAAAGCTAATGGGCAAAAATAACAAGTATCTTAAACTTAAAATTAAAAAATACCTGCCTTATAAAAAACTTAGAAAATGAAAGTTATTTTTAAAGTCAAGAAGCTGTAATGTATGTTTTCTCACTAATTACTCTTGCAAATGAGGTTTTACCAAGTTATTAATCACATGGTATACTTAACACTACAAGAAAAGCAGCTAGTAACTCAACACAAAGTTCATTATTACCCATAGTTTAATAAAAATTGGTTATAGTTGAATACCAACTCATTAAAATGTAAAAAGCAACAAGAGGTTTACTGAACCAAAACATCATCTCCTTTCCAACTCTTTCAAAAATCACATTACACCCAGCTGCTGTGGCTCAGTGGTCTGAGCACCAGCCTGCAAACCAAAGGGTCGCCAGTTCAATTCCCAGTCACTGCACATGGCTGGGTTGTGAGCTAGGTCTCCAGTTGGGGACATGCAAGAGATGATAGACTGATGTATCTTTCACACATTGATGTTTATCTCCCTCTCTTTCTCCTTCCTTTCCCCTCTCTCTAAAAATAAATAAATAAAATATTTAAAAGAATTTAAAAAAACAGAAGGGAACTATTTCAACTTGATAAAGGGCATCAATAAAAAAACCTACAGTTAACATCGTACCTAGTAAAAGACTTTTCCCTCAAGTTCAGAAATAAGGCAAGGATGTCCATTTTCATCACTGATATTCGACATTGTACTGTAAGTTCTAGACAGTGCAATAAGACATGAACAAGAAATAAATGGTATCCAGACTGGAATAAGCAAGCAAAATCTGTCTTTTCTTCACAGACAACCTGACCTGTAGAAAACCTAGTAGAATCTACATAAGGATACTAGAACTAATATCTAAGTTTCTAAGATTGGAGGCTAAGATTGATATTTAATAATTAACTGCATTTTATATACTAGCAATAAACAAATTGAAATGTTAAAAATCACCATTCACAATAGCACCAAAAATTATGAAACTCTTAGGGATATAAGAGTTCGCACACAAAAAAATGTGAAAAATCTGTACACTGAAAACTAAAACTGTTCAGGCTACTTTAACAAAATACTATAAACTCAATGGCCTATAAAAAACGGAAATGTATCTCTTCTAATTCTGGAGCTGGGAGTCAAAGATCAATGCACCAGCAGATCTAGTGCCTGGTGAGAGCCTGCTTCCTGGTTCACTGACAGCTATCTTTTCACTACAACCTCCTAAGACAATGGAACTGGGCAAGGAAGCTCTCCTGGGCCTCATTTATAAGGGAATCAATCACAAAGGTTCCCCACTTATGACCTAATTACCTTCCAAAGGCCCTCCAAATGCCATCACCTTTGGAATTAGGTTTCAACATATAAATTCAGGTAGAAGGGAGGGGAAGGGGGTGAACAAATAGTCTATAATTAAGACCTAAATACATAAATATATACCATGACAATACGCCATAACACTCAATATTTCTAAGATGTTATTTCTCCCCAAATTGATCTATAGTCAATACGATCCCAAACAAAATCCTACCAGGCTTTTTGCAGATATTCTGACAAGCTAATTCTAAAATTCGCACAGATGCAAAGAACCTATATAGCCAAAACCACTTTGAGACACTTCCTGATCTCAAATTTTATTATATAGCTACAGTTATCAGGTAGTATAATACTGGCATAAAGACAGACAAATAAAGCAAGAGAATAGAACAGAGTCCAAAAATAAATCCACATATATATGGACAAACTATTTTTAAGCTACAAAAGCAGTTCATCAGAGAAAGGGTAATCTTTTCCACAGAAGGTACCAGAACAAATGAATATCTATATTCAAAAAATAAAATAAAACCAACCTTCCACATCTCACAACATGTAGAAAAATATTACTTTAAAATGGACCACAGACTTTGTAAAACCTAAAACTATACACCTTCTAGAAGAAAACATAAGAGAAAATCTTTCTGACCTTGGGTTAGGCAATGATTTCTCAGATATTAACACCAAAAGTACAAACCAAATCAGAAGACAGAAAACAGATACCGTATGATTTTACTTATATAGGGCATCTAAAAGAAGCCAAAACAAATGAACAAACAAAACAAAATGGAACCAGAAAACAGAGAACAAACTGGTGGTTGCCATAGGACTGAGGTTAGGGGGATAGATGTGTAGACCAAAAAGGAGTTCTATGAAAATTAAATTCACAGGGTGATCTAATCATAAATTCCTAACGGGACAAGTCATGGTAGATAGTCACACCCTAGGTATGTAATTTCTTTAGTAAAAGACTTCCTTTGCCTTAAACAAGCACCATCCATTGTTTCTGTGAATCTAGGTTAAGCTTTGAAATGCCCCCATTTCAGACTTGTCCTTCTAAAGTTTGACCACCAAAGAGCACAAAATCTTAACTATCCTGTAATCTGATTAGGGTATTGCTTTCTCTCACTTTCATGTAAACTTCCTTTCTGTCCTCCTTAATCTCAAATGCATAAAAGAAACTGCAAACTGTTATTTTTCCAAGCATTTTTCTCAGTCTGTCGAGACCTTGCTTCTAGGTGTTTTTCCCTGTTTGACTCAAATTTTTACAAAAATTCTCTACGGGTTTGGACATTCTTATATGAACAGGTGAAAAAAGTGAAGGAGAGTAAGAGACACAAACTTCCAATTATAAAATTATACAGCACAGGGGATATAGTCAATAATATTGTAGCCCTGGCCAAATAGTTCAGTTGGTTAGAGCATCATCCCAATATACCAAGGATTCAGGTTATGGGGTAGTTCAAGACATGGCCCCTTCCACTACCCATGATAAGGGCTGGCCATGGGGCCCCTGGCCAGAGGGAATGTGCACTGAGTTGGGAATGGATTGTAACTCCTTCCTTATCTCCATTTGGGAGCCACTTCTGGTCCTATGACTGCTTCTTGACCTTTCTTTCTGCACATATACACTGATGTAATATAGTTTAGAGTCACAGGTAAAACACACGCTTTCTTTACCTAGGACAAATTATAACAAGCCTCAGACCAGAGGAGGTGCAATCTCTCTCATACTGACCTGCTGCCATGAGTACATTCCCCTGTAATATAATAAACGGCATGTCCACATTGGCTAGTCCTCTGGGCGATTTTTTCTGAATATCACGAACACTTAAGCAACTCCCTGATTTGGGGCTCCTGTGCTACAGAGGTTCAATTCCAGGTCAGGGCACATACAAGAATCAACTAATGAATGCATAAATAAATGGGACAACAAACCTATGTCTCTCTTTCAAATCAATAAAAACATGTTTCAAAAATATTGTAATAACTTGGCATAGTGAACAGATGGTTACTAGACTAATGTGTTGATGACACTGTAAGCTATAAAAATGTTGAATCACTATGTTGTACACCTAAAACTAATATACTATTGTATGCAAACTATGATAAAAAGAAATTTTATGAGGTCCAAGAAGGCAGCAGCATAGAACACTGATCTCACCCACTCCATTGGCAGACTCAAATATATACATATACAGAGAACAATTACTCCTGTGAGGTAACTGAGGGCTTGAATGAAGAGCTTCTGAACAAACAAGAGACAGTACAGAGAAGGCTGGGAAACCAGGGGAACACCCTCCTAGAGCTACGTGAGGAGTCTGGAGAGGTGGAACCCAGAAGCACCATTGTTTACACATCCACCTCCATTTCCACAGGGCAGGCAAGAGCTCTGCTTGGGTGCTTTGGCTTACCTGCAGGATCATGGCATGTTCCGAGTTCCCAGCTACATTACAGGACAAAAGAAGGTGGGAACAACAGGGCATCACAACACACTTCCTTTCCACGAGAGCCACTCCAGCCCAGCAAGCCAGTGCTCTAAGCAGTCCAAGCACCTGCCTGGCTCCCATCAGTATCCCTTAACCAGGCATGTCAAATTCATTTTCACCAAGGGCCACATCAGCCTCTGGTTGCCTCCAAAGGGCCGAATGTAATTTCAGGACTATATAATGTAACTACTCCTTAACAGTTAAGCAAGAGGTTGGCACTGCTGCTGGGTAGAAACAAGGTGCCAGGCTGGACAAAAAAAAGGTGGAGGGCCAGATTTGGCCTGCAAGCCTTGTGTTTGCCACCTGTGCCCTAAACTGTCCGGCACAGAAAGCCTACCTGCAGAGGTCACTTCTACGCAAGACCACTTCCTGTAAAACAAACAAGATAAAGAAACTGCGTAGAATTGGCTGGGGAGCCATGGGAGCTTGCCGGGCACTACCAGAATTCTCCTGGGTCAGTGGTGCAAATGAGTATATTGTTTATGCCCCCCCACCTCTTTAGGGGAGGTGTGGGCAGTATCCAGGTGCTGTGGCCTATGTGCAAGGTCACTATGATGTGTTCTAGACAACTGCCTGAGCCCGTGGCAGCCCCCATAAAGGGAACAAGCAAGATCAATAGGGTATTACTACATGTACCTGGACTCCCCACCTAGAGAACCTCTGGATAGGCCAGTGCCCCACACACCTTAGGTACCCACTTGGCTCCTAGCAGCCTGTCAAAACAGTTGGCACACACAACCTACACACAGGTCAATTCTACAAATGGTCACTATTTCAACACTGGGGGAGAGAGCTATTTTGTCAAATTCATATAAACTAGCATAGAAAGCCCAACAAAGTGAAAATACAGAATATCTTATAAATGAAGAAACAAGAAAAGCCCCAGAGGGAAAAAACAAATTAAGAAAATAGCCCTGGCTGGTGTAGCTCAGTGGATTGAGTGCGGGCCTGCAAACCAAAGGGTCGCCAGTTCGATTCCCAGTCAGGACACATGCCTGGGTCACAGGCCAGGTCCCCAGGAGGGGACACATGAGGGGCAACCATACATTGATGTTTCTCTCCCACTCCTTTTTTCCCCTGTCCCTTCTCTCTAAAAACAAATAAATATTTTTTTAGATAGAAATAATACTGGGACGATGGAGGTGTAGACAGACACACTGTGACTCCTCCCACAACCAAAATAAGGACAACAACAATTTAGAAACAAAATAACAACCAAAACTGACAGAAAATTGAACTGTATGGAAGTCGGACAGCCAAGGAGTTAAAATAGACACATTCATCCAGACCGGTAGGCAGGTCAGAGTTGGGCAGCCAAACAGAGAGGGGTCGTGGCATGAGAAGCAGTGACACTGGGTGAGCAAGGCACCCTGGGTACGAAAGACGGCAGCAGGTGGACCCTGGGCACAGGGTGGCAACGGGCAGACCCAGTGAGGTGGTGATTGTGAAGCAAGGCACTGCGAGCAAGGTGGCTGGCTGACTGGGCAGTGGTCCCTCGCACCCGGATAAACCAGGCAAAACTGGGGAGTGACCCACAGTCCCGGCACCAGGAAATAAAGCCTCAAAACACCAACTGAAAACACCTGTGGGGGTTGAGGTACAAGGAGAGACTCCCAGCCTCACAGGAGAGTTCGTTGGAGAGAACCACAGGGTCCTAGAATGTACAAAAGCCCACCCACATGGGAATCAGCACCAGAAAGGCCCAGTTTGCTTGTGGGAAGAGGCAGCAGGGACTGAGGTCCAACGGAGCACAGAGCAAGCACCATTGTTCCTTCTTGGACCCCGCCCCCACATACAGTGTCACAACCCAGCAACTGGGTTGCCCCACCCTGGTGAACACCTAAAGCTTTGACCCTCACACATAAAAGGCGCAAGACGACAAAAAAAAAAAAAAAAAAAAAAAAAAAAGGCCCAAAATGAAAAAACAGATCAACGCTCCACAGCAAATAAAACTAAGCATCCAAGAGATAGCCAACCTGTCCGATGCACAGTTCAAAGCACTGGTGATCAGGATGCTTACAGAATTGGTTTAATTTGGTGACAAATTAGATGAAAAAATGAAGGGTATGCTAAATGAAATGAAGGAAAATGCACAGAGAACCAATAGTGATGGAAAGGAAACTGGGACTCATATCAATGGAGTGGACCAGAAGGAAGAAAGAAACAACCAAACAGAAAAGAAGAAAGAAATGAGAATTAAAAAAATAGAGGAGAAGCTTAGGAGACTCCAGGATACCTGTACACGTTCCAACATCCGAATTATAGGGGTACCAGAAGGGGAAGAGGAACAGCAACAAGTGGAAAACTGATTTGAACAAATAATAAAGGAGAACTTCCTCAATCTGGCAAAGGAAATAGACTTCCAGGAAATCCAGGAAGCTCAGAGAGTCCCAAAGGAGTTGGACCCAAGGAGGAACACACCAAGGCACATCATAATTACATTACCCAAGATAAAAATGAAGGAGAGAATCCTAGAAGCAGCAAGAGATAAGGGGACAGTCGCCTACAAAGGACTTCTCATCAGACTGTCAGCGGATTTCTCAAAAGAGCCCTTACAAGCAAGAAGGGGCTGGAAAGAAGTATTCCAAGTCATGAAATCCAAAGACCTACAACCAAGATTGCTCTATCCAGCAAAGCTTTCATTTAGAATGGAAGGGCAGATAAAGTGCTTCTCAGATAAGATCAAATTCAAGGAGTTCATCATCATCATCCAGCCCTTATTATATGAAATGTTAAAGGAACTTAGCTAAGAAAAAGAAAAAATATGTATAGTAAAATGCCGGCAAACTCACAATTATTAACAACCACACCTAAAACAAAAACAAACTAAGCAAACAACTACAACAGGAACATAACCACAGAAATGGAGATCACATGGAGGGACAGCAACAGGGGGGTGGTAAAGGGAGAGTGGAGAAAAAGTACAAAGAATAAGTAGCATAGATGGTAGGTAGAAAATAGATGGTAGGTAGAATAGTACAGGAAATGTAGAAGCTGAAGAACTTAAGACACATGGACATGAACTAAAGTGGGGGAATGTGGGTGGTGGGTGGGAGAGGGTGTTCAGGGTGGAGGGGAATGAAGGGGGGGAATAGGATAACTATAATAGCATAATCAATAAAATATATATATATTTTTAAAGATTTTATTTATTTATCTTTAGAGCCGAAGAGAAGGAGAGAGGGAGAGAAATATCAGTGTATGGTTGCCTCTCATGCATCCCCTGCTGGGAACTGACCTGCAACCCAGGCATGTACCCTGACTGGAAATCGAAACCGCGATACTCTGGTTCGCAGGGCCGCGCTCAATCCACTGAACTACACCAGCCAGGGCTAATAAAATATATTTTAAAAAAAGAAATAGTACTGGACTTCTGGTTAAGATAGAGGTGTAGATAGACACACTTCTCCTCCTTGCACAACCACAAGAAGGATCACAACTAACCTCAAAACAAAAAACACCCAGAATTTCCATAAAATCGAACTGTATGGAAATCTGACAACCAAGGATTTAAAGAAGCCATATTCATTCAGAGGGGTAGGAGGGGTGGAGACAGGGAGCTCAAGCAGAGAGGATACAGTATAATGGAGGCGAAGCAGCCAGCCAAACAGGCAGTTCCACATTCCCTAGGGTAGATAAAATCAGTAGGGATACCTCGGAAGCAAGTGAACCCAGCCCCAGACCAGACCACGTAGTCCAGGGTTCCACTGCCAAGAAAATAAAACCTCATAACTTCTGACTGTAAACACTGGTGGGGGTTGAGGCAGCAGAAGAAACTGCTGGTCTCCCAACAGAGTCCATTTAAAGGGCCCACATGGTCCTAGAATGAATCAAAACTCACCAGTTCTGGCCCTGGCTGCAGGTTTAGCTCAGTGGATTGAACATAGGCTGTGAACCAAAGTGTCGCTGGTTGGATTCCCAGTCAGGGCACAGGCCTGGGTTGCAGGCCAGGTCCCCAGTGGGGGCCATGTGAGAGGCAACCGCACATTGATGTTTCCCTCCCTCTCTTTCTCCTTCCCTTCCCCTCTCTCTAAAAATAAGTAAATAAAATCTAAAAAAAAAAAAAAACAAACCTCACCTGCTCTGGGAATAACAAAGGGACAGCAGCTAGAGAGACAACAGTCACATACAGGAAGGGGGTGAAGTGACTGGAAACGGGGCAACTGCAGAGCAAGCCTCAGTAACAATGTCCCCTCTCTGACACCTCCCCCACATAAAGTTACAAAGTGGTGAAGTGGGTTGCTGCATCTTGGCATATACCTAAGGCACCACCCCATACAGATTAACAGGTGTACTGGGCCAAGAAGTCAAAGTAGCTCTACCAAATACACAGAAACAAACACAGGAAGGTTGCCATATTGAGGAGACAAAGAAATATGGCCCAAATGAAAAAACAAAACAAAATCCCTGAGAAAGAACTAAGCAAAACAGAGATAGCCAACGTATCAGACACAGAATTCCAAACACTAGTCATAAGGATGTTCAGAGAACTCACTGAGAATGGCAAAAGCATAAGGGAAGAAATGAAGGCTACACTAAGTGATGGAAAGAAGCTGGGGTTCAAATCAATGATTTGGAACAGAAGGAAAAAATAAACAGTCAACCAGTACAAAATGAAGAAATGTAAAATCAAAAAAAAACAAGGAGAAAATAAAAAGACTCTGGGGTATCTCCAAAAGTGCCTATATCCAAATCATAGGGATACCAGAAGGAGATGAGGAAGAGCAAGCAATTCAAAACTTATTTGAATAACTAATAAAAGAAAAAATTTCCCTAACTTGCTGAAGGAAAGAGACATACAAGTCCAGGATGCACAGAGTCCCAAACAAGTTGGACCTAAAGAGGGCCACACCAAGATACATTATAATTTAAATGCCAAAGGTGTAAGATAAAGAGAATCTTAAAAGCAGCAAGAAAAAAGGAGAGTTACCTACAAAGGAATTCCTGTAAGACTGTCAGATGATTCTCAAAAGAAACCTTGAAAGCAAGAAGGGGCTGGAAAGAAGTATTCAAAATCATGAAAGGCAAGGACCTGCAACCTAGATTACTCTATCCAGCAAAACTATCATTTAGAATGGAAGGGCAGATAAAGTGCTTCCCAGACAAAGGAGTTCATCATCACCAAGCCATTATTACATGAAATGTTAAAGGGACCTATCTAAGAAACAGAAAATCAAAACTATGAACAGTAAAATTACAGCAAACTCACAACTATCAACAACTGAATCTAAAAAACAAAAACAAACTAAGGAAACAACCAGAACAAGAACAGAATCATAAATATGTAAATCATTTGGAGGGTTATCAGCAGGGAGAGGGAAGGGAAAAAATGGGGGAAAAGGTACAGGGATTAAAAGCATAAATGGCAGGCACAAAACAGACAAGGATGTTAAAGAAAGTATAGAAAATGTAGAAGCCAAAGAACTCATATGCATGACCCATGGCCATGAACTAAGAGGGGGAATGCTGAAGGGAGGAGAGGTACTGGGCAGATGGGAGCACAGGGGAAAACACTGGAACAACTGTAATAGCATAATCAATAAAATATACTTTTTTTAAAAAAATATTTTATTTATTTATCTTTAGAGGGGAAAGGAAGGGGAGAGGGAGAGAAGCATCAATGTATGGTTGCTTTTCATGCGTCCCCTGCTGGGAACTGGCCTGCAGGAAACCGGCCTGCAACCCAGGCATGTGCCCTGACTGGGAATCGAACCGCGATTGTCTGGTTCGCAGGCCCGCGCTCAATCCACTGAGCTACACCAGCCAGGGCCCATAATCAATAAAATATACTTTGAAAAAATAAAAGAACTAATACTTATTCTTCTTAAACTATTTCAAAAATTGAAGAGGAATAAACACTTCCAAACTCATTATACAAAGCCAGCATTACCTTAATATCAAAGCCAGACAAAGACATTACAAAAAAAAGGGGAATTACAGGCCTATATTCTTCATGAACAGAGAGGTAAAAGTTCTCTATAAAATATTAGTAAATTGGATCCAACATTAAAAGAATTATAAAACATGACCAAGTGGGATTCATCCCAGGGATGCATGATGGATCAGTATCTGTAATATATATCACAATAACAAAATAAATAATAAAAGCATCTGATCATCAATAGATACTGGAAGAGCATTTGACAAAATCCTTTTGTCAACATCTTTTATGATAAAAACTCTCAACAAAATGAGTTTAGAAGGAACATATCTCAACATAAGGACTATATATGACAAACCCACAGATAATTATCATCCTCCTACCCACAGCAATCAGACTAATCAGAAAGAATGAAGTAAAACTCTGATTATTTGCAGATGGCATAATACTATACATAGAAAACCCTGAAGACTCCACCAAAAATTATTACAACTAACAAACAAATTCAGTAAAGCTTCAGGATACAGAATCAATATGCAGAAATCGGTTACATTTCTATACACCAATAACAAATGATCAGGAGAAATTAAGAAAACCACATTTATAATTGCTTCAAAAAACATAATACACCTAGAAAAAATTAAACCAAATAATTGAAAGACATTGAAGAAAGAACTGAAACACATACAAATAAAGAGAAAGATATACTTTGCTCATGGACTGGAAACCATAAAATGTAAACCATAAACCAAAACTATAAACCTATTTTTGCCTACCCCTGTATGCTACAAACCATGAGGAAAAAAGAGTTTGAAAATTTCAATTCATTAAAATTACACTTTTCCCCCCCAAAAGAAGTAGGAAGAAATGAAAAAACAGGTCACAAATTGAGAGGATATTTGGGATCCATAAATTAACTAATAATAAATATACAAAATATATAAAGAATTCAATCAGAATAAAAACTCAAAATAAAAATAGGCACAAAACTTCACAGAAGGGGCACAAATGGCCTATGAACATATGAAAAGATGCTCAACTTTAGGAAATTAATAAAAACACAACAGATACCATTTCAAACCCACTAGATTAGAAAAAAAATTTTAAGTCCGACAATATTGCCCTGGCCTGGCTTGGTTGAGCAATCATTCAGTACACCAAAAGAATGTGGGTTCGATCCCCAGTCAGTGCAATTATCTAGGCTGTGGGTTCAATCCCTGGCCAGGAGGCAACAGATAATGTTTCTCTTTCATACTGATGTTTCTCTTCTCTTTCTTTCTCTCCCCCTGCCTTCTTCTCTCTCTAAAATCAATGAAACATATTATCAGGTGAGGATTAAAAAGTCTGACAATATCAAGTGTTGGGGAAGAATGAAAAACAAAACCCACACAAGCTGGCTCTTGACTCAGGAAACACAACATTCACATTTACCATGAACCAATTCAATGACTCAAAAACTGCAAGTGTTTAGTAATAAGCATTAATCAACTGACAATGACCAATCCACAATTCTGGGAATACGTTCAAAATACTGCCAAATACAAACTTTGGCCCTTAATGAACTGAGTCCAACCTGATTCAGCAATACAAACAAGAAAATTTTTAGTCACTTGTTCAGTTTCTCTACTTTATTTTGTTAAGTACAAAATAGTAAGGTATTCATTTCCTCCTAAAATACTGATGACATCTTAATTGACTAAAATTTTAATGAACTGCCCTAACTTGTGTGGCTCATTTGGTTGGGCATCATCAGCAGAGTGAAAGGTCACTGGTTCACTTTCTGATCAGGGCTCATGCCTGGGTTTTGGGTTCACCCCCTGGTCAGACACATAGAAGACAACCGATCAATATTTCTCTCTCACATCAATGTTTCTCTCCCTCTCTCTCCCTTCCCTCTCTCTAAAAATAACTAAAATCTTTAGAAATTTTTTAAAGATAAGGAGAAAATCTTTTTTTTAAAGATTTTATTTATTTATCTTTAGAGGGGAAGGGAAGGATAGAGGGAGGGAAATATCAATGTATGGTTGCCTCTTGTGCATCTCCTGCTGGAGACTGGCCTGCAACCCAGGCATGTGCAGAAAAAGAAATTTTTTAATGAACTATTTAACATTCCAATAACACTACTATTTCAGTGAGAACAAGTAGTTTAAAGTAGCATGACTTTAAAACTAGTGTTTACACAATTTACTTGATAGGAATTATACAGAATGGCCCTGTGACCACCTAAGAGGGGCAAAATGGTGCAACAGATGCAGTAGAGGCATTTAAAGTTGGCAGGTACTACCATTTTATAGATGTAACTTTAGATACCTAAATTACTCAACTTCAGCCCTGGCTGGTATGGCTCAGTGGACTGAATTCTGGCCTGCGAACCAAGGGGTCACTGGTTCCTTTCCAAGCCAGGGCACATGCTTGGGTTGCAGGCCAGGGCCCCTGTGGGGCACACAAGAGGCAACCACACATTGATGTTTCTCTCCCTCTCTTTCTCCTTCCCTTCCCCTCTCTCTAAAAATAAACAAATAAAATATTTTTTAAAAATTACTCAACTTCCATGATCCTCAACATCTAGAAGGACGAGTTATCACCAACCGACCACCTGATCAAACAGTATGGATTAAATGAGATTATGTAAAGTGCTTCACAGTGCCTGGCTCATTAGCACAGGCCCAGTGTTGGCACCTTTCCCTTTGTAAATGTTGCTACCGTCACCTAAAATTTTTAAGCCTGAATTATAATTCTCATTCATAGAAAAACATTACTCTTACATTCAAATTATTTTCCAACGTTATAAGAAATTGTGGGCTATAGGTTAGAAGAGCAATCCCTTCCTTCTTTCCCTAACAGAATCTTTCCTGTAAGAAAATAGAGTTTGCCCTGATGGGTAGCTCGGTTGGTTGGAGCATCATCCTGTATACCAAAAGGTTGGAGGTTCAATTTCCGGTCAGGGCACACACCTGGTTGAGGGTTCTATTCCCCACCCCTGTCAAGTCACACACAAGAGGTGACCTTACAAGAGGCAATCAATCAATTTCTCTCTCTCTCTCTCTCAAATCAATAAATATATCTTCAGTGAGGGTGAAAGGAGGGAGGGGGGCAGGAAGGAAGAAAGACAGTCAAGTATTGTTTTTTTTTTTATTCTAAGAAAAAGTTTATTTAATATTTAAGGTACTGCATACTACTTGAGAAAGATTGTCTAAAGAAAAGTACATGATTAATGATGAACTGATGGTTGGTTTGGGGGGGGTTTGGTTGGTCTGTGAGGAAAAAGGTTTACACTAAAAAAAAACCCTCAAAACATTCAACAATATGATTAAAGAACAAGAAATATTTATAATTCTGGTATCTACATTCTTGGCTAATGAAAAGATCTACAATGCTGAAAATACTTGAGAGAATTTTAGTCAATGAATAAACCTCAGAAATCTCATTTTAAATACATCACTCTAGTCAAGACATAAAAGAAAAAAATACACAAGACAAAGTGACATTTGTCAGTCCAAGAAATATGAACTACCAACCACTGATGAGAACAGTCTACAGACCTAATATTTTATCAGGATACTATTACTATCTTCTTCAAAATCAAAATGAAACAAGCCCTGGCTAGTGTAGCTCAGTGGATTGAGCATGGGCTGCAAGCCAAAGGGTCACAGGTTTGATTCCCAGTCAGGGCACATGCCTGGGTTGCAGGCCAGGTCCCCACTAGGAGAGGCAACCACACATTGATGTTTCTCTCCCTCTCTCCTTCCCTTCCCGTCTCTCTAAAAATGAATAAAATCTTTTTTAAAAATTAAAATGAAACACCCTGGCTGGTGTAGCTCAGTGGATTGAGCGCGAACCAGAGTATCTCGGTTCGATTCCCAGTCAGGGCACATGCCTGGGTTGCAGGTCAGTTCCCAGCAGGGAACACACTAGGAGAGGCAACCACACATTGATGTTTCTCTCCCTATCTCCTTCCCTTACCCTCTAAAGATAAATAAATAAAATATTTTTTAATTAAAATGACAACAAAATCTTTCAGATATACATAAAATGTACCATGATGAGGTCATGAGTCAAACACAAAAGAAAAATTCTGGAAGTTTTTATATTTACAAACTTTACTTTTCTTCCTCTGTCTTCATTTCTAAAATAACTCTTTATCTTCCAATGAGGCCATAGCAAGTTATTTGCTATGCAGTGATAGAAATGATTACTAAAGAAACATTATTATTACCATTTCCACAATTATAATGACTTATTAATACAACACACAATAGGCATTCGGTAAGTGTCAAATAAATCACAGAAAAAATATAAAAAGAGGACAGATTAGAAACAAAAATTTAATTTAAAAATTACACTTAAAAATAAGTTAGTGCAAAAAAATAAATTAATGTAGACAATGTAATACTTTAAACTTTGGACATTTCAGTCTTTGCTACAAAATAACACAGAAACCCTCAGTTTAACTTGTTTGAGACATTAACTAGAAAGGGCTAGCTATCGCTAATGACCAAGTGTCCTGTTTTTCCGCCACCAAATCTGACAAAATTTTTAAAGAGAAACGTCTATCATACCTATCCAAATTCTCAAATACTAACATGCAATTGAGGAAAGAGATAAAGCACTAGTAAGTGCAGTTAGAACACAATATGTTTAACTAAATTACCAAATCTGGTTTGCAATACTCCATGGTGTCTAAAAACTCTCAAGAAAGTTTCGGTTTAATATAAAATCTATTTTTATCCTCAGCCATACTTTTAAGAGGCTACTCTGAAAACCAGTACATGTGGCAACAACACTAATACCAGAGATTACTGATATAGATCAAATAAACTGTAACTTGATGTTCCTCAAGAAAGATTTGGGGCTGTTTCAGAGGTACAGGTGGACTGTACAGGTAGCAACAGAAGTGGCGAGATAAACATACCTTGAGAAGACCTGACAATGTCAAAGATACCCCCAAAGATCACCCACCCCCGGGTATGTTCTCCTCCCTTTCTCCTACACCTCATCACCTCTGGGAGAACTAAATCTGCACCTCAAGTCCGCAGCCCACCCTCAACTCCACATCACTTACCTTCTTTACTAAATCCTGGATCCACCTCCCCGGAATTCTCTAATTGCTACCAAGCTCTCACTCCACCAAGATAGATGTCACCAGCGCTTATCTTCCAGTAGTTTATTAGTCCCCTTAATCCGAACTCATTTTCCCACAACCCATCTGCCCTTCTCCCCTTCCAACTCACCCGACCCATCTCCCCGAATCCTCCCCAAGTCCGGATCTCTGACCCCTTCTCTCTCCCATTCACTCACCTGCTACTCCTTTCATCCAGCTGGGCCTCTAGCCTCTTTCCCCGCTTCCCTCCCCCATCAGTCTCCCGGTACCGGCACCCTACCCCCAACTCCGCCCCTCTGCCCCCTCCCCCAGAAGGAGCCCCCCCTCACCTGAACGCCACTACAGCCGCTGTCCCAAAATCCGAGAAGTGCTAGCGCCGGCCGACCTCCCTGGCTCGGTCCTCGCTGAGCTTTTGACGGACCCTAGGGAGAGCAAACGCCACCACCTTCAACTCTATGCGCCCCAGGCCAGGCCGTCACTGAAGCCACAACCAGTACCACAACCGCCATGTTGAAGTCCTACTTCCCTCCTCCTTTCCCTTATCGCCCCGCCCTTTTTGGGCGTCTGATGTCATGGCGCCGCACTCCACGCCCACTGGGCCAATGGGAGGGGCCGATGGTGATGTAACTAATGTCTGTTCCAGTACTAAACTTCGGCTACTTGGAGTTTAGCAATCCGAATGGGTGAACCCTGCTGACCCGAAGGGAGGGAAGGAAAGAGGGGGTTGATGAGAGGGTAAGGCTTAGGGGTTGGACAAGAGGATTTAGAAAGACGGGTTGAAATTTAGGGACCAGAGTTGAAAGGGCAGAAGGCAGATGAGATTCGGGAAAATGAGTTCAGATTTAGGGAACTAATACATTACTGGGATGGCCGCAGTAAATACCTGACGGGAACGGAGATGCTTGAAACACGAAGAGAAGCATGAAGGTTTACCAACAAGACCTACTTGGGAATCAGAATGTCTGGTTTGTGATCCCTAGTCAGTGTCCTAGCATTTCTGGTAATGGCCTCACTTTCTCCATTTACAAATGAATGGGTTGAAAGGTGACCTCTAAATCCTCCGATTCTGACATTCACCCAGTTTAAACCGGGTAATCCGATCCCAAAACTTTATTGCCTTCTGCCTTTATTGGGTGTCTTCTGGAATCAGAATGGAGGATTCATAACTGCGTTAGATGAATCTTGGTTCCCAAAAGTTACTAAATGGTAAGGGAAATAGAAACATAAACATATAACTCTAGGAAAAGTCAGAGGGTGACTTGTTCTTGTGTCTAATTCTCCAGTCCTATTTTCCTTCCATATCCCCAAAGGAGATAATATTTGTACCTTGAAAGGTGCAGCAGTTTTAACTCACAATGAGAGAGTTCCAGAAAGGGATTGTTAAAATGAGTGAAAAATAACAAATTATGAACTCTGGATTATGTGCCTATGTAATTCAACAGATAATGAACAGCTACAGATTTGTAGAGAGCAGTGAGCTAAGCAAAGCTCTTCATCAGGAGAATTAAAAAGGTAGCAGTGAATAAAATGGATAGGAGACTACATGCTACTCTTCTGCACTGAGTAAAAGAACGCATGCCTGAACTAAAGCAGAAATAGTGACATGGAGACTAGAGGATGGACTGGAGCAAGATTTAGGAGATTGACTCAACAAGATTAAGAGACCTGCTATATGGAAGGAGAAATCATGAAGAAGAAGCCAAGTTTTGGGGTCTCTTACTGACGGAAACAAGAAAGACCTGGGGTTTATTAAAGCCCTAAGAGAGATAATAATGAGTTCAGCTGGCCAAACTGAGATTAAGATGAGGGCAATTTTTCTAGAGAGATGTTCAGGAGGGAATGTGAACTTAGAGATTAGGAAAGAAGTAAAGAGTACACATGTGTAGTGTATTGCTACTCCTTGAACAAATACCCACTGGGAATACAGCAGTATGTAAAAGAGACATCCCCCATAAAAAAAATCACTGTTCTTATAGGTTTTAGATTTCTCATAGATCTCATAGATTTCAGCTCCTTGAGGTTAAGGAGCTGAAGTTACATTTAAGGTTAATTTCAGCTCCTTGAGGTTAAGGTTACATTTATACAGTCCTAAAATGACATTCGGCCCTTTGAAGGCAACCGCAAGGCTGATATGGCCCCTGGTGAAAATGAGTTTGATACCCTTGTCTTAGAACTTATATTCTAGAGGAAATTACTAATAATAATGATGGCGATAGGTGTTCAGAAAAGGAATAAAGCACAAGAAAGACAACAGAAAGTATCCATGGTTGATCTAACTCTCAGCTCATGCCCACCCCATACTTTCTTCCCCGCTTCCTTCCCTCAAGCACATACCTATACCTTTGCTTCCTCTCTCCTAAACTCCAAGGGCCCTTCTTCTAACTCTGTAACTTATTTTCTGAGTCCACACAGCCCAGCTGGCTCACTTCCTCTACCTCAGTGAAAAAAATTAAAGTATCCATGGTTGAAATTTATAAAGGATGGCCAGGGACAGGCACAGAGCACCAGCTCACAACCCTCCCTCTTTTTTGTACTCTTTCTCCCTCCTTCATACACTACTAGACTTTTGCAGAGTCTAAGAGCAGAGGCGGGAAGATAGATAACTTAGCTCTACAATTTTTCATTCATTTAGCCATCCAGCATTAACTAAGTTCTACCATGTGTCGGGCACGATGGGTCTACAAACATGCTCTGAAGGAGGGAATTGGACAGATTAGTTATACAGAGAGTGATGGTATGTGGCAGATAATTACCTGAGTTTCCTACATAACACATTCCATGCCTGAGGAGTATAGGGGATAGAGTGTTTAGGTGGACTTGAGAAATTAAGGGAGACTTCATGGAGAATGGAAGCATTTAATTTAGGCCTTAAAGAACAAATTGAGGGTGCCCAAAGCAATTAGGACAAAGCAGTTTGAACAAAGGCATGTATGGAGGAAAGTTCTAGGAAAATTAAGAATCATTAAGTAGGGCAAAGGGTATATTTAGGAGAACAGAAGAAGACAAGATTAGAGAGACTGATAGGGGGGAGGCTTGACTTAGATTTAACAGTTCAAAGGCTATAAATAAAGTCATTGTCATCTTTTCTCCTGTGAAACCCAAGAGAAAAGTCAGGATGAATCCTGAGAACCATGGAGGTCAGGTTGAAACCTTTTATTCTTCCTCATAAGCTCAAGGTTACTATTAAGAACTCAGGTCTCTGGGTTACCTTTGGGGTTCCTTCTGATTCTAAGATCTATGTGATAACCATCATAAGAAGATGCAATTGTTCTAATGACCATAAAGATGATTTCAAATTCCAAAAGCATGAAAATATAAATGCAACAACAACTCTAAAATGTTAGGAAAAAACAGATGGTGTGTTGTAGAATTGAGCAATGGAAACCTGTATAACTTTGTTAACCAGTATCACCTCCAAGAAATTCAATAAAAAATAAAATGTTAGAAGAGAGTATAGAATTTTTTTTTGAGGAAAAACTTTCTAATCATGACACCAAATATAGAAGTCATAAGGGAAATGGTTGACAGATTTTTTTGTTTGTTTGGCAGGTTTGATGATGGCCAAAGACGCCATGCACAAAGTGAAAAGATAGCCCAGAAAAAAATATTTGTGACTTATATATCAGAAAAGCATTAATTTCCCCCCAAAAGCACCTACAAAACAATAAGAAAAACAGAATGATTCAATAGAAAAATAAAGATGTAACTTTGTCAAGAGACAGTTTACTAAAGAAACACAAATAGCTAGTGAACAAAATAGCTGGTAAAAAAATGTTCAACATCACTGATAATTTTTAAAAATGAAACCAGACCCCATTTTTCACCTCACAAAATGGCAACAGCTAAAAAGGATTAATCATTTCCAATGCTGGCACAGATAAAGGAATAAAGTATTCTTATACACCGTTGATGGCAGTATAAATTGGTGAAACATTTTACCAGTTCTCTACTGGTAAAATTGCTCTACTGGTAAAGTAGAGCAATTTGGCAATGACTATAACAATATTTTGTGAAGTAAAAAAACAAGTTGCAGAAGAACGCCTATTGTATTCATTTTTACAGAAAGAAAACAACTACATAGATGGTTGTATGTATTTATATGCATAAAATAATAAACACCAAACTAACAGTTTTGGCTCTGAAGAGAGAAAGGCTTGGGACCAAGAAAGGAGGGGAAGTATAAACCATGTAGAAGATGGCAGCCACTACTAGATAATACTTCCACAGTCATATGAAAGAGGAAGAACTACTCTGAATTCCCTCTCTCCCACCCTTCAATCTCCTACCCATGCCTCCCATTGACTGAATTTAGTTAGTATCCAGTGGCAAAGGAGCTGGGAAATAGTAGTAGTTTTCAGAAAAAAGAAGAGAGAATGGGTGTGAAAACAAATATGTTATTGGGTAGTTCATGGAATCAATGAAGGAGATGGAGAACCGGTATGAAAAACAAGGAAGGCCCTGGCTGGGTAGCTCAGTTGGTTAGAGCATCGTCCCAATATGCCAAGGTTGTGGGTTCAGTCCTTGGTCAGGGCACATGTAAGAATCAACCAATGAATGTGTAAGTAGAACAACAAATCGATGTTTCTCTATCTCCCTTTTATTTTATTTATTTATTTATTGTTTATGCTATTACAGTCAGCCCAATTTTCCTCCCTTCACCCCTTTGCACCCCTCCTGCTCCCCACTTCCACAGTAATTTTCCACACCATTGTTTATGGCCATGTCTCTCTCTCTCAAAAAAAAATCAATAAAAAATGGTTCAGGTAGCAATTTTTTTTAAATAAAGAAAAAAGGAAAACCTAGATTTAAAAAAAGAAACACAAAACAAAGACAAGAAAATTTAGTAAAAAAGCACAGCAGGAAATGGTAAGAGTCATCCTGTAAGAGTAAAAGCCAATTAGTCAATAGTAAATAGTAGCTCAGCGCATTGAATGTGGGCCTGTGAACCAAAGGTTGCTGGCCCAGTCTAGAGCACATGCCTGGGCTGCAGGCCAGGTCCCCAATACTGGGGCATGTGAGAGGCAACCACACATTGATGTTTCTCTCCCTTTCTTTCTCCTTCCCTTTCCCTCTCTCTAAAAATAAATAAATAAAATATTTTCAAAAATAGTAAAACACAATTAATTTTATTTTTACAATGGTATTGGTAGACTATCCCAGCACTGATCTGAAAGAGCTCTGTCCTTAGGAATTTACTGAGTTAATATACTGAGGTCTACTAATACCTTGTGCTGCAATGGAAACAAAGATTAAATAAGACCTTAGTAATCAAGAACCTTAGGATGAAGACAAATACATAAACAGACAATTACAATGGAGTTAAATAATCTCAGTGAGCTCCAGGACAAGGCCAGCTGTTACACTAAACTGTGCCTTTGTGCAAGATAGAAAAAGGCACCCTCTGTGTTTAGATGCAATGCCAAGGTGTACAGTTTGGCAAATTGAGTGCAGCAGGATTTCAGCCCTCTCTACACCCCTCAGCCAGGCACTTTTGTGCAAAGCACAAAGTACACATCCATACATGGCTGCCCTGCTTGAGGAGGTGGAGACTAGCACCTATGGAGCAGAGTAGAAGTACCCTGTAGGGATGTGCATCTTGCAGAAGGAAGCCCTGGGAGCCCAGCCTCCTAACTCAGAACGTCATCAAAACCTTAATGATTTCATTTGCTTCTGGTGCTATGACAAGGAGTTGGCAAAAAGAACCCCCAGAAATTTGGAAAGACTCCTTCGGAAAGAAAAATTGACAGATGGTGTTTACAGTACTGCTTTGATTCTTCCATCAGAGTGAATACCAGATGTTTTCTTCTGGTTTCCAAGGTAGTATATGAGATCTAAAAACTTTCTTTGCCCAAAGGTAATGAAACACTGAAATACAGAGTTAAGTGTGAACACACAGGCAAGGAAATTCGTGCCAGGTCAGCAAAACTTTGTCTGTTCCTATTGTGAATGAATCTAAGGCTTATTGCTACCGTTCTAGTCTTTCTTATTTGTTTTATAGAGAGAGGGGATAAGAGGGGAAAAGAGAGGGAGAGAAACATTGATTAATTGATTGACTGATTGATTGGCTGCCTCCAAACTGCAACCCAGGCATGTGCCCAAACCAGGAATCTAACTGGCATTCTTTCACTTTGTGAGACAACACCCAACCAACTGAACCGCAACAGTCAGGGCTCTAGTCTTTTCTTTAAGTCCTGTAACAGCATCAGTAGATTTATCCAGCCACATGACACAATGATATGCAGCCATTAAAAATAATGTTATAAAAGGCAAAATTATAGACGTTGTAAGTGGTTACCAGTGGTTGTGGAAGAGGGACAAACAGGAAGTACAGAGTATTTTTAGGGCAGTAAAACTATTCTTTATAATACTGTAAGTGCATGCATGATATTGTGATTTTGTCAAAGTCCACAGGACTGTACAACACAAAGAGTGACCTTAATGTAAACTCTGGACTTTAGCTAATAATAATGCATTAATATTAGGTCATCAATTATAATCATTAAATTATACTACATCATTAAATATACTACATTAATACAAGATGTTACTAACAAGGGAAACTGTGGGGGTGGCTAGGAGAATACAGGAACTCTCTGTACTATCTGCTCAATTATTTTTCCTGTAAATCTGAACTGTTCTAAAAAATAAAGTCTTACCCTGGCTGGTGTAGCTCAGTGGATTGAGCGTGAGCCTGCGAACCACACGATCGCAGTTCAATTCCCTGTCAGGGCACATGCCTAGGTTGCAGGCCAGTTCCCAGCGGGGGACACACAAAAGGCAACCATACATTGATGTTTCTCTCCCTCTCTCCTTCCCTTCCCCTCTAAAGATAAATAAATAATAATAATTTTAAAATCTTAAAAATAAAATTATTTTTTAAAATAAATAAATAATAAAATCTTAAAAGAGGATGTTATAGAATATGTAAATGTTAAAGGATGCTTATATAATATTGCTAAGCTTAAAAACAGTTACTAACGCCCTGGCTGGTGTAGCTCAGTGGATTGAGCACAGGCTGGGAACCAAAGGGTCGTCGGTTTGCTTCCCAGTCAGGGCACATGTCTTGGTTGCAGGCCAAGTCCCCCAGTGGGGGCCACATGAGAGGCAACCGCACATTGATGTTTCTCTCCCTTTCTCCCTCCCTTCCTCTATCTCTCAATAAATAAATAAATAAATAAATAAATAAATAAATAAATAAACAGTTACAAACAATATACAGAAAATAGTCTCATTTTTGTAAAATTATACACAACAATAAAATTTTGAATTTGAAATTAGAAAAGTATATGCCAAAATAGTTACACTGGTTAACTCTTCCTGGAAAGATTATGGCCAATTTCTAATTCATTCTTTTGCTTGTTTATTTTTTAAAAAATAAGCATTTTTATTACACAAAACACATAAACACTTTCTCAGTGTAAATGATTCAAACAATAGAAAGTGAGGACTTCTAGCCAAGATGAAGACATAGGTAGATATACCTTGCTTCCTTGTACAACCAAAAGAAGAACAACAACAAATTTGAAAACAAAAAACAATCAAAACTGCCAAAAATTTACTTGTATGGGAGTATGTCAACCAAAGAGTTAAAGAAGAAACATTCATCCAGACTGGTAGGAGGGGCTTGGAAATAGGCAGCCAGGGTGGAGCAGATGCAGGGCAAGGTAGGTGGTGGACCAGGTGGCCCCACATTCACATGCAAATAAGCCAGAAGGAAAAACTGGGAAGTGAGATAGACAGCTCATGCAACCCAGGGTTTCAGTACAAGAAACTAAAGCCTCAAAACCTCTGGCTGTAAAAATCTGTGGGTGTTGCGGCAGACAGAGAAACTCCCAGCCTCATAGGAGAGTTTATTGTAGAGACCCACAGAGTCCAAGAACATACACAAGCCCACGCAACCACAATTTGCTTATAGGTAGTGAGCAAATTCTGGGGAATTAGCACCAGAAGGACCCAATTTGCTTATAGGTAGTGAGGGAATTGACTGAAAGCAGGAGAGAGCCAAGCATGTGGCATTGTTCTCTCTCTAACCCCTCCCCCACATACAGCACCACAAAGCATCAAAGTGGATTGTGCTACCCTGGCAAATACCTAAGGCTCCACCCTTTACAATGTAACAGGTGCACTAAGATAAAAAATATGGCCCAAATGAAAGAACAGATCAAAACTCCAGGAAAAGAACTAAGCCATGAGGAGATAACCAACCTATCATTTTCAGAATTCAAAACACTGGTAATCAGAATGCTCACAGAAATAATTGAGCATGTACGTAAAATAGAGGAAGAAGTGAAGGCTATGAAAAGTGAAATAAAGAAAAATATACAGGAACCAACAGTGAAGAGAAGAAAACCGGGACTCAGATCAAAGATTTGGGACAGAAGGAAGAAGTAAACATTCATCCAGAACAGAATGAAAAAACAAGAACACAAAAAAATGAGGAGAGGCTTAGGAACCTCTGGGACAACTTTAAATATTCCAACATCTGAATCATAGGGCTTCCAGAAGGAGAAGAGGGAGAATAAGAAATTGAAAACTTATTTGAAAAAAAGTAAAGGAAAATGTCCCCAATCTGGCAAAGGAAATAGACTTTCAGGAAATCCAGGAAGCTCAGAGAGTCCCAAACAAGTTGGACCCAAAGAAGCAAACACCAAGGCACATCATAATTATATTACCCAAGATTAAAGATAAGGAGAGAATTTTCAAAGCAGCAAGAGAAAAGGAGACAGTTAACTACAAAGGAGTTCCCATAAGACTGTCAGCTGATTTCTCAAAAGAAACCTTGCAGGCAAGAAGGGGCCGGAAAGAAGCATTCCAAGTCATGAAAGTCAAGGACCTACATCCAAGATTACTCTATCCAGCAAAGCTATCATTTAGAATAGAAGGGCAGGTAAAGTGCTTCCCAGATAAGGTCAAGTTAAAAGAGTTCATCATCACCCAGCCCTTATTGTATGAAATGTTAAAGGGACTTATATAGAAAAAAGATCAAAACTATGGGACTTCTGGCCAAGATGGAGTTGTAGATAGATACACATTACCCCCTCACACAAGCAAAAGAAAGACAACAAATTTAAAATTAAAAATAACCAGAACTGCCAAAAAATCAAACCGTATGGAAGTCTGATGACCAAAGAGTTAAAGGAAAAACATTCATCCAGGCCAGTAGGAGGAGCGGAGATACGGAGCAGGGTTGGAGTGGACTCATGACAAGGTGGTAGCTGGAGGACCAGGGCAGGCAAGGCAGTGGCTGGTGAACTGGGTGAGGAGGAAGCTGGTGGAGCTGCATGTGGATGAATTAGGAGGAACAACTGGGGAGCAAGACAGACCATGCATCCAAGGGTTCCAGCTCAGGGCAATAAAACTTCAACACCTCTGACTGAAAAAAAAACTGTGAGGGTTGTGGCAGCAGGAGAAACTCCCAGCCTCACAGGAGAGTTCACTGGAGAGGCCCACAGGATTCTAGAATGTACACAAGCCCACACACCTGGGAATGGCATCAGAAGGGCCAGTTTGCTTGTGGGTAGCAGGGAAAATGACTGGAAACCTGGGAGAGCTGAGCAAGCAGCACTGTTCACTCTTGGACTCCTCCCCGACATACAGCATCACAACACGCAGCACCATAGGTTGCCCTGCCCTGGCAAATACCTAAGGCCCCACCCCTTACTAAGTAACAGATGCATTGAGACAAAAAAATATGACTCAAATGAAAGAACAAACCAAAGTTGCAGAAAAAAATACAACTAAGTGATGAAGAGATAGCCCATCCCTCAGATGCTTGGTTCATCATCACCAAGCCCTTATTATATGAAATGTTAAAGGGACTTATCTAAGAAAAAGAAGAAGATCAAAAATACAAACAGTAAAATGAGAACAAACTCACAACTATCAACAACCGAACCTAAAAAAAACAAAACAAAGCAAACAACTAGAGCAGGAACAGATTCACAGAAATAGAGATCACATGGAGGATTATCAGTGGGGAAGGGAGGGGGCTGAATGGGGAAAAAGGTACAGGGAATAAGAAACACAATTGTTAAGTACAAAATAGACAGGGGAGGTTAAAAATAGTATAGAAATGGAGAAGCCAAAGAACTTATATGTACAATCCATGGTATGAACTAAGGAGGGGAATGTTGATAGGAGGGGGGTGCAGGGCAGAGGGGCATAAGAGGGGAAAAATGGGACAACTATAGCATAATCACTAAAATATACTTAAAAAATAATATGAAGTACATTTTAGTACATTGTGATATGCTTCCCAGATCTCCATTCTTTTCTTTTTAAGAAAAGAAAATTTTTAAAGAAATATTTATTTATTTAAAGAAATAATATTTAAAGAATAATTAATTAAATAATTAATTAATTAAAATATTCATTTATTTTTATTAAGAGGAAAAGGGAAGGAGAAAAACAGGGAGAGAAACATCAGTGTGTAAGAGAAACATCAACTGGTTGCCTCTTGCACACCCCCAACTGGGGATCTGGCCCACAACCCAGGCATGTGCCCAGACTGGGAATGGAACCAGCAACTTTTCAGTTCACAGGCCAGCACTCAGTCCACTGAGCCACACCAGCCAGGGCAGCCACACCAGCCAGTGCTTCACCCTTCTTTTTCTTCTTCTTCCTCTTTTTTAACTGAGGTAAAGATGGCCAATCTAGCAATCAAAAGAATTCAAGATTAGAAAATGAAGGGGCTGAGTCATGATGCATTGCCCAGTTTCTGGGCCAGAACCAGTTTTCAGACCTAGAATCCAATGACTAAAGGAGAGGCCATGTCTCCAGGAGGAAGTAACCTGCAACACCATGTCAAGTATATATGGCAATGATAGCTCCGATCCTTCCACAAAGGCATCCACTACCATTTGGACAGACATACACATGTGACAGGGGACTATCATTCGAGCAATTGGAGGACTGTTAGAGACAAAGCCTGAGATGAAATTGATGCCAGGGGACCCAAAACATCATCAGGGGTCCCCAGTTAGAGTGGTGGCATATGGAAACCAAGTAGTAAATGGAGTCTGGGCCTAGGTTCAGTTCACAATTAATCCACTGTGTGCACATACACATCCAGTAGTAATTACCCCAATTCTCAAATGTATAAACAAAATTGACATATTAGATAGTTAACAGAATTATGACATTAGTCCCATAACCCATAAAATAAGAGCTATAGGAACAGAAAGGCCAAATAGAAGCCTCTGAAACATCCTCTTAAATCAGGTAAAATAGCAATATAAAACATTACCTCTTATGGGAAACAGTGGCAATCGGTGATACTCTTAAATATTTAAAGGATATCAAGATAGTGGTCCCTATCATGTTTGCATTTGATTCAGCAGGGAATTATTCATCTTTTGACAAACCACCCTAGGCCATGGTAGAGATGGAGTGCCTGACCATGAAACATCAACCACACTGATGAAACGACCCATCATGTGCTTGGTTTGTAAGACCCATCAAGTTTTAAAGTCAGGTGAGTCCAGAAGCAATATGCCACAAGATGGATATGGTACATTCAAGTTTAGACTCAAATAAGGCCAGATAATACAAATACACTGCATGAGCAGATGGCAAGATGCCCAAGTCATTCACTGCTGTTACATTGGCACCTCTCATTCAGCTTATATCTGTTGTCATATATGCCTTTATGACTCAGATAACGAGGAAGTTTGGTAGGTGACTACGAGCGGAAAATACTGTAGTTTATAGCGGTGATCCTGACAGTGGTGAAAATAAATCCTCCCCATCAGTGAACTTGGGCAGGTGCAGTATCTACTTTTGATGAAAACGGAAGTGGTC